>NW_027116802.1:6925000-8125000 GCF_024137725.1 Prorops nasuta | reverse complement strand
TCCCTCGTGCAGATGCGGAAAGCAACAAAAAATAAGCCAGGCGACACTCTTAATTGCAGGCAGCGGGAGAGAAATTGGCAGTCCCATGGAGATCGTGGTTCGAGGCGCAAATGAAAAAGCTTGAAATGTGCGAGAGTGTATCGATGATATCCTGAGCGTGGGGTGAGCGGTGCGTCGATTTAGGTATAGAGATCGGGAAGTCGCGAGTATCCGCGGACATAATGCTGCCACCGATTATAAACCACATCAACAGTGACATTCTGACGTTATACACGAGCCCGACTAATGGCAGAAACGTGACGACTCGAACCACCAGAGGTCGTTACGCGGAGATCGGCATTAAAAGGTAAAACTTTTCACATTAAAGTACCATTAAGCTAAGTCTTGACTGAAGCCAGTGCATTTTGAATGGACCAACTCTATAATTAGTGAGAGATACTACCGGAGAACTTGCGGATCTCGCTATACTATATACTGCAGGCTTTTGCAATTTTATCAAGATCATCCGGTACATACCGCATATGCCGCATCGATACGCGATACCGTTAGAGAATTAAACTCGACTCGCGTATATATATATATATATATACTCGCCTGTCCGTGTGTGCGTCGCTGCAATTGGCACCAATTAGGCAATAATTCGTGTCAAATCGTATACCGAGTCGAGTTGTACGCATTAAATACGAACCGTTACATTATGCGAAACGCAGCAGAAAATTCCAAACAACCTTGGTCGTGCAAAATTCTGTTTTGAAGAATCGGGTGTCCCGACCCCGAAAATCGATTTTAATAAGCATTTAATACGAAATATGATAGTAAAGTGGCTGACCGCGAGAGAAGCCCTTCGCTCATTCTTATGTAAGCCGCTTATCCACAATCCGCTTAGAGTCCTGCGAATAGACTAGATCCGATTCAGTATTTCTTTTTTCGACAAATTCAACCTCTTCCCAGTCCTCCCCGATTGCCTTTTACCAAAGGACCAAATCTCTTCCTCGGATTTTCGACACTAGAGAGTGCAATTAACATCCCACCCACGTTCTTCTTACTTTATCAAAAGAAAAACAACGGTTGTCATCTTCCGTATAAATCAACCAGTGAGAAAATCGTCCGATAAAACTTGCTAGACTTTGGGTCTACCAAGTTGAGGTCAATGAACTCTCAGACATTTTTTCAGCCTCGCGATTAATATTCTCCTCCGTTTGGAGGGAATTTCGAAAGGTGTCGAGGCATCGTGGTGAAAAAGGTGAGGGAACGACGATATAAGGAGGAAGGGATCTGGGTAGCTATCGAACAATTAACCACGGGGATAAAGGGAAGCCATTGTTGGAACGGAGGAGCGAAGCGACGACGTTCGATGAGTGGCTTAATTAATTAATTCAGGTCGGTGCTCGAAAACGTTTGACTCAGCACACGCGGGGTGTCGAAGTGAGATCCTTGACTGGAAGGATGCTGAGGACGAAAGGCAAGCTAGCTATGTTGATGAATTCCGGTACTCTACATGTCTGGAATTAGCCAATTCACCTTATGTTTGGCTCGTGAACAAGAATAGCTTTATAAGCACTGTTATGACGTAATAAATTTTCAATGGAATCGATTATCTCAAGGTTAATCGATCGCACGAATATTGCAATTTTCTTAAATTTCTTGGAGAATTTTCAGTGGCCAAGTAATGAGGTTTATCACCGGGAAATGAGAGTGTGTGGAGGTTTCCAAGGCTTATAGGTGAATCTTGTTAGTCAATATGGCGTAATTTTAGGGTCCCAAGGAATCGCGACGTAAGTTCGAGGTAGCTTTGAGCGCACGCTATACTCGTTAGTCGAATAACAGCGGGCACGAGAAAGGGACAAGTTTGTTTGCACTTCCTGCCGGGCGTGCCTTTACAAAGCACGCTATGCTAGTACTGCTGCTGCTGGTCATCGCCGCGGGGAGGCAAATTGCGAGGAAATCGGCCAAACCATGCGGAACACGATACTCCACTTTAGGCTCGAAGCTTTCGACCTCTCGCCCCCCCCCCCCCCCCTCCTTCCATACTTCCCTTTAGCACAGTCACTCTTACACTCAGTTTTTACCAGACAAAATTAAAACCCTGGAGAGAAGGAAGCTCCGGGCACTCTCATAGTGGATAGTACACTCTGACAAGTCAAGATGATATGATTTAATTTTAGCAAGGTGAAATTTCTAGCACGGAAGATAATGCACGTCAAAAGCAATTTTGAAGCTCGTGATGTTTGTGGTAAATGGTCCGTGAGGGGTGAAAAGGGATACGAGAGCTGCGACTGATAACCCGATCCATTGTTCGAAGGATAACAATATCAGTGTGGAGCCTTCCTTGTGTAGGATCTCTCGGGAACTCGATTTTCCCTGTTACACACAGCATCGTTGTGAAAATCGACTAGCAGTCACTTTTCGTACAATATACTATATATACAATTGTTTAACTCGAAACGTCGGATGATATACTTTCCGTGTAAGATAAAATTAATTCTCTTTTCTTTCGCTCTTTCTCCTGTCATTTCGCAAGGATTTCAAATGCTCGGCGGAATTTACTTTGGGCTCTTGCAAAATGCCATTGTTCAGCCAACGCAGTAGTTTAGCATCGTTCGTCTGGGGGCCCGTGCAACTTGCTGTTACGTTACTCATTTTTTTCTAATTTTAGTTTAAAGGCTTCGCAAGGTAATAAGGCCAGCCAGCTCACACTTTGGGTTTCTATGCAACAATGCCGGGAATTCTATTTGCGTTACTCAATCTCCATGTATAAGCGAAAGCGTCACTAACGATTGTTTGTATTAAGCCAAGATAATTATTAGAATGGATTTTTGTGCTCTTTTATATTTATACAAGTGTCATATTTCATTCGTAGTGAGATGAGTCATGAACGAGCGTTCATTGAAAATGTTCGGATTGCTTCTCGAAGCTACCGACAGCGCTGGAGGACAAAAGATCGTTCGCGCCATTTAAAAGTAAAATTTTGCACGGCCATTGAGCATCGTACTAATTCCTCCGAACCGTTTTCTAAATTATCCCTGAAATGCTCTGTGACTTTGACTGCACTGCAGCAATTGACGTCGTCCTAAGAAGGAAAAATCCAGTCGGATGCTTTTGACCACTGACCGTTACTACTTGCGTAATTATAAAGACCTTACCCGTATCTATCCTTGACAATTCTAACCTCTTAGGAAAACGATACCTCTTCATCGAATTTCTGCAACATTAAACCTGTAACTAGTTCATGCATTATATTGAAAACTTTTCGTAAGAAACGAAGAAAAATAAATGAATCTCATAATAATAAAAATATTTAGAAGGTACGATGCAACGGAAAGATTATTTTTTTTTTTATTTTGAGTGGAAGAAATATTTTTAGGAGAGAAAGTGGACCAGGCAGATTCCACAGTGACTGCTTCGCGAATACCATCGAATACTGACTAAAAGGAATCTAATATAACGGGTGACGTCAGCTGCAGCTAAGGAAAGAAGGAAGGGAGGGACCTGAAACAGACCGTAGAGGTACTTAGTGCGTGAAGTGTCGCGTGTTACCTCGGGAAACCCAACCTTACTTTACTCCAACGGTCCCATGAAACCCAAGAGCCGTTCTCTGACTTCGGTTTCGCTACGCAGAAACCGGATAGCTAACACACGGTAGTCACCTACGCAAATCTACCTGCACCTACCTACTTTCCTTCACGTGTCTTCCTCTTTCTTTTAACCTTTACCTTTTTCCTTCCTTCCTTCCTTCCTTACTTCCTTTCTGTTTTCATTTCCTCTGTGAAAAAAAAACACTTTAGCCTCTCATCATGAAAAATCCTTTCATTGACTGCGCAATATTTGCAAACTCGGTATTTTACCAAACGTTTCATTAGATTTTCCACTACAACTCTCTAAAATTTTCCTTTCGCGGCCTTTATTCCCCTCAGACTCGCTGCTTCAAAAGCGTTTCACCAAGCAACTCCCTTTTGCCAGTGTTACCTTTTTCGCTACTTCTTCCGTTCTTACGTTTCGACTCGCAGACTTTTCAAAGCATTTAATTTCTCGTTTCACGTTCGTCGTTTAATACATTCTCGTCACTCGGTTCCTTTGACCGACAGCATCCAACCTCTCGTTAAACGCTCTTGCAACATCCATCCGACTATTTCTTATTTTTCTTTTAACCATGCATGACTACTTTAATCTCACCACCAAATCTTATTCCAGTGCGATTCCTACTTTTCGCTCGCCAGCTGTTTTCTACTTCTTCCGTTATGTACTTTCTGTCACGCTTTGTCATTGCAATCTTATCGTTGTTTCTTGTAGCAAATTTTCCCTGCTGTACGTTGTACCTTATCTATATATATACCGCTTCATATGGTACTCAAGAATTTTCTCTACTTTTTATTTTCTTCATTCCAATGTCCCTTAACGGGGGTTTTGTATCGGCGAATGTTTGTTTTACCGGTTGATTATATTTATGATATGATCAAGGTAGATATGGTAATCGAACCGGTGCTTCTTGTTCATTCTCATTATATACTTCTAAAAATTGTCACCTTACCGAGGCCTTGATTTTCATACTTGCTTCCAGTTTATACTTTCCTTAATTCCCTTACTTCATTTTCATTCCTACTGCTCCATTCTATATCACTATTGTTCTCTCGATTGTTTTTTTATTTGTCTTGCAATTAGATTTCTTACGCCTCCCACGAGCCTCACTCTCTCCCCCTTCCCTTCTACTCACTCATTTTCACTCTCATTGCTTTCCACCATCGCACCTACCGTCTTGTTTCTCCGTGTTTTCTTACTTCTCTCGTTTCTCCCTCTGCGCTTGCTCTCTTAACGTTATCCTGCAAGCTTTCCGTTTAAATTTCCTTCCTCTCTGTATAGCATCGTGCAAAAACTAACCCGTGATACTTATAACATTATGTTAATTAAGAAGAGAAATTAGATGGAAGAAAGTAACTTATCCTTTACCTTTAACGCGTTCTCTGCCCCCGTCATTCCCGTTTATGCGTGCTTTTACATTCCAGTTTCTCCTCGCTGTATTTTTTCTCCAATTTATTTCCTCTCTCGAAATTATTTCCTACGGAAACACCCAGGTACACCTTCCGGCATACAATTAACTAATTATTTGCCCTTCGTTTTAAATAAATTTGAATTTCGCATAATTTAATCATGGGCGATAAATAAAATTATACCATGAATACTCTTTTATGCATATATGTATATAACTAAAAACCAGTGTAATAAACTGTTACAATCTCTTTATTACGACTGTAATTATTCCACTGATATCAATGGCCAGCTGAATTACGAATGTGGCGCAGATTGGTAAAAACAAAAAAATAAATGATGAAAGCGACCACCAACGCAGCATATAACACGTGTACTATATGTCTGCTTTTTCTTAGGAGCTTTTTTCGTGAAAAATAGCACGCGCGAGTGTTCCATAACTGGAATGCTTGCTCGCTTTTGTACAGATGGATTAGAAATGTTGCGAGTTATGTCAGTAGAGGGCTAAGAACAGAGCTGGCCTCTGTGTCTAGAAGAAGCTGAATTCATAGATTTCTCCTATCTCAACCCGATGGAAGCAATTTAACGAGCAGCCCAGGCCCACTACGTCTATCCCTCCTCCTTTCTCATTTTATATACGCTCTTCCTGCCACTTATGCTGCTTCTCAACGATTCACATTGGACTTGGCAATCCTGCGTCTTTTAAAAACACACTAAAAATTGTCATATTACCTGCTTAATGACACCGTATCAAAGGAAAACTCAAGTATACGAAGTATTTTTCACTGTGAAAACCAATAATGCTTACTGCCATCCATCGCTCGTCATAGTCCTCCAGTGACTCCACGAGAATCCTTAGGAAGGCTGGATTAACGGTTAAAACTTATGACGCTTCTAAAGCCAATCTTTTCCGTCAAAACACGAGCCTGACCAGAGAATCGGATCGGGTTACCAGGAGAATTCGTAAACTGGTGTACGAAAGTTTGCAAGGTAATCGATAAGTCTGGGAGTTCTCCAAGTGTCAGTAAAATCAGTGTTTAACAAAGTTTGCGCAAGATTTTTGCCAAGGTTTTCGAATGTTCAAGAGCCTATCTCCATATCCTCCTCTCTTTCTCTGCTTTTTCTCGAATACGCTTTACCTTTTGCTGACTGCTTCTCGCGCTGTTAGCAGCAGAGGACGCCCCTTATTCAGAGCGAAGCAATTTTACACGTCGTAGGCTCCGCGTCCACAAACTCCGGAGAAAAGGGTGCTCACCTCTCTCTCTCCTTTCTTTGAAGTACCCATAGAGATGCAGGAAGAAAGGATCAGAGCTCCGTGTCACTACCAGCATCGTAAAGTAAGTTTACGACCAATAGACGGTGCGTGATATATACATAATATATATTTAACAACCATAAAGGTATGATGCGTATAGTAAAGCAAGAAACAACATTTTTCGCTGGACTTCCGCGCTTTTTTATGCCGGCATTAAAAGTCCTGTTCTTACAGCAAATGGTTTTCATTAAGAATGTAAATTCTGCGTAACCAATGCTTGATCCTGATAGTCATTGGATACGTCAGACTCTTTGGTTACTTTGCTACAAGCCTCGTCACGGGGGAATTGCTCGAAAATTAGGAGCGACGCTTTCGATTAATGGAGTCATTCGAGTTTCCCTTTCCGGTATTGGCGTAAAAAGGACGAGAGAGGGGAGGGGGGATAGTCGAGGGATCAAACGAAGCGATCTCCTGCAGTTCTAGCGATGCAGGCTGATCAGAGAAATAGGCGTGACGGGGGAGGGGGGGGGGGGGGGGAGGGGTATGGTGATAGGGAAACATAGGAAGGAGAATTTGTGGGGGGGGGGGGGGAAGCTTAACCGAGTTATCTGCACTCGACGAAATCACGCGGTTCTGGCAGAAGGGATTAAATCGAGCGGAAGTCCCGTCCCCCATCCGCCGTGGGAGTCGGATATTGGCGGAAGGCGTTTCTCCCTTACGAAGATAATTAATTTCTCGGGAATCATGTCAGAAACGCGATCGTATCGTCGAGACTCCCGACTTTTACGTTTCTCCGCCTTCGTACCCGTATATATATGTATATATATAAACACCTTAGAATTTGTCCATTGGAAAAACGCACGTGCCCTCCAATACCCCGCACCCTATTTTTTCTTCGGTCCCGCTTCTCTGAGAAAATTCTGATTGCATGCGAATCTTCGTGCAGAAACAAGTGATCCGTAAGTGAAAGAGATTTTTCTAGCGTTGATGCGGGGCGCGAGTAATTTGCAAGGACGTGTTTCTGCATTTATCGAGAAAGACGGAGAATCGAATGGGCAAGGTGCGATACGAAGCCGTAAATTTTACGCGCGACCAAGATTGGCGGCATTCCAATTGTAACGAGACGACCCCCGACGTCTGGAATTGCTTTAGGGAAAGCCTCGCGTCTTGAATACGAAACCAGATTGCATTTCCCATATTTGACTATGTAAACCTCGCGGTGCGTTACTCCGAACAGCTTCGTGACTTCCTAATTCCTCCCCTCCCTCTCCCAAGGGATGAAATTTTGATCGAACCACCAAATTATATGCGTCTCTCGAAAAATCCAAGCGTCGATCGTCATCTCAATCGCATTGCCGAGGAACGTACGTACGACGTTGGACGCGGAAATCATAAGCAATTCGAGCGATAACCATTTTCCCCGGGAATAATAAAGTATAATACGATGAAAGAGACTGAAAAGCCATTTGAGTTAGCATATAGCTACTTTCACTGGCGATTAATGTAATGTGCTGCTATTATTCGTTCCGAACAACGGTCGCGCAACGTTTGCGAGATTGGTTAAGGGATTTGCCGGGACGGAAAATTCGAAGGTAATTTGAAGCAAATGGGATTATTCGGTGGTACTTTGATTGCTGTTGCGGGAGAAAGGAAGCTTGAACGAAGCGCCGCGCGCGCCGGCGAGAGAGACGAAGTTTTGCAGGGCCTCTTCAGTTGCCACGGCCTTTGCGCCGCCAAGGGCGAAGCCCTTTCAACGACTCGCCTGTGTCACGGAGAATAGGCGCAAGTATACTGCCTATAGGGATAAAAGTGCGCGAGAACTGCAGACTTTGCTGCGTGTACGCCAACGTCGCCAACTTCGCCAACGTCGATCGTTATATACACAAAAATGGACTGCGCGCCAGTTTCCGATATTCGCGTCCGCATATCCGTTCGTTTATCCACCCAGAGATTGCATCTCCGATGCTTACACCAGTTACGAGAGAAAACAATAACGAGCGATGGTAGAATTCGCAATCATACTTCGCTCAGAAGTGTCTGGGTCGATAATATATATATGTGTGAATGAACCATTCCTTAATTAAAATGGATTCTTTACAAATACTCCCAATCATTGATATTTCTACTGGTGAAAAAGAGTAATCAAAGCGTGGATGGTGTACAATAAGTTACTCGCGATCGATCGCAGTTGTCGATTAATCGTGTAGTAATGTAAGAAACGAGAGGGAAAGGATAAAAAGGTTGGAATGAAGAGATAAATACGGAAAAGGTAATATAGATGGATGTTGGAAGGGGTTGAGACGAAGAAAGGAAGAAAAGGGGGGAGGTAGATGGATGCGCGTGCACGTCGATGCAGCGCAGGTCGTTAAATACGTAAAAACGTGGCTGACGTTGGTCGACACGAACGGGCCGGCCGGCATGTGCGGCGTCAGACCACGTGTTGAGAACCTTCAGTAACCATGGCAACCCCCATCTGATCCCACAGACGACGCACACTGCTCCGGCTCCAGCCAGGACCGTCAGCCCCCCATAGCGAACCCCCGGGCACACGCCATTCACCCCTTCTTTCTCTCCTTCCCCGGTAACCCCTCCCCCCCTTCTCCCTCCTCCACAGCCCACCTCCTCCCGGGCTTCTCCTTTCCGTCCTCGCATCCTCTTCAACAAGAAACTTTCTATCAAGTACGTACGCTCCGAATTCCCACCCTGTTCGATGGAGTTAAAATGCCCTTTATTCCATTTGTTGATTCGATTAAAAATCTCCCCCATAATACTGTTGTAGCGTTCTTTGATTATTTTGATATATTATTAGTTGTAATCGCGTGATTTGTCGATTCTACGAACCTTATTGTCACTCGCAATTATTTTTTCTTTTGCGCAACGAAAGTTTTGTATTCTCATGGAATGTGTTGCACGTTTGTTTTTATGAAAAATATTGCAGGTTTGTCCGAGTTTTCTGTAGAATTCTTTATTCCGTATTAAGCGAGCTTTTGGAAAACTATTAGGATCGAGTGCAGGATTAGGCAGTTTCCAACGTCGATTGTGCGTTGCCCTCCGAGCCAATGGACCGCCGTCCATTGACTAGAAAAGCCATTGTTAGCCTGTCATGTTCGGCTTACGCTATCATTTATGTTGGCGACATACTCTATAGTCTATTAAATCAACGTCATTCGACTAAATAAATTCGGAATTATATATATACGTTCTCTTATCATATACTTTTTCATTAGATAATTTTACAGAGCCAGCATATATGCACACAGTACATGGATATAGAGTTAGTCGGAAATTGGAATAGCGAGTTTTTTCGTGAAAATATATATTAGGAGCAGCTTGAAATGCAGCAAGGCAATCGATAAAAGCCGGCGTGACAGGTGCATGGTGTTTCGCGTTGGACGTTCTGGCCAATCGAAAATAAACAAACTATTACGGAGCGAGGTTCGGAAAGGTGAAAGGTTGTTCCGGATGTTGAAAAATTGACGCGTTAGAATTTTAGGAAGAATTTATTGGGATATTAATGAAATTCCATGGAGGAGATTGTTGGAGGTGGGCAGGGTCGGTGGCGGAGATTCTCCGTGTAATGGCGTAGATCCTGGCGATAATGGGAAGTTCGTAATGACATACGTCCCTGCTGCCAGCAGTCCAACGCGGACCATGTTCAACTCCCTGCGCCCCACTGTCAAATGCAGGGGACAGACACAATACATTGTACTACTTGTAGCAGCAAACTAAGCAGGGCGCCTCCTATGTATCTCGCGCAGACTAGCTGCACCGTGTCCTATCTAATATTCACCCTAAGCACCGCAAAACTTTATCAGGCCAAAGTTTGCTGCGTCAGCGATATGCAAATTTTACCTCCAATCGCTCTCTTATCTCATCTATTATTACTCCTCGACTCCTATATATACTTTCTTCTCACCCACTTGCATAATAGCCTATATATACTCCACCCTCGAACAATTTACCTTTCTGGATTTTCCGTCTATATTTATATATACATACACGGACCTGATAATAGAATTTTGCAAGAGGTTAAATTTGCAGCAGCTAATATAGCTGTTCCCTGACGCTCTCTGCACTATGTATTCATACACGGTACATGCCGGAACACAAGACCGGTAGCACCGAGTCCCATACAATATTCACCTCGACACGCCAGAAACTTTGAGAGAAACTTCAGCCCGTGGAAAGTTTGTTGTGTCAGGGGCATGGAGATTTTATACGCTATTGCGATAATGCACCGTGTGACTGCAAATCCTACACTTGCTACTTTGCATGGACAAGACAGTTATTTTATCATTCTCCGTAGAACCGGACAACTTTTTCGCCCGCTCGTAATTTCATTCGACAAGAATAACTGGTTGTACGGAATTTCGTGGAATTTCATTGCTCTTTTGGATGATGATAAACGAAGGAAAGCGTTTAGTGGCTAACTGGCTTGAAATTGTATTTTGCGCGAGCAGTGAAGCAACGAAATTTCTATCGAGTTTTGGCTCCAATGCTTGCGAGGTAAAATAGTTTGGCTAACTTGTCAGCGTTGGAAGCCTCTGGAGCGCGGAACTTGAGTAAAATTACGTTTGCATGTAAACACATTTACAAGCTTGTATCTGTATTGTGTCTAGAGTATATAGTCTCTCTGTTTATAAAGCCTAAGGAGATTTATCTCTCGGCTTCTAAAGCGATTATCGTTGTAAAAGAGCTTCTTACGGTAAACTCCGACCAATGGGTGTTTGCGGTTCTCCTATCGAGTGGGCTCGCAACTACAAATTGCTGGTCCGAAGTACCGAAAGCCTCATTTAACTGTGTTTCCACGGCTTTCTCGCTTAACTAATTACACCTTTAAGAAGCCAGCACCGTCTCTCGACTTTACGTTTAACGATCCACGCGCGCCGGCTAAAGATATCAACATCGTCTCGTCATATCTAATTACCCCATCGATCGTATACCTATCTTATTACTCGTAAAGCAATCGTCGAATCTCTCCAAATAATGAATGTACTCTTGTGAGAACAACCAAAACACAGAGATTTCTCATTTTCTTTCAAATCGTTGGACTAGCTTTTTCTAAGATACGTTATAAGAGAAAAATTTGTGACGATTAAAAGAAAAATAATTCAGTGACAATTATATAAATTGTATACACATTTTGGAGTTATATATGTGAATACCTTTTCTCGTCATATCTAGTTGACCCATCAATCGTGTATCGTATTACTCGTAAATCCTTGTGAGAAGAACCAAAGTACAGTGATTTTTATCCTCTTTAAAATCATGAAAGAAACTCGTAAAAAATGCAGGAAAACAAGAGTCTGACGATTAAACTAAAAATGATTGAGTGAAAATTCTACAAGCTATATACATATATAGTTATGAATTTATGAATGGATCGAAAATGTCGTGTGTCTGTGGAGGATTACACATAGCCGGATCCAATTACAAGGCACGAGCTTTGTCAATCTTCGCGGACAAATCTACGCGTGTGATTTGTTCGCGTAGGTGTGAGTGGAACTCGTACGTGGGAGAAGGAGGGGGGGGGGGGGGTAAGCAACGAAAGCTTTGCACTCGATCCTTATGCAACGTAACGAAGGAACGAACGCGCAGACGGTTCGAGCGTGACCGCGAGCAAAACTAATTGCATAATTATCAAGAGTGATAGCGAGCAACTTGTAATTTGGTTGTGCTTTTCGTTACAGGAGCGATGTCTTCCTGGAGCCGTACCTGCAGCAGCATGGAACCGTTCAAGTTGTCAACTCGCCCAGTACGCCTCCGCCAAATCCTCTCCAACACCATCAACTCACACAGTTACATCACATGCAGGTCAGCCCGAATTTCTCTCTCTGCTTCTCCATATTCCAACTCATCCGCCTCCCACACGACTTTGCACGCTCATGTAACGCGAGCAAACAACTCCAAGGATAAAACTTCGATTCCCTCATTCAAACATTTCAACGCAAATACCAATTGTGATCGAGCATTCTTCGAATCAGCAGCCCCCAATTTTGCCAAAATTCAAACACACCAATCAAACATTTGCTCGGTCGTTTTATTCTCCATCTCTCTCTCACACACACACACACACACACACACATATATATATATAGATATAGTAGTGTGTTACCAAACACGTACGGGACATTGTAAAAAATCGCTTGATTTTCGTCCTAACGAGAGGGTCTCATGGCCCATTTGCATTTTCAATATAAGCCACTCCATATATATACCTATACCTTCGACGTCCCGGATGTTGAAAAGGAAATGGAAGATGAAAGCATTGAAGAAAGATGAACGAGGGAATAATTCTGGCAATTTTATCGCAGGGTCGAATCTTCCGGACTCTTGAGAGATGGAACGTTTAATTCCAGTATCAATCGTATAGGAGGCATTGTTTCATTCACGCGCGTCACTTAAAACGATCGTAAAAGTCCTATACGGTTCCCGTTATGATTCGCGCGTCCCGTGGAAAGTCTGCGCAGCTTTTTAACGCTCGCTCCGGCTTCAGGAGTGATATCGACGAAGAGGAGAGATACGGTGGATTTTATGAGACAGGAGGGGAGGGGGATGAGGATTCAGCGAGGTAGGCACAACGCGCGTGTACGAGTGTAATTTAATTTGAAATGCAGACTGACGCACCGCGGCATTACTGGCTAAAGGGATTAAATACGAACGTGAGACGCGTGCCAATTTACCTCCGGCTAATTGCAAATCCCTTAATTGCCAGTCGCGAATATTTTCCGAGCCCTCCTTATGCCCATTTTTAAACGCTCCGTCGTGGTGGTTCGCGCTCCGAACTCCCACCGATCGCGAATCGAGCCTCGATTTTCAATCTTTGAACAGACTCTTTCAGGTTGTGGAGGAAGGGGGGGGGGGAGGGAGGTCTCTCGAAACTCGACCCATTCAATCTTACACCGCGCACACAGTAGGCAGCACGATGCTGAATTCTCAACTTGCATCGCTCGGTGAAAGTATTATTCTCTTATTTATCCCCGATTTACCTTTCCCAAGGAAATTAATTAGTGCACACCGTTTGAATAATCAAGGAAATGCAAATGACTTTTAATTGTAATTTATCGAACGAAAGAGCTCGAATCGCTGTGTACTCTGGTCGTAATTTTAATTACAAATCTTTAATTACCAAAGGACAAGAAATTTTCTCTGCTCGTGCATGAAAGTATCGCTATATATATAGGTTTCCATTCTTTCTCGCTTATTTTTCAGCCCCTTTCCGTTTTCTCCAAGATGCTCCGTGTAATCCCTCATCAGTGCACCCTTTGGAAGAATCCTCGAGTATCGGTTGAACCTCGAGAGATCCCAATAAGCTTTTTTCCTGCTTCGCGCTTATATGTTCGAAAGTAATTTGCCGGTACACGTAATCCTCCGTTGTGTTCATCTGAGTTTAAAAAAAGAAAAGAACTATTAATCCCGTTACCTCGGAAACCCATCAACAGCTTAAAGTATTTAACGTTTTATTACTTTTATCTTCCTCGAAATTAATTCGTTTAAGCTTTCACAACCGACGAAGGACTTTCAACGGAACGTATTACCTCATTGTTGTCAAGTTTTCACATTGCTCCAACGTCTCGGAGAGTTCCTCGCGAGATTTATCAGAATGATTCATCGTTATCGGATTTATTAGTATTATATTTGTTCTGGATGCTTTGGTCTCCTCGGTGCAAAGGGGCCAGAGAAATTGAAGAAAAAGTGAGACGTAATCCGGCCGCTTTGGCAAAGTGCATCTTGATAAGGACGAATGATCGTCTTGAGCGATGCGTATCGGTAGTCAGCTTGTCGCCGAATAGGAAAAGGGGCGGATCGAGCGAGATAAGGAAACACACCGGGTCGATCGATCAGCATCGATCAAATTCGCCAGCGTTTCGCGCCAATCGCTTGAGCCTATATAAGCTGAAAGTGTAGAGAGAGAGAGAGAGAGAGAGAGAGAAATTGCATTTTCGTTTTGCACACTCTCGAGTGTTTAATCTCTGTCGCGTGCAATGAACCCTCGCATGCCTGCTGATGCAGTGTAGTGAGCGAGCGGAGGCAGGTTCCTCTTTTTTCTTATCGAAATGGCGAGGATTTGTTACGGGCCACTTGGCCCTTGCTCGCCTTTCACAAAGTGAGAATTAAAGTTCGCCGAGGCGAAAATGAGAATTCGCCAGTGTTTTTTTGCCAGCTAAATAAATTGCAAAGCGACAGCAGCTGCAAATTGAGATAACCGGCCGGCCGGGGGCCTAGGTCGATGAAGGCGAGGCCAAGCGCCAATGGGAACGCGTATAATGCTCCATTATTGTTCATTGTTTGCCACAACGGAGGAGGATTTGCGTCCCCGGAATCGAGGCTTAAGGAACGATTTCGTTGAAATTTCCATATTCGTCCGCCAGCCAATTGCCAAAGCTTTGTTTAAGCCCTCTTAAAACTCCCTGTGATTAATCTTATATATATATATATACGCGGTTCACTGCGATTACCAAGCAATCTACCATTACACGTTTTTTTTCCCAATATTTCTTCATTCGTTTTTGGCCAACCTACCGTATTGCGATTTTTATTCAAGATTACACAATCCCCCCCCCCCCCCCCCTCCTTCTCCTATTTTCTCTCTTCTTACTTTTCTGGACATTTGCTCCAGTATCGCGGTATATCCAAGCGTAATCCCTATACAATAAGAGAGACCTCTAGAAATGGCAAACGCCTCGCTCGCGAAACGAAGCAAAGATGCGCCGGCATCTGCCACTGCAATCTCATTCGCATTACTTGGCAAATAAAAATCTCCCATGAATGCTGATACGACCTTTCGGTGATTTCATCTGCCTTTGTTATTCTTGCAATATATACATTCATCGTTACTGATCCCTTTATAAAAAGTATCGCAACAGCACCGGTAGAATAAAGCGTTATAGTGAGAGAGAGAGAGAGAGAGAGAGAGAAACGGTTAACGAAGAAATGATTACACAACGAGATTTTTTTTTCAGAGCGAAGAGTCGCTGTCGTCGGAAGGATCGGCCACCTCCGGAGAATCTTCGGGCTCCACGGAAGATTCTGGCAGCGAGGTGGCGTGTGACATCACTCTACTGGAGAGGCTCATCCGATCCCATCCGATATGGTTCCTGCCCGGTATCCAAAGAGCCGGAGCCTTCCACTTGTTGCAAGGAAAGGAGGAAGGGGTGAGTGTGCACTTAGGAAAGTCGATTAGCTTCAAGAAAATTCCTCCGCATACCTCGTTGCAGCTTCCTTCCTACCCTACCACCACCCCACTTTCACGCAAGCTCGAGCTTTTCTCTTCTTGTAAACACAATGCACGTTTTCGGAGGATAACGGGAAAACTCGAGAGAGCCAACTTTCATCCAGACAGGTGTCCAACTATTCTACAGTGTGACTCCTTCCCTAGCGATATTGGACGATCGATCCCTCCTGTAAACCTTCCTGGAAAACTCTTCGAGACATTTTAATCGAATCCCCCTTTCTCTCCCCTTAAAATACACTTTTAAAAAAAGAATTAACACTGATTTTATTAGAATAAAAGGAAAAGTTTGCAGTATTCATAAAATTTATGCAAGAGACCGATGGTTGGAGAACAGATGAATATCTGGAAAGAAAAAAAAATGGAGAAAGCGAGAGGGGGAAAGTTTGTCAACGGTAACACCGCAAAAAGAATCGGATGAGAGTTAGGATACAATGAAATTGTATTACTCTGGAGAATCAGGGAAAAATTCTAGTGGTTTCTTCGTTTGAATTGGTGTTGTGTCGAGGACACGCCGGAACAAAGAGTACGAAATAAGCGAGGTGGCTAAGGCACGCAAACGAGCCAGTCGAGAATTTCCATTTTAAAGTTTCTCAAAGCTTCTGCTGGAGCATCGATCGCTCGCTAAATTCAATGTATATTCCTTTCAGCATGCGTGCCTTTTATTATACCATGGAAGGGAATCCTGGCAAATCCCACCATCAAAAGGACTCATTCGCTCTGTCAGAAGCACTTGCCCGTATTTCCCGGCCATGGATCGCGCGCGAGACAACCTCGCCGACTGAGAATTTATCAAAGAGCAGCTCGTCAACCAACTGATCAAATGCACAAACTTCCTGGGAACCGCAGCGACGAGAATTCCAAAACTTTCCTGTCATTCACTGCTGATGTATTTGTATACATACCTATGTATATATGTATACCTCGTCCGCGGTGGAAATATTATCGAAGAGCGTTGAACCGTGCGACACACGTCTGTTGATTCTCGTGGAAGCAACAACTTATCCGATACGTCGCTAATAAACGTATGACGATATGGCCCGGTGCAGCGGTTCGCTTGCCAAGTCTTCGCCATGCAACTGCGTTTAATATGCAGTAAACGAAAATGGCAGTGCGCAACCCTCCGAGGAGAACCATCGTGCTACCAAGTATTGGCTCACCTCCAAAACACAGACTTCTAAATATTACACGAATTCATTCTCCTACCAAATACCACGCGCCTCTAATCTTTCCCAAAATAAGATTCATAGACTTTCTCCGCTTCTCTCGTTCGCTTCTTTCTCCTATTCCGGGAAAATTGTATCGATCGTAAAAAAATCTATCCGAAACACGCGAGATAATGTCGAGCGGGAACGAATAATGGTCGAGGAAGAGGAGAAAAAATTGTGGAGAAATGTAACGTTGAAGCTTAACGATTGGTTGGCTGGTAGGCGGTGCGAACCGGCAAAGTCCCGCTCTGTAATCAACGGAGAAATGACTACGAATGAGCCTGGCCATTGTGGAGCATTGTTCAGTCGGTTCTCATTGTTTTGCAGCTTTGTTAATTGTTGTGTTCGTCCTCAGTCTGCCATCTATTCGGTGCACTGCCGAATAGCCCGGCCTAAAAACAATACTCGTCGCAATTACTCCCTATAGATGAGACAGCCCTCGCGATTAAACAGTCCCTGGAGTAAGCGAGATATTCTGCAAAACCAAGTGTCGAGGGAAAACGCTGACGATGCACGCAGTCGCGGCTAGAGGGCGTAGATTGCAGTCATAAAAAATAATGTCCGTGAAATGAAACTACAACGAGATCAGTTTTAATCAAATTAAAAATATACCTTCTCTTCCTATCTTTATTCCTTCCTGTGACACCGTTCTATTATTAGAAATATGTAAAGAGCAACATTTGTTGGATCGAATTAGAAAAATTTATGTGTTTGTTATAATTTGTTTGTTTTTTTTTTTCAGAATTTTGTCGTCCGACAATCGAGCCAGAGCGATACGATGGCCTTGTCGGTCAGATTACCACCTGGCAAGGGTCCTTACATCGAGCATTATTTGATTCAAGCCAACAAGGGGAAGTTGAGTTTGGAAACGAGTGAAAACAGGTTCGATAACATCCCCTCGTTGATCGCTCATTATTCCCAGTGCTGGTGAGTGATTAGTGGATTACCATATTAAAAGAAAATTCTTTGAATTGTGTGTACGTTAGTCTCTGATATGATTAATCGATTTTCCTAATTAATTCTTCATTGATATGCCTGGGTAAGCAGTGACGAGTTGCCAGTGCAGCTGACTCTACCTAGAGCTATACGCGAAGCAAAGAATAGACAACAGCTCTCATCGCTTGCTCTTCTGGGCCAGGAGTTCTGGAGATATCCAATGGCGAATCCAAAACCACCTGAGAGCAGCAGCAGCAATACTTCGAGCCTCAGTAGTTTCAATGGTGGTAAGCTTTTATTTGATAATTGAAGAAGTCAGTGGGAGAAGGTGTTGGCTAAAACAATTTTCACCAAAATGTTCCAATGCATATTTTGAAAATTCCTTATATTATAAATCAAACTCTTGGTTGAAAGAAATACTCCATATTCGATTTCTCCTGAAAGTTAGTTTACTGACGCCATGTTCTGTCAGATATTCTCTATATTCTATACGGCATGGAAACATAATTATATATAAATTTACCGAGAGCATTGAAAGCTTGAGTTAAAACCTTCCTCCACCAATGTCCTGAATTCTTTCTCAACAGAATGTGATAAATGCTCGTGCTAATACCAATGTAATGCTCTTTTCAGGTAACAGCAATCACCACCGTAACCACAACAATAACAATAATAGTGTTACTCCAACTTCGGAAAATATAGTCTTAAACCTGGCACCGCTGTCACATCAAGAAGCTCGTAAGTAGTTTCCCTCGTTGAGTTACGTTAGTCGAGCGAGGTGTGCACGACAGAAATTGTGATATGTATATTCACCGGATATAATTTGCTTCGTAGGTAGTTCCCCACCGTCGAGTACAGTAACAAGCTCAACATTCGCGTCATCGCTGCCTCGACAACCACGACCCACACCACCGAATACTTTGAACCTGACGACCTTCAATGAGCCGTTGGACGCGCAGAAGGACCGACACGACAACATATCACCGAGCGAGAAGCTCTCGCAGAAGCTGATCTCGCCTAATTTGGTGCAGAGCGTGCGCTGCTCCTCCCCGGTGGTCCACAACGTCGAGAGCAACGTGCTCAGCCCGATGCAAGACACCAAAACGAGTTTCGACTTGTCGAAGAATCTCGTGGAAACGCCGAGGACCGCCATCCTTGAATTTTCCAGGACCAATAAATTCAGCTCCGTAACAACGACCACCTCGAATTTCCATCAAAACATCTCCAATTTTAATAATTTGTCGCGGACCAACTCGCCCATCATTCCCGAAATCAAGAGTATCATGAGCGAGAATCATAATGTCCTACAGAACGTGAAAACTCCTCCTCCGCCTCCGCCCAGATGGGCAAAGCCGGGATTCAGTCAGAGTCAGAGCCAGAATAATTTCACCGTCACCACCACGGTCACTTTCAACGTTAACCAGAACGGTGACGCGGATAATAGTTCCCAGGTAAATCACATTATTTTGATGATCGATGATTGATAGAAGCAACGTTTCAACGCGTTCTTAATATATATATATATATTTTTGTTGCAACAGAATACACCGTCGGATCCTAGCAGCTCTCTACTAAGTCCTCAAAGTATAACGTCGAGCAAGTCATTGACCTCGAATTTTTCGATAAAGTCACCATTGTCATCGACGACCCCAGTGCTCTCTCCTACGTCAAAGCTAGTCTCCAGTGTCGGCTCTAAAACGCCGAGCATCCTCTCGCCCACCACACCTTCCAGCACCAGCAAATCGAAGCGTCGACGTGATCGCGAGGCCAGAAAAAACTCTCAACACTATCAGGAATCCGATATCCTCGAATCTTACTACAGAAGCTCCCCAGGAGACAAGATATCGGACTACGAGGATATCTGGAACACCACCGACCAGTCGAACCACTCCACGTGGTCACCAAACGACAAGTTACCTCGAAAGGACGTACATACGGCTATCCTGGAGCAGCGAATCAGAACCTCCAACGACCGTTTGGCTGTTCAGGAAAGGATAGCGAGTCCCGCCGAAAGGTCTTCCAGTGATATACTAAACGGAAACGAATATTTCGGCGCGAAGAACGAGAGGCTGCTCCTGCGCAACGACAAGTCTGTCGGCACCGATAAAAATATTTATAACAAAGAAGCGAACAGTCAAGAATTCACTAGCTTTAAGCCGATAATAGAGCAGAGGAGCCCGGATCAAGCTTCTCCGGAAGAGACGTTAGTTTGCAAGAGGCCAGATTTACTATCCAGAGTTTGTGAGTATAACGCCAAAGCAAATTTTATCCCTCCTCAACGACTCGTCGTTGTAAGGATGAGTATTGAAATGCATAATAAGATTTGTCAAACTTTATAGGTAGCGCCAATTCGTTGCACAGTCCGAATACCGTAACACCTCCTAGAAACAAGTTGGGACTGCTACTAGCTAAATCCGAAAGCAACAGTCCACTGACTCCCGAATCGAAACAGGGTAGCCCGTTTTACGCCGAGCCTGCCGATGCTATTGTACAGAACGTGGCGATAATTCCAAGGAGGCGAACCAAGAATAATCCAGCGACAAACAAATATCGTCATAGCGAGCCTGGATGGTTGCAAACTCCAGCCAGCAACAATGCTAATCAGCTTCATCCAATTGACTGGGACGAATTGGAGGAGGTGGAGGATAAAACGCCACTTATATCGTCTTCGGTCGACAACTTGGCCAAGCGACTCAGTGCAAAGGAAACGAAAAAGGTGCCACGAGCGAAACCTGTACAACCACCAAAGATCAGACCCAAAGTTTTTAATGACACATCCTGGGCAGTTGACTCTAGCTGGGAGTTTATCGGTAAAAATCAGTTTCGATCGACCATTTTCTTTCCTCAATTAATTCAGATGTTAATCTATCAATTCTAAGCACCCGTCAAGCATATCGCATAATTATGTCTCATTTTTTTCAGGCAACGAGCCAGAAGAGTGCGTGCCGGATTATGACTGTGATGCTGATTACCAAGACGATAATGTCGCTCGGAAGTTCCCGGACGGAGATTGTGATAGAGATATTGTGGGGAATACTTTGACCGTTCAGAGTATCATTCTGCAGCGGTAAGAAGTTTCAACAATGTCTCGTTGAAATGTATAATTTTGTACTGTCCTGGATACCGAGTGAGAGATTACTCTCTCTATTTATAGGTACCCAGAATTGTTGAAACCATCGGACCTACCGGATTCGCTGGGCAGTGATAGAAACTCGTCGTACGACAACGTTGAGAACAGGAGCGACAATCAGGATACGCTTGAATCGAAGAAAGATCGGATTTATGATCCTTCCGAGTGGGAAACCATGCTGGATACGGACGAGAGCGACGTGGAAAGAATCAAGAGGAACAAAAGCTTTAAAGAACGTCTGGATCCACTTTTGTGTAAGTCGTGAGCGTTCCAATCACCCCCCCCCCCCCCCTCCTTATAAGAACGTTTCGTCTGGCGTCTTAAGCGTATGCAAATTCGGATTATTTTGTCTGGATTAGTTTTCGATTCAACTTTCCACAGCGTGCATCGGTTCTCTCATCTGGATCTAATTGAAAACTCGACGAATCTCTGATGATACGGTTTATTAACATGTCATATAGAAGCCTCTTGCGCAATACGACTCTCTTTTCAACTCTACAAAATCATTCTCTATTATCCGGGGATGAATCAATAAAATCGTCTATCGATCCAGTAAATGCGATAGCTCAAGAGAGAGAGAGAGAGAGAGAGAGGGAGAAAGAAGTAAGAAAAAGAAAAAGAAACGATGACTCGCGCGCGCGCGCCAGTTAAAACACTATTAAAGTTACACTATTGTTACAATAGAAGTAGACCGATGATTAGTTGTAGGGATTATCTGCGATCGACGATTGCACGACGAACCAAGTTATTTGTCTTTGTGTTAAATAGATCACATTTTTCTGTGTATTATCATTATTAAAGCCTAGAAAATTGTTGAAGGAATATACCTTGAATTTGTGATTGGAGAATAGAATGATGCAACTGGGTCAATAATTTCGCTATTATTACGTCTTAGGCAATGATTCTGGAACGATCAGCTTTAGTGACACTCTGATTACGTATTAGAAATTAGATTTGAAGGTTAGAGCCGATTAGGATTATACGAGTGGGGCCGCGCAGTGGTCGATTGACGAGCGTGTGTCGAAGAAAGCGATAGTGATAACGGTCATTCGTCCGATAAGAATATTAAGAGTAGGTTGTGAAGAGAACTACCGAGAGATGCGTCTTAACATGACACAGACGACCTCGTTAATCCGAAGAATGCACCGAGGAAAGAGGCTGGTGTTCGAAGCCTCGATAACGACGGTCACGGTTCCCTCGTTCCTATTTCCGTCATTATTGGCTCGTAGATTAGATTCCTTCTTCCTGCATGGTACCCCGCGGGTACGCAATAATATATACGCAACCAAATAACGCATGTCGCAACTCGTCGTTTCAACTGAAACGCCCCGCGCAACACACTTTCCCGCTAAATTATGAAAAATCATCCATCTCCATCCACCTTTCAATCATCGAACAATTTTTCCTAACAGCTTCACGAGACTCGAACGGAAATTCCGAGACATTTATCTAATAAGAGCATCCGGTAAATATATACAAATACAGTCTTTCCTCGAACGATACGTAAAATCAATAATAAATTTTCGCAATTCCAAGTGTAAACACGAAGCTATATAGGACCGTGTTTATTATCGTTTAAGAGCTGTGCCGAGGCGATATTAACTCATTACGCGTAGAAATTAGTATATCGCGGATATATGGGTAGAAGAGTATATTGTGCAAGTTAACTCGAGATGTAGACGTTTTCTTTCGGATATTTTTCAATCGGTGTTTTGGAGGGACAAACTTAATCAGCCTTGAACGGTAATCCGCGCGAATCGATCGGTTGTTGCCGAAGAGAAAAAAATCGGTAAAAAAATGGAATTAAATGAAAACGGGGGATATAACAATTTTTATTATCAGCTGATATCCCGAGCGTTAAAAATATCACTTATCTGCGGTATTTTTGCGCGCACTATGCATGTAACCACTCGAGCACGAGAAATCGTTAATTTTCAGCGCAGAAACTATTCGAGTATAGTAATAACGACATAGCCAATATGACTACTGACCAAGTTATCTTTAAATCTTTGTATATCGCGTGGCTTTGTTAAAATTACGCAGTAGTAAATTAACGACAAAGAGCAATGACACGCGAGACTTATTATAAACCGAAGCGATTTATCAAGCGGGATGCGAAAACACGGACACACTGCTGTTAATGGAAAATACAACGAAACGTTTCGCAAAGCGGATATACGGTTGGAACCGCGCAAAGTTACGTTGCAAACCTCAGTGACCTAACGATGATTCGAAGATGACGTCTTTCGCTCTCCGTATTCGATTGATCAGCAAACCAAGCTTTTATTCCGGTAGCTCTACTCACAGATCTTATCCATAACCTCTCGTTACTCATGATATTATTGCAAAATATCGCTCGGCAAATTCTATCCAGCAAAATTTCTCCTTTACTGTGCAATGGAAGGAAACTTAAAATTCCTACGTACGCATCAAGAAAAATTCACTCTGCTCCGTGTCTCCTTATAATTTTGAAAGAAACAAAAAATTTGATATTTTTACCGAAAATTTACCGTAGTCGTGCACGAAATTCAAGAGTCATGCTCGCCTCTTGCGTCTCGCTTGTATATCAGATATAACTTTATCGATCGGATCAGAGAGAGAGAGAGAGAGAGAGAGAGAGAGAGAGAGAGAGAGAGAGAGAGAGAGAAAGAATTCTATATATCTATGACGAGTTCGCGAGTACTTATTTACCTTCGCAACTTATTATCTCAGTTTATCGATTTCGATTCTTATCAGCATTCTTCAGCTCGCTCGAAAGTACAGGCTCGTAAAGGAAAATCAGTAGACTAGTCAACATTGTCTATTGTAGCTTCTAGCTGAATCACGATGCCATCTCAATAATAGAAAAAAAAGTCGTAAATTTGTTTAAAAAGAAAAAGAAAAAGAAAAAAAAAGAGAGAGAGAGAGAGAGAGAGAGAGAGAGGAAGGATAACGAAAAATCGGTCGAAATGATTGTTTTGTCGAGGAGAAAACGAATGTGTAATATCTATAAAAGATATGGTGATGGGTACCGGTTAATGGACCGGGACAATGGAGGTGTGTTTGCCAAGATTATCGATGTTTGTTCGTGGCGGGGTAAGCACCGTTGTGCCTCATGCACGAAACAGCCGCCTCGATGATGATCAGGCTCTAAAGTACAGTGAGATATTTAGAAAGATAGGAGAATGTTCTCTATCTAGCCGCTGGTGCTGTCCACGTCGCCGCGCGCCGCCGGTGACGCCTCACTGTCTTGTTATTTCGATAATACATATATAGACGGTGCGCGATTAGCCAACGAAACGTTGAGTCGGACTCGACGCCTCCCGGTCTCTTCCTGCTTCTTCATCTTCTTCTCCTTAGCCCTCTCGTTAGTCGTTGCAACTGTCTGGCCCGCTGACAGTACTCGCACGTCGCTCCTCGCTCTCGCACACCAGTATCAAACAAACTCCCGTCGTGGTAACTACGCGTTCGAACCACTCGTGTCGTCTGAAATCCCTATAAAACGCCCAACGTGCCGCTATTGCACCGCATTCATAGAAAGTCTCTCTCTCTCTCTCTCTCTCTCTCTCTCCGATTACGTGTCATTCACCTATAGAGAATCGCGTCCCAGCCGCGAGGGAAGAACGAAGAAAAACAAATGCAGGAGGACGCTCATTAATTAGTTTCTCGATTATTAATCAGTCTCCGCTCGGCAAACCTTTTATTACACCGTGTTTGTATAGTAGTGTAGAACGCGCGAGTTGCTCGAGTAGTTTTCGCGCGAATCGCTTGTAATCTTAATTCGACTCGACGAGAAAAGCCGCGTCTCCGAGGTTCAGGGAGGATACAGTGCTGCAGCAGCGGAGAG
This sequence comes from Prorops nasuta, assembly GCF_024137725.1. Lineage (NCBI taxonomy): Eukaryota > Metazoa > Arthropoda > Insecta > Hymenoptera > Bethylidae > Prorops > Prorops nasuta. Next base: position 8,100,430 of record NW_027116802.1, on the reverse strand, counting down.
ACAAAACTGATCAAAGCTGTACTAGAGGCGAGTTTGATCGAAGAAGTTGAGGAGCAGCTTTTAAAGTGGCAGGAACGACGTTGTCTTGACGTTTTATGGGTGAAAACGCGTTAATGTACCCTTCAAGACTTTCCACGAAATATCGTGGTATGTTACCTGGAGTCTGGAGGTTAAATCTGTGCACCGGAGACTCTGTGAGGATATTAGTTATGAGGGAAGTTAGGCAGGATCTACTTTAACCAAAGTGGCAGCGTAAGGTCTAAGGTACCTGCACCATTGTCTGCCTGGCATCGAGAATTATGGTTTGGCCCTAAAACCTTAGCGTCGAAAGGGAAGTTAGCGAGGACCAGCATCGATGAGCTAAGTCTGTTGAAAAGTATACGGAAGGTCGAGAGGTAGTAGTCCAGTGAAAGCTTTCATCTCAAACTGTCTTTGCCTAAATAGAACATTTCATCATAACTTTAAAAAACCGTTTCTTCCGCGCGATCACACTATATGTATATACATAAAATACAATAATAAGCCACCCTAGAAACTCCTGCAAGCCCACCGTTTGAACTTTCGTTCGTCGTTCGAGTGTGCCGAGTGCATTAAGAAAATGAGCGCTATGATCAATTGCTCCGTCGAGTACGGCAACGAGAAGAAAAAGTTTGTCTTCAATACGCGCAGGCTCTTTCGTAAGATCGGCAATTGGTTCCAGGGTATCTGCAAAAAGTTGCGCTGTAGCGTGGACGTCTTTAAACGTAAGATTATTTTTTTTCTTTTTTTTTTCAGTACAACTAAATCCTTGGGAACGATAAGAGAGCGAAGGGATCGGGGGTTAAAGAATTTTGAAGGAAAGGTTAATCGATCTAACAGCGTATTGTTTGTTTCTTTTGCAGCACCACCGAGATTGCAGGCTCTGAGGAATCGCGATGCCGGTGGCATCGGATCCACGATAAGAGCTTACGCCCTTCAGTTAGCGGCTGACAAAACAACCACTTTTTCCCAGAACATTGATAATTTCATTCAATGCACCAAAGAGGGCAAGGAGGCCAGTCCTCACGTAGTGATGAGGAACATGCGTCAATTCATGTCCGGAATGAAAAACTATCTGGTGAAGCACGGCGAGCGAGAGTTTGAAAAGGAGGTTGAGAAGGAGAGACTGAAACTGAAACCAAACGAGTTCCTCAATCTGGACGCCATCCTCGAGGGAGTGATGATGGGCTTGGTGGTTCGTCCCCTACGGGAACACGTCTACAGGCTGTTCGTGGAGCATTATGCTGCAACTGGCTCCCTACATACACTGGCGGACAGCATTCAGCACGCTCAGGCCAAGCACATTCAGGATCTAGGCGTTAGGGTTGGTATTTGCTCGATTGCCAGAAAACTGTGGAATTCGCAGACAAACATCTTTTCCATTTTAAAACGATATGCTTCATAGATTTAACATTGATTCATCTACTTGAGAGATAAAGCTACTTGTTTTTTTTGTCGATACGTGTATTTATTGGCGATTTTATCGATTCAAAAATGTATTATTTCTTAACAAGGGACCTTGTCTTTCCTAATCATAGCCCAAGATCATACCGCCATCGGAATCCAGCTTGGAACGCATTTTAAAGTACATAGACCGATTACAAAAATCAGACTCACCTTTGGACAAACTGGAGAATCTATTAGCGGCTATATCTGCTATCTTCAATTCCGTATGTTTATCATTCAAGTATCTTGTTTAAATTTATTTCTTATCTTAAGCTTTCTTTCCGATTGATCAATCCATTTTTCTCTTCAGGTAAAGCACGCCAATTCTGGTAGACACGTTACAGTGGGTGCCGATGATCTTTTGCCCCTCCTCGTTTGGGTGTTGATTCGCGGCAAAGTGGTGGATGCCGAGATTGAAGCCGAGTATATGTGGGGTCTCCTGCATCCTTCTCTCTTGACGGGTGAAGGCGGTTATTACTTGACAACATTATCCAGCGCTGTACAAGTTCTCAAGACTTTCAAGACCAGCCAAGGGACTGTGTCTACTTTGAATGTAAGTGACTCTCCGTTCAATTTTTATCTCTCTCTCTCTCTCTCTCTCGTATATAATGAGAACAAAAATAAATATTGTATTTCTGTACTTACAGGGTTGTGGAGCACCAGATTGTTGCTCTTCCGTGTTACGGGTTTTAGTACCAGACGAGTTACACGGCTCTCTTAATACCAGAACTCTTCCAGTACGACCTAACATGAATACGAGAGACGTGTGTCGTATTCTCGCTCATAAAATCAGATGCACTAATCCCCAAGATTATGGACTTTTCAAGCTGGTACAGGGTGAAGGTAAATTGATGATTATATTTCTCTTCGTTATATAATTGCCAAAATACTGATAAATTTGTACAAATTCATGTTTTATTTTTTTTAGAAACTTTGCTAACCGACCACGAATGCCCGCAAGAAATCTCTCACTGCCTTTTCGCCTATAAGAGAATCGACGCCAAGATTGCCTGGCCGAAAACTAGCTCTTGAACGTTGCAGATAATGGCTTAGCAATCATCTAGCAATTGGTTATACCTACGGTATTCCGTATTTAACTAATGGCATTATATATGCACGATCAATTTTAAGTCACAATCATCATTATCATATAAATTTTTAGTACAATCAATCATCGGGCTCTTATTATTATTTTGTTTTTCATACAAAATTTGTTGATATTAAGATACATAAAGTTCATGGCAATCGTATCTTTCTTTAATAAAATTTTTAATGTGCAATTCAGACAAGATTGTTTTATCAAAATTAGTATTTTTGAACTTCTGCAATATTACAGTTTAGTAAGAGTAAGTACCTTTTCCAGTCGCAATTAGAGTGTTTGGATGTTTCAAATTTGACGAGTTAACCGTATCACTGCCATTTAAAGCGGATATGCGTAAAATATTTGTCTACAGTAGTTACTTCAATCTTTTTGAAGAAAACCTTTTGTATTTACCAAATGATTGTATTCTTTATGTGTAGAATGAAAATTGCATTTACGAAAAGATATGCTGGTTTGACGTAACGATTATTCGTTAAATTTTAATTGGATGAAATTTCCTTGTTATTGACAAAAGAGTAAAATTATTTGGTTATACGTATGACAACTTGAGAAACGTTAGTTCTTGCCATGTTTCAATCAAGTTTAATTTTTATTTTGTGCAGGTGCTACTTTTTTTTATTCATTTCAATCAATAAGAGAGTATATCGTTATATACAATTAATTTCTATCAATAGCAGCATGAATGTTCAAAGTTTATATGTCTAAATCACACCAATATCATGACTGTGATTATTTACGAGAAACGTGTATTCTCTTTCGAAGAATATTTATACGAGCTGTATTTGCAATAAGATGAAAAGAATATATACACTACTCAGTATTCCAAGTTTCGTGAACGTTCACAATAATGACACTAATCAGTAAAATAAGTTTCGTTAAAGTAAAGAGTCAGAGTAGAGTTCGAATGAAGAGAACATTGAATTAACGACAAAAAATCAATTTTATAAAATTTGGCCTAAAAGTCTAGCGAAGAAGGTATTTTACGTCAAAAAGATATGTAATCGCTCAGAATGATCTCTCCATTCTAAATCAATTCTGCAAGAAGTACTATATGTTTTCTATAATCGAATAAAATTTTAGAAAACTTCCTTATAAAAAAATCTATCGTAAAATATAAAAAGGTTAGCGTAGATTCTATTTTAAGTACTTTTTACAAGATATGGCGATTCACTAGATAAGAAATCTGTATTTTAGGCAAATCTCTTATATTTATTGGAAATTGTATGCATATTTTTTAACACACTTGTCAAATGTTATTTTAAGTGTCAAAGTTTGGCGTAGCTTACAAGGCTGATTTGGACGTTGATTTAAGGGCTGTGCAATGTCAAGATAAATAATATTGGATAAACGACAAGAACTTAATATCTCCTGTTTATAACTAATAAAACAAAAATAAAAGCAATAATACAAAAAGGCCATTTATTATAATTTCATAATAAACTAAAAAAAATTTTTATAAGAAATCTTCTACAAATCAGCTTTGTCTTGGCCGTTTAATCAAATGCTACTCAATAAATGAAATAAAGCTATATTATTAATGTATATTTCTTCGGACCTAATTTATTAAAAGCATTTTAGAATTGTATATCGTAATTATACACTTTACAAATGTGCTTTTCATTATTTCTTCAATTAAATTAATAAACCATAATGTTAATAAGCTTCTAATATGCTAGTCATGCCAATACGGATGCAAAGTTTGTAAAAGTCTGTTTATGTGTAATTTTACAAGTTTTATCTGTTAAAAATAACATCATTGATTATCACTATCTTTGTCACTATTATTATTATATTTCTTGTAATATGTAACTATATGCTCAATAAACATTTTTCTATAATTCCAATATTCGAAGCATACAGTCATTTTTGAAACGAATGCCTTTTAGACATAGCAGACAGCAGTTTATATACAATAGCTATGCTACATCCTATTATCTGATAAATATAACAGACTAACCGATCTAAATATAGGTATTCTTACTTGTAAGAGAGAATGGAGGTATAAAACTATTGAAATTATTATTCCTCTTTTTTCCTAAGATATTTCTAGGTCAGAGTTATTGATAATCAGAATTCAATACTATGGTATTTTATGTGAATTAAATCGACGCATAAGTCTTATTTACTTTGATAATTACGAATAAGGAATTTTGACTTAACATATTTCAAATGTTGCACGTGTCATACCTGCTCAGTTATATTTCATGATCGGAATTTTAACTTTTGTACATAAGGTATGTACTATTTATAAATGGACTTTAAAGCTATAAATATCTGAATCTTCATAATCGCTTTTAAATATATCTTTCTATTACTATCCGTACCGACAAGCGTGGCGTAACAATTCGGCAGCAAGCTGGCTTTATTATTGTATAATTAGGCTATTATTATCACTTCGTGATTATTAAACGTTATGAAAAATATTAATAATGACAAACAAAATAAAACGACATATAAGTGAAAATGTTTTATTATAAATCAAGGCTTACATTTTATTCATGAACAATGTATATGCACCTGAGAGCTATTATACCAAAAAAGCCCTACTGACATGCAACACATAATTATTTATGCTGCAATTTGTAAGTAATTACTATTATATTGTATCACATTATCAGTTCTTTTATTTCAAAAATTTGTTTAATTTTAAAAACTTTAAATAGTTTTTCCTTTTGATATCGTTGATAGCTAAGAGCTTTTTCTTAGATTACATTACATCGGGTTTGCAATAATTCCTTCTATAAAAAGTGCAGGTGTACAAAATAATAAATAAAATTATACAATAAAAGATTATCTTAACTAAAATGTATATTTATCTTTCGCAAAAATAGTACTCTATTTGCACTAACCGGTTATTTTAACAAAAATGGTATAAACTTAAAAATTCGTGTTTATGACAAATTATTCTTAAGGATACAAAACAATTTTCATTTAAAACTAATAATAATAAGGGATGGAATAAATAATTGCTTACCGATTATTAAGTCAGTAAAACGAACTAAATTGCTTTATTTTATAAGATCGTTTTTCTAAAGATTTTTTCAACATGATTACTCAAAAGTATGCGCATTTGCTTTAAAAAAAAAAAAAAATTAGGCCATCAAGCTCTCAGGCGCGCAGCATGTATTTAGGATAAATGCGTAATTCGAATATTGAGAGCACACATGTAAATAAATTCGGATCTTTTATTGGAGAAAGTGGAACAAAAAAAGCGCGCATTTCTAGTATTACAATGAAAGCATGTTTATCCTTTACGCTTACATTGATCTTATATAAAAAAAATGTAAAGTACATTAAATAAAATCGATTGCACAACAGTTATTGATAAAGTTGCTTCACGTTTTCAGATAATGCTCTTTAAGAAATGATTGTAAATAAAATCAGCTAAGAACCGATACGTTACACTTCTATTAAATACTAAAGTAGACTAAAACAATATACCAAGATATTTTCGAAAATTTGTTTAGCTCCAAAATGTATCTGGCTTTTAGTGTCACAATTAAAATTATATCGACGTAACTTGGTGAATACGTTAATTTACTACTGATCGTTAAATATGTAATGTGTGACATACCTATATACGAATGGTTATAATTTGATATTTTGACCAAATTCCATATTATTCAGCGATTCTCATAAAACAAATATGTAAGTCCTGATGCAGGATTAAAAAAATTATTTATCATTCACAGCCATTTACAATGTTAGTGGCTTCCTTTGCAAATTAAAATGGATGTAGATTTCATAGAATAATTTAATTTTTGATCATCTATGGATAATAAAATATTATATTAAAGTAAAATATTAATCATTTATACAAATAATTCTTTGTAAATTGAATATATTAATTCGTATAATAGAAATTAAATGCTATGTTTAGATAGCAAATTCTGATAAGTTTTTTTTTAACTTGGCAGATTGATTTACTGATTATAATATTTTGTGTTGGCATCAATTTCAATCATCAACGCAAACCGTTCGCCCTAATGTGATAATCAAACAGGCTTTGCATAGTTATCTTTAATTATGTTTGAAGTAAAGTCATTTTAATAAAATGATCTTAGGACTAAGCTAGTAGTTGCAAACAAGCACCTCTGGATTATAATAAATTTTGTACGGTGTAAACCCATAAATTAATATAATTTATTGCATAATAGGTGATTAAAATATATGCTAATCCAGATGCCCAACGATTTTCATTTGGTTTCCATACATTTAAAATGGAAAGGAGCAGTTCATTCTTTTTACATAACATCCTATGCCAATTGCTAGCTGTTAGTAAGAAGCTGTGAAGCTTAAGTGTATAATCAGAAACTCCTGTAGTGCATCTCGGTAAAAGCAGCTGGAATGTGCTGTATACGTAAATTGTTCGATAGAGATCGGACGTCAATCAATGTTTAAATGAAACACTGGAGAGTCCTTATCTTTCTTCCAAAATTATCATTCCATCCTTCAAGTATCCTTTATTGAGCGCGTACTGAATACTTTCCCTGAAACAAAATAACAAAACATGCATAATAAGTTAATGATACAATTTTTTATGGTCAACAATATAAGTTAATTCTGAAATAATTTTATATAAGAAAGTGTTGTAGCTGAAAATAGAAGTTACATTATAATATGCGGTGCGAAATAAAAGGATTAATGACGACAAGTTTATCTGACCATTTTTCGTTTCTACATTTCTATTAATGTAACTTATTTGATTAGCTGAGATTTGATTCGCATAAACAATTTTATTCAAAACTTAATATATTTTTTTAACTATTATTAAATTTGAGTAATTGTTTAGATTAATTTTCATTAAATATGGCATGGATATTTTAATATTTTAATTTTTCAGAGTTGTAAGACAAAATGTTTAAAAAGTAAGTATATGTATGTGCTTACACTTATGAGAAAATTATTCTTAGTCGTGCAAAACATTTGCACATGTACATTCATTCTACAGGCTATAATTACAATACTGTGATGAAAAGATATGTATTAAAGTACGTTGTTATAGATTTATGATGCACCTACAAAGATAAAAAATAATGTTAAACTAATTCTACAATTACCTGCAGCGTCAGTTAAGATTTCTCCATTTATCCAGCGATTCAAATGAAGTATCCGTAATTTTTTAAGCGCCAGTCCGTTGTACTCAATTAAATAACGCAACACAACGACTAGTAATTATATTGACATATTACTTTACAGTGAAATTAAACACAGATGCGTGCGAGAACAAACATTAAAGCAAGTAAAATTTGGTTATCACAATGTCGATGATTATACTGTGGTTTCAATCAACTTACATAAAATAATTACAGTACAATGTCTGTGTTCTTTAGTGAAAAATAATTTATTCAATTAGTTATTAAAATACGAAGGCACTATTTTTTTCTTATACTTTGATTTAAATAAACAAAGAGCCTTAACGCATATAATCAATAAGATAATAGAAATATCTACAAGCTATTTAAGGGTAACTAAATAATTAATAATTTTAAGTCTGCATATACATGTGTTAAAAAGTGATACAAGCTGTCTCGATTGACATGCTTCTTTTAAAAAATATAATTCTATAAATATATATATCACTTGGATGTAATCGCCTAAAAGCATACACGATTCAAAAAATCATATAATTCAATTTATATTCAAGTCCAAATTGTATATTGCAAACGTTACGATCTTCTATACATTTTCTAATAGACATCTATAAAAAGCTAGATGCAGTCATATTCATCCTTGCATCTTTGGATACTTAATGTAAAAACATTACCACTTTGAAGAATAATTTAAGGAAAGAGATTACTATTTTAAATATAGAATAATTTAATATTTTATCTTTCATCTAATTTCTCAAATGCAAGTTTATATTTCTCTCTATCTTCGAGACAACTTGTTAACATATAATAACCCTAAGCCATATAAGAATAAAAATTAAGTAGGACGAGTTTCTCTTTCATAAATATAAAATGTCAATTAACTTTAAAGCTCAAGAGATGTTATGATCCATTATAAAATATAAATTGCTACTTTGAACTTTTGAACATGTAACAATGGACTAAAAAGTTACAATTCAAAAATAAATACTTGAATTGCATTATATAATGTTTTCCTTAATACACTGTATATCATAATATAGTATTTATGAACAATTGTAGATAAAATGTGCTATATAAATAATATTGACATTACAGTTATCTTTAAAAAAATTAACTTTGTTTTACTTTCACAGAAACATGATTTATAAATTCTATACTACAGGGTATTAGGACCATAAGAAATAATTTTAATAAGAGCTCTAACTATATAATGATTAAAAAATAAAGTTTAATCAAAAGATTAAAATATGAATGATTAGATGAAATCGTGAGTGAGATTATATTATAAAAATTGTTTGTGTAAATTATTGTATTATGCATGTAGTAAAGCGTTTTTAAAAAATTTTACTCATGTAACCCTAAACAATAAGGTTTAATAGAACTGGCTTCTATATCTTATTTTTTAATAATAATTATTTATTTTAATTTACTCTAAATGCACTCTAAATGACTGCAAAGATATAAGCGTAAAGAGTTTCAAAAATATTATGTCAATAATAGAAGAATAATGCAAAATTGATAGAAAACATCTTGTGCTAAGCGGCTTAATTTAACTGTAACATAGATGTTTTGAGGTATGAAACAGATACTTCATATTTTTCGTAAAAACATGCGAATACTTTTATCACAGCTTAAAATTCGGAATTGCTTTATTTTAAAGAGAGAAATATCTGAATATGATGTTACTAGAGATTGTAATGGAAATATAATTTCTCGATATAGTGTGGAACGTTATACACTCAATAATACAGATAAATTTAAAATGAAAGCAATAAAATAATGCCAAAAATTACTGTGGTGTATTAATGTGTATTGTCATTGCTTAGAATGTGCAATATGAATGTGCTGTTAGCAACCTTAATGATTCAAGGAAATATTAATTTGAGATGACATTATAATTCGCGAATAATGTAGTAATTATCATGTGCCCATGTTATTCTTATACTTTACCGAAAATTGTGTAATTGGTAACGTATAATTTTAAATGCGAGTTCGTCGTGAAAAATATAAGAAGTATACCGTTCGGATACCTTAACTTTAATTTTCGAAAACGTCATTTAAATTCAGTGAATGAGTAGAAAAAATGATTTGACCTGTATTACTCTAATATTGCCTAATTTGTGAGTATCCTAGACAAATTATACGCTACAGTGACAGCAATCAAAAACATTCCTTTGTAAATCATATAACTTTTCAGGCAACTGAATAAACAGATAACAATTTCCTACGAGGAAGAATGAATTCCGAAAGCTTGAAAAATCTTGTTTTTAAACCCGGGTTTGTTAGGACTAGCGTCGTGATGGGCAGACTGTCCTTCATGTAGCGCCTTTTGTACCAATGGTAGGGAGCCCTGTGATTGTGTTGTATCGCCAAATCGTCAGAACGGTCCGGACAACGAAAAAAGAACAAAAAGAAAGAAGAAAGGATAGTAGACGGCTAATGGTGTACTACGACATGCAGTGCAACTAATTCTTTAATTTCTTAAATAAGACTTACATCATCGTGTTGCTCATGCTCGCTGCTTGCCAAGCTGGATCTAGAGCCTCGCCTAATCGTGTCTTTTTCATCTCCCAATATCTGTGCAACCTTCGCCTGCTTTACAAGATCTAGTGCCTATACAGAACAATAAATCTTGTATCAAACTGTGTCTCGTAAAAACTTGTCAACATCTCTAAACGCGAAAGATTTATCGTTTCGCATATGTCATGCTTTATAAATTAATGGAAAAAAGCAAACAATAGTAGAGACTATTGTGTAGAGCATAGATTAATGTATGTCATTACTCACTTGTTGTACGTACTGCATTGAAAAAAAAAAGGATATGTTTTTACTAGCCATAGTTCTTATGATTCAGTGCAGCTAATAAAAACTACATATTCTTAGTGTATCCATTATGAACTTACTTCTTTTCGTGACCTCAAGGCACAATCTTCCAGGGTTTCGGCAGCCTCAAATTTTCCTTGGCGTCGGTACAGTGCTCCCAAATTTTTCAAAGTTGTTGTAACCGTTGGAGAATCGACTTTCACTGCTTTATGCCAGCCACCATACTCTCCATAAGGTGCATTTTCTTTATTTCTATGTTTATTCTCCTCTCTCTCTTCAGCAACCTACAGTGAGAGAATGTTTTTTTTTATATCTGTTATTTTGATGAAGAAATAGGTTTAAACAATCATCCCTACCTGCCAGATGGGTTTATTCTCACCATCAATGGAAGCTCCCATTGCCTTTAATCCTCTTTCGTGCGCCCTTGTTAATACTTGTTTGTACATGATTTCAGCATCTTTATACTTTCCTTGTTTCAAATAACAAGATGCAAGGTTGTTTTTTGTTTTAGCTACATTTGGATCGTCCGGGCCCAACTTAGCCTCGTAAATTTCTAGAGCTCGTTGATAATAACGCTCCACTTCGTCGTACTTAGCTTGATTTTGACAAAGCAATGCCAAATTATTCAATTGCTTCGCAACGTCTGGATGATCGTATCCCAAAACTTTTTCTCGGATTTCCAATGCACGTTTGCAAAGAGGCTCGGCCTCCTTGTATTTTCCACGTTTACCGTAGAGCACAGCAAGATTATTCAATGTAGCAGCGACAGCTGGATGATTTTCACCAAGGGTCTTCTCCCTTATTGCTAGCGCATCGTTCAAAAGATTTGCTGCTTCCTTATACTTATTTTGGTCTCTATATACCAGCGCTAGAATATTTAACATTGTCGCTACATCAGGATGATCATGTCCTGACGTTTTTTCTAAATCTTCTAGAGCTTGTTTGCACAGAGGTACTGCTACCTCGTAACGTCCTTGACTTGCATATTGGATAACCAAATTATGTAAGGTTCTTAAACGCGCGGGTATTTCATATCCTGCATTTACTTGCTGTGCGAATTGCGATGGTGGTGTCGGTGAAATTGCTGAAATTATAAATTACATGAGTAAGTGGTCACATAAATGATCTCTCCAAAGTGTACAAATAATAATTTCAGTGCAATTAAAATTAATACAATTAAAAAAAGCCTTTTGTTTTGTGTGGTATTTTAAAAAAATTGTGAAAAATATAATACACTGAAAATATGCGTACAGATTTGAGAATTGTAAAATATAAGTAAAAAAATATTGAAACGTTAACATACACTTACTATTTCGGTCATCAGTATCGTCATCTGGGAAGAGATCAACCACAGGGTCAACTTTTGGCCTATCTTTAGCACTTTCTTCTTCCTGCGAAGGATCTGGATCGAATAGTCTCATACTGTCCATAAATTCTATGTGTTTCTTGTCTTCTTCCAATTGTGCAACCTAAACATTGATAAAGTTAATTACAGCTATTCTAAAGTTTCTTAGAGGTTCCGCTAAGTCTTTTATACTTACAGCTTGTTCGCTAGCTTGTAACTTTTGTTGAGTACCAGCTAGCTCGTCCCTTAACCAAGCATTCTCTTGACAAAGCCTTTTAACTTGAGTTCTAAGTTTCTGTTTTTCAGCTTCAACCATTTGTAATTGATTTGCAAGGGCTATCATAACTTGAGCCTCTCCCAAGCCTAATTCTATCATTTCTATATTTTTTGTTAATAAACTGGCCTTATCTTGAGCAGCTGGTGCATCTTGTGACTGTAGCCCTTGAAGAAGTCCTTCGTGTTCAACCCGAAGGGCTTCTAGGCCCTGGGCAACTGTTCGTGCCCCAGCCATGATCTCTTCCTGTGTCATGGCAGTCATCCTGCCAATATTTTCAATTTTTTTACTGCAAAACAAATCAAACAGTAATATTATTGTGGTGTAATTACAAAAAATTTCTTTTAATTTCTTAAGTTATTTCATTAAGAGTAGATAGAAACAGAAATGCACAGTAGAAAATGAAATAAAAGAGCAAATGTAATTTAACTAATAATAAAACTGCTTAAAAATAGTTAGAAAGTATTCATGGCAGGGTGAACGTAGTTTAATCGGTGAGTATTGATGAGCTCGCCAGTTAAACTGGATCACTGAAAGGTCGCAGGGGTAAGACCCGTTCTATGCGTCGAGTTAGAACCCATGAGAATTTTTGAGGAAGCTCAGTTAGCATAAATTATTAGAAAATATTTCGGAGTTCGAACTTACCCCATGTCAGGGCCGCGCTACGACTTAGCATTGGAATCGATAGCTCAATAACTTAGCGCAGGCGCAACCTGAACAAGAGCTCTCATGCGACAGGGTATACTATATACATTTTGCTCTATAGTAGAACGTGAAAATTTGAGAAAAATGCTGATTAGTGTCAAACTTTACGAGCTACGCCAACAGTTGTTATGCAACAAAAAAATCCCACAAACGAATAGGTAATTTTTGCTATATCCAATTTCAAGCACCAACGCGTGTACCATTAAAATTAAATTTGTTAAACCTTGACTTTAGTAACTGAACATCCTATAGGTTTACTATTAAAACAGAGAGAAAGAAAGAAACCTCTACAACTGAACAATTTACTTTTATAGTTGAACGATTAAAAAGGGATAAATATAATTGTTAAAGAGAAAGGAAAAGAAAGAAAGAAAAATCATTGCCAAATTAGAAAAACAGGTGGAGCAGGTTTTTGAAGGCCGATTTATGAGAGTTTATAGATTAGGCCGGAAGTAAAATATCAGAGAGCTACGCTATCGAAGGCGAAATTCTGTTTACACTGACGCCATGCGGACGATGAATCATTAAAGAAGAGAATTGGCGATTACTCTCTTGGGTCATGCAGGCTAATTAAATGTAAATGATACAGCATTGAAACTCCCATTGATAGACTTGATCAACCAAGTAATTAAAGAGACGAAGATTAAAAATAGTTATTTATTTAAGTAGATTAAGAATGAAATGCATAAAAGTGAAAAGGTTTATTTACTTTCTCCGTGGATCGAATTACGTGATTAAGTTCTATAGAAAAAATAATCTTGCTGCTTTTGCTATAAGGTGACTTGTCAAGGTGAAGGTATAGATCCGGTATAGAGCAGCAGCAATCGTGTTCGATTGTTGACATTTATGGCAAATACGTCACGCTGAGAGCTACTACATGGGAAACCTTAAAAAATGATCGATTGCAGAGTCATTGAATGGATAACGGGTGAGGAGGAGCGGGGGGATAAAAGGTAGCTAGAGCATATTTGGATGATCTACTCACATTCTATAAGAATTCAGCGTTTTAGACATATCTGTCCTACCCATCGGTAATGTTGGACTCTCTGAGACCTACCTATTCCGTAAAAAATATTAGTTTTTCTATTATCGATTAGTGAAGCGTTCTTCTCACGGAAAACTCGCGGTTGTATTGTCAGCTTCAGTCGATTTGATAAATTCGCGTAGAAAATTCATTCGTTCGGGTATCATTAGTAAAAAAATATAGATTTATGTACACTAAATTTGTCTTGCGTAATCTGATCTCTACGGGGGATACCTCACGGCGTCACATTGAAGTCTTTACTGAGGGGTTGGTTACTGGTTACATTCGACTTCACGCACCCTTACAAAGGGAGATTCACCTTGCGCTTGCGCCACCCTCGCACCAATTCTACCGAGATGCATCCAACGTACTCTCTACAATCATCCGCAAACATACACCTAACCACACTGCCCTAACGCTTTTTAGCGATGAATAGCCCTTTTGCATAAAAAATCCCTGCATTCACCACGATCAACTAAGTCGGTCAGTAGGAGATTCTTAGTACATAAAGGGGAAATGATGATAATAATAAACACGGGCCTCCTTTGCGCCAACTCCAAAACTTACTGCGGTCTTTATTATACTTTTTTTTTAATTATTTAAATAAGTGCACACACACACGCACACACAAGAATGATTGTAGTAACTTATTAATCTACCTTTCAGTTATAGGACTTTTATTTACCGGATTCATTAATGCAATCTCGTGCACTTATCAATGATGGATATGCGTAGGAAATCATATGAAGATATCAAATGTAAAAAGGATACTTATTACAATGTTTTCGCAATCCGCGGCTGCTGGGTAGGACAGGACTGGTGTTCAATGACTCACGATAAAACCGCAGAACATCGAGCCTAGCTCTCTCATGTGCTTTCCTATTTCACTTCGAAACTAATTCCATGCTCACCATTATTAATAAGGGCAAATATCCTATTTATCTGTAAAAATTCACATTTAAGTGATATGGTGCAAAATCCTTTTCTCAACTATATTTAATTACGACCAATTAAATCTAAATAATTTATAATTGGGGTTATTAAATGCATCTGCAAGTGAAGCCATCAATCAATACTTCCACTGAGAGAATAGTTTAGATATTAATATAAAACGAAAAGAAAAACTTATTACAACACGTTAGTGGAAAAGTATTTCGTTTTTATAAGACAAAGATGAAGGTTCGTCGTCGTAAGAATAGTCATGGTCAATGATTTTCGTTACGGTTGCACGATATTTCACGGAATTGGATTAAAATGAATAACTTCCAACTTTTGTTGTACCAAGGGAAATATTTATATTTCATGCTAACATTGCTCATTATTGTAGACAGAGTTATTTCTCCAATGTTTGTTGTTAAAAAAGAATCAAATTATTTCAAAAGAAACACTTACACTTCTGAACTTTCCATACAATCTCCCCTACTGGTATCCTGCAGTGTCTTCAAACATTCATACCACGGTCTCCCATAAACCGAATAACGATTTGTTAGATGTATCGTAAACTTCGTAGTGTTTAATTTTAATCAATTCATGTATTATTTTTCTTAAAACAACGATCGGAGATACTAAACTGCCAATAGCAGCTTAAAAAGAGCAATTCCATTCGTTGAGCAGTAGTAAACGCATACAAAATTGTATACGATATAAAAAAATTTCGTTAGCAAAGTTTTTTAAAAAATAACATCCAAATATTGAAAAATTTTTGATAAAAGCACCATAAAGTCTATTCTTGACACGGTTCACAAAAGAGTGACAGACTAAGATGGCGAGAACTGGATAAATCACGTAAACTACACAAACACCAATTCCTTAGGAGTTTATCAAATTAAATCGTTATTTATTATAGTACAATGTGCTTTCCCACCGATAATTTTTACTCCCACGATCGAGAAATTTATAAATAATTACATAAAAACAAAATCTTCATGGGAAAACTCTAGAACGTACGCAATCATCAGCCGATCGTAAAAACGCGACTGAAGCGACTCCAACATAGAATTTGAAACTTGTAGACCGCCTTCAACCTTTAGTAAATCCGTTTTGTACATAAAAAAATTCTTTTTGGTTCGAAGTCAATCGAAGTTTAGAATAAAACCGGATTTATACATATGTACAGCTCTGCAGATCAGCAGTCCGGCATAAAAGCTATGCTTGAATTTCGATTTAACCCTTTACTTAAAACGAAGATAAAGCTAAAACAAGTGTGGAACTTGTGGAAGGTTAAAGTGAAACAGTTTAGCAAATACGGCTTCTTGTTAAGATGGCGCTAGTATATGTATGTGACATTATTACCGACAGGACAGGAAGTACTCGTTTTTGGAACACTTTCTAGAGATAGAGCAGCAAAATGGAAATTAAAAATAGAAATATTTTAATATAATGAAACAAAACGTTCATTAAATTTAAAAAAAAGTAAATTAATTGTGTCGTAAAAGTAATATTATTATTCCGTTATCAAATTGAAAGACATGCAAAACCAAGCGAAAATATAATCATTTATTTTGCTTAAATACACATAATTGCTTGTATTGTCGTTAGAAATAACTTACTATTAAATGTTTGAGTATAAGAATGTTTACTATTTTTTTCCTTTAATAATAATAAATAAATTAAAAGTAAAATCGAAGAGCAAAATCGATTCTTGAAAGGAAAAACAAACAACTTCAGGCAGCTAAGGTAATGGTCTCAAGATTTTTGGTTTTTGGTAATTTGGTGATAAACGACGATGCAAGCAATAAGTTGTGGCAGGCGAATTCTAGTTTAAAAAATGTGGGTATTGTGACGATTAAAAATCAAACAACTATTTAAAATTTACTACCGGTATGAGTGAACACTTTTGGGAGCCGCTAGCCGAAGTTTACATAGCGGAGCAGGATGAGTCCTCTGATCCTGATAATTATATTTATTGTCTTTGCAGCCGAGTTTTTATTCGGTAGATATTTATTACAAAAAATATTTATAATCATAGAATTTATGTATTTTATTAATAATATTAGCACTTAAAAGAACGTTTTTCATTTTCGTCTATTTATCGATCAGTGGTGTGACACATGACCTAACCTTGACACCCACTTGTGCCACGATTGTGCGAAAGGCTGAATAATTCTAAGGATAATTACTTTTATTTGTATAAAGCATGATTTTTAGTATGAATATTTTACTTTATTTCGTAATACTTCTTACATTGTCAAAGTAAGTTCATTAAGTTACAGAAAACTAAGGAAGTTAATTTTTCTGCAGAAATTTTGAAGCATATACAGTAGTTGCTTCTGAAGATGCGAGCGAAGGCGAAGAAATTGAGGGAGATTGCATTGCAGAAATGCTGGATCTTCACCAAAAAGGTCCTATAGAAGTACAGTCTTTAGAGAAACATGATGTAAGTATAATATGTAATTCTTTGTAACTTTGTAGCTGTCATTTTTGTGTTGTTTTTCCAACACAGGAAGAGCCTGTTAGTTGTTACTGCAGTGCATCACACACGGATAACAATTATTCTACTGATGAACATGATTCAGTTAGAGATTCTAACCATCGTCCTAACACTTATACGCTTAACCAAAAATTAGGCCTGCATCAATCAGATTCTGGAGCAGATTTATCTGAATATCATGACCAACATGAAGCAAAAAGTATACAGAATTTTAAAAAATTTAATGTTAGCAGCTGAATTTATCAATTAACCAGGGTCAAATAGTCTAAAGGCACATATTAAAAGTAATTATAAAGGAGATGCTAAAAGGGCCATTTGTGAAATTAGTGTCCGTGATACTGAAATATTTGTTACTGTATAGAAGTTAAAAGTATTAACAATTGCCTATATAAGGTTGAAATATAAGTCACTTTTCTCCCAATATTATCTCCAATGTACAGTTTTTATATAAGAATGCAAAAAATCATAATATCTGCATAGATTTTTAGCTTTCTCATTGAGTCCCTGTAATGAGCCTATGACAGAATTTTCTTATAGTTCAAGTTGAAAAATGGAAAAAGCTGCAGAAAACATCCTAGGTTTTTATATGTGAAACAAGCTGTTATGGTTTTAGTAGATACATCAATATTTGTAAAAATTCACTTTTCAAACTTTCTTCTTTTATTCACAAGAATTCCCCCTCTTTTTTGTTAGAACTTTTTAAGTACTTCAAATATAATTCTACCAAACAAATAATTTATTAACTTCTGTTCTATCAAAGCATTCTAAACAATTATTTAAAAAAGAATTGAGAATTTTGATCATAGTTTTAAAACATGAAGGATTATCAAATTTATTAAATGCATTTTGATATTGCTTTAGCACTTTTCAGAAATATTTAAATAATCACTTAACTTCTCTCTTACTATTATACTTTTGAAATAATTTAGATTTATTTAAATATACTCTAAAGAATGATGTAGTACTACTCTGTACAGGATTTATCTGTAAAGAAAACATATAGGATTTAAGTTATTGGACTACAGCGTTTTTTATTATGTTTTATAAAATATTACAGTGATAATTTCTTATTAGCATTTCAGTAGTCACATTTTTGGAACAAACTTTTTATAGTTATATGTATTTGTAAAAACTAAAATGAATCAATGTTTTCATTTAAAAATATTTAAAACTCTAAGTAGATTGAAAGTTTAAAAAAAGTCGTTTAAAGGCAAACAACGAAATTCAGCGACTTCTCGGACATTTTAACGACTGAAACTTTATGTTTAACACTAAAGCTACCATTTGCCGATCAAATTGACCTTTTTAAATGTAAACACGCGTGTATAAAAAATCCTTGGTAGGTTTTGTGTTAAAGAGTCATAATTTTGTTAACTTACCGAAAAATATAATTTGACTTAGCTTAAAATATGTTCTTAAAGAATAACACTTTGAAATTATAAAAAAAAAACATCTTTCTGATTTTCCGTTTTGCATTACCTCCTTAAAAAAGAAGTTTGGTTCAGTAGAGGATTAATTCAAATACGTTATCTTCATAGTAATAATTTCTTTAGCCTTAGTACAAAACTTCATAGATACAAAGATGCGCATTTAAAGAATATAAACCTAACTTGCAATTTTTATTTAAATATGTACATATATAAATAGAGTGGTCGCAATCAGAGGGGACTCGGTAAAAACTATGGAAAACGTGAAGTCCTTTAAAAATGACTGAAACATTAAATTGAAAAAAAAAATGGTTTAGTATGATTGTAGGATGAGTACAAAGTATCGTATGCGATTTTTTTTAATAATAGACAAATCATAAAAATGGACTGAAAAAGTCTGAAGTTTAGTTTTTGCAATAACTTTTTAAGATAATAATAAGTATTAATTTTGTATGGTTAAGCCTTATTTAAATTTTATTATCTTTAATTGAAGCTTTGAATTATGTAAATCGGATGAAAATTCAGTGAATTATGCTTTCAATTACTCACGTAAACGTGGTTTTGAGAAAAATGCGTTTAAAGTTTTCTAGCACTACTGCCGTAGGTTCTACTTACATGGTACGCACCGTTCTTATATAAATATATTTTAGAATCGAATTTGATGCTATAACTTTAGAAATCTCTATTCTCTACATGTATATACTCTAACTTTGATCGATTATGCTTCCAAGATTAAAAGCAGCTCTATCGGCTGATACACACATCTTGATCATCAATTTATTGGGTTAGAATACAGAATCAATGCAGGTCAGAGTACAGGAACATTTTTAAACAAAAATAATGATTATTCAAATCCGCTGGATCAGACTCCCTCCTTAAACTAAAAAGTAGCACCCTTGTATATCAGTCAATTTCATATTGAAAGACCTATCGGAACTTTTCCAGCTTCAGTTTATTTTTCCATGTAGACTATAAGAGAATTCTGGCAAAAAGTCATCATTTAGAGATTCAACAGATAGTATTTAAAGTCTACGAAACTTTCGAATTTTCTATAAATGTTTATGTAAAATCTACACATTTTGTAGGTCATGTTATGCAATAAAGATATTGACTTCTATGTCCAAATCCACGATCATAATTTTCGGTAGGTTTGACTTCCATAAGGTATTGAAATTGTAGCAGTATCGGTACTGTGCCCAAAAACGACCATTATTGCTACTCCTTTCTTTTTTACAATACAGAAAACATATCCTAAATTTCTAAGAGAGCAAGAAGAATCAAATTCGTATGTATTCGATTTTTTTTAATCATTGAATTACCCGCTTACAAAGTCATCTGCCTGTCAAACACAAACTAGGGTTCAATTAGAAATTGGTTAACTTTTTGGTGTTGTAATGTAGAATTAATATATATTTAGTTTCTGAGGGAGTAAAAATATCGAATAATTTTTCTACCTATTGCTGTCGACTTCCAACTCAATCTTATTTGTCGTCTAACAGGTATCTAACTATAAGAGATAAGTGTGTGAAGAGACATTTTAAAAGAAAGAAAAATTTAATCGTTCTCGTTTCCTCAAAAACAAAAGTATCTATTCATTTTATTTTGTAAGGCAAAGATTTCTCTAGACTTTTAATCCAGTCCTACTTCATACGTTTTCTAGGCAGCTGAATTTATAAGGCAGTAACTGCGTATTTGAATGTTTTTTTTTAAATCGAAAAAAAACATTTCACTCTTCTTGCTTCCTTCAAAACTTAAGCATATATATATATATAGGATGATATTGTTAATTAAATTAATTTTAGTATAAGACACCGTACGCGTCTACAAGCTATGTGACTCTGGTCGATTAAATCCAGCTGTTAGCTTAAACCTCGTAATTTTTAGCATCTTATTAGCTCAACATTTCAATTTGCAGATACTGAAATAAGTGACCATGTACTCTCTGTACATAGTTCTAGAAATAAAAGTGAAATGGATGTAGCTTGGGAGAAGTTTTGGTCTCAAAATGGAGAACAACTAATATGGACATCTTGGATAGAAAAGTATGCTGATTATATCAATCCTGAATATTTACCAGATGCTCTACAATTTGTAGAGGAAGAGAAGCTATTGAATCTGAAAGATAATTCGATAGAGAAGTTTGTAGAGCAAAATACTTGTCTTCCAAACCAAGCGCAAAAGAATTGTGAAGTAGGTCGTTTAAATTTTGAAGGGCTTTTCACCAAAGCTGACAAAAATGAGACTGAATCAAAATCTCGAGACACATTTAGCGCACTTAATTTTTCTTTTGAGGATACTAATTTGAAAGGTAGGAATGAAAAAGATACTGAAGATAATCGTAAAAGAATAGCGCCTTCTGACTTATCACCAGAAGCAGGTGAAGGATGGAATCCCTTGAGTCCATTTAGTGCAGAAGAAAGTTATAATCAACACTCTAATGCAGAAGATGAAAGACTGCTGACCAGATGTGATTCGATTAATGGATCAATAACCAAAACTAATGCAACTTCCGACTCTTTGACAAATGTCACAAAAATGACTTTAACAAGTTCAAGTTGTGATTCTAATTCTATTCACTCATCTAGTCTTATCAGTTCTATAACTAGCTCTATTGAAAGCAATGTAACAAGCAGTAGCTCTGATCAAGAAAACGAATTTATCTCAGAAGACAATGATAAATACTGGCAGCATTTATGGAAAGAACATTTCCAAATACAATATCAAATACAGCATGAAATGTTTACTGATCGATATAAGAAGGAACAATTAAATCAGAGTAATACTGAACATGAAACTTTACAGGAAGAATATTATAACAGTTTTACAAATATGACTCAAACTGACAAAAAAATGTTAGAATTAAATAAATCACAACACTGCTCTCAGAAGAAGACTCATGTATCTGAGACTAGCAATCGGAATAAAAAGTTATCTACATCAGGAAAAGAAAAGTCCTCTCAGAAGAGAATGGTTATTGAGTCAGTTGGAATGTTATTAAAAAATTTGACAATGCAATCGAATAAACAGCAAGATACTGAAACCATAAATAAAAATACTAATAGTCTTGGTACTACTTCTTCAATAGATGAAGCTACCAAAATTAATTACTTACATAATAGTAACAATGATATAAATCCTAAATCGTCTAATACTGGAGATGGAGATAGACCAAATGAGGATAAACCTATTACATTAAAACGCAGGTGATTTATATTTATCTGTACTAGATGCGAAATTAATTCTTACAAACTAGAAAAATTTAGATAGGCAAGATAATTTTAAAAATAAAATTCTTTTATTGTTGAGGGCTATAGCTAAGTAATCGTTTTTACCAAAAACTGAAAATATAATATATCAATTCCCTTTATGGAATTTTGATATTGATGTACTAAATTATCAAACGGAGCTACTAATCTCGTGAACATCAAAAAGACTGCAATAAGAAAATTTCATTTTTTAATTATGAGGAAATCTTGAAAATTATAAGAAAGTTGGTTTTTTTAACGTACCTTTCTTATTTCGTTTTTTTTGGTTAACATCTTATAGCTCGTTCATAAAATTATTTATATCAAAAGTTTTTAGCTTTATATTAATTAATTTAATATCATCTTTGTTCTTAGTCACGAAGCTGATTATGATGAAACAGGGGAAGGACTAGAAACAGTGAAAAAGGCATTTTCATTGATGGGTTTTACCTTTAATGAAAGTTATACGGAAACAAAATTGCAAGGAGAAGTCGTTTATAAAAAACGGAATATAAGATTACAAAATAGGCAATTGAAAATGAAATTTAATCGACCAAAGCCTGCTAATAAACACATTTATTTTGATGATAATGGAGTACAGATTAGCAATACCATAGACAAGGTTTAATAATTACAAAATTAGTATACTTAGTATCTACACCTCTTCGGAGGCGTTGTGTGAGAAATAGACGTTACGCAATAATAATTATTTAATAGTAATACATTTTTCAGGTAAACCAATACTTATCATATTGCCCAGCGACTCATTCTACAAACACGGAGTTACAGCCTACGGACAAAGGTTCCTATACAAATGAGCAGTTCACCTCAAGCTCTGATGAAGATTGCAATCTTAGCATAAAAACCAAATTGAATGCAAAACGTCTTATGTTTAGCAAACCAAGTACTAGTTCTCAAGATTCAAAACCTGATATAAAAAGTTTCCCAGATTTATATGTTGCTTCGGATTTCGAGAATGGTCAAGATGAAGTTTTAGAAACTGATGAGCCAAATAGTTACAAACAGCAGCTTAAAGTTCATTGCGATAATGAGGCTCTTCAATCTAATTTAGATCAAGACTCGGATATGGATATCGACGAAAAATATAATCGCAGTGAAACATTATTAAAGTTGTCTGACGAGGACAGTAATAAAAAGACCCAAAAGAAAAAGAAAAGGAAACAATCTAAAAGAAGTATAAGTCTTCCACTGGAAATAGATAATGATCAAACATTAATGAAATATTGGCTAAAAAGGTATAGTTTATTCAGCAAATTTGACCAAGGGATTAAATTAGATCGGGGTAAGAGTGTTAAAAATTGAATAATAAATAAAGTATCTATTGTTCAATATATTTATATATTATTAAACATCTTTAATTATAGAAAGTTGGTTTTCGGTAACGCCTGAAAAGATTGCCGAACATATAGCACAAAGATGCAAGTGCGATACTATAATCGATGCATTTTGTGGGGCTGGTGGTAATTCAATACAGTTTGCTTTTACTTGCGAAAGAGGTAATTTCTTATTACAAACCATATATCATGATAAAATAAATAGATACTTATTATTATATATTTTTCAGTATATGCTATTGACATAGATCCTGCAAAAATTGAACTTGCTCGTAACAATGCGAAAGTATACGGAGTTGAAGATAGGATTGAATTTATTGTTGGAGATTTTTTTGAATTAGCTCCTAGATTAATTGCAGATGTAGTATTTCTTAGTCCACCTTGGGGTGGGCCTTCATACATCAAATCCGAAACTTTTGATCTCAGTGATATTATGTATCCAATTGGTGGGACAAAATTATTTCAAGTAGCCAAAGGAATCACAGAGCATGTGGCTTATTTTCTTCCTAGAAATGTCGATACTATGCAGGTACTTTAGCATTAAGCACTTTATTTTTATTAGGTTTAAATGTTGGTACAGCATTGTTTATTAAAATTTCAGCTAGCCATGCTGTCTGGTTCCGGAAATGGAGTCGAGGTGGAACAAAACTTTCTGGATAGAAAGTTAGTATCTCTGACAGCTTATTATGGAGAGTTGACCAGAGACTGTTAGTTGTGATATGTTGTATATACTTTTAATATGGTGATATATAGGTACAATATTAATTTTAAATATAAAAAAAAATCAAATTTTTTTTATTATGATTTTTTAATTTATATTTAAAAATGATATTGCTAGAATATTACACGTCTAGCTCATCTTTAAACGGATATAAAAATTTGGTATCTCAGGCAAAGGATATTTGGTTTCTCGCTTACGTAAAAAATACTTTTACTACTTGGCGCGAAACTACAAAGTTTACCAATACTATAAGGAACAAATTTGATTTGCTTTTGTATAAATAGAAGCTTCAATTTATCATTAGTTGTACATAGCCATACGTATTCTGTATCAGTTTGCCTAAGTATTTATTTAAAAGTGACCATTATGCATTTATCATTAGACATTACAAGATTCTGAGAGCTGTCTGTGTTTACTATAGGAATTTTTCTTTGTGCTACGTACAGAGACATAATGGGCTTTTGACAGCTGCTATTTTTGCTGAAGGCAAATATTTGAAAATTATTAATAAATAATATATAATTCTAAATTAGAATTGGTTGATTTTGTGGCTGTTAAATTTTTATTATTTAAGAATTTTTGTGTTTCACAAGCCCTGAATCGAGCACGTCAACAATGATATAAACCAATGAGTTTTTATCGTATTTTTTATATTTACTGTATGTACATTCAATTCACATGTGCATTTAAACGTTTTTTTATTGTGGGATTATTATCATAAACAGTCTAGTTATTAGCAAGTCGATATTGGAGCCTTCGGTTTGTAAATTCAGTACTGTAAAACTAAAAAGAAACTGTAAATGTTAGTATTATTCTTTCATTAAATTTTGTTATAGTATTACAGATTATCTTTTTTTATAAACTTTAAAATAACTAATAATTACACTTTTTTGTGTCGAATTTATAAAATACTGTTCTTATTTTTAACGTAGAAAAATAATAAATCTAAAAAATCTTTGTTTTTTAAAGCGATATTTAGGTATTTTTTAATTATCTTGTATACATCTATTATGTTCATATCTATTATTAAAAATATACTCAGAAAATAAAATGTGTCCTCTTATCTTCTATTAACTCGTTAAATTATCTTAAGTTGTAATTTAATAAAAAGGATTTGTTAAAAAGCATTCATGTATAAAAATTACATTATTTATCTTATTATTAGAATTTAAATAATCGTAATTTTTAGTAAGAAAGAATATTCCCAAGTTGCTGAAAACAATTACATATACATGTAACTCGTTGTATGGTACAAGAAATGATGAATACAATGTTCTAATTTTAAGGAACAAAAAACCATTATATACATTATTAAATTAAAGGTAGTCACTATTATTTATTAGTTCTCTCAACAATTTATGCATTTTAGTTACTGTAATAGTAAAAAAGTTAATTTAAAACAAAAATTAGAATATTATATTTTTTAGGGAGTTTTAACTTTCTTTAGTAGATAAGGAAAACGAGTAATAATTATTAATTAATGCATGACTAGCATCTTTCAATAACATGTATCGATTATTGTATTGAAACTGCTTAACAAAAAGTTTTATACCTATCACAATCTTTAAGTTTCAACATTTACAGTTATTCCACTAGATTCATCTGGTTCTGCAGGTATAGTTATGCCACCTGTATCAATATTTTCTTCTTCTTCTCTCGGAATCTTTAAAAAACAGTGCATTGTTTCATCATCTTCTTGTTCTATTTCCGCGCTGCTTTTTAATATAGTTTCTCGAGTTGGCAGTGAATCTTCAAGGTGCTTTGATGGTATCTGTATAGTTATAGTTTGCGAAGTACCATCTGCAGATGTGGAGGAAGACATCAAATTAGCTTCAAGGGCCTTACCTACTTTTGAAAAGGCACCTAAGCAACTATATATTAATTGAGCGGCTGCTATATTTCCAGGAAATACTTCAACATTTTCATTATCTGTGAATAATAACACAATAGTTTAATTCCTATAAAACAGATAGTAAACCAATAATTATTATTATTTTTGTCACCTTTCTTCTGTGTACATGCTTTGATCAAACCTTTCTCATGATCTGTTACATGTTGCATATAACTATCTTTTTTAATAGTTTTAAACGAGCATAATTCACATGTGAATAGACCAGATAATAATGGATGTTTCGATTTTAAATGATTTTTATAGCTACTGCTTTGTATGGCTGAATATGGACAATGTGGACATTTGTAAGGTCTAACACCTGTAAGAAATTGATTTTTTATTATAATTATATAAATTCAAAGCGTTTTAAATATTTCAAAGTTAAGATCTATACCAGTGTGACGCATGACGTGTCTACGCAATGAATTATGATCCCCAGTTTTATATTCGCAAAGCTCACAATTGAATGGTTTATCTCCTGTATGCTGCCTTAAATGCATTTGAAGCATAGCCTTTTTAGCACTTGAATGTCCACAAACATTACAAACATAAGGCCTTAGTTTTGAATGAACTGACTGTATATGAATTTTCAAGCATTTAGAATCTGAATATATTTTACCACACATTTCACATGTCTTTGATGTATACCATCGTGGAAATTCTGTTGATTTTCGATCTAAATGCATTATTCTATGATTGCGTAATTGATTAGATTGCTTAAAGCATTTTCCACATTCTGGGCATTCATATTCACGTGTTTCACTGTGTACTCTCATATGTGTTAAAAGCTTCACCATTGTTGCTGTCTTATAAGCTTTACAAATTTTACAGGTTAGAAGATCAATATCTACAATAAAATGAATATAGAAATATATTAATATTAAACTATAATAATGAATTTGTTTAATACATGGACATATGCTAACCAATCTGGTGCTGCTTCCATAAATGTAAGCTGCAAGGTCTCCATTTGTTAAATTTAGCATCTTTACAGACATTACACTTAAAAAGAGTTGGACTTTGGGAATCTATGTGACAGCTGGCATGTTGTTGCATTACTTCCTCAGTAGAAAATTTATAAAGACATCCTCTATAGGAACACCTTGAATAATCAAATAAATGTATATAAGTATACAGATTCTTAGTAGTTATAATAAACTATTGTAAAAACAAGTACTTCAAATTTTTTTCTCTTATATCCATTGATTTTCTATTGAGCATGTACTCTGAGCTTAATGCTTTTGGAAGTTTTACTTGACGTTTTATATTATTACACCCCAAACGATCTACATTATGTCCTATAAGTAACTCTTGAACTTCAATATTGTCTATAGTTTGATCATTAACTGATTTAGTTGCTTGTGTATCCATTAATCGATGATCCTAGACAATACATAGTTTTCTTTTCAAGCATTTAAGTAAAATATACATTTTCTTAGCAAATAGTTATCATAGTTACCTTAATCATGTGATCTTTACAATCGTTTAGAGAAGAAAAACAATTTGAGCATTCTCCACACATATAAACTAATTTTACATCATCCAAATTCTTTCGCTTTTCCTTTTTCCCCTAAAGAAACAAACTACATTTAAAGGAGGTACATTAAGTATATATTTCTATTAGATAACTATATTATATTAATAACCATTGAATTTAATGTAGGATTAACATGCATATCTTGAAAATGTTCAAAAAGTTGAACTCTATCCTGTGTAGTATATGGACACATTTTACATTTAAAGGCTGTCACAACCTCAACAAAATCATTTTCATTAACATTATCTTTGTCAATAATATAATTTTTATTGATTTGATCTGATTCAGTTTTCAATTTCTCCTCATGCTCATTCATGTCCCTAATTAAAACTTCTTCATTAGGAATATAGTGTGTCTCTTCAACATTTATGTCTTTTGGCAGGAGGGCTTCTGTTTCAAACTCATTTTGATTTATTAATTGACTAAAATATAATTGTTGGAGCTCCTCGTTTTTAAATGCATAAACTTGCCCATCTAAGCAAACTAAAGATACTGCACTATCATCCTTTTCCATTTCAGCATCTTCAACAATGTCTATAAAATTCTTCTCATTCGTTGCATCTAATTTTTGAGGATCTAATTCATTCCAAGAATCCGATGTTTGGAAGATAAATTTTGTACCATCTACCTCATAACTTATATAAGAAGAGTTTTCCATAATGGTTTCATTATTCATTGTGAAGCTTTACCTTTATTAAAAAGTTAACAGAGATGAAACGGGAGATTGATCATGCGGGGTCCCGCGGCAATCTCAGCCGATAGGCGGCGCTGTTGACGATTTCGTAATTCGTATTCCATCCAAAAACACCAAGCGGCAAGAGCTCCAACTGCGGCAACACCGGCAACCGGCAACTACTCCAGCCTCCAGCTCCAGCTTGCTCCAGCTGAGGCCTGCTGAGGCCTGAGTGCTGACTGCTGAGTCCAGCTTCCAAGGTCCAACCCAAGCGGCGCCGAGTGCTTGCTTCATTGGGAAAAAGTAATCTTGCTCGTTATCCTCGTTACCACGGTAACCGCGTCTCGACCCTGCATTTAGTTTAAAAATACGAAACAATTACAGAAGCGAAGACAACGGCATTCAAAACCATTAAAAGAATAATAAGTGAAATCGCTTATTAATCATGAATAACCACCGCTACTGAGAGAGTGAAAGAACTTTTATAATGTTCTAAAATTTGTTAAATTTATCTTCATTTAAAGATTCAATATTTTGCGTGTTGTGAATTTATACTTGTTAAATATAATTAAGAATACAGTGATAATTAATATAGAAAACTATTATTATAATAGTTTAAATTAAAAACTATAGTAAATTTATGTAGTGAAATATGCCACGATGCATTGCACTTGGTTGTACATCAGGTTATGTTTCAAATCCTGAAAAAGTACACTTTTTTTATGTCCCCAAGGATGAAACCACAAGAAAAGCATGGCAAAAAGCTTTGAAAAGGACTGACATAACAATACATACAAAACAAGCAGTATGTCATCATCATTTTCTAAAAGAAGACATTTTATGGAGAAAAGAATTGCGTGATGAAAAAGGAAATATTCTTGGTATGGTGAGTATTATCTTACATAAAAATATAACTGCTAATATAAACTGCTACCAAAATTACTAATATATACCAATTATATAGATAAATGTCATTTAATTGTGTAACATGTAAATACTCTAAATTATATAATTATGTTTATAAATAGGTGCATTATTATATAAAATATGAATTGTTTTTCAGTCAGCGCTATATAAAATTCCAAGATTGAAAAAAGGAGCTGTACCATCACAATTTCCTTGGACTGAAGAACCTGTGCAGTTTAAAACATATGAGAGTCTTCAAACTAATTCAACTTCAAAATCTATTGACAGTTGCTACATTGAACCAAAGGAACCTGTAGATGCTATAAATGGGTTTGAAAATGAAACAATTTCTTTTTGTAATATATTACATGCCTTGCAAAATAAAAACCTTATTTTACCAAAGGAGTGGTTGTACACTCAAAAAATGTATAACAATATAAACTTATTAATCTTCTATACAGCAGAGATTGTCACAATTGAAAAATATAGTACTAATCGGTTCACATTGAATATAACTAAGGAAGTTATTTTGAAAGAAGACTTGACACTACAATTTACTATTTTCAAGCAACCTGTTGCACATATCTCATCACATATAAAAATTCATGAAAACGTTACAGATTTGGAAAAATTAAGAGAATCTTTATCTACTATTAATGAATTAAATATATGTTATGGTATAACAGATTTTGAAGTTACTGCAAAAGCAGTGGAAGATATTGAATATGCTGATAAAGTATATAAAGATGTCTATGGTATTTGGAGGCATCGGAATTGTATATTATACTCTGTGTCTTATATAAAAACTTGCCAGTTTTGCAATACTGTAAAAATAAAAATGAATCAGAAACGTGATAGAATAGAAAAGACAAAGTCAATGAAGAAATTCAAAATAGTTGCTCTAAACCAAAATAAACAAAAGAAAATATTAATGCTACAACAAAAATATTATAAAATACAAAAGGCAAAGAAAAGAACAGAATATATATCAAATAAATTGAAAAATGAATTAAATGAATATAGGATAAAAATAAATGAGATATCATTAAAAAAAATTGAAACCTTATTAAAACACAAGCAAATTTTGCTAAATGAATTTTTAGCAATAAAAGAAATAATTAAAGCGTCAAAACATGAAAACATGAAAGAAATTAATTACAATAATGAAGATTGGCTATTATTATGTATGTTAATGCATATGAGATCGTCGGAAACGTACGATTTTTTAAGAAGTAACCAACAAATACCTATGCCATGTGTTAGAATAATTCGTCGGTAAGATATGCATTTTAATTATTTTACAACTGCGTTTATTTAAAATATTTTATATAAATTTTTATTTTTTTTCAGGTATTTTTCTTTTGTCAATTGTATGTGCGGATTTGATCTCCAAATTTTTGAGATGTTGAGATTAGAGGTAGAAAAAAAAAGAAAGGAGCAAAAACATGGAGTCATTTTATTAGATGAGATCCATTTAAGAGAGCCAATTAATTTTAAATCAATGAATTTTAAGCATAGAGGATTAATTGATTTTGGGGAAAAGGGAATTCAAACAAATAGTCTTGATGAAAAAACAAGTTATGGATTAGTGATTAAGTTTCAACCAATTGCTGATACTGATTCTCAGCCTATAACAATTTTTGCTTCACGAGAAACTGTATCAGGAGAAATACTCGCTAAGCTCATAATTAAAGTATGTACTGTATTTCGTTTAATTTTTAAAGTTTTAAATTTAATATTCAATTCATGTGAGTACTTTTATGTTAGGCTATCGTTTCATTGGAAAACATAAATTTAAAGATTCATGGGGTAGTTTCTGACGGAGATGCTACCAATAGGAAATTTTGGAGCATTGTCGGTGTTAGTGGAGTAATGCATAAATTAAATAATAGCTTCATTCATCCTACTGATGATAAACGTAAAGTTTTCGTCTTTTCTGGTACATCGTACCTTTTAAAAACAATTAGAAACCGATTATATAATGCATCATTACGGGTAAAATATTACATATGTATATATCAATTCAAACAAATTGATTATTTACTTAAAAGTACTTAACATATCTTTTTAGCTTAGCCCTGATGAAAAGTACGTCAAATGGGATTACTTTATCATATTGTATAATAAAGATAAATCCCTCCCTGCTAGTATGAGAGTATGCCCTAAAATCACACAAAATCATTTGACTTTAGCAAATGCAGCTAAAATGAAAGATAGGCTAGCTGCTCAGGTACAGACTTTTATTGTTTATGATTAGTTATAACAAAAATAATCAAGTATATATACTAATTGCCAATCAACATGATTGAACGAAAACAATATTTTTATTTGTAATAATTACGTAGAACAATTTATTAACAGTGATAAAATTAAATAAGATATTATATTTTGTTAAACTTTTACATTAGTGAAGGGATAAAATTGCACAATTTTGGAAAATAAGTACGAAATGAATTACATTTTTAGATAAGTATATATATATATAGTTAATTGATCATTATTTTATCACTAAGAAAACTACATTTTGTAAATTTTAAATTTTACTGTAGAGAGGCTTAAAGAAATCTTTATATTATAAAATTAAAGAACAAATACTTTTAAGAACAATCAAATTATTTATAACTTTTACTTAATTAAAATGTAAAAAAAATAACTTCTATCACATTTAATTTTATCAATTGTCATTTTTATTCAAAAATAATTTATAAAATAATGTAACAAATTAGTATATTAACATTATTGATTACAGGTTTTTAGTAAGTCTATGGCTAATGGCTTAAGATTATATAAACATTTTTTACCAGAATTAGAAGACTGTGATAGTACAGCGAATTTTTGTGACTGGATAAATGATTTATTTGATTCACTGAATCACAATTCTGAAGGTTTGACAGCTGACAGTTTAGGTTACGCAGTAAGTATTTTTTCATAATTTAATTAGTAATTAAAATTTTCTAAAACACTAAGAATTTATGCCATTTTGTTAAAGGAATCGTATTAAGATAACTTATTGGTGTTTATTTTTGTAGGTTTTACATGAATCTATTAAAAAACTTGATGTTTGGGAAGAACATGTCATCCAAGGTAACATTGCAGATAAATATTTCCTCACAAGGCAGATGGCTGAATGTCTTAGGATAACTCTTAAGTCCACAATCGATATAATTAACTATTTAACAGTAGATTATGACTTCATTTCTGTTTTAACAGGTCGTCTAAACCAATACTGGCTTGAGGTTTGACATTTAAGTTCCATAAAATTTCTGTTAAAACTAATATTATAAACATTCAGATATCTTTGATTTAATTATAGAGGATGTGTATATATACGAATTTAAATTTTACATGTAAATAAGAGCACAGCATTTTAGTTTTATAAGAAATAATAGAATTTTATATTCTCATTCGTATGAGACAGTATTGTTATGAAGTTAATAATGACAACATTAAGCAAAGGAAAAATGTTAAAAAAATGCTAAATATTATAAAAATTAAAATTTCTATTTTAAGTAAAAGTGCTAATATTTACATTATATAATTATTCTTTTTTATATTCATTAATTTAATACAAAGATATTTAACAAATATATGAATAGAAATTGTAAAGTCTTAAAAATAAATATGAAATAATACGTAAAATAATAGAATGTGCTATGTAAACGTATAGGATTTTAAACTAAGTCACTACATATAATTCTATCGGTCACAAAACAATTTGTGCACTTTAAATCGTTTGTTTTGTTCATGATGTACTTTCTACACTTTTTTGCACTTGTAAAGAACTCACCAGATTTTAAACGTAGTATGTATGTATGTATGTACATACACTGGCCACTGGCCTTCATCGATTCGGTAGTGGGTCAATTGTCCTACTTTTCTCTAGTGACAAGATGGCGTCGACGGTAACACTTTCCATGAGGTGAACACAATCTATGTTGTCAAATGAATTGCAGAAAATATAGGGCTTAAAGATCAGTCATGTGTTTCCGGTGGGTACAGTGTAGCGAAAAGAATATCATGAACTGTCAAAATTCGAAGATTTTGAAGACGATAATAATATTTATAAATATTTATGGAATGTTCATTTATTCAAATTAAGAGGAGAATTATAGGAAAAACACAATTTCAGATGAGTAACTCAATTCACATAAAAATAAAATAAAAGTTTACTCTAAATAAAGAATGTTTACTTTGCCTTAATTTTACTTTTTAAAGATAAAGCGCATGGAATAATTGGTTTTTATTCACATATTATGGGTCTGACTCTTTTATTGAGATTATATAAAGAAGCACTTTAGCTTATCGTACAAGGATAAAAGGACAGGTAACCTTGTTTTCAATTATAGTCATACAGTATAAATACCTTCACTTCTAAATAATTTACAGCGGATATAGAAGATAATTGTTGTTGCTCCTGTTCCCCCCAGCAGAGCATCAGTATATACAGAGCGGCTAAGCACAAATCATTAACTGATGTACCATAGTTTGCTTAATGGGATAATCCACCAACATTTTATAGAGCCATGATCGAAGTTGAAAAATATACAAAGTTAAAACTTTAAAAAAAGAATACATATGTTGAGCAATTATTCAGATGGCTTAACATTAGTGGTATGAAAATGGATACATTCATAAATTAGCTTTTTATAAAAATGTTAACTTTAAGATATAATTTTGAGACACATTACTCTAACAATGTCAGTAGGGAAGTGCTATTCAGTGGTCTAGGGATACATTATACATATGATAACTAAATATTTTGTTGATGTAGGGTGAAATATGAGAGTTTTCATACGTATTTCAAAAGTGTTGCAGAGGTTTTCTCTCTACTATAAATTTTATTTATTTTTTATAGAATTGAGGATGGAATTGCTGTAAATATATTGTCTATCATATTTTATGGAGCAAAGCTGTACGCAGCAAACCTATGTTAAAGTTATGGTATAATTGGAGAATACAGATTCTACAACAAAGGACATAGTAGTGGAGAAACTGCGTGAATTTATTCCTATTTGCTATAATCAATTAATTATTCCCTTCGCAGTACCCAGTATTTGAGTAGCGGTAAGTTATTGTAGTTAGAAAAGTATTATTCTTATTATTTCTTTTTTAATTCTCTTATTTTAGATACTATGAGCGCACAAGGTTAAAGCTGATAAGTTTGAAAATATTAAACGTGATTCACAAAAGATACCGGTATGTAATGATTCTATACAGAAATGAAACCTCCATTTTTGTCAATACTTCTTTTTTTATAGGTTTATATCTTAAATCTAGTTTGTGTAAACTATTCAATATATTGATACAGCTCATCAAGAAATAAGGTATTAAAATGAAAGGGAAGAATCAAAAAGATGTAAGGATAAGAAACAACAAAATTTATTTTATATCTTATACCTTAGAAGAGATATATATAAAAAAGAAAATAGTTAGAAATGAACACTGACAAAAGGGAGATTATAATATTTTTAAGGAAAAATGTATCTGGAGTTGAAGAGAAAAAGAGATCGACAGATTAAAGGAAAATATTAAAAAATGTAATAGGAAGAAATGAGAAGAGCAAATAAGAGATAGCTAGATACAGGGAGGGGGAGGGGGATATTATATAGAGCTTTATAGTTTACATGTTGCAACACGAAGAAGTACAAGAATGATGGAATGGAATAGAAAAGGATGGATCAGAAGGGAAGAAGGATTAGATGTAGATTGACGAAGCAACGGGTGGAATATGAAATTAAGGATACATTACTGTATTGAAAATAGAACGAAATAAATAGAATGACAAACGGTTGTAAGGTGTAGGCTACATAGTGAACGAAATATAAGAAAGTTGATGCTGTGTGCAGGGAAAGCAGGAATGAAAATTGAGAGAGCTCTTGGCAAAAATGTTGTTAGAAGGGAGGATTAGACTTAAAAATAAAAGTGAGGAAACTATTAAGAGAAGAGGAAAGAATTGATGGATAGAAAAATCATACATGTAATTAGTATAGTAGATACAATAATATAGAAAGAAACAGTTGTAGATGCAAGTATGAATGGAAAATATTGAATAAAAGATTATGTATAAGCGTAATGAAACAATTGGAAAATAAATACATCAGTAGATTGTATGTACATAAAGTATTAATTTATTTTTTTAGAAGGAGAATCTTTATAACTCTTTGCAGGAGCTAGTAGAATTTATATAAATGCAATTGAAACTTATGTTACAATGGAGTAAATCAAAGTTAAAAATAACTATATTGAATAGCCTGACGAAAAACTTCTTTACTATATTTATAAATGGAATTATTTTCATGCTAATTAAAATTTTATTTCAGATTGAATGAATCCTTGATTAAAATATCTCTAATTTTTTTCATTAAAAGTTTGTTCTGATATACTGATGTAGATAAAAACTCGTCAATTTGTCTAATTTTTGACTCATCGCTCATTGTTTGTAATCTATTTAATTTTTCCCAGCTTTCCTTTAACCATAAATCAAAATTTGTTGTACACTTCCGTCTGTTGGTGGTAGTAATAACCAAACCATTATTTAGTTGGCTTATTTGTATAACCGTTTTGATGATCAAGTCTTTTAATTTCACTGCAGATTTAAAAATATTTTAACTTTGTGTTTAATAATAGATGAAAAGATTACTTACATATAAATTTATAAAGTGTTGGCCTATGTCTCATCATCTCGTTTAAAGACTTATGATAGCGTTCTTGATTGTTGTTCGTTCGCCGTTCACATTGAAAAACGCTAAGTACATTGGCATCGACTTTTTTCATCCAGAAATCCTCAATATATCTTATTAGCTTTATAAATTGAACGATTTCTTTTAAATCATTACTGGCGTTAATGTTATTTTTTATGATTTCAAATCCAGTTTTAATGTAGGATGAAGGCAGCAGTGGTAAATTAAACAATTTCCTTAATAGAAAAATTCCCTTTATGTGAACTTTTACTGATTTCCCTTTTAAAATACTGTAGATTTTTAATTTCTTTGCGTATTTCCTAACATTCTGAAAGCAAAAATATTAGTTCCGGTTGCTTAGGTTTAACACATAAAAGTTATACTTACATACACATAATGAAAATAACATCCCATTAATGTACAGTGTGGAAAAACAGTTTTTATTGCATTTTGGAGTGCAAATTCGTAATCAGAAATTATCTTGGAAACGTTTAAATCTTTAAGAACAGAATCCTTTAAATACCTAAATAACCGAATATATTCGATTTCAGTTCTTCCGCTCATTAAAACCCATATACACGGTAGAAACTTAAATATTTAAAATTCATTAATTAATTGAATTGAATTATAAAGTTGAAAAAGGGTCGGTATTGCATACAAAAATATAACATTACTTTATTATTTATTCTACCCATAATTGTCACCAATTGAGAAATTCCAATTAATTTGGGCATTGAATAAAATGTTCCATCAATGCTATATTCATCACTTTTCACAAACATTCTTATCAATTTAACGTCATATAAAATTACTTGACAAGATGCGTCTAATTGTACAACATCAATTGCGATGTAGTGATTTTCTTTATCAATATTAAATTGTAAGGCTTGCATCCATATTTCATTCATCTGAATGAGACCTATATCACTCAGTTTCTTTGGATTAAAAGGACAAGTTTGATGTCTTTTCCGTTTTAGAGTACTTCTTAAATATTTCAAACTTAGAAATTTGGATGCTTCGATATGTCTATATTTCAATTAATTGAGGAAAAAATGAACCATTGAAAAAAAATTTGAATGTACGTAGTGTTACAATTATATTTTATAGTTTATATTGTCAGCTTACTCTTTAGATTTATAGTCATAAGCCTCTTTAAGCGAAATAGGGACAGTTTTCACGCAATGGTATAGATCCTCACGAAACGAGGCGCTTTTTAAAAACTTTCTATCTTTATCGTGATTATGATTTTTAATGGGATAAAATTGATTTCGTACTAATTTCCCGCTTCCGCGGCATTCACGCAATTTGCATTTCAGGTAACTACCAAAAGAAAAATTATATTAAATATTTGCTTTCATTATTCTTAAAAACATAAGTATATACTTACGTTACTTCATTTCCAGCTTTGTCTATTTTCTTCACGTTTTTGTAATAACAAAAACCATCGTCATATATAATTTTTGTCGTTTTATAATGGTTCATTTTGGTAAAGATGAGAAATTGCGCTGATTATTCTAATAAGTTGACACATATTATGACAATTTCCAATGCGCTTATAAACAAATGATATGTGCGAAACTTGCAATTGTCATAATATGTGTCAACTTATTAGAATAATCAGCGCAATTTCTCATCTTTACCAAAATGAACCATTATAAAACGACAAAAATTATATATGACGATGGTTTTTGTTATTACAAAAACGTGAAGAAAATAGACAAAGCTGGAAATGAAGTAACGTAAGTATATACTTATGTTTTTAAGAATAATGAAAGCAAATATTTAATATAATTTTTCTTTTGGTAGTTACCTGAAATGCAAATTGCGTGAATGCCGCGGAAGCGGGAAATTAGTACGAAATCAATTTTATCCCATTAAAAATCATAATCACGATAAAGATAGAAAGTTTTTAAAAAGCGCCTCGTTTCGTGAGGATCTATACCATTGCGTGAAAACTGTCCCTATTTCGCTTAAAGAGGCTTATGACTATAAATCTAAAGAGTAAGCTGACAATATAAACTATAAAATATAATTGTAACACTACGTACATTCAAATTTTTTTTCAATGGTTCATTTTTTCCTCAATTAATTGAAATATAGACATATCGAAGCATCCAAATTTCTAAGTTTGAAATATTTAAGAAGTACTCTAAAACGGAAAAGACATCAAACTTGTCCTTTTAATCCAAAGAAACTGAGTGATATAGGTCTCATTCAGATGAATGAAATATGGATGCAAGCCTTACAATTTAATATTGATAAAGAAAATCACTACATCGCAATTGATGTTGTACAATTAGACGCATCTTGTCAAGTAATTTTATATGACGTTAAATTGATAAGAATGTTTGTGAAAAGTGATGAATATAGCATTGATGGAACATTTTATTCAATGCCCAAATTAATTGGAATTTCTCAATTGGTGACAATTATGGGTAGAATAAATAATAAAGTAATGTTATATTTTTGTATGCAATACCGACCCTTTTTCAACTTTATAATTCAATTCAATTAATTAATGAATTTTAAATATTTAAGTTTCTACCGTGTATATGGGTTTTAATGAGCGGAAGAACTGAAATCGAATATATTCGGTTATTTAGGTATTTAAAGGATTCTGTTCTTAAAGATTTAAACGTTTCCAAGATAATTTCTGATTACGAATTTGCACTCCAAAATGCAATAAAAACTGTTTTTCCACACTGTACATTAATGGGATGTTATTTTCATTATGTGTATGTAAGTATAACTTTTATGTGTTAAACCTAAGCAACCGGAACTAATATTTTTGCTTTCAGAATGTTAGGAAATACGCAAAGAAATTAAAAATCTACAGTATTTTAAAAGGGAAATCAGTAAAAGTTCACATAAAGGGAATTTTTCTATTAAGGAAATTGTTTAATTTACCACTGCTGCCTTCATCCTACATTAAAACTGGATTTGAAATCATAAAAAATAACATTAACGCCAGTAATGATTTAAAAGAAATCGTTCAATTTATAAAGCTAATAAGATATATTGAGGATTTCTGGATGAAAAAAGTCGATGCCAATGTACTTAGCGTTTTTCAATGTGAACGGCGAACGAACAACAATCAAGAACGCTATCATAAGTCTTTAAACGAGATGATGAGACATAGGCCAACACTTTATAAATTTATATGTAAGTAATCTTTTCATCTATTATTAAACACAAAGTTAAAATATTTTTAAATCTGCAGTGAAATTAAAAGACTTGATCATCAAAACGGTTATACAAATAAGCCAACTAAATAATGGTTTG
Organism: Prorops nasuta; assembly: GCF_024137725.1. Lineage (NCBI taxonomy): Eukaryota > Metazoa > Arthropoda > Insecta > Hymenoptera > Bethylidae > Prorops > Prorops nasuta. The sequence goes on along the minus strand of NW_027116802.1, from coordinate 8,061,453 downwards.
GTTATTACTACCACCAACAGACGGAAGTGTACAACAAATTTTGATTTATGGTTAAAGGAAAGCTGGGAAAAATTAAATAGATTACAAACAATGAGCGATGAGTCAAAAATTAGACAAATTGACGAGTTTTTATCTACATCAGTATATCAGAACAAACTTTTAATGAAAAAAATTAGAGATATTTTAATCAAGGATTCATTCAATCTGAAATAAAATTTTAATTAGCATGAAAATAATTCCATTTATAAATATAGTAAAGAAGTTTTTCGTCAGGCTATTCAATATAGTTATTTTTAACTTTGATTTACTCCATTGTAACATAAGTTTCAATTGCATTTATATAAATTCTACTAGCTCCTGCAAAGAGTTATAAAGATTCTCCTTCTAAAAAAATAAATTAATACTTTATGTACATACAATCTACTGATGTATTTATTTTCCAATTGTTTCATTACGCTTATACATAATCTTTTATTCAATATTTTCCATTCATACTTGCATCTACAACTGTTTCTTTCTATATTATTGTATCTACTATACTAATTACATGTATGATTTTTCTATCCATCAATTCTTTCCTCTTCTCTTAATAGTTTCCTCACTTTTATTTTTAAGTCTAATCCTCCCTTCTAACAACATTTTTGCCAAGAGCTCTCTCAATTTTCATTCCTGCTTTCCCTGCACACAGCATCAACTTTCTTATATTTCGTTCACTATGTAGCCTACACCTTACAACCGTTTGTCATTCTATTTATTTCGTTCTATTTTCAATACAGTAATGTATCCTTAATTTCATATTCCACCCGTTGCTTCGTCAATCTACATCTAATCCTTCTTCCCTTCTGATCCATCCTTTTCTATTCCATTCCATCATTCTTGTACTTCTTCGTGTTGCAACATGTAAACTATAAAGCTCTATATAATATCCCCCTCCCCCTCCCTGTATCTAGCTATCTCTTATTTGCTCTTCTCATTTCTTCCTATTACATTTTTTAATATTTTCCTTTAATCTGTCGATCTCTTTTTCTCTTCAACTCCAGATACATTTTTCCTTAAAAATATTATAATCTCCCTTTTGTCAGTGTTCATTTCTAACTATTTTCTTTTTTATATATATCTCTTCTAAGGTATAAGATATAAAATAAATTTTGTTGTTTCTTATCCTTACATCTTTTTGATTCTTCCCTTTCATTTTAATACCTTATTTCTTGATGAGCTGTATCAATATATTGAATAGTTTACACAAACTAGATTTAAGATATAAACCTATAAAAAAAGAAGTATTGACAAAAATGGAGGTTTCATTTCTGTATAGAATCATTACATACCGGTATCTTTTGTGAATCACGTTTAATATTTTCAAACTTATCAGCTTTAACCTTGTGCGCTCATAGTATCTAAAATAAGAGAATTAAAAAAGAAATAATAAGAATAATACTTTTCTAACTACAATAACTTACCGCTACTCAAATACTGGGTACTGCGAAGGGAATAATTAATTGATTATAGCAAATAGGAATAAATTCACGCAGTTTCTCCACTACTATGTCCTTTGTTGTAGAATCTGTATTCTCCAATTATACCATAACTTTAACATAGGTTTGCTGCGTACAGCTTTGCTCCATAAAATATGATAGACAATATATTTACAGCAATTCCATCCTCAATTCTATAAAAAATAAATAAAATTTATAGTAGAGAGAAAACCTCTGCAACACTTTTGAAATACGTATGAAAACTCTCATATTTCACCCTACATCAACAAAATATTTAGTTATCATATGTATAATGTATCCCTAGACCACTGAATAGCACTTCCCTACTGACATTGTTAGAGTAATGTGTCTCAAAATTATATCTTAAAGTTAACATTTTTATAAAAAGCTAATTTATGAATGTATCCATTTTCATACCACTAATGTTAAGCCATCTGAATAATTGCTCAACATATGTATTCTTTTTTTAAAGTTTTAACTTTGTATATTTTTCAACTTCGATCATGGCTCTATAAAATGTTGGTGGATTATCCCATTAAGCAAACTATGGTACATCAGTTAATGATTTGTGCTTAGCCGCTCTGTATATACTGATGCTCTGCTGGGGGGAACAGGAGCAACAACAATTATCTTCTATATCCGCTGTAAATTATTTAGAAGTGAAGGTATTTATACTGTATGACTATAATTGAAAACAAGGTTACCTGTCCTTTTATCCTTGTACGATAAGCTAAAGTGCTTCTTTATATAATCTCAATAAAAGAGTCAGACCCATAATATGTGAATAAAAACCAATTATTCCATGCGCTTTATCTTTAAAAAGTAAAATTAAGGCAAAGTAAACATTCTTTATTTAGAGTAAACTTTTATTTTATTTTTATGTGAATTGAGTTACTCATCTGAAATTGTGTTTTTCCTATAATTCTCCTCTTAATTTGAATAAATGAACATTCCATAAATATTTATAAATATTATTATCGTCTTCAAAATCTTCGAATTTTGACAGTTCATGATATTCTTTTCGCTACACTGTACCCACCGGAAACACATGACTGATCTTTAAGCCCTATATTTTCTGCAATTCATTTGACAACATAGATTGTGTTCACCTCATGGAAAGTGTTACCGTCGACGCCATCTTGTCACTAGAGAAAAGTAGGACAATTGACCCACTACCATCGATTCTGCTCCTGGGGAAAATGGCGGGCGGATCGAACGCAAACTATAGCACATAATAGCAGTATACGAGAGATTAGGTCTGTTCTTTTTCGCTGTTTGCTGCACTAGTGCAATAAGTTAGAGTGGAGAAAACATATGTTTGTCTTATTTCAACTAATTGCATTAGTTCGATAGTGCAGCGAAAAGAAACAAACGGATTGTAAATATTTATCTACAGTTTGTGCCGTCTGATCGTCATGCATTCCACAAAATATAGCTCTGAAGCAGAGAAGTGCTATAGCTTCTCGCAAAATTGATTCATGTCCATCTCAACGGTAGAGGGTAAAGTGCCATAAAATTTTATAGTTACTTTCTAGGGATGGAACTTCGGTTGATTAAACTATATGCAAAAGTTACTCGCGCATGCGCAGAAGAAGAGGAAGTCTTTTCGCTTATGACGTTGTTTACGACCACGCATACGTAAAACGTGTATGTTTTATACAAACTGATTTGACAGCTGCAAGTACAGAGGTTATAATACCTAATTAATACATAAATGGTTATTTATAAAATGATTAACAGCTATTAGTGTGAAAGAAAGATCGTCTGTCAAATGCTAAAAGCCAAGTTTTATTTTCAGATGAGTAAATTAAAAATATTTTAAGCATTCAGTTTATATTTATCAAGAAATAAATACTTTGTGATGAAATCTGTTTGTTGCAGGAAATAAAAGAAATTAGAGGTCACTGATGTTTTTATTTGCAGATTAAAAATGCCAATGATACATGGTAAAGTTTTTCAGATTATGTATCATAAGAGCCCACTTTTTGGAGAAACTGCAATTAGAATTAGTGATGTTAACAAGAGAATCATTCATTTGGTCATGATACCAATTACTACGAATTCAAGGTACTGTGTCATTTTACTTTAACAGTTAAAGTCTAAAAAACCTAACGTTCAAATACCATAACATTTACAAACCATATCGTCTCAATCCCATGATGTTCCAACAACATAACTCCCCTATACCATAAGACTATTTCACCATAACAGCCCTTCACCATTATTACCCTACACTTTAAGACTCATACACCATAGCAGTTTTAAACCATAACACTCCTATATCATGGCAGTTCAACACCATACCACTCCTGCACCATACCGCCTTAATTCCCCAACAGCATGCAGAATAATTATATTTAAATATATGAAACCATTGTGTACTTAAGGAAGTAATTTGTGTGTGTTTATTTTATACTTTAGAATATTAGTTGGATGGAATATTCAGTGCTTTATGGATCTTAGGATTACGCAGAACAGAAATCCCACAGAATTTTTTCCAGCTCCCTTCTTCAACAAGAAATAAAGCGACTGAGTAATTTGTAACATATAATTTAATAATGGCACATTTCATTCATCCGTATATGCTTACTAAATATTGTATTCCTTACCAAATTGTAAGTAGTTTTTACTGTGTAGTTTTAACTGTTATGTTATACAGTCCTCAGTTAAATTGAGTTGCATGTCTACAAATATCATTATGTTTTATTATATTTTTATTTTTATGTTCCATATTGTAGGTTTTCTCATATACCAATTATAAATATGATAGCTTTGAAACTCTGTAAGAGGCAAATAGCTTCTATAACAGTAAATATTCTTTTTTGCATTCATTATAATTTTTACAGGTTTTTGAAAAGCTACATTGTTAATAATAAACAAGGATTTTATCAAACTCTTCCGATATGGTGATTGAAAGATCAACATTATTTTGCAGTTTACATATTAAAAATTGGTGGCCATGAGAGAAATGATGGGCATTATTTGAAAACACTATGCAACATGAGTGGAATAATTTTAGGTAATTTTTTGTTTATTTATAGTATATAAGTTCTTTAAAGACATTGAATACTTTACTATTCTATTCTGTTCTTACCACAGCTGAAGGTATTAATCGGATGGTGATTTTAGAACTTTGTGGATATGAAGATACTGCTCAGGAAGGAACGTGTGGTTTTCTAGCCTTAATTCGTTTTTGAAAAGGAGATGTGAAATATTTTATTTTATTTTTAAGATGACTACTGAAGGTAAAAATGGGCAGTGAAATTAATAACAAAATTGATCTGCAAGATGGCAATAATTATCTACTATTTTATATTTATTCCAGGCTAATTAACATTTTTTGTATAAAATTTAAAAATAATAATGATGTACTAATACTATGAATTTAAAATCTTTTTTGCGAGCTTAATATATATTTCTTTACATTATATAGTAGTTAAAATACAGTTTTTTATATTGTATATATAATATATATATATATATATATATATATATATGGTGAACTAAAGTCTGAAGAAATTCATGCTAAAATAATGTTTCAAACTGAATATTTAGTAAAATTGTATTTATTTGAAAAGCAGTAATAGCGCTTCTCATTGACTAAATAAAATTCTAAATGATAATTAATAATAAAATGTTTGTAAGAACAACATAATGTTGTATTCATTTATATACTAGTTTTATTCAGAAAAACAATATTGTTTGAATAAATTAAGAATATACAATGTTCTCAGGGTTGGGACAAATTACATACTTTATGTGAAAATTTAGAAGTAAAAACGAAATATTTTCTTAAAAGTGTACCAAATTTTTTAATTTTGCTAGTTCTTGATATTAATTTTATATATTTATACTTCAATTTTTTAATCCTCAATAAGTATTTTTACCTATAATTAAAAAAATCTCAATCTATATTTATCTTATAATTTATCTTATTTTCAATCAAATATGTAAATAATTCATATTTAAAAATCTAATATATTTCATAGTCATTAAAGATTTAAATTATATTTTCATACATTTAAAATTATTAGTTTATCATTTTCATAGTATCTATAAAACATTTAAATAATATTAATGATTTAAAACTCTGGCAATATTTGAAATCAACCGGATCTGGATATAAAAAAAATGATAATAATAATAGATGAACGTCTAAAGTGCATTGTGGGCATTACCTAGTCTATCTGACGACACCCTCATGCTATTACAGTTCAGTATTGTTTCCATCATCATCTAATTATCGTTGATAATTTTATTAAAATGAAAGGAACGTTAAAAACTGGATCAACTTTATATCCTGACGGCTATGTTTACTATAAAAATAGTAGAGCAATGTCAAAAGTAGGAGAAGTTATGTGAGTAATGAATGATATATACCATATTATATGACGACGAGTGTGAGTTAATTTAAAAAAAACTGTTTATACGTTAGATGTGAAAGATTATAATATTATGGACAATTAGAACCACTTTTCTATTTCATTTATTAATTTCTTAACAATAAACAGTATATATATATATATATATATATATCTAAACATAACTGCACGACGAAAATTTTAATATATCAGATTAATACCACTGTATTAGATTTTGTTTGCAGGGTTACGTCTTTTCCTCGTAAATAGGTGTAAAAATGAATTTAACATTAATATAATACGTGTCTAAAATTTAGAACAATAAACACGTATAAGCATTGAAACATGGTGAATGCAGAAAATATTTTAATTCGGTTGCAACGGTAAACTTGTAAAACGTTATGATATGTTATATGTTGAGTTCAAAATACATACGTTTTAATTAAGGTTTGTTTGTAGTCTTCTGCAATGATATGTATATTATTATTTACATTATTTACCACAAATATTTACGACATATTTTAAGTTGAAATGAAGCTACTACTCCTCGTAGCTGTTGTATATAGTCTAATAAGCAATAAATGCACTAAGATATATAGGGTGTCTCACGAAAAATGGCCATACCGAAACCAATAGATAGTTCTTGTAATTAGCAGTAAAAATGTCTTATGAAATTTGTTAATATTTTCAATACTCTTTGTATTACATACCAATAAATTTTAGTTCGAATTTTGTACATATTATTAATATTTACCAAGGTGCATAACAATTCATGAGTCCTTCTGAACCTAAAATATTGATATGTAACTCGGAATATATTGGCAATATTAAACAATTTTATGTCTTTTTTATTGCTATAATTACTAGAACTATCTATCGGTTTTGGTATGGCCATTTTTTGTGCGACACCCTGTTTATACAGGGAGAAGTACTTAATTTAATTCGTTCCGTAAACATAAAAAGATATGTATTTCTTTTAACAAATATGAAATAATCAATTTATTCATAGACCTTTTGAAAACTCCTGCTATTTTGCTTTCAGAAACAACAAATGAGAAATATTTGAATATCTATACTATAAATATAAATTTATTATTTCTGTTCTGCGACGAAGGCAGATTAATGAGTATTAAAGCTTCGAATATTCACTTATCTCTTTAATGGTTAGCTATATGTAGTATGTATAATGTAATTGCTACATTTATATTATTTCATTTTGTTTAAAGAAATCGCGAAATTTATTATACATATAAAAATATGCATATGTGACAATATACAGTTGCATTAGACAGTTTCGGGCCAAACAAATCAATTGAAATTATTAAGGCACGAAGAGAAATAATATTAAATGAGATAGAATACAAGTGTTTTTCTTAAAAATAAACAGTTTGGAAAATTATTATTAATAAATACAGATGAATGCAATGAACATAAACATTTTGCGCTGTTCAAAATAATAGCAGGCCCAAAATTTAAATATGACTTGATGTTCTGTAGGTAAAAGTTCAAGAAGTATAAACAAATATTATAAAAGGAGGGTGAGGTGCAGTAATCTATTCAAATGGCATAACTACTAAGTCTGTGAATATTAATTATGGAAAGTTTTGCATAATTAAAATATGAATAGTTATATTGTTGAGCTAGCGTTCCCTTTAATATATCTTCTATAAAATATTGTTAGCCCCAATTTTGAATAAAGCAAAACATTTATTCTATTTGTAATTTATTGTATTTATTAGTAAAAACTGTGTAACCTGTTTATTTAGAAAAAACATAAAAAATTAGTGGCAATAGTATACGTGATTTAATGATATTTTTGTTTATTTGTTAATAATTTTAATAAATGTATTTGTGGCTAAACTTTTGCAGGAAAATGTATGTGTAGGATTTTTAATTGAAAATAGAATTGAATCTTTCGAAAGTGCTATGCAGGTCAAATGGTCAAATGGTTAAATAAATTGAAACGTTTTGATGATTTCTCAAAATAATTAATTGCATTTTCCGAAACCACTTACTTTTCAGCGTATTCTACTGTCATTAGATGCTGCGATGATTCCCTGTGTCTACGTTGGTATATGTTATTTAGAATATTTATAATAATTTTTTTATACTAATCATACAATAATATGGAATATATTACGAGCTAATGCATAGTTATAACGTTGCATGTTACTATGTGGTTGACTTATATTGCTTCAATAATAAACAAGTTAGAATGCTACATTACACTTAAATAAAATTATTTTTTGACTTTTCAACCATATAGTTATTTAAAGTGTTCCATAACTGGATGTAAAGGACGAGGAAAAATTGTCAATGAAACATTTAAATGCACAACACTACATTCACATGAGAGGGATGAAATGTTTGCATGTAAATCAAAATTCCGAAAAGAACTGTTTGAAATAGCAACAACAATACCTGCTTCATCCAAAGATGTTTATGATATGGTATCGAAAAAGTAAGATTTCAATAAAACTTGAAATAGTAATTATTTTTGACTGAAACTGTATGCTCGCATTGCATATTGAGAAAAATTTCACCAGGATTTGAACAGTTTAATACTACAATTAACACTTTAATTTTGTTTAAACAGACATTTTGAAGCATCTAGTTTATTGCCTTACACTCAACTGAAAGAAACTTTAAAGAAAAGAAGAGGGAAAAATACATTTAATATAATAAAAAGTATCGAAGATTTCACAAAATTGGAAAATAATGACGATTTCATTAAATTTTTGAAATTTAAAGTAAATAATGAAGAACACGCATTACAATTCTTGTGCTTTGAAGAAGGAGCAGACACTGCCATCGCCATTTACGATAAAAAATTGTTAAAAAAAATATTAAATAGTTCAACAGCTTCTATAGATGGAACTTTTGATTGTGTTCCACGCTTATTAAAAGTTTACCAATTGATAACAATAATGGTGAAAGTAATGGACTTGGTAATATTTTATATTATTAACTGTATCTTTAATATGCCAAATATATGTATGTATATGATAATAATTATTTAATTTTTGAAGTAATAATATGTATAGAAAATTAAATGAAAAATATTTGGTGAAAAATTGATTAATGTTAACACATAAACGCTACCACGTATAATATACAACGAGTGCAATCTCTAAGCGCATTCTTTTCTTATTATTAAAAACATTATTATTACCAATATACATTATATAATACGTATTAGATACATATAGGGTGTTTATTTATTTCAATTTGTCGCAATTCGTAGACGTAACAATTTTTTTAATGTGTTAATAAATATTCTAGTAATGGAATATTTTTCATGAAAACTTCAATTTTTACTATTTACATTTAAGCTGAATATTTCTGGCGAGTTACAAGCATTATTATGTCTACACTTTATGCAATTTCTAATATAAAAATATATGGCTTTATTATAACGAGACGTGAACAAAATAATGTATCGATTTTCCATAATTTTATAATTTATAATAGTATTCATAATTAACCATAGTAAAAGAAATATTTTTCTAACGTTCTCCTTTCGTTATTATAATATCATACCATTATATTTTTCTTAATATTTATTCAATAAAATTTTTGTTATCATTCCTTTCACAGTTTCTACCAGTAATATGGATATTGATGTCTAATAAAAAATCAACTAATTATAAAAACATTTTACAATTATTGAAATATAAATTTCAAAGTTTATTTACTCCGTCATTAGTCATAACCGATTTCGAAATCGGATTACAAAATTCGATACGGCTGCATTTTCCCAGTTGTGACATTAAAGGCTGCTATTTCCATTATATTCAAGTGAGTACATATAGTGGAGAGGCGAGCAAGGTGTATACTAACTTTCATTGAATCTGCTCCCGAAAAATTAATGATTGTGGTGTTTCAGCCAATCGGTAACTCTATTGCAAATTTAGCGAGTAGATTCGATGTAGGCAGTATACAAAAAGCTTAATAAACAAATTTTTAAAAACTTAAAACTTTGATGACGCTGAAATTGGTAGAAAATTATGACAGAAAGTTTCGTAGTGATGGAGATCCTAAATGGAAATAGTACCATTAGATTCCATATTTCATTTCCTATAACGTAGTCTTAACGAATTCATAAACATTACCTTCTATATGAAAATCTTAGCAGAGAGTGAAGTAAATGCACTTTGTGCTAGTATTATTTCTACAGCTTCAACGTCATAAATTTTGTGATTCCCCTTCACTTCTTGTAATCCTTGTCATCCCAAGTAGCACAACGGTGCAAAAAAATTCCTAAGGAACTTTAGAGAATATCCCTGCTCCTATTAATCCTCAGGAGTTCGTCTAAATGTTTTTTGTACCTTTGAACTAGCTGGGATATCATGAAATTGTAATGTACATTTTACATGCAAACAATCAATTTTTGATGTTGAATAATTATATTAATGCAATATGCTTACTATAAATATTCTAAATTGAAATAGCTTGTTTAATTTCGGGTTACAGGCTATTCGTAGAAAAGCTGCTGAATTAAAGCTTTTTAAAATATTAAAACAAAAGTCGCCTAAAATTTATGGGAAAAGCAATATTTTACTTAGAAAAATATATAATTTACCGCTTCTTCCGGCCAACTGTATACACTTAGGCTTTGAATTTATTGTTGAAAGTTTAAATAATATTGAAGATAAGGAAGTATATGAAATTTTTAAGAAAATTGTTCAATATTACAAAAGGTTTTGGATCAATACAATAGATTCCACAATATTGAGCACCTTTGGTAGTGTAGATAGGACTAACAACTCGCAAGAAAGGTATCATCGAACCTTAAAAAGCACGTTTGGCGTTAAGCCATCGTTTCATAAATTCATTTGTAAGAAAGTGTTTTATATGAATATTTTGGCTATCAATTTGTTTTATAACAATATTAATTTTTTACAGATGGAATAAAAGACTTAATTATCGTTAATTATAGAACCCTCAGTCAATTAAATAATGGTTTAAAAGTGAAATATTCAAATAAAGGAAGGGTAGAGAGAGATTTTGATGCATGGGTAAACGATGAATGCCAAAAATTTAAATATATACAGTTTTTACCACTAACCATTAAAAAGCAAAAAATTTCAAATTTTCTGGATAACACTTTTCTCTTAGAAAAAATGAAAGTTAAATTTAGAAAATATTTACAGAATAAAGGTATAAAATTGTTAACAGTTCTTTTAAGAAGCATTTTCATAACATCTATAGCAAGAGCAGTTTTTTAAATCTTAGCTTATAAAATATTCATAAATTATCATATTAATTTAGATTTGCTAACTTTGGAGAAAATTTCTGCATGCCACATACTTGGGAAAGGTAAAAAAAAGGGAACAGTTATTTTACATTTAAAAAAATATAACAGATCATAATCTAATATAAATAAATATAAGTTATAGACTGTCGAATGTTAAAATTATATAAAATAAACCTTTAATTATGTGTATACTTAAGCTATATATTTCTTTTTATAAAAAATGTTCAAATACCTATATCATTTAATTAAAAAAAAGTTTATTTCCTTTTATATATCTTCATTTCCAAAAAAGTTTTTATATTAGCCTTTGTTCATACCATAACATTATAATTGTCACCGAAATAGATATTAATAGATTAGATATACAATATAAAAAAACTGTATTTTAACTACTATTATAATGTAAAGAAATATATATTAAGCTCGCAAAAAAGATTTTAAATTCATAGTATTAGTACATCATTATTATTTTTAAATTTTATACAAAAAATGTTAATTAACCTGGAATAAATATAAAATAGTAGATAATTATTGCCATCTTGCAGATCAATTTTGTTATTAATTTCACTGCCCATTTTTACCTTCAGTAGTCATCTTAAAAATAAAATAAAATATTTCACATCTCCTTTTCAAAAACGAATTAAGGCTAGAAAACCACACGTTCCTTCCTGAGCAGTATCTTCATATCCACAAAGTTCTAAAATCACCATCCGATTAATACCTTCAGCTGTGGTAAGAACAGAATAGAATAGTAAAGTATTCAATGTCTTTAAAGAACTTATATACTATAAATAAACAAAAAATTACCTAAAATTATTCCACTCATGTTGCATAGTGTTTTCAAATAATGCCCATCATTTCTCTCATGGCCACCAATTTTTAATATGTAAACTGCAAAATAATGTTGATCTTTCAATCACCATATCGGAAGAGTTTGATAAAATCCTTGTTTATTATTAACAATGTAGCTTTTCAAAAACCTGTAAAAATTATAATGAATGCAAAAAAGAATATTTACTGTTATAGAAGCTATTTGCCTCTTACAGAGTTTCAAAGCTATCATATTTATAATTGGTATATGAGAAAACCTACAATATGGAACATAAAAATAAAAATATAATAAAACATAATGATATTTGTAGACATGCAACTCAATTTAACTGAGGACTGTATAACATAACAGTTAAAACTACACAGTAAAAACTACTTACAATTTGGTAAGGAATACAATATTTAGTAAGCATATACGGATGAATGAAATGTGCCATTATTAAATTATATGTTACAAATTACTCAGTCGCTTTATTTCTTGTTGAAGAAGGGAGCTGGAAAAAATTCTGTGGGATTTCTGTTCTGCGTAATCCTAAGATCCATAAAGCACTGAATATTCCATCCAACTAATATTCTAAAGTATAAAATAAACACACACAAATTACTTCCTTAAGTACACAATGGTTTCATATATTTAAATATAATTATTCTGCATGCTGTTGGGGAATTAAGGCGGTATGGTGCAGGAGTGGTATGGTGTTGAACTGCCATGATATAGGAGTGTTATGGTTTAAAACTGCTATGGTGTATGAGTCTTAAAGTGTAGGGTAATAATGGTGAAGGGCTGTTATGGTGAAATAGTCTTATGGTATAGGGGAGTTATGTTGTTGGAACATCATGGGATTGAGACGATATGGTTTGTAAATGTTATGGTATTTGAACGTTAAGTTTTTTAGACTTTAACTGTTAAAGTAAAATGACACAGTACCTTGAATTCGTAGTAATTGGTATCATGACCAAATGAATGATTCTCTTGTTAACATCACTAATTCTAATTGCAGTTTCTCCAAAAAGTGGGCTCTTATGATACATAATCTGAAAAACTTTACCATGTATCATTGGCATTTTTAATCTGCAAATAAAAACATCAGTGACCTCTAATTTCTTTTATTTCCTGCAACAAACAGATTTCATCACAAAGTATTTATTTCTTGATAAATATAAACTGAATGCTTAAAATATTTTTAATTTACTCATCTGAAAATAAAACTTGGCTTTTAGCATTTGACAGACGATCTTTCTTTCACACTAATAGCTGTTAATCATTTTATAAATAACCATTTATGTATTAATTAGGTATTATAACCTCTGTACTTGCAGCTGTCAAATCAGTTTGTATAAAACATACACGTTTTACGTATGCGTGGTCGTAAACAACGCCATAAGCGAAAAGACTTCCTCTTCTTCTGCGCATGCTCAGTGTCTAATAGTCGACTCGTCTAAAGTTCCTTAAATTTACTATAGGAAAATATTATGGTACTTTACCATCTACCCATCTCAACTACTCTATACTATCTTATAGCAAAAATTTAAAGACAACAGCAGACGAAACGCGACATCGACAAATATGAAGATGACGTTTTGGACGTAGTAAAAGTATTATCCAGAAAGCATATTATTTATGTTGGAAATGTAGGGATGTCGAAAAATGGAATGGAAAATAATGCAAATATGGTGCATATATATAATATTATTTATCAAGTATAAAAGGGAAGAGATCGGATGCAATTTTCAGCCTATAAAGAGGAAAAAGCATCAGATAAGTATCGGGAGCAGCAAGTCAGAAGAAAGATTAAAGAATATTTTGCTTTGTTAAATTAATCTTTCTTCTGACTTGCTGCTCCCGATACTTATCTGATGCTTTTTCCTCTTTATAGGCTGAAAATTGCATCCGATCTCTTCCCTTTTATACTTGATAAATAATATTATATATATGCACCATATTTGCATTATTTTCCATTCCATTTTTCGACATCCCTACATTTCCAACATAAATAATATGCTTTCTGGATAATACTTTTACTACGTCCAAAACGTCATCTTCATATTTGTCGATGTCGCGTTTCGTCTGCTGTTGTCTTTAAATTTTTGCTATAAGATAGTATAGAGTAGTTGAGATGGACATGAATCAATTTTGCGAGAAGCATTTTTGCTACAAGATAGTATAGGGAAGCAGAAACTATACCTGTACATGATTCAGTTTTGAACAGTTGTTATACTACACTTGGCAACGCTGGGTCCAATTGGGTCCAATGGCCCTAAACACGTCTCATGTTATTCCAAGCGTGATTTTAAACGAAATTGAGAACAATGAGAACCAGAAGCTCTTAGAAGTATAATAAAGGAATTATGTCTGAGCCTATTATTTTGAGTGATTCAAATGATTCAACTAAAGAAGATAATGAATTTACAAGAGAATCTTCAATTAAACCTTCACTCAACAGTATTTATACCCTGGAAGATTTTGATTTTCCTGCAGTTGAGTTTAGCTATGTCAGTGATAATATTCAAAAAGTTGCAGAAAATATTGAAGATAGCGGAGAAGAAATAGGTGAAGCTTATAACAGGCCACCAGCGAATAAAAATTTTAAATTATTTCATAAAGCTTCATCTAATAGTAATATCTTAAAAAGATCAAATTCCTGTTCTGAGTTTGAATCTGAACCAGAAGATTGTATTCTTGAAAAAGATAAACTGTATACTAATAGCAATTTGACACAAAAAAGTTTCAAAAATAAAAAGGCATTATCTAATAACAACAAAGATAAGAAAAAAGAAGAAAGAATACAGAGGCAAAATATTTTGTCAAGAAAGAAGGCTTTGAAAAAAGCTCAGTTAGAAAATGAAAAGAATTTGAAGCCTGGAGAATGCATCAAAGCTATGGAGGTTGTAATTGATGAAGGTATTATAAATTTTCCATTTTATAATGAAATTGCACTTACCTTGCGAAATAATAAAATTTCATATACTATTTGTCCTCAATTAATTCCAAACTGTATTACTTGGAAACGAAATATTCAAGAAAATTTTGTAGATGAGAAAAATGAGATACAAGTAACGATTGTACCACAAATAGAAAAACAGGCAATCGTTATCTGGGATTGGAAAGAAACAATAAAAAAAATAGCAGATAAAAGTTTTAATGCATGTGTATCAAATTTTAGAATTTTAAAACCAGACCATACATTTACACTTATCATTTACAACATTCAGAAATATTTTAGTTATTTGTCAAAAGAAATTGATAATAGAAATAGTAAAAGAATAAATACTAAAGAAAAGGAGAGCTATCCAAATATATCAAGGAAGCAGGTGGATATGTGCTTAACACAAATACAAATAATAGCAAATTGTAATACTAGATTAATAGAAAATTCACAAGACTTAACATCAATGCTTTATCAGTACACAAAAGCCATTGCTGAAACCCCTAGTAGATTACAAAAAAAACAAAATATAGAACAAAGTTTTGATTGGTATGTATCTGGTGATAAAAAAGGCACTATTATTGTTGATAAATTTGGTAATGGATTGAAAAGATTATGGCAACAACAGCTTTGTCAATTTAACTTAACTAGCCTAGAAATTGCTGAAGCTATTTATTCTGTGTATTCAAGCCCTATGGAATTAGTGAGTGTAAGTAGTAAACTTTATTTATGTTTACATTCTTTTTAAAAATGTTTACAAATTTAATTTATTACATTTGAACTTTTAGGCTTATGAGCAATGCACAGAAGATAAAGGAGCAAAGTTATTGAAGGACCTTCCTGTAAATATGAATTATAATGAAATATGAACTTAGTATTTTTGAATGTTATATGTAATAAGCATTTATTAGAACAATGATACAAACTTAGTCAGATATGTAGAACCAGTCGCCTAAAATGCTTTAAAAAATGAATGTAATACAATTGTTTTTTCCCTAATAATTGAAATTTTAACATGTTTTCACATAAAATCTTTTTAAATGCAAATAGATGTCTTAAAATGCTCTGTACTAAAAATTAGTATTTTTTCATAGTGAAAGAGAAATGTTTTTTATGTTCATACTTTGTGTAGTTTAAGTATCATAGCCTGTAAAAATATAGCTAAACTTAAAATTTTACAGATTCGACGTGCTGCAGGACCTTTGACCACTGTACGCAGAATTGGCCCAGAATTAAGTAAAAAAATTTATATGATGTTCACAGTTTTGCAAGGAGAAAAAATGTTAGGAAACTGTTAAAATTTTACTTCACTATTTTTTGCAAAGTTCATGAAAAATAAAGACAGTTGAAGGTAACTATTATAATTTGTTCTAAATAGAGTATATTTTTTATAAAATTATTTTAAATATTAGAAAATTTATTTGTAATTTAAGTTATATTCAAATGACAGTTATACAAATAAATATATGACAGTCAATTTCTATTTTATAATATTGGGGTCTAACATGGTAGAGGGGGGAGAGCCAATATTGCTGATACAATTCACAAAGCTCCATAGAAATAGTGAGTTCAACTGTTTTTCATAAGTCGTAATACATGCAAGTTTAATGAGAAATTTTAGTACAAATTTAGCATAGACTATAGAGAAAATATTGGAATATAATAAAAATATATTGAGACAAAATGAGTATTTAACTCTACGTAATCAGGGAAAAGAGTATTTAAATTAGTGAGGGATAGTTTAATTTTTTACCGATGCAATTTATGATAGTATGCAATTGCATCCGCCATATTGGTTTTATGTCAAATCCCAATAATCAATTATAGTTTCTTTCATTAGCCTAAATACATCTTTTTATATGTAACAATTGATAACCTGATAGCTGTTAGGTTCTTTTTTTATCAAAATTTTGACAGATAAAAAGAAAAAGCTAGCTGAAAGGTTGGCGAATCAATTTTGCAAGTTTTTCTTCTTTCGTCATGCATATAGGGACCGTGCACATTAACACAATGATAAAGAAGTGTCAATGTGTAACTATATACGTATAAATAAATTACACTCAAAAACTGCGAAAATTGACCGATAGTTTGCGCTGATAGTATGCATATACACTAATACACATTCTCATTTCGCTGCCATTGTGTTGATGTGCACGCGGTCCCTATAGTATATACATACACTGACACTGGCCTGGCAGGTATGGCATGGCGTCCCTGAATGCATTTAGGAACCACGTTTAGAGTCCCTCTGGTCCCTCATCATCAGTAACTAAAGACGGGAAAGTGCGTTTCAGCATACATTTTTGATTATAAATGACTTTAAATTGTATTATTCAATGTCTTTCAATCCAAAATATATATTAATTCGCGTTTTTTCGCTTGAGTTATTAATGATGAGTGCGTCTTATAATGCGGTTCTTAAATGTGCTTAAATGCAACAAGGGACGCCATATGTATGTATGTTCTGTCCAATTTATATCTCTCAATTTATAGCTTCTCCAACCAGCAGATTTGCAATTTCTAGAACATCTAAGCTGCAATGAAATATGCAAAATATCCTAGCATCTCCATCATGAAGCAATTGGAATTAAGAAATATCTGTAGATATTGGAATGTAAATCAAATATTGCAGTTTTGAGAAACCTGCAATATTTGAATTTAATTTGGAGAATATTCAAGATCTACTACGCATGCTTCTTATTCAAGAGAAAACATCAACTACGCATGACATCTCTTTTATAGGAATCCATTGCTCTTCCTCCATGAATAGTCCTTCCTGTATATTTATGAAGCTCCTTCAAAAGCAAATAGCAAAATTATATTTTTGACAGGTAAAATCTTTATCTCCATATAGTTAATTTATCTGGTCAACCTATATTTTACCAATCTAGAATCTGCTTATTGGAAAATAAGAGAAAAATGAGTAAGATATAGGCTGACCAGATAAGTTAACTCTATGGAGATAAAGATTTTACCTGTCAAATATATAATTTTGCTATTTGTTTTTGAAGGAGCTTCACAAATATACAGGAAGGACTATTCATGGAGGAAGAGCAATGGATTCCTATAAAAGAGATGTCATGCATAGTTGTTGTTTTCTCTTGAATAAGAAGCATGCGTAGTAGATCTTGAATATTCTCCAAATTAAGTTCAAATATTGCAGGTTTCTCAAAACTGCAATATTTGATTTACATTCCAATATCTACAGATATTTCTTAATTCCAATTGCTTCATGATGGAGATGCTAGGATATTTTGCATATTTCATTGCAGCTTAGATGTTCTAGAAATTGCAAATCTGCTGGTGGGAGAAACTATAAATTGAGAGATATAAATTGGACAGAACATACATATATTATCCAAATAGATCAACTGATTTAAAATTGAAATGTTTACCAACTAATCTTCCTTTTGTAGAAATATGAATTTGTAATGAGCATAGTGGCTGGATAAGAGGAGAAGCATTGGATTATCATTGCTATTGTTGCAGGCCATTATTGATACTCTCTTTTCAAGAGAAATCAATAAGCGAAACATATTTGTTGAATCTTTTATCAATCAGTCAGCGATGAATCTGTTCAGAGAGAAAGAATATAAAACTTATAAGTTATGCGGCGATACTTTACCTTCCTTTAGAGTAATTATTCCTTTCGCAGTAGTTCAAAAAATTCTTATTAACTTTTGAAATATTAAAAAACTCATAAATTATATTCTTTTTCTTTTTTCAAATAACATTACATCCCACTAGTACAAATTATTTAATTATTTTATTTAATAATAATAACATTATAAGGGTTATTTCAATGTAATTTAACCAATAAAATTAAGTGAAATGTACTTTATAAAAGTTATGTTAAATACAATAATACACTAATTTTTATTTACCTTCGTCTCTCAATTCATTATCAATTAATTAAACGTCGGATATTATTTTTCATTTCCATCATATTATATTCTTCCTGCGCTCAGAGTTTCTTTGCTTCACCATTTATATTAAATCATTCAACATGACTTATAAAGAAACTCCTATATTATTATAAATGTTGAATGTCATAAATTTGAGATGCGCGTTTTTAAAATTCATAATCATAATATACGACCGTAATAAGAAACTACAGTTTATTATTCGTATAACAAGCTATATTAAGATTTGCTCGAGCAAAATCGATGATCCCATGGGGTCCGATATATCCATCTCTCTCGCTCCTATGCGAATAAACGAAGACAGAGCGATTCGACATTCTATAGCACTTTTCTGCTTCAGAGCTATATTTTGTGGAATAGCATGACGATCAGACGGCACAAACTGTAGATAAATATCTACAATTTCTCGTACATATGTATACTGCTATTATGTGCTATAGTTAGCGCTCGATACTTCCGCCCGCCATTTTCCCCAGGAGCAGAATCGATGAAGGCCAGCCAGTGTATACGTAATCGCCAGGTATGGCTTTCCCATAATTTTTCGATGCTTTTAGGAATCGCATTAAAAAGACCAGCGCTTTTACTTCGCGCACCTAACTCACGTGCTTTCTTCGTTCGTATGTATATACTACACTATAAATTGAATCGTGTGTGCTTTCAGCTATAGTGTATAGTAATCATTTTCCATGTTAAATTACAGAGTGAAGCTAGCTGAACCACACACGATTCAATTTTCCACTGATTTCCCACTGTGCACTACATATGTACACCATAGGAAATTGATTCGGCGACCTTTCAGTTAACTTCACTTCGTACTTTCTCTACGAATTTCAAAGACGGCGATCAATTTTCCACAGTGTCTATACACTATTAAAAAAACTTATAAAAAACTTCGTCTGAGCTCGGTAAATTTCGTTATACACGTCAGATGTAAGCGGGAACTATAAATAGTATAAATGCAGACATTTGTTTAACAGAACATCATTTATTATAACATGCAGATGTTTTAAAATATTTATTAACTACATTTTTTATTGTAAATTAATTGCAAAACAGCATATATAATGACGATATTCACTTACAAAAGAATTATTTTTAAACGGCACTACGCGACACGAATTTTTTAAATGTCACTACACGGCGTGGAATTTTTTAACGCGCATTCATTTTAGAATAAGATCGTCTAATGTATAACAAATATTATTTTATTAAACTGTAGTGAGTTCATTTTATAGTTCATTTAACTTCAAAATAAAATGATGAGAATTATGGGTTAAGAGAGTCCTTGAGTCTTCTACTTTTAATCGTGCAAGCACTAAACACGCACACGCGTGTGCTGCACACTGACAATTTTTACGAGTTTTCTAATTATTACACTTCTTTTACAAATGAAAGCTTTTATTTTCATCACATACAGTATTCCATTAAATTATTGTATTATATAAAATCAATAATAATGAATGAAAATTTACTTAAAATTAATTAAACTGTAACAAAATAATTTATTTTAATTAAATTTACATAGATTTATTAAAGAGCGGTAAAATTTTATTAACATAATAATAAAATAGCACGTATTTGATGAAAATAAAACACTACATTATTTTTAATCGCGACTAATGCGAAATAAATGTCAGTGATTATAAAAAGAAACAGCGCGATTTACTGACAACTCATACGCGTTAATTTGATAGATAAACTGAAACTCGCGCTTCAAAAAATACCATCCGGAACAGGTACTACTCGTTAAGATTCTTTTTCACTGGCTTTTAAAACGCTAAATTTGCCATATGATATAAAATTGTTAACATTGCAATGTATTAGCATAAGTATTTTCGAAAAAATGGTCAATCCGTACTTGGCAAAATAATCATTTTAAAAGTTGGTGAAAGAGATCCTACTCATACCGATAGCAGTCGCAACTGATTTGCGGAATATCTCAAATTGCAACCAATCAGGTGCGATTGCTAATTAACCCGCCCACAATAAGCGATACCTGTTCCGCATAGCCCTCTCGCGTAGCGGGTACATCAACTCAGTTATCAATTATCCGCGTACCGGTCGTCAGTGGATCCCGCGTTGTGGTTTTTCGTAACCACTGAGTACTGACATTTAGTTTAAATTAGTCGCGATTAAAAATAATGTAATGTTTTATTTTCATCACATATGAGCTATTTATTTTATAATATTAATAAAATTGTGCCGCGTTTTATAAAATTTAAATAAATTTAATTAGCTTTTATTATTTTTATACAAACAATTTAAATTTATTTAAGATTTTATTAATTATTATTAATTTCTAAATAAATTTAAAATTCTGGTTAAAAATTTTTAATAGTGTTGTGCAATTATAAGTATTCGGCATTGGTGACAATAAATTGTTTAAAAATTAAACTTAACTTTTCTATATAATTTCCGCATATTTAATTATGTCAAGAGGGAAATTTAAGTAATGCAGTTGGGATATTTTAATAGAATATATAGTAATGAATGCAGTATGTGATGAAAATAAAAGCTTTTATCTGTGTGTAAATCGCGTAATAAATAGAAAATTTGTGACTACAGTCAGTGCGGAGCGCATCTATTGTGTATGTGTGTGTGAGTGCTGCAGCGAATAAAGACAGAAGCCTCAAAGACTGTTAAACACTGCCAGTTTTACTTTAATTATATTAAAGTTAAATAAATTAAAATTAACTCTATAAAATTACATGCAATTATTTATTTCTGTTACGGTTAGCGACTTCACTAAAGAGTGAGAGAGCGCGTTTAAAAATTTCACGTCGAGGAGTGTCGTTTGAAAAATCCGAGTCTCGTAGTGTCAGTCGATAAGTGCTCGTCGTGGAGTGCGGTTTTCCAGAGTAGTATACCTTAAAATAAAACTCGCGCCACGAGATGCCGTTTGAAAAATCCGAGTTTCGAAGTGTCAATCGATAAGTGTTCGTCGCGCAGAGCGGTTATCCCGCGTAGTATACGTTGAAATAAAATTCGCGTGTCGCGCAGTGCCGTTTGAAAAATCCGAGTTTCGAAGTGTCAGTCGATAAGTGTTCGTCGCGGAATGCGGTTGTCCCGCGTATTATACGTTGAAATAAAAATCGCGCCGAGCAGTGCTGTTTGAAAAATCCGAGTTTCGTAGTGTCAGTCGATAATTGTTCGTCGCGGGGTGCGGTTGTCCCGCGTAGTATATGTTGAAATAAAATTCGCGTCGCGCGCATACCGTTTGTAAAATCCTAGTTTTGTAGTGTCATTCGATAAGTGTTCGTCGCGGAATGCGGTTGTCCCGTGTAGTATACGTTAAAATAAAATTCGCTTCGCGCAGTGCCGTTTGAAAAATCCGAGTTTCGAAGTGTCAATCGATAAGTGTTCGTCGCGCAGTGCAGTTGTCCCGCGTAGTATACGTTGAAATAAAATTCGCGTCGCGCATACCGTTTGTAAAATCCTAGTTACGTAGTGTCAGTCGATAAGTGTTCGTCGCGAAATGTGGTTGTCCCGCGTATTATACGTTGAAATAATAATCGCGCCGAGCAGTGCCGTTTGAAAAATCCGAGTTTCGTAGTGTCAGTCGATAAGTGTTCGTCGCGGAGTGCGGTTGTCCCGCGTAGTATACGTTGAAATAAAATTCGCGTCGCGCAGTTCCGTTTAAAAAATCCGAGTTTCGAAGTGTCAGTCGATAAGTGTTCGTCGCGGAGTGCGGTTGTCCCGCGTAGTATACGTTGAAATAAAATTCGCGCCGAGCAGTGCCGTTTGAAAAATCCGAGTTTCGAAGTGTCAGTCGATAAGTGTTCGTCGCGGAATGCGGTTGTCCCGCGTATTATACGTTGAAATAAAATTCGCTTCGCGCAGTGCCGTTTGAAAAATCCGAGTTTCGAAGTGTCAATCGATAAGTGTTCGTCGCGCAGTTCAGTTGTCCCGCGTAGTATACGTTGAAATAAAAATCGCGCCGTGCAGTGCCGTTTGAAAAATCTGAGTTTCGTAGTGTCAGTCGATAAGTGTTCGTCGCGGACTGCGGTGGTCCCGCGTAGTATACGTTAAAAAAAATCGCGTCGCGCACTGCTAATTTAAAAATCAGAATTTGTAGTGACAGTCGTGAACTGCTCGTCGCGTAGTGCGGTTCTCCCGCGTAATGTACGTTTAAAAGAAATCGCGTAGCGCACTGCTACTTTAAAAATCCGAGTCTGTAGTGTCAGTCGTGAACTGCTCGTCGCGTAGTGCGGTTGTCCCGGTAGTGTACGTTAAAAAGAAATCGCGTCGCGTAGTGCCTTTTGAATAATCCGAGTCTCGTAGTGTCAGTCGTAAAGTGCTCGTCGCGTAGTGCGGTTCTCCCGCGTAGTGTATGTTAAAAAGAAATCACTTACTGAACAGCTGCTTTAAAAATCCGAGTCTGTAGTGTCAGTCGTGAACTGCTCGTCGCGTAGTGCGATTGTCCCGGTAGTGTACGTTAAAAAGAAATCGCGTCGCGTATTGCCTTTTGAATAATTTGTGTCTCAAAGTGTCAGTTGTGAAGTGCTCGTCGCGTAGTGCGGTTCTCCCGCGTAGTGTACATTTAAAAGAAATCGCGTAGCGCACTGCTGATTTAAAAATCAGAATCTGTAGTGACAGTCGTGAACTGCTCGTCGCGTAGTGCGGTACTCCTGCGTAGTGTACGTTAAAAAGGTATCGCGTAGCGCACTGCTGTTTTAAAAATTAGAATTTGTAGTGACAGTCGTGAACTGCTCGTCGCGTAGTGCGGTTGTCCCGGTAGTGTACGTTAAAAAGAAATCGCGTCGCGTAGTGCCTTTTGAATAATCCGAGTCTCGTAGTGTCAGTCGTGAAGTGCTCGTCGCGTGGTGCGGTTGTCGCGAGAAGTGTACCTTAAAAAGAATTCGCGCAGTGCCGTTTAAAAATCATTTTTTCGCGAGTGCATAACGTCAGCGTCCTCATTTCCATCGTCATCATAAACGCCATTATCATCGCCATCAACATCACCATTCCCATCTTCGGTATTGTCGCAGAATATGTATGAATTATGGCTGGGAATTCGCTGAATGAGTGAGTCCCACGGGTAAAACCGTGGAAATTTTTTTTATTAACTAAAGAATGACCAAAAACCTATCAGTAGGTTACAGTTGGACATTCTTCGGTTAAAATCATTTCTTGTTTTGTTTTTAAGGTTTTTCAGATCCTCCGTATCGTCTATTTCTATTTTGCGCGTATTTTCTGTTTTTCATTAGGTTTAGATTGGCGTTATATGTAGGCTCTTTAGCTTTGTGAATTAGATAGTCATTATAGTTTTCGGTATTAGGTAGGGTATCATTTTCAGGATTCTTAATTCCTTTTAAAATAAAGGGAATCACCTCAACTTCATTTTCCACGGAGATTCTATCTTCCCACATGTCCAGTTTAACTAATAAAGGCACATCTTAATTGAATTAACGTTCACTCTCTCGAGAGAAAGATGCATCTCAATTAATAACTAGAATCAAATACCATTTTCCCTTTTTTTATAATCGTATGTTTTTGGTAGAATCTTCGTATTAAATACCATTTTTGCCAGTTCTTGAAATTCCAAATTATAAAATGAAATATGGAAATATTTTTTTTGAAAAACCTTCCATATTTCAGGTTAAATACTCGTTTTTTCAAATTTTATTAACATTTCTTATTTTCAGGTGGAGTGGAAGATGACTATTCCTAGTGGCAAAACTGTCCAATATCGATATATATTCGATATGGAATTCATACCAACCCTGTACCCTTTTCTCCATCACTTGGAGAAAGACAAACCATTATTTGGAGTCAAACCGTCATCAGAGGAAGACGTACTAACAAATATCCTAATTATTTTTCTACTTTTCATACTTGCTTAATTTATTTAAGTTTTAAGAGGGACAAGTATAGGGCAAGGCTGTCAACGAGTACGGCTTAATTACCAGTCCGTTTACTTAAGTCCACATTTATTTAAATAATTTCAAGGATAGATAAATTTAATCTTATTATTTTCATTCATTGTTAATTCAAGTACAGGTGTTTATTGAGAAGTGGACTCTCGAGTGTCAACTGGCTCGAGCTGATCCTCCTTCAGCGACTATCAACCCTTACTTACTTTGTCCTTGTGGACTCTCGACGTTGGCTCATTAAGTTCACCTAATAGGGGTCCATCTTTATTGATGTGTAAATCGTTTCCTCGACGTAGTAGTTCTTCGTGTGACAACTCGGATCCACACCAAGGGACAAAGAATGTAAGGGTAATTAGTCACTGAGGAGAGTATCAGTCATGATCTGGTTGACCTTTGTGTGAATTAACATTCACGCTCGAGAGGAGGAAGCTTTTCAATTAACAGCTAGAAAGAAGTAACAATTTAGTTAGTTTCTCTATTCATTCACTTTTTGTAGCATGCTTTATTAATTAATTTATATCTTTGTCTGTCTTTGAAATTCCTAATTAGAATCTGAAATGTGGAAATATTTTCTTTGAAAATCCTTCCACATTTCGGGTTGAATACTCGTTTTTTCAAGTATATTTTTGTTTTCTTTCTGTTTCAGTTGGACCGGGAGAGGACCATGGGTAGTGACCACATTGTCGATTGTCGGCATAAATCCATCACGAACCGACACCAATCATGCGCCATTGCCACCCTGGGTTGGAGTGAGTCAAACCATCATTCGGAATCGAGCCGTCGTTGGAGGAAGACGTACAGGCAAATACATTCTTTTCTTATTTCTCATACTTGTTTAATTTAATTTATGTATTAGGAAGGACGCTTATAGGACAAGGCTACCAAGGAGTAGGAAGTAAACACTCTCCGTTTACTTAAGTCCACATTTATTTAAATAATTTCAAGGATAGGCAAATTTACTTTTATTACTTTCATTCATTGTTAATTCAAGTACAGGTGTTTATTGAGAAGTGGACTCTCGAGTGTCAACTGGCTCGGGCTGATCCTCCTTCAGCGACTATCAACCCTTACTTACTTTGTCCTTGTGGACTCTCGACGTTGGCTCATTAAGTTCACCTAATAGGGGTCCATCTTTATTGATGTGTAAATCGTTTCCTCGACGTAGTAGTTCTTCGTGTGACAACTCAGATCCACACCAAGGGACAAAGAATGTAAGGGTAATTAGTCACTGAGGAGAGTATCAGTCATGATCTGATTGACCTTTGTGTGAATTAACATTCACCCTCGAGAGGAGGAAGCTTTTCAATTAACAGCTAGAAAGAAGTAACAATTTAGTTAGTTTCTCTATTCATTCACTTTTTGTAGCATGCTTTATTAATTAATTTATATCTTTGTCTGTCTTTGAAATTCCTAATTAGAATCTGAAATGTGGAAATATTTTCTTTGAAAATCTTTCCACATTTCGGGTTGAATACTCGTTTTTTCAAGTATATTTTTGTTTTCTTTTTGTTTCAGGTGAGGCGGCGCCGCCTCCCTCCCCGACGGTGTGCCACCTTGTCGTGGTGGGGGGGCTCACTTCTACAAGATCCCTTCCGATTAGTAAATGATTCGAATTAATTTTCTGATCTTTGGGAATCTTGTAGAAGTGCCAAGAGCACACCACACCTTAACGGGAATCCGTATACCGACATTACAGGGCGAAAACTATTTCCCATGCAGCGTCGTCATTTGTTGACGGATTGTAAAGTTATTACAGGTTTTTGGAAATGCAGAAGCTTATCTACTAAGTTACCTTAGGAAAATTAACAAAAAATGAAAAACAAATTTTGTTTAAATAAATATATTAACATTATTGAGAAACAACAATTAAATCGCAAAATCCCCCAACGTACTTTACTAGATAATGTTCATACGTTTCCAAATTTTGCATGCAGCATCGTTATTTCTTGACAGATTTGCATTTTTGTGGACTTTTTGGAAACGTATGAACATTATCTAGTAATGTACGTTGGGGGATTTTGCGATTTAATTGTTGTTTCTCAATAATGTTAATATATTTATTTAAACAAAAATTTTTTTTCATTTTTTGTTAATTTTCCTAACGTAACTTAGTTGATAAGCTTCTGGCATTTCCAAAAACCTGTAATAACTTTACAATCCGTCAACAAATGACGACGTTGCATGCGAAATAGTTTTCGCTATGTAATGTCGGTATACGGATTCCCGTTAATTATACTATAGTTTTCTTTCCCGGGTTGAATTATATTATTTAATTCATTACTACACTATCTGATGCCTGAGCTACATATGATTTAATTTCCCATTGTGTATATACGAGATAAGCGAGGATGAGTTATACATATGCGCGCGTATTAGCACTACATAGTAAGAGCGCTGGTGTCTTTTTAAAGCAGTTCCTAAATGCATCGAAACATTAGAAAAAGCCATACCTGGCATTGGTTGTACATTTGCTAAAAAGGCTACTAGAGGACAATACAAAGTAAATTACGAACGCAAGAGCGGGATGAATTATATAAGTGTGATTGATTCTAAGCTAGTATCAGTACTTTCTACAACTGCTGGTGTTACACCATTGAAAAATATGTGAAGATTTTCCAAGGAGCAAAATACCAAGATTGACTTTCCTTCAGCTATTGCTATTAGTTGATTGTTTTAATTGAAATATACATATGTTTTACTCATTTTCCTTTATTACCTTCACACTTAACGGGATCCCTCACGCGTGCTTTACCGACAGTACAAGTCAATAAACATTTCGTTTAATAAAAGTCAAATGCGAAGCAAATTGCAAAAACAGGCTTCTTTATGACAAGGTGCCAATTCTAACGAGTCAATCGAGCTTAAAAAAACTCAAATCGGATGAAGAATAACGCTGTACCACTGTCCCGCCCGCGTTCCTGAAGTGGAAATAACCAAAAGAAACCTCTCTTCAAGAACGCAGAACAATGGTACAGCGTTATTTTTCAACTAATTTGAGTGTTTTTAAGTTCGTTTGACTCGTTAGAACTGGCACATTGTCCAACAAACGCCCGATTGTTCAATTTGCTTCGCATTTGAATTTTATTAAACTAATTGTTTATTGACTTGAACTGTCGATAAAGTAGGCGTGAGGGATCCCGTTAAGGTAAGATTTCACTTGTCGCTCGGTTAGAAGTCTCGTCTAGGGATTTCCTGTTATTACTAGCCTGTCGGTTGAATCCATGTTGCATCGCTAGGGACTAAACTGATTCTTCGTTCAAATCTAATTGATGAATGTAAATGTATAGTACAATTCAAAATGGCAGAACTATCAACACAGGGTGAAGAAGAGAAGATAGATTTGGTCGATGAGTTAAGGATTGAAACTGAGCAGGCAACTTATAGAATTCGACCATCGCTTTCTGAAAAGTAATTTTATAATTAAGTACTTAGGGTGAGTTCTAACAATCTGTTAAATAAAAAACATTACATTTTATGTAGCATACATTGTATCATAAGTAAATAATATATTGTAATAATACAAGGGTGAGTCCAGTGGTGTGGGAAGTTTTTTATGTAGCTATGCTTCTTATACTATTTCTATTTTTGTTTTTATCGTTCTATAATTTGACATCATAAAATGTAGACAAAATGTAAAATGTTTAACAAATTTTGCTAAAATAGGCAACGAATCGTTCTTTTTATGCTATACATAAAATCTACTTCTGTTATTTGTTGCCTATACTTT
Source organism: Prorops nasuta (assembly GCF_024137725.1). NCBI lineage: Eukaryota > Metazoa > Arthropoda > Insecta > Hymenoptera > Bethylidae > Prorops > Prorops nasuta. The sequence continues at coordinate 8,033,058 of NW_027116802.1, read as the reverse complement.
CTGTACTTCATAAAAGCGGTGACTTCGCCCAAAGAGTTGGGATTAAGTAGGTGTACCAACTTAAATTTTTAATAGTAATAATAGCTCTCACAATGGTTGCATTCAGTAGAGACAAATGTTGAGGGAGCGGTGTATGTTACTGTCTATTACTCTTAGATCCTATAATTTTATCCAATAGAAGTAGAAGTTTAAAAAGAATTACTCAACAGTTCCGCAACTGTTGTCTCTACTGAATGTAACCAATGTTTTTCTCCTCTACATATAATTTTTTTTATTTTTGATTAAATTCATATTAGTTCATACATATAAAATTTCATGCATTAAATTATTGAAAAAAATATATTCGGGATTTAGTGAACAAAAAATTGAGACTGGTACACTTACTTAGGCCCGGTCTTACAGGTCTCAATTAAATTAATTATGCTGTAATAAATGTCCGCGGAATATATGTAGAGTATTTCGTATGATATATTTTATGTTAAATATAATATAGCATAATTAATTTAATTGAGACCTGTAAGACCAGGCCTTAATTCCGACCTTTTGGGCAAAGATATCCACTCTTACTTCGTGTTAAAAAAAATAGGTCTATAGTATAAATTATGCTTATAAAATATGGAATGTAATGACTAAAATATAAGGGAATCAATTTTCCGTTGCGAATCTATACTTTAGAGAATTAATTCGTCATCGCGCTATAGTGAAGTATAAGAATTTTACAGAAGTACGGAGTAAAGTTAACTATATATATATATATATATATATGAGGCCCATGAATCAATTTGGTTAGTACACTGTGTCAAATTAATTTGTGAGCATTTCAGCGAAATTCATTCCGTACTTTTCTGTTGATAAGGCCAATGCCAGAGATGAAATGGAAATTGCTACAGAAGTATGGGCCGGAGAAGCACGGATTGAAGTTAACTGAAACGCCCACGAATTAATTTAGCACGATGTATGATTCCAATACATCATTACATCCCCCTGAATGGTCAGACTTATTAGTTGCTTAAATACTAATAGTAAAGTTTTTGGATGTGTACTCATCTTTGACCCGTAAACTTGTTTGTTAGCTTATTGACCCTTTAATGATGGGAAAGCCATTTTTATATCTTAATTTCAACGCATTAATTTTAAGGTATTTGGTAAAAAAAAAAAAAATAATCAGCTAAGATTTTAGCTAGAAAATACTCTATTCTTCCGCACGGCGCCATTTAAATTGATTTACTATTCGAAGTTATGGCAACATTTTTATAAAAATCATAATTTTTTTTTTTGAATCCGCTACTTTAAATAAAACATTATGCTAAACCATCAGAAATAGGCTTAAAAGTGGCATGGGTATCTACTTGAATAAATCGCATTGCCATATTTTTTCCTTCAACATAATGGCTTTAAGATAGCGCTTTATAAGTTAACAAATTTGAATATCTTCTCTGGATGATGTTTTTTTGAAAATCTTTAAGTACCAAAGTTGTAAAAAATAAAAGAGGGAATTAGAATGTGACTTTGATATTCATTTTCAAGGTTGTTTTATAGTCAAGTTAATTTTTTAAAATGTTACCTTCTATTTTTTATTGCAGAAGTTAAGGTTACAGATACTTGTACTTTCAACCATGTAAACGTGTGAATTTAAATAATCCCTATAATATGTCATTTAGGAAAAATAGTGTGTCTTCGCATATACTCTTTTATGTGGTAGCCGGATATTATGCCTAAATAGACATAATTATTTTGAATGAAGTATATGATTTCTATATATGGAGAATGGAAAATATATTCGACCGTACGCACACTAGACGCAGCAACATTTATGAAAATGTGTTGTGGTCTATATGCATACTATCATCGCTACATCAGTTAATTTTGCTATTTTTGACGGACTTTTTCTATATACATATAATATCATGTATTTTCACTTCACTGTCGCTGTGTTGCTATACACTATCCCAATAACTCATTCAAAATAATTTTATATAAATTAGAGCATAATATCTGTATCTAACACATATAAAAGGTTCTAATGTGAAATAAAAATGGTTTCCAAGTAACATACTGCAGGAATTATTGAGACCCATGCATATGGCTTATAGTGTATTTATCCTATTAAAAATGAATTCTGCCACATCACACATTAATAAATTTCTTACAGCATACCAAGCTCCATTATGTTTTTCTGAATTCATTATGTTATATGTTTCGTGTAGAATCTGTACCATTTTAATAGAGCTTGGAAGGACTCACCCGAAAAGCGCCTAAAATATACTCTTTTTAACTTGAAAGTTTTATATTCTACATAATATATATTACAGCATATTTAAGTTAATATGAGTTGGTTTTTCTGGCCCTAATAAAGCTTGACAGGACTCACCCGTATTCCACCTTAGAGCTCAAAATGGTACTTACTGACGGTCTGTTGCAATTTAATTTTCAGTTCTATCAAATACAGACTTACCAAAAGTTTATTGATAGGGAAAGTAATGGACCCCAAGTTAATTTTGTTTTATAATAAGCTGTTTGATAAATATTAATAACATACACATTAAAATATAAACATGCAACTTTATTTGGCTTTGTTATGGCAATTTGTAACTTAAATTGCTTCGATCTTTATGAAATTTTCAGATAATATTTTTAAACTAGTAAATACTCGAAACTCATGAAAAGAAAAATACATTTTGAGAAGTTGAGAAAGTGTAACGAACTTTTAAGGGGGTAGACTACTCCACAAGAAGGAAATCGATAAAATATTTTGAGAATTTTTTTTTTGGTAATATGAAACTACAAATTGTAATTCTGTGTAATGTATTTGTATGAAGTAACATATAAAATTGACAATTGCACATTTTTGTTTTTATAACGATTTATAACTAAATGGCAGATATACGAAGTATCTTCTCTGATGTCTCTTTTATTACAGGAGTAAATGGGCAGAAATGTACCATTTGTCATTTTTAACTCAGAACTAAAACCGAAAAAGTTTTGGATTATTTACGTAAAAAGCTACAGAATCACGAGTATTTTCTTGGAAATATTGATTTTTGAACAATGATCGCAATTTTTAACAAGAACTTGAGAATTTTCAGACAGAAATCCGTAGATAATTGTTAATAACGGAAACTACGCTAATAAAAAGAATCCTACGTACTTCTGTAGATAATCTATAAGTTATCAAAGTATATTAAAAATTTTAAAACGATTCGTAAAGCTTTGCTTGAATACTATTTCCGTTTAGTTTTAGAAACGTGGTTCTGAGAAAGACTTATTTGAAGTTTTATGTACTAATAAAACGTACAAAATTTTGTCTGGATTTTAATTAGTGATATCTGTTACCACATATTTGATCCTCCAAGTCGATATTGTGCCCCTCATTTTGCATACCGAGCATTTGTATAAGATCATCCTTACCTGTTTTGTACTTCAGGCAGCGAGTTTTCAGTGGGTATGACGAATTGAGCGTCAGCCTCTTGACAACAATTATAGCGCGCTGCTATTTGGTAGAACTGTATTTCATGCGTAGCAGTAAGATCGTTCTTTTAAAACCTTCTATCAAACCATTAAGTTTACATGTAAATCTTATAGCCAATTTTATGATGTATTACATGGGTTAGAACTTTTATCTGAAACATTTTTGCATTTCTTTCTGATTATTAAGGATATAAGTAGAAAAAACCATGAATTTTATGTGTACATAATGGTTTTCACCATGAGAATTAAAGTAGCGCTGAATTGCATTCATATTAAAATATACAGAAACGTACTATGTTAAAATTAATCTGAGGTTTGAAGTTTTTGGAACTTTATCCAAGGTTTTAACGCGAAATAAAAGTTGATTAATCTTTCTCAAATAAGTTTATCTTTTTGCACTGGATTATGATATCGGGAAAATCTATATAAACAACGAGTCGTTGTCAAGACACCATCGTGAAAGTTATTGCTCTTGCTCTGCCCCTCTTCAAAGAAGTTTGGGTCACTTTTTATATCATTCAGTGTCTTTTGCATTATTTCACTATGTTGGGACTTCGACCTTTTAACTTTTTCAATTTTCCGTGCATTCGACCATCGGAAATTTTAATCTGATCTCAGACTACTTTTCGTAGGTAATTTTCCCTTTTTTGGGTGACGTTCACCCCACTATGTTAGTGTAAATTTTATAGCTAATATCTTTCCTTAATCCTTCTAGCAGTGTTTGTTACTTTCATATGAAATAATATTTATTCCAACGCGCGAAAACGTTTGTCTTTTGCAAACAATACGTTTTTTTAGTTTAAGTACGACGTTCGACCCTAATGATATCTATACTACTAGCAGTGCCCCTTAGGCTGTTATCCAAGGTTTCATCCGATTGATTGCAATTACAGCACATCATTCTACGTTGCCTCTTTTTTATTTTCCCCTTTTTATGTACTTGTCTTTTATTGGAACCTTGATAACTCTAAAAATACCCCTTTAAATTTTTTAAGCAATTTTGCTACTTCACATAGCGCTCTCGCTCCTTATGTCTATCACAGCAAGCTCTTTATTGAAGTATATATCTCATAAACAACTGGATGATATAAAACTATGAATGCAGGATTTTATGAAGGTCTTGAGATAAGCTAGAAGAATTTGGAATAAAAAAAAAGGAACGGTTCTATCAAAAAAAGTAAAAGTAACCTTGACATAACCTTTTAATGTCAAACTGGTAACACCATTTGACAGTATTTTAAAAGCATACTGAAAAATCATATTCGACTATTTTTTCTGCAACCTTTAGTTTTAGAGATAACCAGGGGTGCCAAGACTCTTCGAACACCCTGTACATTTTATTCAATTATTGTGAAATTTGAATTTGGAGCAATTTTATGAAAGATGCAATGTTTTATACAAATTGGATATCTTTTTCTTTGTACATTTGTATAGCAATACTTTTAGTACATTTGTTTACATTCAAATATGTGACAAATACATAAAGTATTTTATTCCTATCATTTTGTTGTTGTTAGATAAAAGCTGCCAATGTAAAATAAACATTATTTTATTATACTAAAACTTGTATCATACGAAAGTTACATTTTATTTTTAAATTTACAAACTTTTTACTAAGAAGGATCGAAGTCAGGTATCATTTTGAGGCCTTAGGGATGGCTGAATGCTTTAAAAAAGAGGAAAAAGTCTGTGAATATTAATTTAAATTACAATTTTGATAGATTTAGGCCTTTAAGTGCAAAAGAGATAATACATAATGTGCTGTTTGATCAACTTTCTACAAGAACCTACAATCCAGACGAGGCAATCCAATGGACTAAGGATATAGCTGATTTAATTAGGGACAAAGTAAAGGGTGAAATCTTTAAATATTTCATAAAATAAAGTAGACTGGGTACGGTTACAATTGGTGGCAGTTGTAACATATGTAGTAGATATCACACCAAAAACTTATTTGAGCTGGTCCTACTTGAGAGGTAATAGACATTTTGAATGAAATCCAATCTTTTTACTAATTATTCTGTACCTGGCGGTGCTATGTATGTTACATAAAATTTCATGTTTTTGACATAAACAAAAAGTAAGTATACGACTCTAGACAATTTTTCATTTTTGTTCTTTTTTACTGTACTTTGTGCATATGCGCCTTAATTTTCATATATAAATAGATATTAGAGAATGAAAATAATACGTTTTGTTTTGTTACTATGCTTAATTTTGTATATAAAAGTGAAATATTCTTAAAGGAATGCGATAGATGGCAGTTGAATCTCTTTTCATTCTTTCATATTATTTGTAATTTTTATTTTAGAGTAGTCACGTGTACGCAAACGTAAATAGCAAAAGAAAATAATATAGAATGTTATGTTAAGGTGTACAAAAATATAAATAGTACAATTAATTCCTTAAATTAAAAAAATATATTTGTTATTATATTTTTGCAGTTTTTATTAAAGTTGAAGTTAAACGAATATGAAAAATGTTTTTTGGCAATATTAGAGAAAAATAAATTTAAATTATAAATAATTATTTTCGTTCTAATATTGACTCTACTCCTGTTCTGGTGTTTAGGTTAATCGTAATATTTTGTTTTTGATGTTAATACTATAAAGATTGTAAATCTTAATCAAACCTAAAGGCAACAAAACTATTATTCCTTTTTAGTCAAATAAAGTCTAGTTTCCAAACTATTTGATTTTGTAGTAATAGTTATAAAAAACTTTTTAAAAGCAACTAAAGTCAAAATGTTACAGCAGTACCCAGCCTACATTATATAATAAAGTTTTTCTCTTTTAGCATGTTTATATTTATTTATAGAATTGAAATTTAATCGTTACAAATACATTGTAAATGTTGTTCTTGGAGAGAGGCATGGAGCGGGTGTGAAAATCGGAGCTCGCTGCATATGGGATGCTGAAGCAGATACAAATATTTCTGACAGTTTTTTAAATGTGAGACTGCTTTGTTTAAATATGCGTTATGCAATCGGAGAAATTGATTCTGTCGACAACCAAAACAAGTTTATCATGAATCTCAATTTCATTTGCGGAGAAGGCTTTCCCCATTAACCGATTTATACCTGGAATAGCACCTAATTATTAGCAATAAACCGATGGCAATAAACGTCGCAAAAACAAAGGAACCCTCATATATGTATTGCTCCAACCACTAATTTAAAGTGTACTGTTTTATATTTTTAATCCAACAATGTTGAAATTATGTAAATATGTTGCTTGAATTTCAGATATATGAATGGGCCCAAAAAGGGCTTTACACTAATTAATTTTAATAATATACGTTTCATATAAATATAACGAAAATTAATCCTAATAAAAAATCGTGTTAAGTTTCATTTTCACATTTGAAATGAGAAATATATATTTATAATAACTTCAACATTTTGAATTAAGAATATAAAAAAGTAAATTTTGGATTAGTAATTGGATTAATGGGAGTTTCTTTGCTCCTGTTTTATTTACTGATAAGAGTTAGGCTCTATTCCAGGTGTAAGGCGATGGATATGGGAAGCCTTTCCTGCAAATGAAGTTCCGTAATACACTTGTTTTTGCACAGAATCATTTTTTTCGAATGTTTATATTTATTTATTTATATAAACATTTTTTCTAGGATACTATATTTTGTGTGGCAACAGTCTATGCTGTATACCTTTATTAAAGCTAAGTCATGGCCGTTTGTTGAATGAAGATAAATTATTTGTATAACTTAAAAAAAAATATTACATCATAAAGAGAAGTATTATTTTCATGCATTAAGAACAAGCTTTCAGTCGTACCTAGTATCTATGTCTTATTAGATTAGTTTAATTTAAGAAATATTATGCACCCTTCTCTTTTTTTTTGTTTTATAAACTTTGGTTGTATGAGATTAATTTCCTTTCATGTTTTTTTTTTTAATTGAAAAAGATGTAAAGCATAAAGCAGTTAGGGAGACTCAATTGTATCATTCAGACCGTACTAGTCAAACATGCTCAAATTTTAAACTACATTCTGTGTAATAAATGAACAATTACCGACGAAACATTAAAGTTCAGTTAAAAAAGAAAATTAAATTTTTTGTTACGATATTGAAACCTAGCGTAATTTTATAACATATTATTGTCACATTTTGTAATCAGCGATGCAAATAGAAACGTTATATTGTTTGCTTAGTTTATGACATATTATTTTAATAGAGTCTCTAATTTTCCATTTTTAATTAAATAAAATAACTGTCAATTTTTTTTATTTAATTAAATATTTGATTCTAAAGAAAATATATTTTTAAGCATGTTTAACACATTTTCAGATAATTGAAATAAAAATATAAATTTATTATTTGCTACGGCCATAATATGTGAAAAAAAACAACATATACGTTATAAAATTACATTGGATACATTAATATTAACTATTATGTTATTTTCGAACAGTTTCATAAACGGAATAAATATTAAAGTAGATTTTACTATGTACCCTCGGTTGTACTGGTATATTCATTCATCTCTAGGAAAAATGTTTAATTTTGAGGTGAATGTTATTAGGCACAGTTAAATTTACTTTAATATTTTTTCCGTGTATATCTCAACATTAAATATATTATTTATTTATATAACAGGATTCTGTTTATTTCAAGGGAAAAGGTTCTATAAGGGCCATTTTTTAGCTCAGTATCGATCTTGCTAAAATTTAAAAATCTTGCAGTAGTCGAGCGTACCGACACTTGGATGCATTAATTTAAAAATAGCTACGGTTTCATCATAGAGTAACCTTCAAAGTATTGTTTTTACATAAGAATTTATAAAAAATTTGAATATCTTTCTAGATTTTTAGTACATTCTGTTGATTCCCTGTGATATGATTTTACCAGTGACTTTGTCATAATTATCTTAAAGTGGAAATGAAAAAATTCATAAAATCTGGATAAGTTCCGATCGATTCTTCGATATGAAATAAGCTCATAAAAATTCGATAGTTTACTTAATACATTTAAAAATTTACTTTTCAAATATACTCGCTTTACTAATATCGCTGCCAATTTATATTAAAACTGTTTATGTGCTTTTATAATATTACACCAAAATTTGTTACTCAACTTCTGTTCTGAATTTTTATTCAATTATTCTCAAAGTAATCTTTAAATAATTAAAAAAACTAATTATTTAACTCCTGCACACTTTTGGACAAAGTATCTCGCGCAACTTTATGTGACCAATTATAGCTTTTGGCGGGATATGTTGCAAATCGTTATTTAGCCAATTGAAACTTTTGATGAAATATCTTTTAAACCTTTATAGGGTCATTTACAATTTTTGAACGAGATATCTTGCGAACCTGTACCGGTTAATTAAACCTTTTGATGGGATGCAAATGATTTAACACAGTAAACAAAATATTATTGGAACTATCTTCGGTAGATCGCATGTGAAAATCGACATTGCAGGGCGTTATATCGGAAAGAAACATTCTTGTTACAATAATACACAATAGGAAATTGTTTCGTCTGTGGTTCAGTTATAATGTAGTTTATCAATTTTCATTTTAAAGTACAAAATGAAGTTAGTCAAATGGTGCAATGTAAACGATTCAATTTCCCGTGAAGCGCGTACTACGACTATTATATGGTATACAATTCTACAATGGGATATACACGATCTACTTAAAATGGATCAAATAATATTTTGTTTATAATATTAAATTATTTGCGCTCCTCAAAAGCTTTAATTGATCAATATAGGTTCTGCATGATATTTTGTTCAATACTCTTGTGAATAAAACTAGAACGTTCACAAAAAGTGAATTTTTTAAAATATACAGTAATCTATCAAACCTATTACAACATATCCTGACTTAGGATAATTTTCGTTTGACTACGCAAGCTGTTAAAATATTAGTAGGATAGGCACTAGGCCCGAAAAAGCATTTATAGCACCTCCTGTTTTAAAACATGTATATGACTATTACAGTAAATATCGAGGGAATGGACTGCCTTAAAGTAAAGTTTATAAGCGACCGTAAGTACATTGATGAGCATATATAATAAAGGCTATTTTGAGTATTATTAAGTATAAGCATATTATAAGAAAATCGGCAAGAAAATGATATTATATAGAAATGGACATTTGAAATATTTGACCCCTTTTTTACAAGTGGATGCAAATATTGTTGCTTTTTACAATATTGCTTGCATATTCTACATAATAACGCAAGGTAAAGCGCAACACAGCGGTAAACAAACTGGAACTACTGCTGCACCGCTGCTACTTTTGCTTTTGCTCTTACTGGAAGCCTCGTATTCATATTTTCCGCTCGCCTTTTGCCATGCTCCCTAAAATAATTGGAGCAATTTGTTATTATATTTATAGGAAGTGAAGAGGGACAAAAAGGGCAGAAAAAGATTTTAGCTGTGTTATACGTCTTAACTTACCCCAGACTGTGACATAGCAGCACCCGACTCTTCCTTTTTCGTGAACTCTGCAGAGCCTGGTGGATAATAAACTGGTGGTCCAGCGATATTTTTAGTTTTCACCATTGGAGGAGTGTGCGGTATAAAGTCAACTTCCTTCTTTATCGCCGAAGATTTTGACGACGAGTATATCAATGGCCTGTCAATCTCCTCTAATGTTCGAGACTAAATAACATGAATTTTGATATGTTGGACTGATACATGTACAACAATGGTTACGAAAAAAACTATAAGTGTTATTTACTTCCGTACTGGAGAACGAAGCCATCAAATCCTCCAGTTTCTTAGGTGGCTGTTGATTTGAAGGAGAAGACTTAACAGGAGTACTCGTTGGAAAAGGTCCTGGCAAAAGGCACTCGTGATCCTCGGCATTTCTGCCAGGAGGAATGTTCGTCGTTGTACTTGAATATTTGTATATGGCTTCTCTGGATTGAGTCGCAGGATAATGCTCTTCGACTCTATTTATGGTAGTTCGCGTCTCATTTAGAGTAGGGGACTGATTCTCTCTCTGGTATATAAATCCAGTGTCGCGGGGATAATCAGATTGATCCTTAGACCCATGTTGTTCATAATACTTTGTCACGGTATTTCTAGACTCTGTAATTGGTGAGCTTCGGCTATATGGACCAACTGGAGCCTCTCCTTGCTCTTCGCAGTAAAATTTGCGCTCCTTATGCATAGTTCTTGTCGTTTTTGTAACGTCCACTTGAGGTTGACTGGTTCCATATTTTGCTGGAATTAATGGCCTTTCATGATGACCGGGTACTTTTTCGATAACTGTTTATTACGTCATCTTTTCTTATCCGTATTAGTCTCTAGTAAAATATATATGATCCTTTAATTACCTGGAAGAACGTTTGACGTTTCGCTGCTTGACAGATAGTGTTCCGGGCTGGATGGTAATTCGTATGTATAAGTTTTCACAGTAGTTGTCACTTTTGTATTTGGTCCCGGAGAGAGATGAGGGGGAATCGATGAAGTCGGTAGCCTTGGAATATATTCCGAAGTATTGTCATATTTGTAACCACTGCTATAATCCGGCTCTTGGCTATGCTCGTTCTGATAACCTTTCAAGAAATAATTTATTTGAAAAATGTTATAATTATTATGAATTCCGAATATGGGAAAAGTAAAAAAGGCAAAGTGTTACAAAACTCACTGGTAGCCTCACGAATGTATTTAACATCCCTCTGATGTATATCAGAAACGGGAGAGATACGTTTTTGACATGATGAATAATCGGCGACAATCTAGAATTTTTTAAATTTTTATTCTATCTTTTACCCGATTTCCATTCTATCCAAATATTAATTAATTAATTTTAGCACTTACTTCTTTATCAATCTTTTTTTGATTCGTCACTGATACTGGACTGCGATGCAGCTGTCCCAATTTTCTTTCATTGTACGTTTTCTCGTGAAAGTCGTCTCTGTATGAATGAATGGGGGAAACACATTAAATTTACTCTTAGTAAAATCCAATCAATTTTAACGAGCAGTTTACTCACACAACAGTCATATCATCAATGGTTCTATTAGTTGTAATTCGATCTGTAAATAAGCATATTTTAATGATCAACAAATTTATTCAATTTTATCATTTTTGCTGTTCCTATAAGGTGCTGTATCACGGTTGAAACATAAAAGACTTGAAATTTTCGCCTTTGATCAAACCGTATTTTTATGACAGATTGCAAGCATGATAATCGCTCTTGCGCTCCTTAAAAGGACCGATAAACATGTGTCCGATACACGTATCCTGTTCCCTCCCCTTCTACCCCACTTCCCAATCTACTTTACAGCTATTGAGGGTAAGGTTGCCAGAAAAACCTAAATGTAAAAAGAGAACAATTCAAAAAAGAAAGCAAAGGGGAATTAATTAAAATGAAAAGTTTTACTTAAAAATAATGATATATGAGCAATTTTGTTAAGAAAACCAACAGATAAAGAATTTTGCAGAAAATAAGGAAAAATATGTAACAAATTTAAGAAAAAAACTTGTTTAATTTAAAATAAATATTCCAGCAACCATACTCAAAGGAAAGATATGTTAATACATCATTTTTTAAATCTAATTTTCTATTTGTTATCACTTAAATGTGGAAAAAGCAGCACGAGGAAAGGAAAGTTAAGAATAAATTTTGTACTGTATTCTCGTTACCTGGAGATTTACTTCCAGCATTTGTATCATACTGATACGACATCTGCTTGTAAGCGACGGTTTTAGTCTGACCCGGCTGTACCTGTAAAGAAAAAAAAATCTTATAAATATATTATACTTTTTTCTATCTTTTCAGTCTGAACTAAATTCCATAGAGCGTCTTTCAACTTTAGATACTTAAGTCCATAATAGATATAGTACAATAAATCTACTGTATGTGTGTGTGGTATTTTAAATTTTATCTTTTAGGTTTTAAGTTTTGCCTTTATATTTACTGCGTGCTATATACATATATCACAAACATTCTGATTTTTAGCGGAAGTTGGGGAAAGTTTTAATTGAAAGCTGATAAATTATTAAAATTGTAGAATTTCATATACAAATGTACGAGGTTTCTGAAAACTGTGTAACAGTATACAGAGGTTTCTATGCTCTAATTCCATAGTTGTCTTTAATAAAAATCGCAAAAGAAATTTTATTTTATTCGACGATGCAGTAAAAATGTAGTATGTTAGTACTTGTAAGAAAATAAAGTAAACAATTCTTATTTAAATCGTTACAAAATTTTAATTTAATAATTGGACATTTATAATGCGGCAATAAGTAGCTCTAAATACATAAATTATAACAATGCGTTCTGCTCATAATTAATTTGACTTTGCATTTTGATATTTTTGTCTACGTCTTGGAGCACCCTGGCACGCTGTGTAATTTTATACGGTTTGATGTTATGTAAACTAGGCCTAATTTTAACGAATGATTAATATATTTTTTTAAACATCTGCACGTTTTACTAAAGAGTTGCCTATTCGTTGTTAGGCGAAACTTAAAAGAGTTATTTTGGCGTCAATTTTCTTTAATATTAATAAATGTGAAATTATGCTGTTATAGAGGTTTAACTCCAATTTATACAGTTTTGAGTTGTGCGATTATTGCAGACGGTGAGCGATATGGTAAATGGGTGAGGCAGTGAAAGGGTTCCGAACGTGGCCCACGGTAATGTCGGTTACTGGCCATTGGGTGAATTTATAATACCTTTGTTTATATATAGTTTACTTTCTTAACGCGATTATTCTTTTAATCATACGTTTCTCATTGGTTTAAACCGACAAGTAGTTTTTTTAATTGTTGGAGTATACTTTGCATTTAGTTCTTTGTGCTTTTTTTTCGTCTGATTATACAGAGTTTGTGACTTAAAAGGACGTCAGTATCGATATAAGCCTGAGAGCGGATTCAAGTGGGCACGCTTCGGATTGGTGAACGGTAAAAGAAATAAAATAACAAAAAGACAGAAAGAAACGCTATAACACGACTTAGCGCCTTTAGCTACTTCTTATTCACCCCTATAAGTCACTTTCTCTCTTAAGTACATTACGAGAAATTGACAGTGTTTGGCTCGGCTATAGTTAGGCTTGCCATCCCGTCCTCTGTTTCCTGAAAACTGTCCCCTTTCAAGCGAATTCTAAGAATATTAAAGTTTTTTTTATAATAATGTTAAACATTTAATAAATTGCATTCTTTCTATTAAATATGTTTTTTATAATATTAGCCTTTATTTCAATATATCTCATTTTTCCAGGATTATGAATGGGAACCCTAGTTATAGTATAGTATATCAATTTTCATGTTAAAATACGGAGTGGTGTTAGCCAAACTGCACATGAACTGATTTCCTGCTATTTATAAGAGCGAATAAAAGTTGCAGGCCGAATTTGTTTGTCCTTCGCAGAGAGAGGCTAATATGAGTCAGTCAGGGACAGCTATAGACAGTGACGACAGTATAGCTTGTTCTGTCGCCTCTCTCTCTCTCCCTCTTTTTCTCTTTTCCTTCTGTACCTTCCACCAATCACAAGTACCCTTACTACAAGCCACTTTGAGCTTGATTTCAACGCTGAGACATTTTTTTGTGATATACCCTTTATTTGGGGCTAATTATTTTAATATGGTCCTAGTGAAATATCGTGAAAAGTATATAACATACAAACAATATTTTAGACAAAATTTTTATGATTTTGAAGGGGCCATATATAGTAAAGGGGTGACTTTCGTAAACATAAGCTTCTACGAAAATAATTCTACTTGCTTACTTATAGACTCCGTATTCTGTAACTTTAGTGAAAATTTTCGGTATCGATTAGGACCGCGCGCGCGAAAACGATATACATAGATATTAAGGTGGTAGTTAAACGGGATAGGAGAGAGTGGCGTAATTATAATAGTAGCCATTTAGGGGTACGATAGAAAGGTCAAAACTCCTGCCCCACTCATTTAAATCGTATAATGTGATTTACACTCAGTGCCCCACGAAGACGTCAATAGTAAGATCCCGCGCACACCGTTCAAAATAAATATATTTTTATGATATCACATAATTTGGGATGCTTGCAGTTACTCCAAGAACATTTGTTGTTTATGCGGTGAAATTAAAACAATAGTCAGATACAAAATAAAAATTAGAAAATTTAGAGAAGGCAGTAGATAATGTAAGGAGCAAAATACTAATTTAGGTAAAGCAGCAGATTAGTTCTACAACTGAAGATTAGATTATGTGCTACAGAGTGTGTGGTGCAACTGGTGGGCGCACAAATGCTGCAGCAGCGGTGAGAGTTGATATGGAGGTTACATTTGTAATTTTCTTACTAATAAGTGTTAACTCATACGTGGTTTGTATTTATCCTGTACATGTAGAATTGGACACGATAAGGTTTTGTAATTTTTAGAATAATTTGTGTTTTTGATTTTACCTGCTACCACAGTTGATTTATTATTTTATAATAGACTAACTATTGCATCATTTATATAAAAAATCAATGTTAATCAAAATTTTTATGTTTATTGAATTATTTAACTGGTCGTTTAAGTATTCACAAAATCCTCCCACTCTCTTCTATTCTTTTTCTTGCCGAAGCGTCTGTCCCAAATATACTTCAAATAAATAAAAGAGAAATATTCCCGGAGTTTGGCCACAGAAACTACACAAATCCTGAACTGTCCCTGTGCCACTACTTTTTTTCATTAAAACAGTATGGGATGTTGATAGAATTCAGAAATTAATGGATGGATTTTTCAATTTTATTGCTTTAAAAATATTTAAACTGTGAAACTGTCAAGTACAAATACTAATATTTGTAGAGATTTTTAACGAATTTTCCTTTACACATAAAGTTTGTAGCATGGTCAATAAGACCTCGTTTTAGACTCAATTTTGATGATGTGCCAATCTTTATGTAGTTGAAGGAAAATTCGCTCAATTTTTTTACAAATACTATAGTATTTATACTTGATTGTTTTATATGGTCCAACAATTTTTTAAGAATATTATACGAATAATCGAAAGTTACTTTTAAAAGTCTGACAAATTTCAATATTACTCAAATAGGAAAAAGAAAGTGGCTTGGAAGCGCTTATGGATTTTTTTATAGCTCAAAAAATGCAGGAATATTTTTTTTATTTATTAGGAATAGATTTTAGGGATGTTTTGGGCAAATTAAAAAAATACTCTTTCTAAGGACCACCCTAACAAATAAACATTTATCATTACACCTACTGGTATTTTTCGTTAAGTGGAAAATACCCTGTAACGTCTATTTATTGGATGCGTATTTCCTGTGTACTACGAAATGGAAATTAAATACATGGACAGTTGTTGTTATAAGCAATTACTTTCAACTTCTAAAAGATTAAATCAACTTTAATAAACATTTTTTTAGAGAAATTCTTAGAACCTACACTTTAGACATTTATAATAAAAATTAAGCAATTGAAAAGTTTATAACTGACAATTAATTCTAGAAATCGAACATACAAAGTGAATTATTTTTTCTACGATTGGATTCCATTGTTCCTAGTAATTTTCTATTTATTATATACTAATTAAGAAATATGGGATTGTATTTAAAAAAATAAATAGTGTTCTATTTTTCTAATACATCGATGTACTATGGTGTATGAATGTTATTGCATTTTATGTCAAGTATAATGCCATTTATCTTTTCCTACTAAAATTATTTTCTATATTCAATTTATTTAGAAGATACAATATGCCAAAATTGCGTGGGAAACCTTTTACACTGCATTATAGCGCGAAGGAGACGATTTAATTTCCTGCATTGTATTATTTTAAGCTCCAATAGATAGGAGTTCCTTGGATTCATTAATATATTCAAAAGGAGTTATGAGATTATGTTACAAAAATAGTGGCTTGTGTTTACGCAGATTAAAATTACCTTCACGAGATTTTTTAATAAGAATCTAGTCTAACTAATTGTATTGACATATGGCTCTCTCATGAGCTATATTGCAATCTATATGTCTGATAAATCTAATTTTACAATTTATTAGCTCTTCAGTGTGTTAGGAGGAGAGAAAGAGAGATAGAAAGATAAGTGGAAAATTTTAAAATTTCCGCCCTATTAATTTATATTCCAGTATCTGGTCTCTTACAATTTTTCTTATAGAATTAAGTGTTGAAGTAATGTTTTTCAACCTTTGATATTGCGATAATTTATTCAATGAATCCAGATTTTCCTTATGAAAATAAAAAATTTTAAGTTTAAAGAGACTTTTGTAAGTCAGACATCATTGTAATAATTGCATAAAGAATTACTAAAGCCAGGAAGCTACTTTACTTAAATAATTAATAAACACGATCATTGCGTGAAAATGACCTTGTTTTATAATAGCTTAATATGCAGATACTGAAAGAGGTATACTTTGTCCAGAATATGGGACGATTTTACGCAGGTAAACTAAATCTTCCCCGCTAAACCATTCTATCCTATATACCAATCATCTAGCTTATTATATCTCTTACGTAACCAATGCAATTTACGCACCGAAGACTAAAACTTGTCGAAAGGTAGTGATGATGCTCCCTAACTGGCGAGTGTATAATGTATGTTTATGCATAAAAGACTGTGTTTTGCATTTTATTTGACTACTCCGAGAAAAGTTTGTCACCCATTATTCAGCTGATGAATAATTTTTCATTACAACAAATGAACAAAATTCATTGCTTGAGGAATAATTCGTCATTATAACATGAATTATTCAATATGTTAATACATTTTTTTATTATTGTAATAAAAAATTTTCCTCTGTATAGAAAAAGGAAAAACGTGTCACTCACATCTTGAAGCTCTTTTTCAATGAATTCTAGTCCTGGTATTCCAGTAGGTGTACCTATAGGACCAGAACTAACGTACTTCTCAGTAGTAGTTGCGCTAGACTTTGTTGCTGGCAGAGTTCTACAAACAAATTTCAGCAAAATTACAATAAAATTACTTATGTGTGCGTGTGTGTGAAAATAGAAATATACACCATTCGATGAGAAATTGAAACAAACTTACCTAGTTTCAGTTATTATTCTAGTTGGATTATTTGCTGTTCGATATTCATATTGCGAAGTGAATCCACCTTTATTACTGCTACTTTGAGTTGTCTCTCTCGAAACACTTGTTTGCAAATCTTCGAGAAGAGCATCTAAAAGAATTGTTTTTGTGTAACGAGTGTGTAAATATTACACGATTGAACGTTTAATGGTTTAATTCGATTAATAATGCAGAATATAAAAAAAAACTAAAAAGTGGACCATTGCATAATGTTAAATAATACAATCGAAGATGAAGATTTTTACCTAAGTTGTTTTCGAGACTGCTCGCCATAAATGTACTGTGACTCGGGCTAGATATAGGCCCGCTATGAGTCATGATCTTTTTGCTGCTTTGGGTTGTGTTGATCTCCCTTACAGCTGCTGACATTGCGTACACCTTCTAGTGGCCTTGCCCGCCGACTCACTGAAAGCCAATTCAATTGTTTTCAAGATTTTCGAATCGTTATAAAGTACATACTGAATCTTACAAGATTGTGCACTTTGTTTAATAATGCATTAAACTAATTGGATATTAAGTTACATTTAACAATAACGAAAGGACTTTACCAAACATTCTTTATATTTCGTTCCGTATCGAACTCTACGTTACTACTCCAACAATTTAATATACATACGATTTCCCTGGTATTGTAAGTCAAATTATGGTAAAACAGTTAAGTAAAGCATGCATATATTCATGTATTTAATTAAAAAGCATTTATGAATAGGCCGCCTAAGCACTCTTATTAAAGAACAGGCCCGATGCAGTCACGCTTGATGAAAGAATCAGGCTCAAGGTTATTCCGATGGACGTCTACATTCGTGGCCATCTTTGGAGAATAGCCTCTGGACGAGCTCGGTTTGACAAATATAATACATTCGTAAGAGCTTATTTACTTGGTATGTCGAGTGTGTACACGTAAAACAGAATAAATAGTTTATACATGTATTACGCTGTCATCGTTTCTTTAATGTATTCTCCCCATCGACTACTTGGCAAAATGCTTAATAATAAAACTAGAATAGTTTAAATAGACGAATTGTTGCATTTTCATGATTATTATATAAATATAGGAATCATCGATGCATTAGCGAACCTGCCTATTTTTGGTGGTTCATCCAAAGGTGGGAGTTCTAAAAACCTCGGACTTGGAATAGTTGGCACACAGCCTATTTTTGTTCCTGCTTTGTAACTTAACTGTTCCCCTTTTCTCGATGACCCAATCTTTTTGACGTAATTTTAAGCAACACAAGTTGAAAATGAGTAAATTATTGACTCCCTTCATGATTTTAGAGGCTTTCGCTGAAGCTATATGCATTAGATGCATTGCCAATGTGCAATTGCAATGCAATTTATTAATTACTGACATAGTTTAGCACCAAATGCCGTTTATTTTTTTTTTGAACTAAAATGACAAGACGTAGAATTGACGTATATCTATCGTATACATTTACGTATAAAGTTATTATTATATTGGGGGTAAAACGGGGGGAGAGAGAGAAAAAGAGGGAGAGTTTAATGCTGGTCGCAAGCTGCCAGTATAGTAGACTATAAAGATACACCTAAAAATTAACGATACCAATTAATCTTCACGGTTCTCTTACAAATCATGAGCACTAATTCCCTACGTGCGTGTTTAATAAGATAAAAAAAGAGTTAGCCAACGATGCAACTACTGTAGAGTCTATCGTAATTAATATTTTTTTTTTCAAAAAGAATATATAATAGACAAATATCGTTTGCTTATATGCGTTTTCAATGTTCAAGTCCAAATACTAAACAACCGGAACAGTATTTGGCAAATGCAATGTTTATCCGATAGAAATTGGTAAATTTATATTTACGGAAATAAATCAGTTTTTATATGTATAAACTTATTCATTAACTTACCTCGTTACAAAAAATTATTAAATCTTTAGTATTATTAATTTCACTTGTAGGAATTCGAGCACAGTCAAAGATTTGTCACTAAAATACAACGAATAGACTGGTAGCTTAAAACCGTCCGCATTCACTGACTTTGCCTTCTAAACTCGAGAGCTCGCCAGTCAGTATCATGGAAATCTGCGCAAGCGCAGGCTACTTGCACGATCTTGCAGACCTTGCAGACAAGTTCGGTTCACCGGATCGGCTTCTCAATCTCCCACCCCCGCAACTCGTGTTCCTCTCCCGCTTTCCTATCCTCAGCGATTCGCTTGCTCCAAGTGATTTAACTATATTACTGCATGGTACTTTAAATTTGGAGAACATTACGATATTGCAGATACATGACGTTAACAAATTTTTTTTTCTTTTATTTTTACAAACACTTCTTTATTTTAAAATACCATAAAAGCCGTATTAAAATAAATTTTAAAATAGAAATTAGTAATTTCTTTGCTGGAAAAAATCGAATACGATGTTTTTCTTTAAATGATTTTGCATACCTATAAATTTGTAATTTCCATTCCAAATATAATATTTTCTTTGCTCGATCTATATAATACTCACCTATAATAACAGTAGATTGCATTTTTTAAAAATTATTAACATAACTATGTAAGGGATTTTTTAATCAAAAATACTAGGTATATTACTAAATCTAAGTTAAATTAGAATTTTATTATATGAACACTTAGCTTGGAAGTACATATTTAAATCAACGTTTTGTTCTTCCTAAGCTAAAATATATAGTTCTCTAAGTTAAAATTGAGTAATTGTGGTTATTTCCAAAAGTCTGCGTATTTTTTACTGTTCGCATCTCAGCATCATTAATCTTACCTACAGAAGGTAATAGAGGAGAATTGTGTGTGCGATGGTAAATATATGTGCAATTGATTCGAATGCATTTTTCATGCAATTATAGTAGAAAATGATTAAAATGCAGAACTTGATTTAGGAAGATCTCATAAAGAAGATAATTAGGATAACATTAATTTATTATAAAATGACCAACAATACGATTAAAACTTTGTGGAGCTAAAATGGAGCACACACTAAAAACAGAAGGGAAAGCAAGCATGTGACAGCATACGAGACTACGGTAGAATTACATTACTTGATTATTTGGTTTTCAGGAGGGAGAGGGGGGGGGGCATTTAGTGGGAGAGGTGTGGACTGTATTTCTACAACATGACGAGATGAGAAAGAAGTGAGAAAGAAGTATGGTGTGTAGGGGGAAAAAATGTAGGGGGGGGGGGGGGATGGGAAGCGAGAAAGTCGAAGCCCCGTTGCTCGAGCAACCAGAAACGCTGTGATGGCTGTGAAGGCGTTGCAAGAGGCAAGGGGTTCTAACAATTTTAGTAGAGGGAAGGAAGTGAGCAGAGAGGGGAGTAGTGAGTGGCACTAGTGGTATAGAAGTGCAGAAAGTGGAGGCGGGGAGAGAATTGAGAGAGTCAACGTAGAGTCGAAAAAAGAGTGAGTAGGCGAGTAACGTGAGCAGTGACTAGTAGTGAGTGCTAATGAAAACACACCATCACCAGTCGAGCGCACTTTCTGTACGTTTTACGTTTGCATTCCATATCCGTCTGTGAGCATTAGATTTTTCAAAATTTTGTCCAATTGGACTTAGTAATTGTTTCTCCAATTCCAAAAATTTTTGTGGTGTGTTTAGCAAATTAGCAATTGTACGAACAGGATTTGGCAATAACCTGGTTCTCTGGATGATCGGTAAAATTTTTATACGTCCTATGAAGCTGAGTAATCTCTCTGCTGAATGAATTAGTGATCACATATACTTTTCTATTGCACGATCCACACGAACTAATCGAAAAATTATGCTACAAGTCTTTACTCGAGGGAGGTATTCACCCTCGGGTTGCTCTTGGTGACCAACAGATGGCAGCAGGAGTAACATAGTTGCACATTTACACTCTCGTTAATAGAGGATTTAAGCAAGGAAAGAGTATAGAGGAAGTGGGCAGTGGCTAGTGAGTGCGCTAGTGACGGGTGAGGAGGAACAGTTAGACTCTGCGATAAAGAATAAGTGCAATGATAGAGATAAATTTACATGATGTTGGATTACAAAAAAATGATTAAATTACAAAGAAAGTACTACAATATCGATTAAATGTGTAGAAAAGAAGAGCGGATGAAGAAAAAGTGACTGACATCGTTTGTAGACAGTACGTGCGTCTGTTGGCAGTACTAACAGCCGTAAAAGAAGCGTAAAAGAAGAAGGGGCAGAGACAGAGCAGGAGGAGAAGGAACAGGAGAAGAGACGCTCTTTATAGAAAACATCTTGAAATCTGCAAAGCTATTTGTTATAAAAAGTTGGAGCAGCAAGAGTGATAAAGAATTGAGAATTACAGTAGAAGCAATGAGACAAGCATAGCGATAGGTACAGCTGCTGGTGGAAGTGGGGAAAGAAGGGGAAACTCCAATCAGGTGTGTCTTATCGTTCGTGAAAGAACTCGGCAGATGGCTGTTCCAATTCCAAGAACCAGGTAGTCGGTTCGCCCTAGAGCCGGCTTGACTCGTGAACTGGATATGGCTGTTGGTGTCTTTTCCTATATTTCGGTGCTGCAATTCGATCGTTTTCGACACTGCATTGGAAAGAGTTATTTTAATACTCGTCACCATCTGCAGAAGGATTTAAACACGCATCGTCTCAACGACATTCGAGTTTTTATACTTCCATTACTAGACTTTTTTAGTTTGCCCGACCCTGCTCTACGGTCCATCGATCTTCCAAAAATTTCCGCAGGACGTCTAGTCTTTTGTGATACGTCAAAAAGGCGAACAACATTTCTTCCGACAAGTGCACTCTCTACTGAATCTCTGTACCCGAAACAACATTCACGAAGATAGACATATGCTAATATCTAGAAAAAAATAACTTTTATCTTCTTCCATTTTTATTAAATCGTTTCTTGGAGCAATTCTTTATTTATTTTACTTCAAGACCAATTCCTGGCCTTCGCCTATACGAAAGTGTAAGTGCGACAAGTGCAAAGATTTCAGATTTTTTAAACGTAACGATACTTGGATTAATATTTTTGGGATGTATTTGGATAAATCCAGAAGGAAGAAACAACGATAGAAGTGACCTGCGTCTCACTGGATTTTCTTATTCCTCGTCCTTTAATAAAATTTAAAGATGAGTTATCAGGGGAGTAAAGGCGCACAAACCATATTACAATACTACAATCTATATTTTCTTCTGCTTATTGCCAAGGTACAGTAACTAGCGCAAAAACCACAACATTAATAATAATAATTGCAAATCAAGACAGCGTACATTAAAACGCATGTAACCTAACATATGCGTATCCATACATAATAGTGTTCCATTTTTGAAAGAGTCTGGTGAAAGGAATCTGATCAAACGTTGTTTTCAGTTATTTGATGCTTTACGCTCACGGTGATATCTCTTTTCTGTTTTTACATTCACAAATTAGTGAAATGTAATGGACCCACGTGAAATTAGTTATAGTTATGTGAGAAATTACACTAGGCGAATTCACGCGTGAGAAGTTTTGATGTCATGTATAAGATTAATGAGAAATTTTATCAATAAACAGGGTGAATCAGTGACACCTGTCAAAACTTTAAGAGGTTATAGGGGGGAGAAGCGGTAATTTTGAACAACTCTTATTTAATAAAGGAGTCGCGCTGGGCTATAAAAAACTAAAAGTTCGAGAATTCTCCGATTTTCAGTGCGGCGGAATTCTAATTATCTTACACACATAAGTGTCTCCATCTTCCGAGCTAACGACGTTAAATTTCTCCTGCACACACAAATACGGTGTTGATTAGAGATCCGTCAGTGACGTAAACGAAGAATTTAAAAATTTTCATTAAAACGTTAATAGCCTAATGGTTTATTATCCATTCACAAAAGTTGTTAAAAATTAAGCTTGCTGTAGCCCCTAAAGTTTTGACATACATCATTATTATACCTTAATTATACATATAATAAATTATAGTCATTATGAGTATCTACAAAACTAGTTCTTTAATTAGGGGTAGAGATTTTTTTTTGCAATGTTTATGCAAATATTCCAGTTGCATCGTATCGTGGAAAATTACTTGCTCACATTACTATACAATCAAGCCTCTCTCACACTATCTTGCACACACGCACACAATCATTTCTGCATTTTTTCGATAAAGAAGAAAGAATAGATTAGCCTTGAAAATTTTTTAATTTGCTGAAGAAAATACTAAAGTTCTACATATAATTAGACAAATAAATGTCTGTAAATACCATTATTATACAAATTAAAACATGATTTTGGATAAAAGAATGGATTTGCATTTTTTACGAATTTCTGTTTGATCAGCGTAATTAATTAGGGCAAGGCTGAAGAGACGATTATCTTGTAAAAATGAATATTTTAATAAAAAAAACTCGCATCACTGTGGGAATCGTAAGTTTCGTAAAAAATTAAAATTGAGGATGAATAAAAAAAAAGGTTTTAAGACAAAAAGTGAAGTAAATCAATCGAAAGGCAAATCTTCCTTTAATTCCATATAATAGTAGAACAGCTTACAATTTTGCTGTTAAAAGTTTAATATAAAATTTTAAGTCCCTTTAAATTGACAGTCCTTTAGAACGAAATTAGCATTCTTTTGAGTATTGCACTGCTTAAAACTTTGAAACCAGTTTTCCTTAAAAGTACATTTTCAAAAATGGCGAAAGGGATAGTTTTAACTGAAATTTTCAGTAAACGTGAATAATATTGCCTTGTAAGTAGATTTTTATTTTTAAAGAAATTTTTTTAATATAGATTTTTTAAGTAAAATCATAATCGAAATTTCTTTTTTTTTTACTTAACAGATGCTATTTTTAACTAGTAAACTTTTTTACTTTTTATTCGTACATAAATAGCGTATGGATATCAATAACAAGAATTTTTCGTAGTTTTGGATATTCAGGATGAATAGAAAAATTGTGTTAAATCTTACGAATGCATCACAAAGAGTTATTCGGAGTAAGTGAACACTGTGCAGAGACTGAATCTCAGGTTGGGGGAGAGTAATTTAAATATATTTATGATATTTTATTAATCGTTGTAAATGTCTTCATTGAAACCACGTGGTACATATCTATATGTTATTGTTTCGGTGAAATATTAGGTAAGCACTGGAAAAGTATTACTCAATTATTAGTAAAATTTCGTTGCTAGGAAAAGTTTACCGTATTTAATAGCTAGATTATCTAATATCGGAGGTCTTTGAAAGCAGCCAAAACTCGCCATTTTCGCACCTAAAACCTTAAATATTTAAAGCTACTAGTAACAGACTGATTTTATCGATGGATTCACTTTCAACGGGAAAAATTATAAAAGAAACCGTGGTCAAATCTTCGACACCAAATTTAATGTACAGACTTGTGTGTGTAATTAATTATAATATATATATCTATAGTTATTATGTGTTTAAAAGTTGATTGTTCTGACCTTTCCCGTTATTAGGACGACAGTTCTCTCCTACTTGGGAGCTGTGATGCCAGTTTCTGCACTTTTACACTCGATGAGTTAAATGGAGAGGGGCACGTGTGCATGCATCGCAAACGCACATCTACGTGGGATACATGAATGTGCGTTGGCTGTAAAAGTGCAGAAACTAGCATCTCTGATTAGCAGATGGAGTGGTTTAAATTCAATTTTCTTGATACAGCTCTAATGGAATTGTTTTTACATTCATTCATCGCTTATTGCATAATTTTCTTTCTCCAAGAGGCCTGATCGCGATTTATCTCATTAATTTATTTACTATTAGCAAATTGTTCAATAAGAACAGTTTATTTGTCAGAACTGTTGTGCCCAATCTTCTTTTTCTGGTAGTATAAGGGTCTTAATTAAACATTGAGAATAACTTGTAAAAAGCTGTTTAAAAATTCTTTTTTCGCGCGATATTTAAAAGTTAAATAGTATTGGAAATGGATGGTACTAAAAATTAGTTGTAACGATTTTCTAATAATCAAGAGAAACTTACGTTTAAAATTTTTATCGATATTGGTAAACATAATTTTACTGCTGGAACTTTTATATGACGACTGTTCAGTGAAGAAGCACACAAATTTTAACTAGTATAAAGTAGGATTATATAGACGAATTAAAATACTGGCATCAGTTATTTACATAGCAGTATATACCGCGAAAAAATTGGTTCGGTGATATTTCAGCTAACTTCATTCTCTATCTTCTCTGCCAAATTCCTGCACTATACACTATATTGTATGAAAACGACGATTCAATTTCCCAGTATTTGCCCACTACCCTTCTCACTTCTGCGGAGTCTCGCTTATGCACCTACAATCTAATAATATTGAATAATAGTAGAGTGCAGTTATCCGAATTGCATACGAATCATATTCTCATTATGAACAATCCGTATTTCTTCTTTACCCAAACCACGTTCAATTTAGAAATACTTGTTATTTGATAATTCCATGAATATGTCTGTATTTCTAGTTAGATTGTAATTTTTTGGCTTCTTTGATTTGTAAGGAGAACCTTTATAATAAAGGTAGATGCTTGAGTTTTCAAATTGGTTATTAATTTTTTTACAAAATATTGTAATTAATTTTTTTTCAAAACTGAATTTTGTAGCATAAAAAAGTAGTTTGAAACGAATCGAATGAGGCCCTAAAGTTTGAAATTGACAGGCAAAGGAGGATCCTTTTTTGGACTGCTTTTTCGATGTGTAATATCGAAAATGCAGATTCCTATTAACTCTATACTTTGAGAGAATGAATGTTTAGCAAGCAAGCAGGTATCATTATAATATAAAACTAAAGTACATAAATATTGTTCATAGATCAGCAGCACAGCGGACCTAGCGATTGAGATCCCAGGAAAGTTAAGTCATCGAGATGGCGAATCAAACTCGCTTGATTTTAGCTATAGGCTTGATTACAGCCCAGGAATAGGAAATCCTCCGCCCAATACTACCATAGCAGCTAAAGATATTCCTGGTCGGAGTATAAAATTTTCCAATGTCTTGCCGGGGACCACTTATGAATTTTGGCTATATTATAGCAATTCGACCCTTCAAGATTGGCTCACGTGGACAGCAACTATTACAACCCGTATGTAATTTTTACCATATGAATTAGAGAGATCAGTTAATTATGTGTAAGAAATTGAATCTCTACCCCCACTTTTTAGATTTTGAAAGTTGTTTCAAGTTTTTCAAGTCTGTTTTAAAGTGTGTTTCAAAGCCTTAGTTTCTTAATTTGAAATTAATTTAAAAAATAAGAAATAAATTTTCGAATTAATCACTTATACTTTTAGAAAAAATATATCTAAATTCTGGAGATCCACTTTCTTTTCACTATTAAGATAGGTTTTTGGAAGCTTGGTAGAATTCGTCTCAAATTTTTATACATCAATTAAATGGAAGACGAAATACTTACGAAATATAAATTTTCTGTAAAACTTTAGCGCCAGATCCTCCATCGAACTTGACAGTATCGGTTCGAAATGGGAAAACTGCTATTGTTTATTGGGCGCCTCCTGCTCAGGGAAATCACACAGGGTTTCGTTTAACGGTACAAAGTTTTAGCGATCAAGGGAAACCAAGGCCAACTTTGATTGCTAAAGATGCTATCTCTTACACTCTTCGTGATTTAACACCAGGCGCTACTTACTCATTGCAACTCTTTACCGTTCTGGATACCAAAGAAAGTGTTGCCTACACTAGCAGAAACTTTACCACAAGTAAGTGGAAGAGTAAAGAGTGAGTGAATTTAATTAAATAATATCTATAGTTTTTGTTATCTTTGTTAATATATTTTTTTTTCACAGAACCCAACACACCTGGAAAATTCATAGTGTGGTTTAGAAATGAGACAACTTTGCTAGTACTATGGCAGCCACCTTATCCAGCTGCAGTGTATACTCACTATAAAGTTAGCATTGATCCACCAGATGCAATAGAGTCTGTTCTTTATGTAGAAAAGGAGGGAGAGCCTCCAGGTCCGGCTCAGGCTGCCTTCAAGGATCTTGTACCTGGTTTGTAGTCAATTAAACTAATTAAAATGTAATCAATGTTTACTCAATGTTTCTTTCCAAGTATAATGAATATTAATGGAATTGACTGCAGGTAGAGCATACAATATATCTGTGCAAACAGTTTCTGAAGATGAAACGTCAACACCCACAACTGCTCAATATCGAACAGTACCGCTTAGACCTATGAATGTAACATTTGATATGTCATCGGTGACCTCTACTTCCTTCCATGTGTATTGGAACCCTCCTAATGGTACCTCAGAGTTCGATAAATATCAAATATCTTTGGGTGGTAATCGTAGGTTAGCACCTATCACAAAAAATCGAGATGATGAGACCAACTGGGAATTTAAAGACTTGGAGCCTGGGAAAACGTATCAAGTAGTCGTCAAGACTGTATCTGGAAAAGTTACTAGTTGGCCAGCCAGCGGTGACATCACTTTGAGTAAGTGCCTGTTGTTATTAAATAAATTTTTTTTTTTTTTCAATTTAGGAACTGCTTTTGTTCACAAAACTATTTGCATACTTATTATATTTACTTTCATTTTCACACGAACTAGAAATGCATAAGAGCTTAATTATCATTTATTTTCTAATTCCAAAAGACTCATAAAAGATGCAGAGCTTTTTTTGGGTCTTCTTTAGAAAACAGATCTTAAACGGACAATAGGTTTAAAATAAATAATTCTCTTTTTTTCACCAACCTAAGTTTTGAGACCATCTATACATTTTGGATTCCATTGTTGACAATCTAATCTAAATATTAACTCTTTCAAATATAATGCTGTTTTACCATTGTGCATAACAATTATGTTTCGTAATAGATAGTTTAATGATTCCATAGCTTCATTATAATTCATATATTGATTTTTACAGTGCCGCTTCCAGTAAGGGACCTCCAAGCTGTCATGGATGATAGAACTGGATTGGTGGAGGTCTCCTGGAATCCAGAAAATTCTAGTACCCAGGACGGGTATAAGCTTCAATATCATGAAGTGGAGACCACCATTGGAGGAGACAGCAATGTTTTAACTACCGATAAAACGAGAGTTACTTTAGAAGCCTTGCTACCTGGAAGGAATTATTCGATAATCGTTCAAGCGATAAGCAATAAAGTTGAATCGAACGAGACCATTCTTTATCAGGTCACCAGACCTTCTAGTTTGATTATTGAAGACCTTAAGCCGATCGAAAGAGGTTTGAATATTTCTTGGAAGAGCGATGTAAATTCTAGACAGGAGAAGTTTGAAGTTACACATAACAGAAATGATACTGGTGAAAGTGCTACTACTTTGACAACCGAATCGCGCATTGTCTTGGAAGATTTGTATCCTGGTGCAGGGTACGAAGTTAAAGTTTTTGCCATTAGTCATGGGCTTAGGAGTGAACCACATGATTATTTTCAAGCTGTTTGTGAGTAATATTAAGGGAGATGATGGAAAATAGAGATTGCAGCAAGACAAAATATAATGGATTGTTTACGTGTGTGTTTCAGTGCCGCATCCACCAAAGAATCTTAGTACGGAAAGGGTAACGTGTAATACTATTTTAGTACATTGGAAAGCCCCAACAGACTCGAACTTCAATGAATATTCAATTAGATATCGTACAGAGGAAGACCCGAATTGGGTTAAATTGCCAAGTGTACGTAATACTGAAGCGGAAGTGGCAGATATGACTCCAGGAGAAAAATATACGATTCAAGTGAACACTGTCAGTTTTGGCGTAGAAAGCTTGTATCCGTTACACGTAAACTATACTGTTTGTAAGTACAAATTTCTTTTTCTCCTTGTTATATCCCCAATAGCACAAATATCTTCAGGGCATTCTTAGAACGCTTCGATGATATCCACACGTTCGGTAGACATACAAAGGATATCCCCTGAACATCATGTGCTATCGGGAATGAGTTTATTTTAGCCATGACGATGCAAACGGCAAGTTTATAAAACTCTATTCGCTTTTGAATGATTGGACACTCTTTTTCAGGTCCAAATCCTGTTGTAAACATAACACCAATTGTGGATTCAAATAATATTACATTAGAGTATCCAAGGCCTGAAGGCAGAATTGAAGTTTACGTCATAAAATGGTGGCCGACTGAAAATCCAGAGGATTCAAGAACGAAAAATTTTACTGAAAGCAATGATGCATCGATTAGTAGTGGCTTAAGATTCGACGAAAATACCATTCGTACCGAAAGAATAGTAATTGGTGATTTGATGCCCGGAGTTCAATACTCCATTGTCGTTTATACGGTCTCATATGATCTGATCAGCGACTTTACCAATTTAACTTCAAGAACGAGTAAGTTGATTTATTACTTTGTTGTGCACCACACAAAATATATCATATTTATTATCTTAGTGGGATAACGATAACATTTATATTTAATTTATGTAGTGCCATTGATTCAATCAGAAGTTGTGGTGGTAGTAGAACACGATCAATCGATTTCATTAACATTGAGATACACGCCGACATTGATTCAATCGTCGAGATTTGACTTGTATCGTTTCCGAATAAGCGACGAAAATAATACAACGAAGGAAAGACGATTCGATGATCTGGACACTAAAGTTACGTTTGCAGGATTAATTCCAGGGAAACTGTATAATGTGACCGTCTGGACCGTTAGTCATGATGTTGAAAGTAGACCTCTCTTACGACAGGACAGACTCTGTAAGTATATTCAATTAATTGTAATACAGATGCATTGATACAAGAGTATCTATATGTTTTAATTCGAAGTGAATTAGCTAGGGTTTATACCTAACTTTCAGTTATAGCATCATATCTTATTGCACGTTAGGTAGCCTAATTCAGGATTTTCAATTCTATATGTTTCTTGCTGTAATATATCAATTTTTGTTTTAATTCGTACGTCATATTACAAGAAAAAAGAAGGAATAAGTGTAAAAATAAGTACATAAGATATTATTTGAAAAATTATACAATAAAAATTTAGTTTTAAAAAACTTAACGTGCTGAAGTTCTATAATGCAGTGGTTTAACTGTAGGATCGGTACATATAGGATGCTTATTTTAATTAACCCTAGAGCATGGATTTAAGGGTTCGTTTCTCTGTAACTATAGAAAATATCGATTTGTTGCCTGTAAAGTTTTAAAAATCCCTTTCTATTTTGATCCATGTCTATTATGAATGAATGGATAGAAGCTTTAGCCAGGGTATATAAAATGAGTTCAGTATACAGATCATTATTATTTGTAGGTATAATGAATTCAATTACCTGTTGCATTGCTGCTTGATTTAATGCAATTTATTAAGTCATTGCTAGAGTTTAGAAATATTTATAGAAAAAATGCGTCGATAGACTATTTATGAGGTAAGAAAAGGAGTCAGTCCGACGACCTACCTTTAATTTCTGAATGTTTAAGCCCAGATGCTAATTACTAAAGGTAATACGCTTTTAGTGCGCTAGTGAAAAAATAAAGTACAAAAATGCTCGAACTTTCTACTGGCGTTTATAATAACCTGAGTGATTTTAGCATGTTATTTTATTCGCGTTGATTAACCTTTACGATACCATTTGGATGATAATAGATAATATTTATGTATCATTCAGTTTTTCTACGATGAATGGTTACTCATTTCGCTAATAGGTACTCGTAATAGGAGATATGATATAACTCTTCTATGCTCTAGGTGGTTTTAAGTGGTAGATCTTGTACACAGAGTGAGGTAGTAGTTTTTATCAATTGGAATATTCTGCTGTTTTTGGATATAACAGTAATATTTTAATGAAAGTTGTAGGGTTTCAAAAGTGCTCGTATCTCAAAAGTGGTGGTCAAGCCGGAAATTCTAGATAGAAAGAATAATTCTCTGTAAGGAAACCCTTATACTATATTTTAATATAGTCGATACTTGCCAAGTTATATAAAAATATATCTAAGTTACAAGTTTGTATAGATTGTTATGTAGTTCGGTAAATATTAAAAATATTACGAAAACTGATAAAAGTTAAAAAAAATAATTGTAAGGAATTTTTATTCAGAATCAGTCTTTCGATCTAGGTTTTATGGCTTAGCTATAGTTAACCGGCCACTCGGTATATTAGTAATAATTTTTCTGTAGATAGGGCCTCATCAGGGATGCTAAGGTTATCATATTTTTTTTAACAAGAGGTCATATTTCTTATCTTACAATTTCTTGCAATTTATCTCAAAAGTTTTCCATTACAATCATATTATAATACTTTTGAAACAATAGCGGAAATATTACACCTGATAAAAATTACTGATCCGTATACTCGTTCTTGCCGAACTACTTAAGCAATAACTAACCGCAACCCATAAAATTGTTTTAGATCCAGAAGCGATCACCAGTATTCACGCATTGGACATTAACGACACACAAATCACGTTAAGTTGGGACATACCTAGGGGTGTATACGACGCCTTTGAGGTCCAATACCTTAACACGGAGGGATGTTACGTACAAAATATAACTTCCTTCAATGTAATAACAATATCGGATTTGAGGCCCCATAGAAATTACACATTTACATTAGTTGTAAGATCAGGGACCGAATCAAGTTATTTAAGAAGATCAAATCCTTTGAGTGCGAGCTTCACCACAAGTGAATCTTATCCAGGAAGGGTAGAAAAATTTCACCCAACTGATATTCAACCCAGTGATATTAGCTTCGAATGGTCATTGCCCAGTCAAGAACATAATGGCATTATACGAAAGTTCAGCATTAGTTATGCCCTGGAGGTATGATTTAAATAAATACACTCCTTAATTAATGTTAATTTAGAATGTAATATTTGAAATTGATAATGTTCATGCAGTTAAAACCTTAGATGATTAATATGTAATAGTCTGTTTTTGATGAATGTCTTCGTGACCGATTCCTTTCACTATTCTGATTTTGTTATTCGCTTTTTTGGCAGGGTTCGACTCATACTCAGACTCAAGACTTTAGGCCGAACGAACTTCGTGGTGTCATTAAATCGCTGGTACCTGGAAAAACTTATATTTTTCGAATTCAAGCGGAAACAAAAATTGGATTTGGTCCAGAAGCCATATGGAAACAAAAGATGCCTATTTTGGCACCACCCAAACCTCCGACGCAAGTAGTTCCCACTGAGGTCTGCAGAAGTAGCACTACTATCCAAATAAGATTTAGAAAGAATTACTTTAGTGAGCAAAACGGTGCTGTTACCTCTTATACAATTATCGTAGCTGAAGACGATAGTAAAAATGCTTCAGGCCTTGAAATGCCTAGCTGGAGGGACGTACAAGCATATGGCATATGGCCTCCGTACCAGGTAAAATTTGATTTCATGTATATTATAAAGCTTAATCCCACATCTTAGAACAAAATTTAGTATAATTAAAAATTAATAAGTTTTTATTCTCACTTATAATATTTTAGATTAATAATACAAAATGTGCAGTTGCAATTTTTTACTATCGACAATTATCTAGAAAAAATAAAATAATAAATGTTGACTTTTTTTCGATTAGGTAATGGAGCCTTATTACCCATTTAAGAATGGGTCCGTAGAAGACTTTACGATTGGTATAGACAATTGCGATAATAAAATTGGATATTGCAATGGGCCTCTGAAATCCGGTTCCACTTACAGAGTTAAAGTACGAGCATTCACGTCTTCAGACAAATTCACGGATACAAGCTATAGCTTTCCAATACAAACAGGTGAGGTGATACGTCTTACTGTTAATAACTTGATTTTCTTTATCTGTACATTACTAAGATTGTAGTAAAATGTGTAACTGTAGCATCATGCTGGGGCCGCGCTTTGCGTTTTAATAGGATCGGTAAAAACAAATGTAAATTGTAAAAGCATATGATTTTGAATGACAGTTGCAACACTGATTTAGTCATGTCACATTCGCCGAATGTTGTTACAATGGTAAATAGGTTGATTGGACAATCGAAATTAATTAAATTAAATATAATCAAGCGTAAACAGTAACACTTTGAAATTCGACGAGTTTGCTACTATATTAATTGCTTATAAAAAGTTATATTGATATGGATTTACAGGAGTAGTATGTCCTGTTAATGTTCTCTCGTCAAAATGTATTTGTTTTTACTGTTCTGATTAAAACTCATAGTATGTTCCCAGTCTTATGAAAGCTTTTGTCAAACTTCAAATTTATAATATGATGATAAAATGCGCACTCAATTCATAAAACTCCCTTATTTTCATACATGTCTGTTCAAGGATTGCTGTTAGCAGGTAAGAAGCGTAAGAAATTGAGAAGGCCCAAATACAAAATATAGGGACATTCTACGTAGTTGGTTGAAATGATAACAATATTTCGTCATTTTATTTAAAAAATTAAATCACTTCTTTCGAAGTACTTCCAAGTTATTTATTTTATCTTAAAATATATTTGAAATTTTTTTCTTCCATTTTATTGAATGATTGAGAAGAAAATTTAGAAGATTGAATTTTCTGCAAAAAGCCGCAATACCAATCAATGCCAAGATAGGAAAAACAGTTAATAATGACATCGAAACTATTCGTCTTTAACATCATGGCCATCGCATTTTGGTGATGATTTTCTGAACGAACGTATACCTGCTTCTAAACAGGTATAAAGATGTTTAAAGAATATTTACCAAAGGTCAACGGAACATAGTGTTACATACGAATAAAGTTTAATGTATATATTTAATAAATGCAAAACTTTGACCTTTATGCGCAAGAGTAAAATATTGTCTAATTTTTTTTTTTTTTAGATTGATTTGTTCTTTGCAAAGGAAACTTTTTCACACTATTAGACTTTCAATATCAAAATTTGTATATTTTCAGTTCACCCTACTGTATAATCCTAAGAAAAAACTCGAAAATTTTAACCTGATGAGGAAGAATGTCCCTTTAACATAGTAGAGTTGCTTAATTTTTTTCTTAACAGAAGTACAAATCAAATTTCTCCTTTTTTGTTATTCAGACAAAGACAACACTGCAATCATCGTCGGGGTAACTGTTCCAATAGTCCTATTATTATTTTTATTGGGACTTGGATTGTTGGTGAGAAGAAGAAGGAGCCGCGGCAGAAAAACCACGGAAACCAGAGCGAATGACAATTTATCTCTACCGGAGAGCGTAATTGACACTAGGTGCGATATTTTTTCTTTAATTTTTGGATTTACGTACCACAATAGTTTTGCTAATAATAATTATAAAACTGTAGTAGGCCGATAAAAGTGGAAGAGTTTGCCGAGCATTACCGGATAATGTCGGCTGACTCTGATTTTCGATTCTCGGAAGAATTTGAAGAATTGAAACACGTGGGTCGCGATCAAGCGTGCACAGCGGCTGATTTACCTTGTAATCGGCCAAAAAATCGTTTTACAAATATCTTACCATACGATCATAGCAGATTTAAGCTTCAACCGGTTGACGATGAAGAAGGTTCGGACTATATCAATGCCAATTATGTTCCCGTAAGTAGTTTTGATTGAAAGTAAAAATTGAAGTTCGCGTAGAATACAAATATTGTCTCATATTTCAGGGGCATAATTCACCGAGAGAGTTCATAGTCACGCAAGGTCCTTTGCACTCAACCAGAGATGACTTTTGGCGAATGGTTTGGGAAAGCAATAGCAGAGCAATAGTTATGCTAACAAGGTGTATAGAGAAGGGTAGAGAAAAGTGTGACCATTATTGGCCAACCGATACACTTCCAGTTTACTACGGAGATATATGCGTAACTATTTTGAATGAGACTCATTATCCTGATTGGAGTATTACTGAGTTCATGCTATGCCGGGTGAGTGTTTAATAGGTATTTGTATACTGCACAATATAAAAAATAAATAGATCGTATAAAAGTCCCTAATATTTTTGCTCATAACTGTGAATAGGGGGATGTAACGCGAGTGATTCAGCATTTCCATTTTACAACGTGGCCAGATTTTGGAGTACCCAGCCCGCCGCAAACATTAGCAAGATTTGTTCGAGCTTTTAGGGAACGAGTTAGACCCGATCAAAGGCCAATAGTAGTGCATTGCAGCGCTGGAGTGGGTCGAAGTGGTACATTTATCACTTTAGATAGGATACTTCAACAAATTCTAGTGTCTAGTTACATCGATATTTTTGGCATTGTCTGGGCGATGAGGAAGGAACGCGTGTGGATGGTTCAGACTGAGCAGCAATACATATGCATCCATCAGTGCCTCCTTGCTGTCCTGGAAGGACAAGATACTACGGGACCACCACGGGAGATTCATGACAATCAAGGCTTCGAGGGTAAGCCATATTGGATTAATAATTTATTATGCGTCAAGTAACGCGGTAAATGGCATAAAGCACGTCGGCCCCCATTAGCCAGCTTTGCACCTATGTGTATCATGATCTACAGAATACAGCGTGAACGGGACTTCGAGCAAACAAGCCCGGCCTTTGACGCTCCCAGGTTCTGATGAAACAAAGCACTTGTTAGAAACAAATAATTCATTTGATTCATCTTGATTAATAAAGTGGTTTAATTAAGGAGGGATGGATTAATCTCAATTTTTCAAATTAACTGTACAAATTCTTTGTCGAGTATCTTTAACATCACTGACAATTGTAAAGCAAAGGTAATGGTTTACTAATGGTGGCGGAAGAGTATTCAACTGTCAAATGCAAGAAATTGCTTTTGTAGAATAAACTTTGCGTAACCTTGCGCACTTTTATTTTCCCTTCTGCATATTTCGCCTTTTTAATCTAGGAAAGAACAGGCGTTCTGTGGAAAATGGATGTCCCGCTGGCGGCGAAAAGGAAAGGTGACCATCGAGCAGTGAATCCTGCGTTAACGGTAATTTTTGCGAGCGTCCTTGCTTCTTCCCTGTCGTATCCGATTATACAAAATGTATATATAGAATAATCTCATCAGTTCATAGACTAATCTTACAGCTGTATAAATTTAAAGTGCTTGTGCATTTGATTAACTATATAAGATTATCTATTCTACTACAGCTACTTATATATTCTTCTTAGTCTCAAAATAGAACTTACTGCCTGGGTTTTTTTACACGCATGAAATAAAGTTAAAAGCTTAGTAAATTATTTATAATATGTGGCACGATAATCAATGAAGAATATTTTTCTAGATGACGAGGGAATAGCTGAATCCGGAATGTGATGATGATTCCGCACAATCAGCATAGGATAAAAATCATAAGACGGTAATAACTGTCTAAATTGTATGATGAGCAATGTGTCATAAATGGAAGGATTATACGGGCTGTGCAAATGGCATCTATTTATTGCTGGAGAAGCGCGCAATTGGTTGAAACTGATAACTTACATACTTTGTATAGTTGGTTATCAGAATAAGAGGAGAATTCTATGATGGGAATACAAAAATGTATTGTAAGCAGCGACAATACAGATAATTCCAAAATTAAAGGCAGAATGATCAGAGTCAGTAAAAAAGGATAACGAGACCAGCTAATAGTGTCGATTATAGTTGTGCAATGACGATCAGAGTGAAAATACAGTTGCAGCAGAAGCAGCAGCAGTGTAGTGAGATTATCGGTAAAAGTAATAATAGCAGTGACAATGGCAGCCCATCCGTCCGAGTTTCGCGTGCTAGATGTGCCAATAAAGTTTTTATGAATTAGTCGGTAATTAGGGATACTCTACTACGAATGCGCGGCATGAAAAACACTTGAAATACGTCTTTTATAATTTTTAATTCTTCAAACTAGTGGGAACAAAAAACTCGCATTTTCCATATCATTTGTCAACAAACTCAAAGAAAACTTCGCTAAGTTGTATATAAATATAAAGGGTATCCAATTTGAAACAGGATTGCTAAATAAAGCTCTAAGGAAGGATGCAATTAGAAAATATATCCATTAATAAATGTTCGTCTTTAAGGGGGACACACGAGAGATGATGCTCTTCATTGAAGAGCATCCGAAGAAATTAAATTTTAAGCACTATTTAGCAAAGTTCTGATAAGATATAAAAAGACCTCAAACATTTATATCAGCAGTGTATGGTTGTCTAAAGTATTAGTGATAACTACATATACATACACACTGTTATAATAATTCCTGCATTTTATTCAAATATATCAGAATCAGTTGAATTATGTAGTACATTTATAATATTTTATAAATGCCTTACACCAATATGTGTAAATCTGTTGAACCAGTATTCAAATTATTTTTCTGAGTCAAACCAATTGATATTATTCTATATCCTCCTCAGAACCAACAAAGTTTTATAGGAAATATTTTCTAATAGGCTTTCTCTTTTCTGCTCTATTGAACCGTCATGTTTCGAATAGGACCTTCTGTATGCAGTACATGAATTTAATGCATTGGATCGTGATGAAGCATTCTATTATGCCATTAATTATACTTGTAGCCAAGAAACAAAAAGGAACATTATGGTTAACAGACAAATTTAATCAATGGATCGTCTAAAACTGATGACACGTCACCAGTCAATAGCCGGAAACTATTATACCTAGCTACCGCTAATACTTGCCTTTCTTTTATTTAATTAGAAGCGATATAATTTCTAATTATATTTGGGTGGACAGTAAAAGTAAAATGACCAATCACGCTTTCGTAATATCCGTCCAAACTGCTGCTCCTTGGTTTACCTTGGGTGCCTTCGCGTGCTGTAAGCCGCGAATATTTATTTTCGAGGAGGAAATTAATGAAATAGTATGTAAAGTTACGAAAAATGAAATGGCAGTATTACTAACTTTACAATATAAATAAAACCATCGGACAAATAAGTGATACATGATCAACAATTATATTTAATATTGAACAATGGCAATGACCTATTGGTGAGCTGCATCGAAGCTAAAAGGCGACAGTTGAGTCAGCAAGGCTTCTGTGCGAGATCGCGACAATGATGCTTTGCAATATTGTGATTACACCTTTAAGGCGATTATCAATCACGGATATCTATGCTACCCCTAAACTGCTAATTTCTTCTAGTATCTTAATTAAAAAGTGGCTTTCAAAAAATGCAGTTTACTATATTTGGCCAATTTTGGCATGGGCACAATAAGCACTAGTCTTTGATTAGCACAAGACTGATAGTATCTTTTTTTTATATCGTTCAGGAAAGGTTCTACGTGCCTAAATGCGAGACTCGTCTATCGATCACGCTACCATGATTAATTATGTTTTAATAACAAGCCATAGCTTGTGGTGATCGGTTGAGACAAGTTTTAAGCAAAATGCAATTGCCATTACAGTTTAAGAGGAAATTCAATTACTACAATTTAAAATTGTAAAAACTGAATTAAAACGACATACAATTTAATGCAATTATACTTTGAAACTACATATGCTTCACATATGATTGTAACTTTTTGCAATTACATTTTTTCTAATGGTATCTAAGGTTTTTGTAGAAAACGCTATTTGAATTTCGTTGTGTTATTGGAACGATATTTTTCTAAAGATTCGAGAGCGGTTACTAAAAGTAACGTCGGTCTTCAAATAACATTGTTTTTATCTTTTATAGTTAAGAAATCAGGTGAGCCAATCAAATGTAGGTATATGCGTTCCCGCAGTATTTATAAAGTTTGGTGATTACGTATTTCGCTGAATTAGCAGTTTAGGCAATATAAAGGGTCTGCCAAAAGTTCCGCAAAGGTCGATAGCCTCGAAAACTAAATGTTTCAGAAAAAATCACTTATGATTGTGTTTTTAATATTTGTATGAATCTCTGTTGGATGGTAAAATTGGTTTAGCCTTACGTGGAATTTTGAAGAACATGTTAATGACACCTACGATTTTTAAAACAAAAATATTTATATTAAATTGCTTATTTTTATATCAGTTAAAAAATAAGCGAATAACTGAACCACTTTATATAATGAACAAACGCGATAACAAGAACTCAAACGTGTAATAAATTAAAAAGCTGATGACATTTTTAAATTAACGAACTTAATTTTTCTAAAAAACGTTTAAACGCATTTTTGAGCTTTGATTGGTTTTCGCATTCCTTATAGCCATGTTTCAACATCACAGAAAACTGTTCAAGGAATTGTTACTTCCCATGCAAAACTTGAAATTAAACTGCGGCCTAGTGACCGTTTCATAAACGGTCTTTCCAAGTTTTCGATAATATTACAACCGGCCTTGTATACGACTCTTGATAGAGTACAATGAGTACGCCTAAAAGCTTATGGAAACTGCTGTTACACATCTACTATAAATACTGCTAAACATTTAATTAGGAAAATAGGAGCACAATTACAAATATATGTACACACTCATACATTAACGAGGTCATAAAAATGTTCATTTACCATTTTTCAAGTATTTTACATAATGCTATATTATGGTATCATTTAACTTAAGATTTTAACGACCAGGGGGAGGAGGATCTTTATTTTACCCTGCATAGATATCTGTGCTCCAAATACTGTTAGAATTTTTATTAATCAACCTGAACAAATAATTTATTTTAATATTTATTAGAAAATTACTGCATACTACTTTGTTAGTATCTTTGCGTTTTGATTAGACTATCTCTTTCCTTCCCTGCTTTTTATTTTGCTTACTGCATGGAGTTGCTCATTCATTGCACGATGTCATAATTATTTCTTGGTATTTAACTCAGTCCGTCCGAATCCAATTCTAGTCCTTTTTCCTTGTCTATTGTCCTTGTCTTGTTTAATCTCGATCCATCTATTGGATACAAGTGTAAGTGTAAAGTGACTCTTATGTAATCTGACTTTCACTGATTTTGCTCACGAAAAGTTGACGATCAAGGTGTTTTAATCAAACTAAGATCTATATATTTCTATTTTTAAAAGAAAAATTGATGAAAGTCAGCTAGGGTGTACAGGTGGTGTGTACATCATCTGCAATCGCACTGAGAGTCATGATGGTGAACTGAGATATCACGTACTATCCCAAATACAGTAATCGCTGTAACTTAGGCAGTATTAATGTAGCCTGAGGATGTAGTCTAATATGTGAGATTCAATAAATCGACTTTTTTTAAATCTCTGTATTGAGTGCGTATTTTTAGAATTGCAGAC
This sequence comes from Prorops nasuta, assembly GCF_024137725.1. NCBI lineage: Eukaryota > Metazoa > Arthropoda > Insecta > Hymenoptera > Bethylidae > Prorops > Prorops nasuta. The sequence goes on along the minus strand of NW_027116802.1, from coordinate 7,992,637 downwards.
AGAAATTTGAAATATTGACACAAAGTTTTAGCAAATATTCAATATTAAGTTATGAACACTTAAGGTCCGTTCACACATAGCAGGTCCGTCACCGTACCGTATCCGTACCGTGATCGGATAAAAAAATTATTCAATACATTTCTTAAGGAAGCATGCAAACTTATCCGTATCCGTCCGTATCCGATCAGTGACAGGACGGACGGTATCGGCCTTAAGAAATGTATTGAATAATTTTTTTATCCGATCACGGTACGGATATGGTACGGTGACGGACAGGTTATGTGTGAACGAACCTTTATGTGTGCGAGCCTTTGAGTTGTGTTACAGCTGTATTAGTCTTCTTTGATCCTGTAAATGTCATTATCAGAGATTTGATCAATTGCAATATCAAAGATTTTTGACGTAGGCAGTTCAGGGATTCCTGCGATATAAAAATTATAGAGCTCGTGAGTCGCGAGCATGTGTTCAGAGCGAAGAAAGTCACGTTCGATGTTTAAAAAATTGTAAGATAATGTCACAGAGCGGATAAAGCTATTAAATACGAGGAGTAGAGAGAAAATGAATGTTTAATCCTTAGACGACTGAGATTGTTGAAAATGGCAACACTCATTAATACCCAACAAAATGATTGTTGAAGTTTTCAACACAGACTTAAAAACGACAGATATGTATATGCTCAGGCACATCGCTATATAGCTATAGCGTCAAAGTGGTCGTCTGTATAAAAGTTAATGTATGTGTCTGGCATAGCTGATTAGTTTAATTAGTGTGAGTGTAAATGTTCTAAAAGAGATCGGTTATTTAAATTTTAAACCCGTTTGTTCCGAGACTGTATTTTTCTGATTGGTCATGTAATTTAAAAAAGTCGTTTGAATATATCGGACTAAAATCTTGACACATTAAGAATTCTGCATAATGAAACATATAAGGGAAATTGAATATTAAACATAAGAATATCACTGGTTGAATTTGTAGAAGTAATTATTTTTAACCAATAATTTTCTTACTTTTAATATATTCTGTTTCTTATATTTTTCCTTATGCGTATAGGTCTTTAGTCTACTCGTTAATGAGTCTGGAAAGTAGCAGATTTATTTAGAACAATAATTGCTTCTATTTTATTTCAATTTTTAATGATAAACGCACGCAGTTTGATTTTTTTAAACCCGTCCTTTTATAGTTTGTTAAATAAAATTGCTTAAGTCTGGTACGGACCAAAGTGTCAGGCCTACAGAACAATGAATACCTGTGGCATTCTATTTTTATGATTATCACAATTCCGTAATCACCATGACCAATTATGTATGTTTCCTACTGGTCGATCTATTCGGCCAAAAGATAATTTATAATCAAAGGTGTAAATAATAACATGTGAAAAAGTCGAAAATGATGGCATTTTATTTTGTAAAAAAAAATCATGAAGTTAGACTGCATCCTTGAGGAATAATGGGGTATTGCGTAATATTAAGAATCATAATGTACCCATGTTTGTTTCAACACTGCATATAATTTCGCCACTAATTACCTGCATGCAGCTAGAAATTTGAAATGCTCAAAAACAGTATTAAGTACTCCAGATGATCAAAGTTTTCTAGCGTTTGATTTAGACAACACGCTAGACATCTGCTTTTATAGCCCTGACAAAAACAGCATTACAACGAATAGATAAAAATTGGTGATCTATTTTAAAGATTATCTGTTATATTTTCAATATCATAAAATTGGTTATTCGTAATTATTATTTTCCGTAGGCTCTCTAAATGTAGTAGCGGTATATAGGTGTATAGTGTTCCATATTTTAGATAGTTCCACTTTACTTGTTAAAAAAATATTTCAATCATTCGATTCTACTCTATATTTTTGCAATGCCTATTTTTTGTATATTTTGGACTGCATTCCGAGTCTGGCATAGTGCGCACATGAAGCGCTCAATTTCTATAACAAACTTATAATATAAATTATATACACACTCCAAACGTTTTATGCTTGATTCTGAATGCAGACTTAAATGTTTGTCAATAGATTACAATATTGATATACTATATGTACTTGTATTGGTGACACATCAAAACATTATGGCGTTGCGGGGATAAGGTTTAATAATTTTTGCTACTAATCGATGAGTTGTTGAGCTACTCAAGTTTTTTTTTTAGAAATTTAGAAATTCTGCGATTACTTTATAGTAGAGCTCTGTTGAACTCCATGCACGCATAAACGTCTGCGACCCCCAAAATCTAAATACTATTACATTTTCTATTCATATATACAAGGTACTGATTACAGTTTCATTGTGCTGTAAATGTAGAATATTCATATTTTCACTGAAAAATTTTTAGAGCTCAGCGACTTATTTTTTATTAACAAAAATTGTTTAAATTAACTTCCTTGTAATCACTAAAGTTTTTACATGTGTCGCTAACACACACCTTATCATTAAAAGAACAAAAGATTGTCATTAAGCGATATAAATATGTGTGGCATACCACATGCTTTTATGTATTTCCAACTAAAATAATAGGTGTTTTGATATACGTACACATACATGGTTTTACAGTCGATGGAAATAATGTAGCCACGTTTTCTAAAAATTTACTGTATGTATATTATATATATAGGCCTCATAAATAGCTAGAAAAGGCTTCGCCTAAATTTAAAATAATAAATTGTATAACATCATACACAGAGCTAAACTAGGCATAGTGATTAGTAACCTAATTATCTATTATACATTAATTTTGTCTTTTGCAAAAAATATTTTAGTTCTTAGTGGCATAGGAATTGCTACTAGGATAACATCTTCCACTGTCAAATATTTATTCTATTTATTATGTTATTAAATCAAGAGCAGGCCAAGAGCATATCTCTAGAGTGAATCATAGTGAGAATTGACCCATAAACGTCAAATGACTTTACGCATATTTGTTTACAATTATTTTCATCGACTGCAAGAAACCTAGTATAGAAGTACGGCCAGCATATATGATTGGAAGCTTCGTATCTTTACAGATGCGCTTGTAGCTGAGCATAACCAAACGAAAATAGGCGCTTTCCTTTAACACTCAAAAGAATCTCAACCCCTTAGTTAATTGGAGAAATTCTGGATGAAACAAATTTTCATTTTAGAAATTCAATGTTTTCCTAGATCAGCCAATTCAATTGATGAGTAATCTAATGCTTCGAATAAAATCAGACTACTATTTTTATTTTACCAGCAATTGTGAGATTTATTTATGAATTGTTTAGGCTTACTTAAGAGAAAAAGGAAAGCGTCTAATATAATACAAAAGAACAAATAATAGACGAACATAGGTAAAGCTTTAAAATACGTGTATAAAAGAAATCGGTGTACAATGATTCAAATAAGCGAAGAATCCCTAATATTTCTAGCTTTGCTAGCGCGTAATTTGTCAAATATAGTGTATCAAACAATTTAACGTAAAAGCGCACTTTGGGATAATTGAGAATCAATATGTTCTTAAATAATGAGAGAACCAAATTAAAGCTTTTTTCTAAGGAATATCGAATGATCAAGAAATACTAACTATTTAGTTTTTAAGTATGAACTCCACCAAATAGGTTTAAGAAATGAATGGTGTGTAAACAGATTTGAATCAATCAGAAAGATATATTTAGAACTTTAAACTTTAGAGGAGAGGGATATTTCCATTTAAATTGGCCTTTTACTTTGCAAAATAGCTGAATTTATGGATGGCTAATATAGTGAATAAACCCGTTCTCTAAAGTTTATGGGGAGGAATCTTAAGGGAAGCACTTAAAATTGAGGTATTTTTGACGATTTCTTTAAAAAAAAAAACGGTAATGACTCTTATTTATTATGGTTAAAATGGGACAAAATAATTTTGTAATGTCAAAAAATCTATATATACATGTTCTCTGAAAAACTAGCGTGAATAGTGCTGTCCTCGGTGCTGTCGTTATTCATGGCGTACAAGACAGAACCATACAGAGTGACTTGAAATAAAAAATTAATTTGGGTAAGAAAAATAATATTTGTAGCTAATTGTTGAATCCATATAGACTGAAAAATGATTTTTTAACAATATGTGTCAAAGACATATAGCAAAATTTTTAGTTAAAAAATGAATATCTTAATTTAATATTGTTCACTATTTTCTAAATTTTCAATTTTTGATATGATTTTGGTGTTTAACTACAAATAACGACTATCGTCTTAAGACAGAATTTCATTTTTTCCTTTTAGGCTACACTACAAGACTCTATCTGATATGCTGGTTGGCACTTTGATTTGTGTCATCAGTTCTACTCTTATATATTTTGCAACATTCATTTAGCTTTTTTTATTTCAAAACAAATTTTTTTGTTTAATTCAAAGCTAGTATAAATTACCCAAAGACAATAGTAAATACTACTCATTACAGTCTTGCAAAAGAAATTGTTAAAATTATCTGTGAATTTTTAAGTATTTATGACAGATTCCCCTCTTAAGCACCGTTCTATTTCACAACCGTGTTGTAAAAATATATTTGTAAAATAGATGTTTATATATTACGTTGGTTGTTAAAAATTAGTTATTGGTATAATACTAAAAGTATCACAATTTAAAGCTAGCTAAGTAAATGGAATTGGTGCCTCGTTAAGTTTAAACTGAGAGGAAGAGTTTTTGTTTTTTTTTTATCATTCGTTCAAATTGCAAAAAATATAGAAAGAATACACAGAACCTCAGCAGAGAGAATTAAATTCTACCAAAAAAATGTCTGTTGCGTTATTCTCATAAAAATTAGTTTTAAACCTGATGAAGCAAGTGTTTCGTTTACATTTTCAAACCCAAATTGTGATACCTTCAGTTTTTTTACCAAATATTACCTTTTAAAAGGCGGCCACGAAAATTTTATTAATCATGATTACCTACGTATTTCTTTGAGTTTCCTTATATCTTTAGGATTTTAAAACAAACTATGTTTTGGTTACAAAGTACGTAATGTCAATGACCAAGAAGTTTTTTCATTGAAATGAATGACTTATTGTTGCGAAAATAGTGACATTATTTTTCGAACAAGATATAAAAATACGTTCCCAACAGAATTATGCTAGAAGTTTTGAATCAGCGTCTGACTAAATGAAACTGAATTTTAGACACAAAAAGTTGGATTAGAAATATACACAACACATTATGTACTTAACTACTGTAAATATTTATTGTCTTTTTATATATTTACTCTATTATAAGAACTTTCCAGTTTTTCTGACTGAGCGAATGATCTGAATTATACATAAAATTTAAGTGATAATTAATGCTCCTTTCTTTAACTTTTAGGCTGCCTAAGTTTCATTTTATTTTAGAAATTTCGAAAACCTTGATATTATGTTTTCGTTTTAATCTCAATAAAGTTCGAATCTCGTACAAATACCGTCATATATAACACGAGCCGGCCGTTTGACGGTCTAATGGTTAACAAACATTCTGATTATTATTGTATATCAATTTAAAAGCAGGTTCAAACCTTTATACCATTGCTAAGGTGTCTAAGTTAGATTATAAGACGAAGTTGCATTGATTAGTTTCATTTTATAAATGCATTTTCAGTGTTCTAATCTGCCAAATTTTTTTGATAGACATTTTTAAGTCTTTATCTGTCAGCGTCAAAGATTTAGCCAAGATCACAGGCTAAGTTATTTAACGTTGCCAGATAAGGGGTTAAATTCTTCCAAAGTTGGGCTGCTATATGCAAAACAGTGCAAATGTTTGAAGATAACATATTAAGCGATGTTGTCTTTTATTTGATAATAAACACATCATGAACTTTCTAATAATCGATTGACCATTCCAAATAAACGAGCCCAAATGAGTAAAATAATCATATCGAATCATATCGAATCATATCTACGCAAAACTTGTAACAGCTCTTGCTGCTGTAAAATTAAAGCTATTAATTGGCTGCTTTACCTTTTAAGCGAGCTTAACAAAGAAATATGTATACATTTATAAGGTGTCTGAAAAGTCAGAAAATAGTCAAATATCTCGAAAACTAACACAATGCTCTTTATGTCTTCTGGATTCCGTATTGGATTTGTTAAAATAAAAACAAATCCTTTATTGATTTATGTTATTCTCTCTTTACTATTTAATTTAACTTTCACTCGATAAATTGTTCATCGAGAATATCATAAAACCGAGCGAAATATAATTAGATTTGCACGCGTGTAACGCGTCGTGTGAATCATGTAAATAAACGAGATTTTTTAATCGAAAACAATTTTCCTTCTTACCTTAATTTTTTATAGACTTAAAGGGGAGAGTGGGATAAAACGATCTTTCCAAATTTAATCATTCCTGGTTACGGCTTCTATATGGAGAAGAAGGGGTAAAGAAAAGTACGTCTGACAACTCGCACATAGGTTGTTGTGGTTGGAGTCCTAGGCAATAATTTAACGTAAACTACGACTTATCTCGTAGCTGGCAGTCAACGTGTGTCAACTAAACTTTACTCTTAGAAATTTTCATGTTCAATATAAATAAAACAGTAGTTTATTTATCTGCTAAATAAGTCTTTTTGCAGTAAATTTGTGAATTGTTTTATTTAATTGCGCAAACCTGATGAAACTGAAGAGGAGCAATTAAGAAAGGGTTTGTGACAAGATGAGATTAGGCATTTATTTTTTGTTTCGAAGATAGAATCAAATCAGTGAATTTATAAAATATATTTTATCGATTTAAACGGTTTGTAATAAATATAATTTAACGAAAAAAAATTATTAATAGCAAAATTGAGTTCAAAAGGTAGAGAAAAAATAGACATCGAAATGGCATCCGTAGAAAATATAAAAAAAGGTTCACATTATTTCAACTATTATTTGTTATTTCAGCATTATTTATTCAACTATAAAGTAGTATTTTGTTAACTTTAAGAGTGAAACATACTTGACCAGTACATTAGATATTTAATAGGCGAACTACCGTAGAGAACACAATTGAATTTTTATACGTATGGCAAATCTCAACAAGTATGTGTTTCAAGACAGTGATGCAAGATTAAAGCCGCTTAGGCCCTCTCCCTTCCCCTCTCACCCCCTTACCACCGTCCCAAGATTATTCAATTGTGTGCATGGACTTGAGAGATATAGTAGGGACTCTTGTCATCTGCAATTTACATCGCATAACATACACGCTGTTCAAGATCTTGCTTTCTTGAAAACGAAATTGTTCATTTCCGAGAAAAATATTTAGAAAGTAAATCAAGCCTATTGGCTGCATTCGGTCATTTAGATAGTTTCTTTAAATCGTAAATAACTAGCAATCTCATTAACGCGCGTCAAACGTTCACCGTATACTTTATTTATTCAATTTAATAAATAAGAAAAGCCATCAGACCTGTTTACAAATGTTTGCATTAATATACATTCACCGATAAAACAGCGATAAACCCGTATTGCTTTTTGGCTGCGGATAGCATTTCTCTTATTTTAATTGGACAGTGGGCGAGAGGGATTGTATAATTAGACATGAGACTAACTATCAAATGTCGTACCTGACTGCGCATTGCCAGGAAATGGCATTGACCAATTTTTTGACGATCATCTTTTACCTTTTCTTTTAATTTCTTGGATCAGCTAAACATGGACTAACGTGTGTTTTGTTTGCACGTATTTAGAACAAAACTGAACTTAAAAGTTGAACCCATGCGATTTCTATTTAAAAAAGTATTTCTATCAAAAATTGACTCAAAATGACTTAATTTTGCAAGCGTTTTTGCGCAATCCGTGTAAAATATATTAACTGGAGCTCATATCAGTACAAATCACTCGTAACAGCCTGCGATTGAAAAGTAGACGGGTATGTGCGTGTGAGATAGAATTAAGTATATAGTGTCGGGATATCCTACAAATGTTGTATAACTTTAGATGTATGTATATTTTCGACACACTAAATTAAAAGACTGGCTACAAAATGCTTGCTTAGTAACAAGTACCATTTTTGCTATGTTATTTCTGAGATATTTAAAACTGTAGAGACATTGGGACTTTGAATCATAAATATTTTGCGAAATTGCATATTTCGTTAAAGCAAAGGAGATTGACAGTTTAAAAAGTTAACATATTAGTTTAATCCAACGTAGGTAAAAATTAAAATCAGAAGTTATAATAAAATTTATGCAATGTGATTATTGATATTTCACAGATCACATAGAGAGAACAAGATTTACTATATCGACTCAACATTAAGAAATAGAAGCATTGATTGAATAATTTTGAGATTACTTCAGGCAAGGATACATGACGATTTCATTGTTAATATTATTTTTTGTGATGTCATATTCGAAGTGGATCATTCAATTCGAGTGATCTGTTAAATAGGGGTTTAATCTTCTAAAATGTTATAAAAAATCTGTAATGCCTTATTTTTTTAATGTCAGATAATAGAGATTTAAGTTGAAAAAGAGGGTTTAGTGAAAAGCGATGTTCAATATTTCCTACCTGACAGAAAATATATTTATTCATATATTCAAATAAATTAAAATTTGCTAACTATTATGTAAAATGTCACTAAAAGTAACATCAGCACATTTTAACGAAATAAAATTGACCCCTATATAACTTTTAAATCCCTACTACCTGACATTAGAGATTTTGTCTCATTTATCGACTAACACAACATTAAGTTATTCATTTTTTGTAGAATCTTTCGTATACAAGGTGTACCATTGAAGTTGCACCAGTGGACGAACGTAGAACTCAACTTTCTTTTCAAAACTGTAAAATTTATTAATTTTTTGTTAAGACTTTTTTTAGAATTTAAATAGGTTTATAAGGATTATAAAAAAAGCTATATGAAAAAAGAAATTATGCCTCTTATTATTATTAATATAAGCAAATTCTTACGTCCATGTGTTCCGGTTCGCCTGTAATGGCACACCCCCTATACCACAGTGAAAATGAAAAACATTTATATGATAAATCATTGAAAAAATCTATATATAATTTTCTCATCCTTTTTCTTGACTTCCTTGTTAACAGAGTTCTACTAAAAGCATATACATACATACATACATATACAGGGTCCATTATTTAAAATATCCCAAATCCTATAGATAGAAAAAGATTTTGCTAAAACCTTTTCAAAGATTTTTACTATTTGCATTCAGAGAGGTCTTGTGCAAATTTCTGATATCTTCAATAGTTATAAAGATAAACAGAGATAAACATAAAGGTTTTCCTACGTGCATACTTTAGGGGGTTTTAAATGACGAACCCTATATGTATAAGAGTCTAGATTACACATATTAGTCTAAACAAGTAAAGCGGGTTAAGATGCCTTGGCCGCCGTGGGCATCAGAATATGACATTCGATTGATTTGATTTAGACCGCACTCTCATCACCGATCCCACCATATACGATTATTGGTATATTTCCATGGTATATTCTCGCAGACCGTACCAGAGATAGCATCTTGCACAGGTACGGTTAGAATACGGAAATTAGTATCGTTGTAGTTGAGGGTAGAGATGAGGAATACTGGCATTCTGTCCGAAATGATCCACAGAAGTCCACCTCTGACCTGAGAAAATTTTATGTTTGATTAGCATTGATCGTGAGTAACAAGTACGAAAAACCTAAAGAGGCTAATACCTTGACATCAGCAGGGAATATCAAAGCATCGTCATGTCTAGCTATAACTGCTTGATTAATGGGGGCATATGGTAGCAACGAGTTCCAGCATCCAACGGCATTTTGATCGACAAGGTTGAAAAATTGTATTCCGTTTTCGTCAATAACCGATGCTGTTGAGTGAGTCAGTGGACCCCTTTCCTCGAGGACCTGACAAGTGAAAGTTCAAAAGAAACTAGATAAGAGACGACGAACATGTACGGCTATCGAAAGGAGGAACGAACTGCTTACTTGAAATGCGTGATAACTGTTTTGGGATAATTGTTCGTCTCTAAGGATTCTGGTAGAAACAGCAAATTCTCGGAAACTACTTAGCGGATGGAAGAAGAGCGTCCTATAACCATCAATGCCCAAAGGAGATAGACTGATTCCAAAAATCCCTTCCTCTCCCCATTGAAAATTCAAGCCAGCGATATTATAATCACCGGCCAAAGGATCGGGCATGAAGTAACTGTGACTGATTCGCCAAGATTTATTATCTGCCCAGGAATAAACTATCAATCCGTAGCCCAATTCATCGGACAAATAGGCGAAAGCATCGTCGCATCCACCTTTCCCAAGATCCACGGCAATATTAGCGATGAATGTGTTCTACAAAATTTATTCCGATATCTTAGTCTCGATCAATAAAGTTGTAAGTACTACCGTATTTGCCGTAAGCAGGAAATCGAGGTAAGAAATTTTTTAAATGTAAGCCATACTTGCTATCCGTCTGTAAAAACTTCAAAAAACCAGTCTTACTAGTAATTTTATATATATTAATTGTAATTGAAATGATGATAATCTCGACTTGGCGTTTTTTGTATTATATTATATGGCACTATTCTGTTGCACGGTAGTATAAATACTTTACGGTGTCACTTCACTACGAAACTTGCCTGATTGATGTCCTCCGGTCTGAGCTGATATTTTCTAATAATCTTGTCAGTGGTCAAATCAAAAATGTTCAAAGTATACGGACAGGCCTGCACGGTAGTATCCTCAATACCAATAGTACCGGTATCCAAAACCCATAATCTATTGCAAGAATCGGCATGTATCCTGTGAAAGGGAAAAGCTTGCCAGACAGTCGTATAGCGTTACTGATCAATGAAAGTGCTAGCCTAGGATTCTTCAAACGAAGCTCCCAAGCGTAACAAAAAGAAAAGATTGACAGAGCAAACCTATACGCGGTAGTGAGACCGTTTTTACAATCGCCAGCTTTGTTTTGCGCCCAATTTGGATAAGGCGTCAATTTTGGTGAGCCCCCTTCATTGGCATCTAGCGAAATATAGTTAAGGGTTGCTGGGATTCCTACAAAACGATAGAGTTTAACCCGGTGCACAAATGTGTGGAATTTGAGGAAAATGTAAACAATTAATTATCCACATAGGACACAGTGTCAAAAACATTCTTATAACGTTCTAATGTGTTAATTTGAGTCCCGGAGGAGTTTAGGAACGTGTCTGATACTATGGGGGTAGTTTGTAATCGGCACAAACCATTTCTCCATCTTGGTACCGTAACGAAGAGCTTATTTTGCCAAATTTCGATGCCAACAGGCAAGGCGTTCTCCGGAACGTATTCACCCTTGGTAATCGCGTCTTGCCTGCTGTACTCATCCGGATAGGCAAAGTCGAGGATATTCCAAGCGAATCTCTCGAGCAGTGGTGCCCTACCAAAGTGACTGGGAGGCCAACTCTCGCCGAGGCTAATTTTACCACTGATTAAAAGAGGCTGCGTTAATAAAAAAATAAACGGTAAATTTCTTGGTAACCAGCCGATCATCATGATCGTTTAACACTCCGATTTAGTTTTATCAAGGAAGGAAATAGATAGAAACTGAAATTGCTGAAATCAGTGGGGTGGTATATATATAGGGATCAGTCTTCTTTTCTTCGTCTGTCTCGCTTTGCCCCCCTCCCAGGATTATTACAGACAGAAGCTGACTGGCTGCCATACTAATATTTCGAGGGAAATGCAGCGTTTTACCGGCCACCGTTCAGAGACACTATTCGTGCGTTTCGCACTCTATGCGTGGCCATGCCTGGGAGTAGGAAAAAGTGAAAGAACGCGGGAGAAAGGGTAAACATGGGTAATCTCTCGCGTAGCGCTCTATTACGCGCATAACTAGATCTAGTCAAAGTCCATGACTTTAAGGAGAGAAGGAAACGTAGGAGCATAGTCTGAGGTATATCGTTATGGGGTAAAAGTCGTGGTCCCCTCGGGCGACCAAAGATAACGTTTGCCCTATATTAGTGTTACTGATCGTACTCTTAAAGAGTGCAAGCTTCAAATCCAAACATTTTACTTGTACTTATTAAATTGTTATCTTTGAATGTGTTAAGATTTATCTTTCCCAATATAAATCATATAATCAAATAAAATATTCTACAATATTGTTGTTATTGCACATTGTAACGTGTGTTCAACTAAATGAATAACATTTTTTATAAAAATAATTTCTTCTATATAATTATTCAATTTATAATGGAAATAACACATTATCAAATTTATAAAAAGTAATTACATAGGGTGAATCAGGTGGAATGAACCAAACTATAGAAATGAATGAAATATATAAAAAAGTTAAAACATTTTCGGCCAATTTTGGTCATTTTAATTTTTTCAAGTTGAAACGTCTATATGAGTTTTACAACTTTATCATTATTTATATTGTGTCACATCTTCCTGCTATTTCTGGTACAGTATTTTTAATAGACAAAATGAGTGAATCTTGAATATTAAAAGTTTCGAAAAAAAGGAAATATAAACAAACGCTATATTTGTTTAGTAAGCAATACAAAGTAAAATTTGATAGTCAAAGGATGCACTTATTCACAGTATTAGTAGCACTATCTCAAAAATTAAAGAAATTTGGCGTGTGTGTGATGCACTTAAAAGAATAACAACATATGTTCGTAGAGGCCTAAAATATTTAGAGATCTACGGTGGTAATTTTGAAAATTTGTATTGCAAATGTTATTGCTTTATAGAATTACTATGAGAGACATTTATACCTTTTTTTTAGGGCATTTTATCCATCCGTACCAACTGACCCTGTAAAAATTTTTGTTTCCAAATGAAATTTGTGTCTGGAGGGATTTAAGGTTTTAATATATTTACCAAGAATTATAAGTATTTGTAGAAATCTTAAACAATTTTTTCAAGTTGCGAACTTTACCCAGTATATCAAGTTTTTTATGTCATTGTAACGAGAGTATGCTGCAGTCAATGGGGCGGGAGTTAATCGATGCTCAGTGGTCAGTATAATTGGTATGCACTTGGCAATGTAATAGTGTTGGTAATAGTAACAGCATAAACAGAAAAGGCAAAGCTAGATCTGATCGTTGCTCACATTATTCTGCCAGTTTAATATAGGTGATTGAACCAGAACATACGCACGGGTCTTACGGGCCAATGAGAAATCTGACAAACTGACCAAACGATAATGCTACACATGAGGCATAACCGTAAATGGATATAGACTTTCTGGAATACAGGGCTTTGGCAAGGACAACGTGGAAAGTGGAGCACCGGTCGCCGACCCACAAGCTTGTTTTCCTGCTTAGAAAATATCGCGTGATTATTACACGAACGGCATATTCTACGTGCTTCAACTCCTTCTGCGTATGTGTCTAATTGGTCGGGCAATCACATTTCAGGAGAGTAAATAATTATTTAGAAAACCTGTACAAGCTATTGCTATATCATTCTTCCGACATCTTTTATCCTTCGCACGAAATTCAAAAGCTGTTGTCACTGTCAATGTTGACGATTTATTGGTAAAAATCCAAGAAAAATATCATTGCTTGACCATATCGTCATATTTCTTCATTTTCAATCATTTTCGTCGACTATTAAACATTTCCAGTTTTCCAAGGTCAATTATTGCATTCATGATATAAAAGGAAATAAAAATTATTTCAATTTTGGTGGGATTTGCAGAAATTAACATTTCTAGCTTCACCGAGTCAAAACTGTAATATTATCGTGTATTAAATAGCAGAGAGAGAAATCGTACATGTGTGGGTATACATACGCGATTATTGAAATATATGGCGCACTTGAAACTTACTTTTCAGCACGTAGCAGCTCCTTCTTTTTCCCTTTTTTATCTTCATTTTTCCGCATAGCTATACGTAAGAGCAATGTTTCATACCTTTTTTATTCGAATATTATGTTTTATGTAGCTAGCTTTGCAACGCTTTGCGCGTCTCAATGTTTGCGTTATCTTTTTTCTCTCTGCGTGCATTAATTATTTTAAAAATAACGAAGTGAAAACTAGCTTCGTATTAAAGCTGCAATAAACAGATGAGGATACTCATGGTAATACCTAATTAATTACGATAATGCTTTGTTTATTTACTTTTAAAAATTGTATTGTGCATTTTGATTTGTTTATGATAAACACTACTATTACCCAATTTAGGTTAGTAACGCCGATAATGATCCGTTACCTAATCGACAACTGATAAATTATAGCTTTCACATTCATCGAATTATAATGTCGCTCATTACACACACGAGTCGTAACTCAAGAACGAACATATTTCAGTTACATGTATAAATTCAACATAGTATGTATTAATTTTTAATTGCTATTCTTGTAACATGTGCTATCCAATTCGTCAATTATTTCACTGTTTCAGCTTATATGTAGATTATAATACGTTGTTAGGCTTTAAACCATTTCATTTTTTCACGACAAAAAAAGTAAATTTCTTTTGTTATACATTCTGCTTTATTTGAAATAGCGATTAATTGTATCTAAATTTGAACGAAAAAGATATCTTGCACTACTCATCATAATCTTTAAACGACCAGATTTATTAAAAATATCAAATATAACTGGTACCCCTTCAAATCAGAGTTCTGAGCTATTCACCCAAGTTCAAACAATGACAAATATGTATATGCCTAGACATGACGTCATATTGTGTCATAGCGTTCGTCTAAGGGTTAAAATTTTACTTTTATTATAAGTTAAGTAATTTTTATTCTTTGGATGTATCAAAATAAAAAGGAGTAACGTTGATTTATTTACAAGAAAATCTTCGAATATGTTGAACTGTTTGTATCTCTCAACATGCATATGTGTGTGTTTCTAGATATTTGCAACATCCGTTACTATCCGGATAAGAATTTATTTGCGTATTTTTGGATCTACTCGTTAATATTTAAATAAATAAAATTTTAAGTAGACTTACACACACACATATGGCAGAATATTCGCACCAGATGTCAAGCATCGTTTCACGCATTCCAGTAAACATTTATGAACAATGAATAAGTTGCTGTTATTAAATTAATCAGCTGGCTTCGGAAAATTCATAAATTATGATCTATCATATGACTACTTTAAAGTAACCATTGCAGACCTTTTAGATATTACTAAAAACAGCATCAGCAATCTCAACTTTCGTCAATAATCTAGCTACTAGGATATAATCTTCTATACTATTTTTTTAAATGTGACTGTGAAGTATTAAGGTGCCATTACACGGCGTGTGGCGTGACGCGCCACACGCTGTGAGAATACTCTGGAGCGCCACTTTTCACGCCGCTTGTCTATTTTCAATCCCATACTCGAGTTTTTGGAGTAAAATTTGAACACCACTACCATCTCAAAGTGTCCATAATTTTAGGAAATTAATATATTTTCAAACGAAATACGCTGCGCTTTCATTGAATAAGTATTGTTACAATTAAGAATTAGCTAAGTAAAGTAATTATCATCATCATTAGGAAAAAAGACGCGATTCTATAATTATTTATTTATATCTAATTTTCATACGTAAGAAATTGTTTAAAAAGATAAAAGTGATGTCAAAAGAAAGGTTTTTTATGCCCAAAAGAATAAACTAATTTTCATGAGGTAGCAAAAATTCATATGTGGCAAAAAAACCCAAGAGCGCAATTTTCGTGTTGCTCGAAGTATTTTTTTAACGAATAAATCCCTATTGAAGTATCAGGGAAAATTTTTAAACACATGAAAGTTGTATCAAATTGAAAAATGATTGATACCAAAAGGCGCAGGTACACGGCGCGGAGAGTCAACGCGCGCCCTGAAGAGTCACAACGCGAAGCGCTTATAGTCACGAAGCGCATTGTGACAATACGCGTTTGCGCGTTGTCACTCTAGAGGCCGCGCTACGCGGCGCACAACGCGTGGCGCGTGGTGTCATGACGCGCGTTGTGACTGACTATATGCGCCGCGCGTACAATTAGAACACGCCGCGCGTAGCTCGCGCACCGCGAGCTGCTCTTTGATCGGCGCTCCGCGAGCGGCCCATGGATCGGCGCACCACACGTCGCTTACGAAGCGCCGATCAAAGAGCAGCTCGCGGTGCGCGAGCTACGCGCGGCGTGTTCTAATTGTACGCGCGGCGCATATAGTCAGTCACAACGCGCGTCATGACACCACGCGCCACGCGTTGTGCGCCGCGTAGCGCGGCTCCTAGAGTGACAACGCGCAAACGCGTATTGTCACAACGCGCTTCGTGACTATACGCGCTTCGCGTTGTGACTCTTCAGGGCGCGCATTGACTCTCCGCGCCGTGTACCCGCGCCTTTTGGTATCAATCATTTTTCAATTTGATACAACTTTCATGTGTTTAAAAATTTTCCCTGATACTTCAATAGGGATTTATTCGTTAAAAAAATACTTCGAGCAACACGAAAATTGCGCTCTTGGGTTTTTTTGCCACATATGAATTTTTGCTACCTCATGAAAATTAGTTTATTCTTTTGGGCATAAAAAACCTTTCTTTTGACATCACTTTTATCTTTTTAAAAAATTTCCTACGTATGAAAATTAGATATAAATAAATAATTATAGAATCGCGTCTTTTTTCCTAATGATGATGATAATTACTTTACTTAGCTAATTCTTAATTGTAACAATACTTATTCAATGAAAGCGCAGCGTTTTTCGTTTGAAAATATATTAATTTCCTAAAATTCTGGACATTTTGAGATGGTAGTGGTTCTCATCTTGTCGCCGTTTGACCTGCTAGCTTCAGCTTGATAAGTAGATTTATTCCCACACACTCATTGGCCTTTTTTTCCATTGAAGTAGACAAACTTTTTACTGCCTCTCGATGGGAACAACACGCGGCGTGTAGAATGTCACGCCGGACCATTCTCACGGCATGTGTCGCGTCAAAACACGTTTAAATTTTACTCCAAAAACTCGAAAATGGTATTGAAAATAGACAAGCGGCGTGAAAAGTGGTGCGTCACGCCACACGCCGTGTAATGGCACCTTAATTTAGACTCGACATTTTGAAGAGTACTTTGAAAGAAAAATTCATTATATAAATGTTGAAGAGTGAAATCGTCTGTAGAGGTTTTCATTCAAAAAATATTATTTTTCTTTTGCTGTACACTGCTTATGAAATGCATGCAAAATAACTTACTCCAATGCTTTGTGCCATTTGTATATGGGTGGCCCATTCGGCAGAAAACTGCGCTATGTAGGTCATGGCCTTTACGTTGCGGTTGATGGATCACAGATGGCGACTGACGTGATAAATCTTTTTAGTTTTTATTTATTATTAACTTATTTTTTAAATGTAATTTGCTTTTATAGTAAAATATTTGAAGAGTAGAAATGATGTAGGATTTAATAATAAGTGCCAGGTAATAAATTTTATAATAGACAAAAAGCATTTAATTTATCATTTTTTGATAAAATAAGTACAACTTATATCTATACATGAAATATTATAGTTACGTATTCAAGAATTATATTGTAAAATTTTTAAAAAGAATGCCACACCACTACTTTAATACGGATACCTATATACGTATGAAGCAAGACTATATTAAAACATTTCTGTCGAAACAACGTTTTTTTCAACCTTTGTTGATAAAATCTTCAAAACTATTCAATTGATTAATCTGAAATCTTTACAACAGGTTCCTTGCCTATGGCAAAAATTAGAATGACACACAAATTTTTGTTCTTACTATTTTTACTGACGAAAAACGTCGAAAAAGTAACAACTTTTTTGTTCTTTTTGCATATGTAATAAATAATATGGTTTGCGCGATAGCCAAGATCATATCGAATTAAAAACCATTTCAATGTCCTGTTTTAGACGATGCATTTTTTTGAAAACATCAACAGCGCAGACAGAAATTTTTTAAGGAGTTTTGGTTACATACCTTCCGTTTTTGCACATAAAAACTGTATAAATAAAATTACAAAAAATATTAAGTATTTTAAAAGTATATTTATTGCACCCCAAAGCTTATTTATATTAATATCTACAGCAACAATGTCTAAAAAAAATGCAGAAAAGTGGTAGTTTTTCACAGTACCTAATATAGAATAATCCATCAATTGAGTTTAATTTTAGCAGCATGTATTCCTCAAAGAGTGGATTTTTCCAGCGATAGCCAATAGAACAGAGTCATATGATTGTTTGACCAATACAGAACCTCGACTCAAACAATTTTTAATCCTCAATGATTTTTTATTCACAATGAAACTTAAAATTCCACAAAAATGTTTTTTCTGCAAATCTCTTTCTCAGTCCAGATTTTGTTTGAGCACCCTTCGATCGGATAACCGTATGACCAAGTACGCCTAATTAGATCTCCTCCTTCAGTGGCAATAGTCGTATTAGGAAGTGACGTTTAAATCTATTAAAATATGTGATGTCAGAAACGTTCTATAGTGCTACAAATCATTTTCCAGCATAAAAATGAAAACTGGGTGTAATACTAATAGTACTGGCAACACAAAAATGCAGGTAGACTATGTTTAAAATAAGGAAACAGGCAGATGGTCCGAAGCTCATAGTTTATTTGGCCCCCTTGTTTCGGATAATTGGAGGTTTACTCTCTATCACCCTCCTAACCTGAGATACTATATGTATATAGTATACTATAAAAGAGTATAGTTCCTCTTATATATATATATATATATATATATATATATATATATATATATATATGGTTCTTCACTCACTTTTCTCCTGAAATTACATATTTGTTTCAGGCCTTCGTCGCCGCCTAGCATCAAATATGAAATAATGCTTGCTTACTCATTAGTTGCTCATATTGGATAATCAGGGTTTTTCGTAGAATATTGTTGCTCGGAAGATTTATCGAGGTATCAAATTAGACGGTTAGTTATGGTAAAGCCGTGCTTTCACAGCCATGACTGGGTTATTGGACGAAGAGGATGGAGAAAGGGGTGATGGAAGGGGGTGGGGGGTAGAAGAGAAGCAAAGCAGCAGTTATAAATTTCGTATCACGCCTAAGGGCACCATCGGTTTGAGGTCGCGAGTCGTAAAATCTGCTTCCTGCAGGAGAAGGAGAGGTGCGAAAGATACAAAGGTGCGAAGGAAAGGAGGAGTCGCCGAATTGCGCCTCGAGCTTATTATGGAAAAAATCTTAGCTAAAATAGGCGTTTTCATTACAAGCCGGGTAGACAAAGCACTCTACCGGCTTAGTGTTCTTCGCAGATTGCCCTCGAAAGTGCCTTAGGACTTTATTTATCTTATTTTCTTTCCTCTTCTGACCCCCCCCCCCCCTTCAACTTCTTGCTCCCTCTCCATCCCTATATGTTCGTTATAAGAAGCTGCTCGAACGAAGAGTGAACATTTTTAAGTTTCATCCATAATTTTTGTAAGAAAGATTGAAGAGAATAAGGATAAATGAATGAAATTTCCAGTGGAGTGGGGAAAGGGTCGCACGACAGGCACGCGTCCAGCTTTATGCTTCAGGAGAATACCTGTTTTCTCTCGAAAGATGCAGAACCTAACCGTACAGCTTACAGGTGCATCGCATTCCTTCTGGATATCCACTTCCCTGAAGCCCGCTTTCCTTTCATGATACAGTGAAATGAACGAGATACTTTCGTTCAATTAGCTGCACGTATAATTTTGCCATCTTTAAAATGGATTTCATTGAAATTGACATCAAAGTGCCACCGTATGGCATAATTTTCTAAATATAATATCTGAGCTATTTCACTCAAATATTTATTCTTACCACCTGAAAAGTTACTCTAAAGTAAAATAATAAAAATATGTTACATTGTAGTTATTGATCTTTTTTTATTATAAAATTTACGTGTAATACCTCCTTCATGCTTTCTGTCACAGCACTCTGATAGTGGGTGTAACAAATTTTATTCTTTTACAGCCTATTTGATTTTAACCGATGGATTAGTAGTTTTTTCATCATTTGAAAATAATTCTTTTTCATCTTCGCTGATTCTATGCTTTTTGCTGTCTTTGTTAATACTATACGTGCATTCCTTTCGCTCTACTTACAGCGACTAATTTAATATTCGGATACCCTTTTATCTGAAAAGGAAGTGCCTATGTATGCACATGGTATAGACAATTATGTATTTATTTCCCAGGAAGTTTGATAAAAAGTGTATTTATATTTAATAATAAGGTATAGATGTTCAAACTTGCCTTATAGTGAAAGCAGACGAAATTAAAATTATAAAATCTTATTCATTCAAACTTCCGGAAAAAAACAGATAGCCTCTGCCAGAAGTAAATCTTTTTACAAGAATGGTTTATAATTTAATTTTACTTATTTTATTTGTGTCTAACTGTTTTATGAAAATAAATGGTTATCCTAATTTTAAAGCTAATCATTATAACATAAAATAAGCTGAAAACTTCTTTTCATTTCAGCTCAACTAAAGTTAGTATTGTCATAGTTTTTCAGTGTTATATGGGAAAGTAATAAACATATAGAAAGTATTTTCTAAAACTTTATTCTACGATTGACATTTATTATTTCTCACAATTACGTGTAAAAGAGTTTAAAATATCATCGAGAATATGTAATAATTTCACTCGCCTTCCGCTTGTACAAAAAAACTACTACTTTTTGCATTTGTTACATATATAAATAAAAGTTCTGATTTCTTACCAAAGCGTATTTTTTACGAGATTCGGAAAATAACTATTCATTTTAATGCTGCATACTTTATCTATTTTTCATTACATTATTTTGTAATAAAACTAAATCTAATAAATGGAAAAGAATGATTATTAGATAAATTTCCTTCATCGTTTATCAATATTAACATAAATATTCTACAGTAGTAATTTAAACGAATCGATCCGTATTCGTTTTAGGCTAATGCAGTCTTATTCGAAGGTTTTTAGCTTTGAATTTGAGTAAATCCGGCTTAAATCTTAGTCCAGTTGTAATGACCACTAAGCCTGTGCACGATTTAGCGTTTTTCAGCGTCCGCGTCGTTTCTTCTACTGGTTTCCGTTCTTTCTGTTGAGCCGTCATGTACATGCAGACGGCTGTTAGCTTTGTATACAATGTTAATAATAGGAAACCTTTCATTCCCTTTGAAGATGCCGTCAACGCGTGCCTATTCCCCCACCCTTGTACAAGTGTGACTAGTGAGACTCTGAGACTGACTGTGAACTGACTCTTAGCAGTCCTGACTGGTCCTGACTCTCAATCCCAGTGGTCGAGTGCTTTGAAAGTTCATTCATGATACTTTCTCCCTCATCCTCTCATCTCCTCTTCCCTCTCACTTAAACATTTTCGTAAAGTAACCATAATTGAACATTTGAATGACCGTAAGTAGAGTATCTTTGGAAATTAAAAGTTATCTGAGGGTAAATGTATGAAATTGTGCTGGTCACAAGCGGATGCTTTGTCGGTCTCCTTATATCTTCGTCTGATCGGCATATCTAATTAAGACAAAGCCGAAGAGACGATCAGAGATCAGAGTCGATTGTTTTGTGTAAGGACGAGAGTACCCTGTAGAAAATGAAGGAGGTAAGATGCGAGCATGTACGATTAAATCTGTGCATATTCATTGAAACCTGTGGCGGGCCGATGTCGATTAGGTTAGGTAGGTTAGGTGTATAAGTATATTATTTTGTGGAGCATTGTGGATACCATGTTTGGTTGATCCTTCCCTTGCTACTACGTGGCTGGTGAATGGCTTGGGTGATTGGTGGTAGTTTTCTGATTATGAAGATGCACGAGCCAGAAACCGGTCACTTTCTCATTTCAAGCTAACAAAGTAAGTGCAGTATCATTTCTCGTTGCTGGAGGGCTACAAATAACTTACAACTTGCCCAATTCGTTCGAAAGCTTAAGAACAATTTGGACTTGTTACTGTGGGCTCGTTCTAATTAATTTTTCCAATGGGCCAATCGTAGTAGGTTGTAATAACATACGAAATATGCCCTATTTTGGTTTAACTGTCAATCTGAAAAACAAGATATCTCAATTGTTATACTTAATACAATGTGTCACAATTTATTTGCAGGGTTTAGCAAAATGACCGCATCGTTATGTAGGTGGATTCCCGAAGGTTGTCTAATATAAAAAGTTCTATGTAGCAAAAAGTGGTATGATGGCTTTTTAGATATAAGGTTTTAAACATTATATTTCCAAAAAAATGTTTTATAGTTTAAAGGGGAATATCAGATTGTATACTTGTTTTGCCCTTGAAATGTCTTTCAAAGGTCACGTTAAAGTCCCTCTAATTACTTTTAATAAATCATTTTATTAATTTTGCATACTCCTTTAATTGATCTCAAGAGTTTTCCAAAATACTTTTCCATTTATCATTTAATCCAGTCGTTTGCAAGATATTTCCGTTTGAAATTATACTTGCGGTTGTTTTGGCTGAACTCTGAAACAATGTAACTGAGACCCATACAGTTGTAAAGTCGCTCACCTGCTGACAATTTGAAATTGAGAAATATCTTACAAATGACAGAATGCAATGAAAAAATGAAAAGAGGATTTTAGAAGAATATTTTGTCAGCTAGCAGAGTATGCAAAAATAAATGGTTCTATTTTCAAACATATCAGTGACCTTGATATAATAGAAATTATAACCTTGAATAAAAATTTGTTCTTGCAAAACCACGTGTCCTGTCGAAGCATTTAAATTATGCTTGAAACAATTTCTCGTACGTCGAACCATAATGAAACTACGCCTTGTAGAAATGATTTAAAAACAAGTATAGTAAGGTTTCACAAAAATTATTTTGTTCTTATATATATATTAGAATGTACTGAGAAAAAATTGTCTAGAAATTATTGAAATATTTCTTTCTTCTGTCCCAAATAAAGAAACATCTAATTGATTTCAAGAAAATTTTTCTCAGTGTAATTTTTATCAATTGCCTAGCTAGTTTCTCAATTTGACGCCTGAACTTATAAAAACATGCTGATTTTCAAGTATGTTATTGAAATTTTGCTTGTATCCTTCATTTGATAGCGATAAGAAAATCAATTAAAAGTTCAGTTATCGTCAGCTTACGCAATATGTACTACATAATGCAATAAGCTTTCGTTCGAATTTAGCATTCGAGATGGGGCTGCCGTGTTTCGTCGTTCAACGACTTTCAATTTGGTCTCGGTGCCACTTTCCCCGGTACTTTACTATAGTTATGCACTTTATTTTCACCCAATTATCAAAAGTCTTCCTTTCAATATAGTATGAAATATACGAGAATTTCCATACTAAATCGCAGGACTTTTTATCACGGAGTTTTTAACCCAATTCAATTTATTCTACTTCTTTGTATATACTGTAACACGATATTTCAATTCAAGCTTTATCCTTTTATCTTAATTCATAAAAGTGCCCCAAAGTTTTTAACAGTTTCGTAGAGTTATAATTTAAAAAAGATTTATAAACGTAAAAACGCTGCTTATTTTTTCCTCTTTAATTTTAAATTTGTTTTTATGTATGTATATTTTAACCTTTTCGTTACGGCAGCAGTCCAGTCCGCTGGAGTAACGCCACTGAACGGAGCACTCCGCCAGAAAATGTACACATATTTCATCCCTACCTTGTTATTCTTCTGTGTGTACACTCCTTGAGGTGTTACATAACAATATACTAGAAAATTTTACAATTATTTAAAAAAAACTACAATTTAGGCAATAAATTAATATAAAAAATTAAAATTAATCGAGTGGATGCTGCCTATACAGCCAGCGATCGTAACGAGAGGGCTGTAAAATGCGTATTCTAGATCTACTCTTAAAATCTATTGTCCATTTTAATTTTTTATGAAATTTACCGCTTTTTTCAGATAATAAGGCTACTATTTTAATTTACCTGATTTTTTATAACTTTAGAATTATTGATAGATTATAGAGTCGGAAGAAAAGTAAGAATAAGAAGAATGAAGAAAAAGAAGAAGGACAGTGGGAACGTTAAAAGCTCATGAGCCAATCGACGTGCAGCCGGCACGCGTCCAACAACTGAGAAAGAAACGCCGAAACTGTGCGCGACAGGGCGAGCAGGTGTATATGAGGCACACAGGTGCTTCTTTGCTTTCTTGCTGGGTTGCTTACTTACTTGTCTGCCTACGAAGCGTGTAAAAGTGGCATCGTTGCCTTCGCACGTTTCTATGTACATATGTATATATGTATATAAATGAACGTGGATGCTATGACGAAAAAAAATTATGTTCACAATTTTAAGGAAACAATTGTATGATCTGCATTTTTCAAGTTACCGTCTCGTGTCGTCCCAGAAGCAGCTGAAACGTTTTCCACTGCTCAAGGTCAGAAAATCCTATTACGTTGCAAATAGGATAAACCGTCAGGATGGTTCTTCGATGGATCGCAGCCTTGATAAAAATAGTCGCTTCGGTACAGATCGACAGTCTCCCACTGATCCTTTCAGAATATTAGCTGTAATCTTATTTTCAATTTAAAACGTTCGAGCAACGACGTTTGACGCTCAATGAGAAGTCCTTTCCGCCCCGACTAACCATTCTTAAACCTTGTAGACTCAATACTAATTCTGTGGAAATCGTTTTCTCTTGCCCTTTTCAACTATTGTAATAAATATACAGAATCTTTGCACAAATAGAACAAGGGCAGAAAATCTAATAATAACGAGCCTTTTTTAGGTCATATTTGAAAGATAGTAATTCGATACTGTGTACCGGTGAACCTTTTTGATCCTTTTGGTTTCTAGAGTGTTCAGGAGCACCGCAAAGGGTATATGCGTTGTGCATCAGTGCATATGCTTAACTTGAAAGGGATAATGGAGCCTTCGACTTGGCCAACTTTCAAAAAGTTTCTGATAAATGTTCAAGGAATTAATTTTTAATAACTCAATAATTGCTGCAGAAATGTGTAAAATTACGGCTACCTCAGCATCTTCATTTTTTTCTTCCCGGTGAATGTAAGATTGGTTTCTTTGATTTTTAATTCAGAAACAAATACAGTGAAAATAAAATAGGCTATTTTAATCATTCAACGAACAATATCAACTTTAATGTTTTTTCAAATTAAAATTAATGAGAGTAATAAATACGTTGTTATCAGTATAACTCAAAATATTAAGCTGAACCATGAACTGTTTATAAAACTTATCCTACCATCCCAAGTTCACCAGAGTTAGCTTAAAAGATTTTCAATATATTCCAGTAATTTGGACCAAGTTGACAAAGTTTCTAATCGACTTTCAGAAATTTAGTATAAAAAGTGCAAGCAAATATGTATTGTTTGTTAATAATAAATGTTACAGGAATGTGTAAATCTGCAGATACTTGTGTTTTACCGATTCTGTTTCCACGCGCACGTGGTCGATGGGAGGCAGATGCGCCTCACTCGCCCCCGCAAGCGAACAGCTGGGCGTTCGTCCGTTTCGTTGAGGCGCGAGAGATTTGCCGATAACAATTCAGAGGGAACCACAAACGTAGGGTAGCATAAAAAAAACGTAAGCAAGATTAAGCGGATCGACGAGAAAAATAAATCTTCTACTCTCATTACAAATAAGGTCTACACACACCCTATTATTTTCAAGAAACTCGTCTTATCATTAAACTATCACAACAGAAATATCTTTTGCAAATGCCGCAAATAACATTAAATTTATACAATAAAATTTATCGAGATTTTTCTCGAAAACTCTTTTCACCAAAAAAGCCAAGTCATTTATTTGCTTGCTTTGCAGAATGAAGTAATTTGATACCTGAAGTAAGAAAACAGCCTAAGTTCTTCGTACTGCAAGACTTTTTTCATGGAAAAATTAGAAATTCGTTCTGAGGAAGAGGAATGTGTTTTAATTTTTAAAAGCAATATTTTTCTTAATAATTATAACTGTGATAATTCTTAAGTACAACCTTTTTGTTACATAGTAGAAATGTAGAGGAGAAATGGATAGTTTTATGTATAGGTAGGTTAGGTAGGTAGGTAGGTAGTAGAAAGGTAGGTAGGTCGGTAGGTAAAAACGGAGATATAGGCGGATAGATAGATAGATAGATTAGTAGTAGGTATAAGGCAGGTAGTATAGGGTAACCTATAGGTAGATAGAAATGTAAATAAGAAGGTAGGCAAGGTAAGTTGTTGGTACATACATAAGTGCAGCCGTAGCACCGAGGCTTACGTTTAGGCAAATATTAAATAAACCAATCCTAAATAAATCGGGCGACTTTAGGACTGACACAAATATTTTCACATCAATTAAAGCTGCACAAAGACAGGCTTCGCATTGCAGTCAAAGCGTACCGGAAAACTGGCGCCGAGCATAAAAATCTGTTTTCTATCCGCTCAAATTTCATCTCCATATACCGCTTCTTCCTCTTGTTCTACGTTCTTTCCACTTTAGTTTTAAGCTATTCGTTTATGTGTCCAAGTTTTCTGACTTCCGATGCTTCTCTTAATGGACTTTGGCTCTCGTGGGATTTTCTTTCTTTCCTTTTTCAAGTTTCCAAATTGGAGCTGGTCCCTTCCATCACTGCGACCTCTTTATACCCCTAGACCGATGTATAATCTTTTTTCTTCTTTCAGTCTGCGAGACTCTTCAAATATTCTCACATGCATTGTTCAATATAGTTTAATAGCAGTTTGGCAATTCTGCCTTAAAAATAAACTTTTGAACACTACAAGTTTGTTTCAGATTGGTATGAAAAAATTTTACTGTATTTTTTAGACACCCGGTGCATCTGGATCGGATTTTCTTTTCCAAGTGAATCTTGCTTTTAAGAGCAGGTAGAAAAACGGTTGAATGATATCGTAGCGAAATGCGCCCTTTCTCCTGAATATACGTATAATACGTATATTATATATCCGTGATCGACGAGGTGGCTAGTTTAATCCAAAATCCAGTCCTTGGGTAAAACCGTTATACTTCAATCCCGAGAATAAAATACAGCAGGGCTTTTTTAAACAGGAAGTAGAAAGAGGCAGAAATGTTTATGACGACAATACGATTAATAAATAGAGCATTTAGTGTGTGGCTTATATTAATTTCAAATAAATTATTAATTTAAGAATGAAAAATTAATATATCTAGATCATTTAAAAACTAGAAATGCTTATAGAGAAGTAGAAATAGTAGGGGGGGATGAGTATGAAGAAAGGGGTAATAGATAGGGTAGAGTTAACTTTGGATAGAGAGCTGCGTTTTGATATATCTCTTTTACTTAAAAAATGTAAGATGTTGAACTATGTGAAATGGTTAACAGTTGATTAAATTTTGAAAAATTACTTTAGTAAGAATTTTAAAAGCTAATATAACTAGAAATTTTAAATGGCTAGGATATACATATATAGGACAGAGTGGTGGAAAGAATGGGTAGAGTAAACAAGTGTACGTAAGTGAGAAGGAGGTTGGGGGCTCTTTTGGTGAAGCAGGGTTCGATATAAGGAGACCGAATGTTTTCTCGTCTTTTCATCTTTCTTTTAATTTTAAAAAATGTGTTAAACTAAGAATACAACGATGCACGTTTGATGAAATGAGTTGCTCATATCAATTTCTAATAACTAATTACGGTATTACTATGAAAAATTAATATATCTATAAAAATTAAAAAGGCTAGAAAAGGAAAAAGGGGTATAAGAAGAGAGAGAGAGAGAGAGAGAGAGAGAGAGAGAGAGAGAGAGAGAGAGAGAGAGAGTAGAGGCTCTGGACGGAGCAGGGTTAGCTTTGATGAAAGCCGCGCTTCTCCGTTTCTCGCTCTCTCTCTCTATCATCGGCTACTGCTTTTGGCTGGACAGAGTATCGATTTCACGCGAACAATGAATGCGATGGACTATTGTGCGGTTTGCAGCGAGCCGCGTGCTCGTGCATTGGTGTGGTATTTACCTTCATCCAGCAGTTTACGCCTGGTCGTCTTTTGCGAAAACATCTTCTAATTTTACTAATCCTAGTCAATCCGCAAACCGCCACTGAGACTGTCTAAAAACACCGTAGAAGCGGCATGCGATGAAAATTCTTACAATATTCCTCAAGCATCTGCTATCTCGAATTTTGTAAAACGATACCTTGTACTGTTTAAAGATAATAGTCGACCGTTTACTGGAAATTCTGAATTTTGGAAACATATCAGATATTATACAGCTGCGAAGGTGTAAGAGCAAGTGTGTGTGTGTATGTGCCTTTGAGAGAGAGAGAGAGAGAGAGAGAGAGATTGCCCTCGATTATGACGTTGACTATCAGCTGAGTTTAAAAGGAAAAAAGAAATATTACTCCGGCAAACTTGTTGCATGCATGCACGGGCGTATGATACTTGTATATACTGATTCGTGTAGGTACATAATATATACTGCACATATGTATATAAAGGTATATACTATAGAATATTCGAAGCAAGTCGAAGAAGCAAGTCGCCCGGATAATTTGAAAACGATCCGATCTGACCAGCAGCTGCCTGCCTTACGCGTTAAATATTCAAGAACTGGTTCCTTTTAGTAGACCGAAGTGAACCACGGTTCTTCCGACTCCACGAATTTGGCCATGCACTGATTTCTTCACATTCGATTCAATAATAGTGCATTCCAACTTCACAACTTCCTCCCATCACTGTGCTTTCTCTCTCCTGGTATCATATATTTTACGAGCATTCAGTGAACTGTAATTTAATACCAAATTGGTAAAAACAGCACGTAAATTCAACGAATCAGGAATGAAAAAGAAAGCCAATATTTTTCATGTCATTTAGCTTATCTCTTTTTGTCAGCAAATGCCTCTCCCAGTTTAGTCTTGCCAAGGCACGCGCCTCTTCGTATCTTAATTCTATCTGTAGGGCCAAACTTTTCTACCTTTTCTATTTTTCTTTTTTCCCTTTTTGGATCTAACGCCCATCTTCCGTGTTGTCGGAAAATTTTCATTTTCTTCAATACATGGGATTTGTGATCAAAGTTGATGCTTAGGTGTTATCATAATAAATAAGAGGAGTGAAAATAAGACTGAATGATAGAAAACGTTAAAAATAATTCTTTAGTCATTTTATCCAATTAATGGCTTCCTGAGAAGCAAAAGAGAGTTGTGGTGGTTCATCGCGCTGCGCTCAATGTCGTACTTGTTGCACAGGGCGTGATGCAATTTAGAGGGACATTATATTTGCTCCATCAGAAATTTTTAAATGAATGATAAATCCATAAAAAATATTTTCAGCACATTTTTGTTGACATATAGTTTAAATCTTCAAAAAAACGAAGGTAATTTTTATAGCTTTATAACATACGGATTAATTAACTTATTTGCTTGGACGATTACGGCTTGGTGAAATGTCTAAGATAAAATAATTAAGACAATTTCCGAAAAAGTAAGATTATGGACACTAAGAAAGTTTTTTTTATAGATTTATTAGCCTTTTTTTAAATGATGAAAATTTTCGATCGAGAAAGTAACGTCCATTTAATGATTTAGGACCAATTTCGATGTAGCTAAAATGCCATACGTGTCTATAGTTAGTTCTTCTTTAAACAAATTTAGAAATTACGTATCTCGGAAAAAGTACACTCGTTACCTTCCTCGTACCTTGTAGGTTATTTACATCTACTACTTGGCTTAAAGCTGAGAGTGTTCTATTGCCTATCGTATCACCTCTATCGTTCCAAAAATTGTTGCAAATCCTTTATTGAAAACACGCATTACCTACAGTTTGAATCATAATGCAATTGTTTTCCGCTTCAAAAACATTTGCTAAAGTGCGTAGATAGTTCACACTCATTAATATTTTCGATTTTGTGTGATTCTGCCTAACAATCTTTCTAACAGCTCATCTTTCGTCAAGTCTCTACATAGGCTTCAAAATATAAATCGAACTGATGAATATCTTGAACGAGAGGAGGAGGATCCTCGTGCAGGTATATACCTACCGGCAGGAACCCGCGCATTTAAGACCGAGAAATATATATGCATTCTTAGACTGCTACAATTTTTACGAATTTTCCCTAAATTATACGAATTGAAGTTCGTCAAAACGTATACCAATCAATTTCCTTCAGGATGTGAATTTGAAATTATACTTATAGTTATTTATATTTAATTAGGTAATTACAGCTGGCTCTTTAAACTTAAATTGAAAAATATCTGAAAGTATCTGAATAAATAACACGCACCTTAGCCGTTACGCTGGTGAAGATCTTAAGATAATGATTTAATGTTAGCCGATCTTATTTTGTTTTGTATAATATTATTTCCTTAATTTATTAAATGGGCAAATTAATTATAATTTCAATCAATAATATTTCTAGTTAATTTTAATTCATATTTTTGACTCTAACATTATCTAAACGCTAAAATAATGTTACAAAATAAGGTATATATATAATTTATTCAATATTTATTCTGCTATTACTTTGCGTTTAGTTATCATCTTTATGTATTAATAAAACTTAATTAACATTATTTAAACGTTTATAGCTTTTATGGGTTAAGCTAATTTGAAATACATATATTACACTTCAGATTTATCCCGATAAATTAAATATTTAAATTGATAATAATAAAATATTTTTAATATCAAATTGCAAAGGCCAGAAAAAAATTGTCGGCTTATTTAAGCATTAATGGATTAAGAAAATAAAGAATAGTTCATATCTTTATTTTTACATATTAAATAAATCTTTAATATTTATAATTATTCAAAAGATAAAAGAAAATGCAATTGACACATCGACTGAGGAAAGAAAGAAAGTTGAAGCTGACACAACAACTGTAGAGATTAATCTGCAAGATGGATCGATCCTTGTTTTTTCGTCAAAATTTGGAAAAGATAAATATCCCACAGACGAAGGACATCTTGGCTACTAATCTCATCTTGATAAGTAAGACATTTTTATTTATATCTTAATTCTACAGAAAAGTGAGAGGGCTGTATCCTCACGACATTTTTAACAAAATATGCACATTTTAAGAAATTTGTTTAAAGGGGTTCAAGCAATTTTTTATTACACGTAGAATATTCAGTATTATAGGGGATGTGGTTTCAATACAATTATTTTTTCCTTCTTCATTGGTTCAATAACGTAATAAAAATTTATATTTATATTTTTGATTATTTTCTCCATATAAATTAATTTTTTAAGTATCAATATATTCTAATGCAAACTTATGCTTAAATCGGATTTAAAACGCATACTGGCGACACCACTGCTGAGATTTCCGTCCTTTTTATTTCCTTTTCATTTCTTCGTACGTTTATAGCATAGTTCGATCATTTTTTACGGTTATTCATTGATTTTAATCTCTTATATTCTACAATACATAGGAGGAAAGGGTTACCGACCAGGTGTACTCCCACGATTGCTACAAATGGATTCGTTCATCGAATTGACGTTTTTCAACCCATACCCATTCAGTTCCTTTGATGACCGTAGCATTTCTCAAGTTTTCAACGTCATTCCAATCCTCTTCTTTGTTCCCTCGTCTCGCTAAGATAATTTTTCATGCTATATACTACAAATTTCATTATAAAAAATATTTAGATTTGCAGTAAGAGCTTAGAAACGAAGCTATGCACAGCTTTTAATACATAAGATAGATTTTAAAATATAAATTTCCAGATTTTTATTATATTATACACACATGTGGTTTTACTTACATTTGATAAACCGAATTGAAGAGATCAATGAGGGGGTAGAATTAGTACGCTCATGCTGGCATGTACCAGCAGTGACTCATAACTATTTCAAAATGCATCAAGAGTTCTTCGACGCGACTATATATTAATATTTATTCTTAATAATTAATGACGAAATTAAACAAATACATTATATGTTTCGAAAAAAAAATCATTTTAGTTTTATAATATGATAAAGTAATAAAATATATAATTAATAAGATTAGGAGATTTCTTAATTGTATAAAGTATAATTATTTATGTTATGTACAAATGTAAGGATAATTATTGTGCAAAATGAAAAATATCTTTGTATTCGAAAAACTTTTATGGGGGGTATATTTTCAAGCGAATGAGTTTGCGCGACCTATCTTTTAAAGTCACGACTGAGTGGTTATACCTGGACCGATCTAAAAATCAATGGCGCGAGGACGATTTTACGCATTTGTGAGTCAGGTCCCAAGTTTTACATCAAATTGCCCATAATGCAGAAACCAGATCAGAGCAGAGAATATTATTTCACAGGCACGAACGCTCAAGTGTGCGTGGACTCCAGTTGGTCGTATCAGTCAGATCAGATCAAATGCAAACTTATGCAATACCATACAGTAGATTAAGCAAACGGCTAGATTCGTTTATTACGTTGCACGAGTAATTACACATATTTGACTGTCAGTAACTCGAGTTCCAGTTGTGGCATGAATTTAGTAAATTTTGGTACCACACACAATCTTACAAGTTTCTTGATTAATTATTTGTAATGTTGATTATGGTGTGTGGCCGTTCTTTTTACGGTTTAATATAGTATCTCTATTAACCTTCTCCCCTTACCAATGATTTTTACCAGTCACTCCTCCGTGAAGGCAGCTGATCGTCAAGCTCGAGTTATCACTCGTTACATGTATCTCAGGTATAGTAAGGTTATACGTGGATTTGTATATTTCTTCTCTTTGTCCAAGCTCAAAATTTTACGAGCTTCGCTATTAATAAAAAATAAAATTCAATGTTATCGTATATACCACCCTAACAGCATCAAATTGTTTTAATCATTTTGGACACGTTGCAAAAAAGCATCAAAAACTGATTGAAATCTTCCAGCAACATTCCTGACAGATCAGTGCAACTTTGATGCTGTCAGGGAAAGTTTATTCGTCTATCTCCTTATCTAGCGTGATATCCCGTTGATCGTACTGCAGTTTGTATAATTTACGTGCTCATATTGAACTTTCCAATGATAATTAACTGTAATGTAACGGCTATATATATATATGTATGTATAAAACGTGAGCACGCGCGTTCCCACGTACACTTGCGGCGGGGTAGCACGAGCTGGCACGCAGATAATGCACGAACGAAAATTTCAAACAACGCGGGGGGCTGTCCGTTAATACTCCTTACTGTGACTGTAAAAACCTTGGTACTCGTGACGTCATCGCCATATGGCTCTTCCGGTATAAGTATATTACCAAATGCACGCGATTCTCACGAAAAGGAGTTTATGACCAAATCCTTCCTTTTGTTTTTTCGCCTTTTTTTGTAAATGAAAGAACGGTGTAACAATAACGCCTGGTCTGGAAAAAAAAGGAAACAAAAGGGAGAGAATAGTCTTGTTTTGACAAGTTCCTGGATAGGTGATAAATAATCGCCACCAGGCAGAATCAGCATCTGCCTATCCCTGTTCAAAGTATGAATCTGTCTGTTAGCCTGTGGGCTCTCTCGAAAGGGTGTTTCGAAAGAAGGGGCACGTGCCCGCATCACCTGCATTAAAATCTCTAGGAAAAGTATGTATGGAAAAGCGACAGCTGCCAGCCAGGTTTCCCATCTTTTTCAGAGATACGTCTTGTTCAAATAAGGCAAACCGAACCTCGCCAGGAGGATTCTCATGGTGAAGGGGGTAGATCGCACACTTGAAGCGAATTCTCAAAAATAGACATTTCTTTTGAAATAAAGTGCAAAGAAAGCCTTTTCACAGGTCAACCCTTTTTTCTATACATGCCAAGCGCAGCCCTCCTACACATCTGGCGCGATATGCTTATTCTGCCAAACCATGCAAAGGTTTCTGGTCAGGATCGATTCACACGTGACTGTGATTAGGATTTTTTGCTAAATCATTCCTTCCTTATCTTCCACTGAGGATAGGATTTGTCGCTGGGAATAGGGAGGGGGTGATGTCTTGAGCGAGTCTGTGTGATTCGCACCCACGCGTGCGGTGTACCGCGACTGATTCTACCCAAGTTTTCAAAGGTTTTCATATAACATGTACAAGGTGTGTCAGCGATACATATTAAAGCTAGAAGGGGTTGCAAAGTCGTTAACTTTGAGTAGCTTTTTTTAATGAACTATGGGTCACAGGGCTACTAACATTTTTTAATAAATTTTGAAAATTCTACGTTACTGACCTCTAACCAGCATCGTAAATGTGTGTACGTGTGCATAGAACATTTAATAGTTGATAACTAGATATAGCCGGGGAACTGCATTGAATTAAAATTGAAAAATACATACTTTAACTGCTCCGATCTTTATGGAGTTGAAACCTAATATTTTTCAAATAATTTTCATTCAAAATCCGTTAAGAGAAATCAATTTCTTGTAATTGTCAGAGTGATGCTAACCTTGATGCAACAATAGTCTTTATGATAAATTCCAAACTTTTCTGTGGCACACTGCTCGCAGGTTACAATGATAAATTTTGTCAATGAGTCGTTCAGTTTGCAAAAGTTATAGTCTTTTTTCAATAGCTTTGATAATCATCAATTTTGCAGAAGAAATTCTGTATCTCATAAAAATTATTATTAATTTTATAACAAAAAAAGGGAGTCCTACCACTTTTAAATTACACGATTCACAAGTGACCCTCTCGTTATCTTTTATTGACAAGGGTTAGTTTTCAGGGGGAACAACAAACCGTTAAGTGAATACAAAATTATCGTGAGTGGCCCATGCACTGCCTTGTACCTGGGCTTGCTATGAATTTGGGAAAATTTAAATCATACTTTTAGGTTACGTTCGAAAAAGTTATTCAGTAAAACAAGTACAAAGCTTGCATGCAACTGATTGTTATTTGAAAATTTAATCTTAGCCTTGATTATAAACTGTCAAATTCATCATCATGATTAATATACATGTGAATGCTATTATATAAGGTTTTCAAAATCACTCTATCCTTATTTTCTATTAATTTCAGTATTGTAGGAAGGAGAAGAGGAAAAGTCGTTTGGACGCAGTTCGGAGTGGCTCGTGCGCTGCGCTATGGCTGGTTTCCTCCACGTTTGTGGAGATTGTCACCGTGTTCTATTAGTCTTGATTACAAGCGCAACGGTGCACGGCCTCACCTGCTCCCTGCAGGTGGTTGTTTCTTACTATCTATATACGCGTATATATATATATATATATAGTATACAGGGTGTTTTAAAATTAATATTTCGGAAGTCGTGCAGTTTGGAAAAATCTATAATACTATGTATATGCAGTTTTATATTTTCGGCATACTCTGCTTCAGAAGGGATTTATTACAAAGGTCAAATCAAGGTCATTTATATTTTGTTCTATTACGAAAAGGCTTGGAATCAACCCTTGGTTTGCATGATTTACATTCCGTGATTATCGTGTTGTTGAGTGTCGACAAACAATAAATTTTAAAAGTCTCGATAATGAGTGGCTATGCAGCAGTTATACACACTACTTTGCACATACTCTCGGCGATCTATGTGCAAATTTAATTCCATATATCTAGTAAACAACTGGGTGAAAAAATATACCAATATAGTGTTTGTAAAGCTCTTGAGATAAGCTACAAGAATATGTAATAAAGGATAGGTGTTTGCTTAAAATAAATTTAAGTGACCTTTAATACGTCAGCTATATAGTTATTTTAGGTGAATACATCTTTTTAATCCTTGCCACATTCGTTTCAAAGATTCGTTAATTATGCAACATTTATGCGATATTGGAGTATATCCATTCTTTTCGACCACCCTGTATATTACATAAGATTGACTTTGCATGGCCTTATGAAGATTCTGCGAAGGTCAACTTAAATTTTTTTATGGCATTATATATTCTTAATTGCATATTTCAATTTAAAATAGTATATATAGATTTAGGTCTGGTTGAAGTAGTGTGCGTGATCGCTGTGCTTACACATGTATATGGTTGCTCATTAACTGGTAATTTAAAATCGAAACATTTATACAATTAACAACTAAACGAAACAATTAATTTTATATGGTTTTTTGGTAAGATTTTTAGGTATGATACGAAAATATGTATGTGTGATAAAAATATGTAATTCCATTTAAAAAACTGGAATTGACTATGATATAACCTTCATCATGTCTGCAAGGTAATCTACAAATTTTTGAGCTATTAAACTCATGTATTTAATATTTTCTTTTGCAATGCCTAATTGTTTAGATATTTTCTTGTTTTTAGACTTATTAATGTCACACCTTGTATGTGACATTATAGGC
This sequence comes from Prorops nasuta, assembly GCF_024137725.1. Taxonomy (NCBI): domain Eukaryota; kingdom Metazoa; phylum Arthropoda; class Insecta; order Hymenoptera; family Bethylidae; genus Prorops; species Prorops nasuta. Next base: position 7,956,695 of record NW_027116802.1, on the reverse strand, counting down.
GAACACTTTAAAAATTAAGACTTCTCATTATTGTTTTGAATTCTTGATATACAATTACAATTTAATATTTCCAACCTCGTATTTATTATTAAAACTGTTTAAAATTACATTACCCACAATTCCCTGAAATTTGGAATTTTGCCACCTTATATATTATTCTCTACCGGGAAAAATACTTCTTTATTCACTAGACCGATTGTTATGCCTGCACCGACTTCTATTCCAAACTCGAGGTGACTCAAGATTCGTTGTGTGTTCATAGATACAATCAGGTATTTTTCCTCCTACAAAGTATATCAAAAAGCATATTTCAGATGAATCGTTCTATTGGAAAATAATAAAATCTATTTTTGTTTACAATAGTTTCTGCAGTGATAAATATCTCATAATAGCATAGTTAATTAATATTTTTTTTATTAGATTTTTGTGACATTCCAATATAACAATTCACATACCATACAGTGCTTATTACTATATCGTTTTGATGTAACCGAGCAGGATTTCCAAGAGCTCTCATTCTTCCTCTTCCGTAAGTTTCATCCAGTTTTATCACTGACCACTGTTAAACTGTATTTGTTCCCCAATCCTTCTCCCCGTGTACTCGCAATCGAACCGATGCGGGGCAGTTGCACCTGGACACCCCCGCAACAAAAGTTTATCTACGTTGATTCTATCTATTTTATGAAAAAAAAAAAACGGTGCAACAACGGATGCACTTATGGGAATAATTTTTTTCTTTTTGCAAGAGCAACTTGACGATTCTTTCAAACTGAATTATATTATCAAGAAAATATAGAAAAGCATTAGCTGAATTACTTATTTTAAGACCATTCGATTTTAATTAAACGGCTTCCATAAGTTTTTATTATATTTAGGATATAAAGAATTTAGTTGAAATAAGTTGGTCTGAAAAATATATTCCTTAATTAGACTAACTAGAAATTTGCATAAAAATATTTTTGTGCAAGGTGGATACGATTAAAAAAAATAAATTTTTAAGTATTTTTTATTATTAATTTTAAATTAAAATTAATATAACTTACATTTTATATGCTTTTTATAAGGTTGTCTTTCAAATAATTTTCTTAAAAACTTGATAAAATATAATCTACAATTCTATGATAACGTATGCCAAAAATATCTACACAGTAATCTTTAAATATGTACACGTAGATATTGAATGTTTGCTATTAGTATATCCGGTACGCAATGGATGCTTACCGAAGCGATCTGAAAATGGTATACAGAATACATTTAAAAAAATAAACAATATTCTCCTAGCGCTGGTGAAAGATATAATATATAACATATTTTACGTAAAAACTATGATGACTTCAGGAAATTTATACAATTATTAAAGTATTATAATTTTATAGTTTTCTTACATAAAAAGAAATTAATTTTTACCATTACGTGCTTGTGAAATTCATTAACAAAAACCTGCAGTTTAATCACGATTCTTGAGTTGTAAAATAAAGAAAAGTTTGAATGCTTTTCAATCCATCGAATATACAATATTTAAAAACAAAGAATTTATCAAAAATTTCTGTCGAAAAGCGTATTTTGATATAATGTGTTTTCTACTTTAATTATTTTGTTAAGTATAATAAATAAAAAACTAATTTAGTCGTTAGTATATTTTTTGTATAACCTTTCTATAACTTTCGATTTTTGCTATAGATATGTAAAAGTGGGTTGATTGCTTTTTCTTTAATTTCTTACGCTTGGAATTTGCTGTTCCATTGACAGTGTTTGGATTGGCACGAATTAATCTCGATCTCACGGCCGGTATAATGGTAGAGCTGGATTGATGCGGGCGACATCGTCAAGGGAATCCTTGAGAATGAGGGGTAAGGAAGGGTAGAAGTAGAGGATAGACTAGAGCTAGACGCCACTAGACCGGTCTCGAAGAAAAATCCTACTGGGTTAGTGCTGTCTTCTTTTCCTTTTGGTCATGCGGGTCTTTTGACTCATGCAAGTCGTCCTGACCACAAATGCATACATGATCGGATGGCTGGACGCTGAGCGCTATAATAGTACTGGTGGTAGCAGTGGTAGTAGTAGTGCAAGTAACAGTGGACAAATCGAGCATACTCGACTCTATTCAGCGACACTTATCGTTTCACGTCACACTGCAGTTATTGCTACTTCGCAACGGCACGTGCCCGGCACGCCGTGCCGCTCTGCTGCTAGCTACACGGTAAAATTACACGAATATCCCAGGAGACAAAGCAGACGAAAGATTTTCGACCCAGCGTTTCTACTTGTGTACGTAGTCATCTACAGTAGGGGTCAGTATCGCGGCAGGTGCTGGATTCACCATTCGCTTCAATCTTTATGGATAGATTTATATATATGTATATATATATATATATATAGTATTTTGTTTTTCCTCCTTTTTTATTCCATTCTTTTTTTCACTCACGAAACGAGCATTCCTTGCTGTTTCTTCAACCACGTGACCTTCGTTTATATAAGGACAATTAAGAATTACTGCGGAAATATTTTGCAGCTCGTATCCGGTCTCAACTGGTCGGAGATGCATTGTTCGACTCAAGAGGCTCGCAGTGATCGTTTATCCAGTGCGCGAATAATAATCGGGCTAACACTCCAATTATAATGCAGCAGCAGCTGAGAGTTTTATTGAACAAACCAAAATTTATAAAAAAATACTGTTTTTTTGCTTCGTTTATAGCTCCTCTCTAATGCGGCGATGTAGAATGTATGTAAAAAGTTGAAATTTCAAAACTTATAATTCCATGTGCCTCTTGCTACTTTTCTGGGGAAAACTATAAAATGTGTGTGAGTAAAAACTTTTCCACTTATTATAAATGCCACAAATAATGTTTAAATAAATTTAGCACTTATAACGTCTTAAGACTACTATAAACATAGCACGTGGAATCTGTTTAACGTTTAATACGCACACGAAGTTATTTCACTTTACAAAATTGTTTGGTAAGCAAATGCTTTCTTTGATGGATTTCAACCTCAAGCAGGTTTTTTAAAGATAAAAATACTTTTTTTTTTAATTTTATATGATATTCTTAAAGTGGAATAAAATTGCTGCAAAAGTATTTCAAACACCATGGAAATACGTATATACACTTTTGAAAATATTGCAAGTTGGAATAATTCGTGTAGAGTTTCTTTGACCACATGGACACTTATGATATATTATACAAGTGTGCATATTAAAGGTTGACAAAGGAAATCGCCTTTTTTAGGAAACTGTCACTTAAAATGTTTGAAATTAACTCTCTTCATATACTCTGTTCTTGATGAGAAAGCTATACATGGTGATTTAATTGAGCTTGCTAAAGTGTAAAAGAGTATTGTATCCTAAGAAATATGAAAAATTGCTAATGATGAGTTATTTCATTCTTCTTGTTGTTTTAATTAATTGTCATAGAGTTATTTAAACATTTCCTTTTTAAACTTATTTTAATTCTTATTCAAAGTGGGTCTTACCTTCATAGCAATCGCCCGTCGTTCACAAAGACTTAAAATTATATAAAAGTAAAAAATTTTATTTAAAGCAAAAAAAGATCAAATAAATTGTTACAAATATTTTAGTATTATTTGGCAGTGTAGAGTTGACTAGGTTCCTACAGTTAGTTGCTATTCTCTCATTCATCCTGATTACTCAGGTTGTTAATTTTAATTCACTCCAAAGCGTTAATATAATAATTAACTTATCTTTGTAGCTATAAGACATTTCAATTTCTTGCAAGGGATATATTCTGATGCTGTTTTTCATTAAGATTTCAAATAGCATTATATACCAAATTTATATTTCTTATATATAGTTACGGCGATAAACGAATATTTATTATAACCTAAATCTAAGACGAATTAAAGTGAACACCGGCTTTAACATTACTGAAATCGTTCCAGAGATTAGATATAAAGAATTTACGTATCTCCATAAGTATAAGTGATATTAATTCATTCCTTATAAAGGGAAGGCTCAAAAAGGTCTATGTAAAATATCAATATCCGTTATACATATAGTTATAGAGATAAATGAACTCTTATCTCCACATTTTAGAACAATTTAAATGTTTCCTTGTTATACGTACAGGGTAAGAAATAAAGATTGTGCGGAATGGTTAACAGTTCTGATAATTACGAGAACGTTAGAGAATTTTAGGATGGGCTATTGATCAAATTTGCATTAAAGAACTTAGACTTGATATTTTTCATAAATAAAACATTCCATTTCAAAAATTAATTATATTTTCAAAAGTTACGTAATTAATAAACCTACAACGAAATTGAGAAAAGGAACTGTTATTAAATCAAACCTTAAAGGTTCCCAAGATATTCTACTGATAACGGTTTATCATTATAAAATTATATAGGGTGAAAAATAAGGAGATTCGCGGGGGAAGTTAGGAACTGATGTGGCTACTGAACGACAAAGCGTCTCAGGGTCAGCCTTTTGGCGAAATTTTTAACTTGAGAGCCCTGTGACGTAATCTTACTCTCATGGCAGGTGCAACATGCACGCTGTACGGTCTGTCTGCATATAGTATGTATACATATACATTGCTCCCATAAACCGTATGTGCAAAAGGCTAATCTTGTAAATTGACTGAATACAGCTGCGTTCGGCTGCCTTTAACTGGGACGAAGCTTAAAAATTACGAGGATCAAACTAACTACAAAATTTCCATAGAAAAGTCGATGAGCAATTTATTCCTTTCTCTCTGCGTATAAAATTTTTTCAAAGTGCTCATTGAGGCGCAGAAAACCTCAAGATCGTCGAGTGTCAAGGTTTGCGCTTGGACAAGGACATTCGTACATTTTAGTAGATTTTCTTCTTTTTTGCATTGACCCCGACCTTGACCTTAGCACCGACTACGGTAGAAGCAGAGAAACTCAAACGTCGACCCCGACCCTCGACCCCGATCCCCGATCCCGGCTCCAACTCTGCTTTAATACAGTCGTCGTGCAGGATGCATACTTCAGGATGATGATAATAATAATAACAATAATAATAATAGTGATAAAAATTTCAGGCCCAACGCACAAACTGCACAATAACGTTGCCTCTTCTACTTATTCTTCTTCTTTTTCAACTTCAACTTCATGCTAGATGACGCTGAATTTTATAAAAAAAAAGTGCACCTTTTCGAAGTAGATATTAAATTATAGACGATTTTTTTTCATACATGAAGAATCGTGAACGAAGAAGTTTTAATGTTGAAGCATAATCGTTATTTTGCATATCTAATTATGTTGCCTCGCTTCTTCTACTTTATATTCAAGTTCGAATATTCGAAAAATTTATAAAGATTTGAACCTTTTCCAAATACATATTAATATGTAACCAATATTTTTCATACATAAAGGATCGTCAAAGAAAAATGGTAAGTTTCGAAAAGTTTTCGTTAGTTTACAAAACTGATTATGTTACCTATTTTACAGCTTTAAAATCTATGGTGTTAAAATTGATAAAAATTTCCACAACATTTTGAAATATAGATATATTGATTAGCAGCTAATTTTTCTCACACTTGAAGGACCGTGAACATGAAACAACGTACTGATTTGATCAGTGATAATTTTGAAGACTCTTCGTTATCTTGTAGAGATAATTACAATGGAAAGCCAAGCAAAAGCATGCAATTAGCGCTTGAGCATATTCTCCATATCTGCGCCATCTCGGGGACTCTCGCACCTCTTACTTGTGTTAGCCTTGGTCGTAAGGATTATCGCGGTTAGTCGCTATAATGACCTGATCCTTTTTACGCTTCGCACCACTAATGATCATTATCTGTAAATAAGGATAAAGAGGAAAAGCTCTTGTCATCCAGCAAGAACCTTCAAATAATTTAGTGACGTTGCTTGTCAAGTTTACGTTCAGATCAAATTTTGTAGAATTAATAGTACTTACATAAAATTTTAAATCCACTACTTTTTTTAAATAGAATATTTTTCTTAAGTAATACATGATTCATACATTTTTTTGCATAAATGATTTACTTTACCATTTTCTGTAAATTGTTCATAGAGTATAGCTGTTTTGCATTAAAATTTACTAATTACAGTTCCAGTATACTCTACTGTAAGCTTAATACCACTAATTAATTCTTATCTGCATGTAAAAAAGGATAAAGAGGAAAAGTTTTTTTCATCCAGCGAAAATCTTTAAATAAATTAGTGAGATCACTTATCAAATTTAAGCTCGGATCAAATAAAACTCTTAGTTGAATCGTAATATGAGTCGATATTATATATATCATCGGTTCGAAGTGCGCTTCTAATTAAGATTATCTTTACTATCCAAGGAGATTTTTGTCTCCTCAAAGGTCCGCTAACAGTATATATATGGTCTGTTTCCTTAAAAACCGAGGGACTACAGGGTTTGTATCATAAAAAATTCCCAAGTTGAGTTTATTTTCATTCGTTTTTAAAATCTTATCTTACAAACGCTAAAAAAATGAAAATATTTCGTGGTTCGGTTTTGTAAAAAAATCTCTTATAAGTCAACAAAATAATGAAATGACACTTCTTTTCACTAATTCTTTATTCGTCTTTACTTCTTGAGCAATCATACATGAATGTGATTCTTTCCTTTTTTTTACAAATTTTAGATTAAGCTTTCTTTGTTTTAAAATCTGAACATCGAGTTACATTTATTAACACAAACTTAAATGTATAAGTATTAATACCTACAAACAAATTTAATTGCTTACACTCTAATGGTTCTAATTTCACATTAAACTTAATTATGCAACAGCAAATAACTCAAAATTTAGTGAAAAAAAGTTAAGAGCATGAAATTTTGAGAAATAGGTTTAGAAATATTATAATTCTATAATAAAAATTCAAATCAATAATCTATAGTTAACGACATATAAAAGAAATTGGTTATAATATTTCTTACTTTTATCTGAATACTACTTAAAAATTTTTAATTACCCTAAAGCTCTCAGAGTAAATTAGTTACTTTTGCATTGCTATGCGCCCAATTTTGGTTAAGATTATCTTCTCATCTGAGAAGAGTTTTCTCTCCTCAATGGTTCCCTAACAATTTAGATAAGACCTGCTTCCTTCAGAACCAAGAGACTGTAAGGGAGTCTCGTCGTAAAACCTTCGACGGTTTGGTTTATTTTCATTCGTTTCGAAACTTCTTCTTTGTAAAAGAGACGCTAAGAAGAAAATGAAAATATTTGATAGGTGATTTTTGGAAAGAAGTTCTGACAAACAGTAAGATGTAGAGGTTTGACAAAAGGACTTCTCTGTGCGATATACCTTGCGTTAGCAATGGTACTTGTTCCTGATAACAATGGGCTTCATTCATTGCAGCGTTACAAGCGGCAGGCACCTTATCTTCTTCGGCAAACTTCAAGCAAAAGACGAGTGAGAAGAGTGTGGGGGAGGCTATGAAATTTGCGTTCGATCGATAAGACTTCAACGAGAATGATATATATATATATATATATATATGCGTATACATATAAATATATATATATTTATTTATTCCGTACTCGGTGTGTTTCTCATTCGATTGTCGAGACGGGTTCCCTCCTTACCTCTCCCTTTCCCCTTGTCAGCCCTTAGGTAGCACGCACGCAACAGGCATGTGAAAGGTAAGGGGGAGGGGGGTACTAGGATGAATACAAGTGGAGGAGAGACAACTTGGCGTTCGTGGAAATAACAGTGATAAAAATGGCAAGGCCGACCATGGAAAGCATGATCAGGTTCTACGTGGCAAGATTGATTAATCGGTAATATAGCTGAATTTCTAACCATAGGCAATGTTAAGGCCATTCTAAAACTTTGAAATTTTCTTTCTTCATTTTCCAAGTTAAAAACTTTTTTATAGGAAGAAAATAGGAAGGGAGGCGCCGAATGTATGGTATATCGCTGCTTGAAAGCATATATTAATGTGAGCAAATAGTTATCAGTGAGAAAAAAGTTTAGGCTCTGATTAAAATCTACATCAGTGCATGTCGAGAGACTCTTTTCTGTATATTAACAATAAAACAAGTGAATCAAACATTTGAAGGGTGTCTTAGCGTTAAAGTTTAATGTTTAATCATTTCAAAATTAATATAATTTAGTATTTAAAATATCGATAAAAAGCGATAATCTTGATTAACGAGTTTGAGAATAAACTTACTCGAGTAACGTTACTCCTTAAGGCTAGAAGCTGAAAGCATGGACCTGTGCACGGAGCTTACAGCTGAGCGATTCGATGCTAATCGAGCAAATTGATAGTCGAGGGATATTCGGTGAACCTGCGACATATGTCAGCTACGTGAGTCGTATATGCGACATAGTAGTGGTGGTGCTCGGTGGAGAAAGCGTTCATTCTCACCCTTCGGGATTGCACGACCCCACCGAACCCCCTTCCTAGAAGCCCTCTATGTTCAAAAACACCATGTGCACTCTCCTGTCCTGCTGTGGCCTGTGCATGGTACACGTTGTTTCACGACGCACGCCAACCGGTGCCAGCGTGCCAACACGTGAAAATCAATATTCATCCAGGACCTGCTAACGATGCACTTTGCAACAGGTCGATTTATACGTCATCCGACTCATTTTTTCTACACCCCAAGCATGCATGCCTCAATTTATTTTTTCATGTACGCATACTACTATGAAATATTACGAACCGACGAAATAATCTCTCTAACGGGACTGCACAATCTGGCAACGAGCTGTCTTCGTTGAAGAGGAGTCTGCCGAAGAAGAAAAAAACGATAAGAATTTATGGCTGTATAGTGGGGGCAATGAATTAAGTAACTTAAGGAGAAACCTTTGTATATAAATGAAATTTGATTCGGTTCAATTTTCAATTTGCGTATAAATATAATAATAATAATAATAATAATAATTGAATAGGTCCAGGTTTGAATGGTGTGTCGTACATACGAAGCAGAGAAACATGGACATTGGAACTGGACTGGCACGGGTGCACATAGATGGGTAGGTAGGCAGTGGCAGGGATACGCACGCACGCACGCACGCGCTCAACTTGGTGGGGGGATTGAAAGCTTGGTAAAGGATGGGGGGGAGGGGGAACGGCGTGCGCCAGGATGCTGGAGAAGGGGCCTTGGCTCGCGTCTGGCCTTCCCCCTTCGTCCCCAACACGAAATTCCCCGCGCCATCCGATCCGATCGCTGTGTGCTGCTGCTGCTGGAGCTGCTACTACCACTCTACTACCACCACTACGTGAGGGGACTCAGCCTCCCCCCCCCCCCTCCCCACCGCCCTACCACTCAACATCGCCTCTGGGACCCAGACCCAGCACTCTTCTACATCCCCCTTTTATCTCTTGCTTTATTTTCCTCACAATCAACTATTTCCACCGAGCTTCGCTCACCGCTCGAATTTCGATCATGAAAATACTCCCGGTAGGCATGCTGCATGTACCGAATGCCGATGTGGTCCGTGTACACATACGCGTGCACGCGACAACGCTCGTGCGTGCACGCCAGTGGTTCTCAAACATCCTCGCGGACCCATAAAATCTTTTCGGCCTGATATACTCATTTCTGGAGATATCTTCGCAAATTTGTACTTGCCGTCGAAACACTACCGTGTCACTTGATTATTATATCCGTGTAGATATATGTATACACGTGGCCACACTCGTAAATATACGCCAGTGGTTCTCAAGAATCCTTTTGGATACATAAAATTGCTTTAAGTTAAAATACTAATTTTTAGAGGTTTCTCTGCAAGTGAATATTTAGAAGGTGAGAGTAATTTATCACATCTGAAATGAAGGAAAAGTTTAAAAGTTGTAAAAGCATGATTCTTAAAATTATGTGGTCTTAACAGAGCAAGTAGATATTATCGAACCAATCATTATAGCAAAAATAGGTAGAAGCGGTTTTATTAAAAAAATGTGGATTCTAAGATAAAATTTCAGAAATTTTTATTCATACCGGGGAGAGGGTATCGAACACGCGTGAAACAGTGGAGGAGAACTATTAAAGGAAAGCGGTAAAATATTAAAAGAGGTACTTAAAAATGATAAGTGGCGCTTGCGGAAAGTGTGTGCCCTCGTAGTAATTATTATTCTAGAGAGAGGCAAGAGCAGCTTTCTTGTCTCATCTGGCGTCGAAGAGGCAGAGATGAGAATCTCGGGTATAGTGGATCTAAAAGGGACGTTTGGTGTTGGTGCTGGTTTCGGTGTTAGTGGAGTATAAGGGAAGGAGGACTTAACGTAGCATGCCCAAGAGAGAAGAGAGGGGGCTGTAGGGCCCATCGAGCATGGGACTCAGTGGAGGGGAGCGGCGCGTGCCCATCTGGCTATATAAGGCCCCGAACCCTCTTTACCAGGGCATTTCGGGAGCTAAGACTGGTCCTTCAGCATCGAGAATGTTAAAGTGTTACTGAAACGTGCACGCGAATTCTTGCCTTCTGTTTTCTTTGATTATTAAAAAAGAGAAGAGGGGGGTTCGAGGAAAAAAAAAGACAGGAAACCAAGAAGAAAACGATCGACGGACACGTGGTGCGGGTCCCAGGGGACTGATTCACAAGTGGGAGGAAGTGACATGACTTTAGTGGAGTCCACCGAAAGTTCTAACGTATCGCCAATCATGTTGAGCGTTCAACAGCAGCATCACCATCATCAATCCAGTCACCATAGGCCAAACGTATTCCTGTCGACGAATAGTTTGTCAACTACGGATGTGAAGACCCTTCAGCAACACGGTACATGCAAACGTTCGAAAATCTATGGTCAGTCGACGAGTCCTTACGGTACCGTACCTCATCAACCAGCATCTGTAGCTAGACGTAACGCTCGTGAGAGGAATCGTGTGAAGCAAGTAAACAACGGATTCGCCACTCTGAGGCAACACATACCACAGAGCGTGGCTCAAGCCCTAGGTGGGAACACAGCCGGAACTCATGGAGGATCAAGGGCCGGTAGCAAGAAGCTCTCCAAAGTGGAAACCCTGAGGATGGCTGTCGAGTACATCCGGAGTCTTCAGAGACTCCTCGAGGAACACGATGGTGGATCCGATCTTAGAAAATCGTCCAGCTCTTCTTCGTCATCTTCCTCTTCGTCAGAATCACCAGTTTCGTCATCCGCTATAAACTCGGATAGGCTGCGCGTTAACAATGTGGAAATGGAACATAGGCGTAGACAAAATCCCAGCCCAACGTTCGTTACAGCGGCGTGCTCCGAGGCTTCCAGCTCACCTACGCCCAGTTTCGTGTCCGATGCTTCATCCGCTGGTAGTCAAGGCTATGGGACTTCGTCCGGGACGATTTACACCGCACATTCCGACGGTTACGATAATTACCCGATGAGTCCCGAAGACGAGGAGCTGCTAGACGTTATCTCTTGGTGGCAGCAGAGCCAGTAAAGCTCCATTTTTCTCCCCATAGAGGTACGTAATATTGAAAAAATTTGTCCAATTTATATACTTATATGTGTATGTATATGTATATACTTCACTCTGAACCCTACTCCCTCGCTCCTCCATTATTTACCTTGCGACGTTCGCCTCGAGCTTGAACAAGCAAGCCTTAAGAAAATTTTCGACTAGATTTCTGACCTTGGGAACACAATAGCTGGCGCGACCCCTTGCAGAAACTCGGACCATTCAAATCGCAGACTCCATTCACGGGGCTCTCCCAGTATACATCCGAAAGACCGATGCTTTTGTGTGTGATTTCTTTCACGGTGTGTCGCGTTTCCCCTTCTTTTTCTTAGTCTTCTCCCTTATTCTTCCTCCACCCCCTCCTCCCATTAACGATTAAATCATCGTCGTAAAAATCAGAGCAGCAAAAATATATTTTTGTGAAAACAGTCGAGCGGTGTCGCGCCTCGGTTAGAAATTCGATTCACGATGCGTCTTTCGTTCTAGTATATATCTAGTATACCATATATATATTTTTTATACATATATATATATATATATATACCATAGGGATCTCGCACGTCGACGCGAACGATTTTGTCTCGCGCTCGCTGCGTTTCACCTGAATGCATCTTTCAGGCCAGGATATACCAGTCTCCCTCCCTTTTGTCGGCTTCCAAACCGGTACGCTATTCATCCATTCGTCTCTCCCCCCTGCCCCCCTCCCTATCCCGCTCCACTATGCCTGCAAAGAATCCATCCCTCTTAGCAAAACTGCCCTTACCCGAAATCATCCCTTGCTTCTTTTAAATCTATATACCTGCAGGATTTCCCTTCTACCTCTCTACCCAGATCCTCATCCCTATCTATACCTATAATCCTGCACGATTATCGAAACTATTTTTTACACCGTGTCGTATCAAGCACGATTCTTAACGTATTTCTTGGCCTCTTTTTTTTACAGAAAAACCAAACCAATCTGGTCCATAGAGAGGAATCACACTGGGGCTACTCTACGAACTGTGATCTAGTCATATAACCCTTCTTGTACAGACGTAATTTGCATTCTGGATATAAGTGGGTTCTGAGGTAAAGGGGAGGCAGTGCTATGCCCGATATAGGATAGCCCATCGATATACGAATCCTTTTTTTACGACTCTTAAGACAAATTAAGAATTAGCTATGTAATCGATATCCTCGAAGGATGTGCGGCATTCCGCAGTGCCTTAATGCGCTTATACTATGTCAAATATTCAAGCTCGTCGAACGACAAAAAATGAAACTTCTGATCTCTGTACCGACGATTAACAGATATAGCTAATAAGATATACACTCGCTGAATCGTTCCTTCCATTCACTTGGACGAAACCTTATTTTTTGTAAATATATACTAATGTTTCAGCGCTTTTGTAAATATGAACTTGTGCGATATACGAAGATGGAATGAGACAAAAATATATATATATATTGATAAACGTTATACATTGCCTACATGTGTTTATTATTTATCTCCACATCCTGAATTTTAATCATTGTATTATTAATATATAAATATATATCATTAATAACACTGACTTTGTCAGTGAAAGCGTGCAAAATTCGGTGAAATATTCTGCAGTAAGAATATACTTGATAATTTGGGCTCCAGCTATACGGCGTTACTTTGTCAGGTAGATTCGAGCTATTAGTCTATCGTGACCTAACGGAGCATTGGGCTTTGGGCTGAAAGATCGTTGACTCGCAGGTAAATACTGCGTTATCGGTGTCTCTTTTCCTTTATCGAGAAGCCAGAAAAAAAGTGAATTTTATGAAATCCTAACAAGAATTAATCAAAAAATTTAATTTCGTGGTAATTCGCTGAAATATTATAGCGTATAATCGAATTTTCGTGTGCAACAGCAAGCTCTACGAGACATTGTAGGACAATAATTAGGAGCAGCGGCTACTTTGTACCGGTCCTACCGGAATACGCGTCAGGTACCTCTTCTTGCGTTCCGTTGGAAAGGTTCCAGAGAGAAACTGGTTAATGTATGCGAAATGAAAGAGAGGGTTAAGCCTCTACTTTATACATATACTTATAGCAGTGGCATATCGCCCTAAATATATAGTTGGAATTTCAAAGCATCGAGGGTGCATACGAAGAGGTTAAAAAAATTAGCAACGAAGCGAATAAAATGAGAGTATTTGAGAGAAAGAGAGGGAGAGGGAGAGGGAGAGGGAGAGAGAGAGAGAGAGAGAGAGCATGCATGCATGCATATCATAAGAACGAGAGAAAATTTTCACATAGTATACATACTGTAGAAAACGTTCCTAAAACCGTCCAACGTATCAGATACGTTTCAGGAATATTTCTCACATATACTGCTGTCCTTTTGTGATAAACTGTACAAAATCTAACCTTTCCAAGTGAGCAATCTCACTTATTCTCTATATTTCACCAAATTTAAGGCAATTGTGTTTAAACTGTATAAGCTGAAACGGTTCAATATAGAAGTATAAGAAAAGTGTATTAGTAAAAATTGGAAGTGTTTCCATGAAGATTCCGAAATTTAGAAAACCGCAGTTAGGATGTTTTACGTAAGAGCAGGGGTATATGCGTGCTACGTGGACTGTTGTAACGCAGGAGGATTCCTTGCGGTGAGCGAGGTTCCTTTAGTATTGACGTATAACTCCTCGGACGAGGTTTAGCTCCAGCGGAGTCATTGTCTGTCGTCAGTCGAACCAAGAGCAGCTTCATTGTCACGATTCCGTAGACGTGAATGGCTGGCTATCTCGTTTAACTTCAATTACCAGACCTTACCTTTCGGCTTTCATTCGACACTCGGCCGGCAGTAGTACGAGCAGCGAGCAGGAACCACATGGAAATAGAACAGTTTGCTCGCTATTCTCTCTCATTCTGCCAACGTAACTCACCTCCTCATTGTTACCACCAAGCACCATTTCCTACTTTTGCCTCCTATTCAAATCGAGCTGAATCGCGCACTGAGAAAAGCGGAAAATCGTTTATGCACTCGAAAGGTTAAAAACTTAATATCCGGTGCAGTGCGTGGGATAAATGGTAGCCGCGGGAGGTCCAAGGAAACGGAATGGTCTCTAATTGCTTTCCAATCAAAACTTACATGGGATTTGGTACCTGGAGTAGGATGTGACTGTCGAAAACAACGCTCGATAGCATCGATTCTTGACAGGAAAATCAGCTGCGGATACCTAAAAACTGCTGAAAATCCCTGCTGGCAGGAAGTGACGGGGAAATATTTTCTCTCAGCTGATTCGTATCGTTTTTTTTTTGTTTCTTGCTAAAACGAAGCAGGAAAAATAGGGTCGAGAGCGTGGCTCCTTGAAAGCCTTAAAAAAATATTATCGTAGGTTCACGCGAGTGCGAGTTGATTCGAAAGCAACCAGGCAATTCGACCTCTTCCGAGTTTGTCCTTTCTCAAGTTCGGCCAGATCCCCCTCAACCTCGACTAACTTTGCCTCGTTTGCCTCCCATTCTTTCCCATTGAGCATTCGCGTTTTCTTTCCAACCCAGGACAATTGATGGGAGCTCACCGCCGGAGTCTCACGCCTCGACATTCACCAGAACTCTCTCGGTATTCATTCTTATATATTTTCAACAGTATGGCGTTCGACAGCCTGTCTTTGTGGCTTCCAAAGAGAGATCGTCAGTGAAAATCGACGAAAATGAGAAATGTGTCTCCGCAAGCTCGCAAAATAGCTCCTTTGCCTCGTATATTTACTAGCTTTCCTCCGCGCTTTCCTCGCCCGCCTATTTGTTTTCGTCCGCGCGCTCGCGCGCCAAGTGTGCGAGTTCGATATATGAGAAAAAAGTAACAATAACAGAGCCCAGACGTTCAGCGCCAATATGAGCCGAACAGGTTTCGATGCTGTAATTATTAATTCGTGAAAGAGAAAGGGTAAGGGAGAGAAAGATGTATAGATGAGTAAGAAAGGGAAAGAGATTGTACTCAAAGTGGTTTTACTGCTTTCAGGGCACGGGCCAGTTTTTTCCAGCCACCACGTCAGCTGCGCATAAACACAGTATAAATATTTATTTATTTGTTATATTATATATATATATATATATATATATATATATAGGATATATAGAATTTGACCGTTGACAATAACGCAAGGAACGAGGGACGCTCGTATTCAAACCGCTTGGTTCCTTTTGATACAATGTTTTTTCTTTCTATGCAATAAATGCAGACACTCAACTTTGCTGCGTGTCTCCTAGCAAACGATAAGGTTCGATCAGTTTCGTGGGAGAAAATGAAGAAATTTTGAAACTACGGTTGAAAAGTACAAGCTTGCTCTGGCAAAAAAGGTGATAGTATACGTTGGCGCACGCGCACTAAACCACCAGCCACGCGACCGCACTATCTCGAAATTTTATCTCCCTGCCTGCTGTGCCCCCCTTCCCCCTCTCACTCTCTCGCACGCACACACTCGCACGTAAACTCACATGTATAAACCTGCACCAGGCTCACAAACCGCCCCGCTTCTGCTTATTCCCCACGGGCCCACCGTCGTTTATGCCTCTTTCTCTTCTTCATTCCTTTTTCATTGCCAAGGAATGCCGATTTCTATCTCGCTTTATTCTCGAGCCAACATCCTTTGCCCCACCAGCCTTTACACTTCTTTATTTCAAATGCCGAATTTCTGTTGTAAAATCAATTCTACTTGTGTACTAACATATCAAACTTCATCTTTTTTCCAAACAATATCCCGTACAAATGTGTATACGGTTTATACTCTGACTGAACAAATAAATTATCAACATTGTCTTAACACACATGTAGCTCTTCTTTAAGCGGACTTAAAAATCGGCTATCTCTCTCTAACTCAAAAAAAAGTGTATTCGGAGTCTCGTTCGCATGTACATAAGTTTTACTATTTGGCGCAAGATTCTACCAAGTCTCTCCTGAGATATATACTGTACCTTTCTATAGAAATTCGCCTTTCTCGATATCCCTTTAGGAACACGTGGCGAAATGAGAGCAACCTTTATTTTCGTGACTCGCGCACGTAGCCGGTCCTCGGTCCTGCTCGGCTCGCTTCGAGCTACAGTGTTGCAGAAAAAGCTGCCTCGACTGCTCGAAAAGGAGAGAGAACAGGGGGGAGGGAAGGGATTGCTCTGACGCGTTACACATATTTCTATCAAGAGAAAAGAAGACTGTTGACAAAAAATTATTTGTATACACAGAAGATCGAGGCTGGAATTACGAGTGACGAAAAGAGGTGGTAGAGTTTAGGTGGGGGCATATACTATATAGAAAGAGAAAGAGAGAGAGAGAGGGGAAGGGGGGAGGAGATGGCAGCAGGCCAAGAAGAAAAGGAAAGAAGAAACGGTGGTAAGGGGCGAGACTGGCGTGGATCGAAGAGGACAAAAATGACCGGCGGCGGCGCACGCGAGCTATAATGATACAGCGAGCGCACGCTGTGGAGGAGATCTGAAGCCAGGGTAGGGATGACCATTGACCATTCGAGAGGTGCGCTCGTGTGTGCACTTTTATTACACCCATCTCTACGTAAATAAAATTCTTACGAAAAAGGCAACGCGCGGTAGGAAAGCTTGAAGAAATACCTAATTTCGAAATTGGAAATAGCTGGTGGTTAACGATATAAAAGCTGGAAAATCCTTGAGGCTGCTAGGACGTTCGTCATTGATCGATATATTTCGGTAGAGGTGTTTACATCGAGTCGACGTTGCTCGTTAATCGCTGATGGCCCGAGCGAGGAACAGTTTCGTACTGGCCTCTTGTGTGTTTCTCGCAAAACCAAAAGAAGACGGCAAGGTAAGGTAACGCAAGGAAAGGAAAGGAAAGGCAAAAGAGGGCAAAGCGGGACGGACAGGTGCATCGAAATTACGTGTCCTTGTTGAAAGCATTGGGATGGCATTATTCTCGTCTCACTCGACTGGTCCGATAACGAGAGCAGAGGCCGCCTCGCGGAGGAGCAAGTGGGAAACTCGAAAGAGGCACGTGGCTTCGAAATAATCAGCCGACGCGTGTTCGAGACTCTCACGAGCGCTTTCTCACGCTTCTGCTTTCTATAATATGCCCTGGACATTCCGACCGATATATTTTACCTATATTATATATAGTGTTTGCTATATATATATATATTTCTAGCTGTATATATAGTTTCGCTCGTATTTTTCGCCATTTTCGAACGAAGCCTATTGCGAAGGGGATAGAGGAACTCGTTGGCGGAGGAGCCAGGAGGGGTAAGAATAAGAATAAGAGGAGGATAAAAGAAGTAGTAAAAGGAAAAAAAAGGAGGACTTTCGAGGAGCGGCTCATGAAGAGGTCGTGCACCTGCTGTTCGCACGCCACTATATAGCCCTCAGTCTTACCTTCTTTAATCCTTTCCCCTCAAACATCTCGCCAAATTCTCCCATTTCCACTAATTTCCCCCCTCCCCCTTGGCTCCTTCTAATACTATCGCCTGTATGAGAGTAATGGGTGAGAAGGGGAGGGGGGGAGTGTGTTGGAAACAGAAGAAACGACTGGTACGATAGAGAAAGAGTGGGGAGAGGTAGTGAGTAAAAGAAAGAGAGAGAGAGAGAGGAGTAGGGCGCGTGCCACGCTTATTAACTTTTTTCTTCAGAGCCAATATATCGAGCTTCTTTTGCTCAAAAGAGAAAGACCGCAGATCGAATTATTACCATTTTTTCATCTCCTCGCTATCCTTCAGTAACTGCGTTGCTTCAAGGAAGGTTTTGCTTACCATTTATTTTTAACAGATATGTAAGAGACTTATCTTCTTTTTGTTTCCTAAGGTGATATTAATTTTAATCTTTGGAACCAGTATATCGAACTTCTTTCCCTCAAACTTGCTATTTACCTTCAAGCGATCGATTTGTTCCAGATGATTCACTTCTTTGTTTCTAAAGCGATATTAACTTTTTTTCGAAACCAATATATCGAGCCTTTTTTGTGCAACAGAGAGACCGCAAATTGAACTATTACCACTTTCCCATCTGCTTTGTCCTCCGATGACTGCATTGCCTCAAATGCGGAAAGAAGTATTAACTAATATTGATTGTAAAAGGGTATAGATTAATAAAATAAAAAAATTCTTTGGCACTAAGTGAGTATACCATAGCAAGTAACAAATGGTAGAAATGATCAATAGAATAAGCGTAAATTAAAAATTTTTAGATGAAACTAAAAATCTAATTATCGTTTCAGGAAGATAAAGAACAAATTTTGATAACATGATTCTCTTATAACAGTACGTTAATGCTTCTTTTTGTGAATAAAACTTTGGTTAACCATTTATTTTCAAGAAATCGATTTATATTATACGAAACGATCTTCTTTGTTTCTAATATATTAGTTTTTTTCCCTCAGATCCAAAATATATCGAGCTTTTTTGTTTAGAAGAGGGAAGCCGCAGGACGAGTTATTACCACTCTTTCATCTGCCTTTATATTCTCCAACAACTACGTTTGCTTCAAAAAAAACTTTACTGGTCATTGATTTCCAAGCAATAGTTTAGTACGAAGCCATCCTCTTCTTTGTTTCTACAGCAATACATTAAGTTTTTTCTTCGGAGCCAAAATATATCGAACTTTTTGCTCAAAAAA
Source organism: Prorops nasuta (assembly GCF_024137725.1). Taxonomy (NCBI): domain Eukaryota; kingdom Metazoa; phylum Arthropoda; class Insecta; order Hymenoptera; family Bethylidae; genus Prorops; species Prorops nasuta. The sequence goes on along the minus strand of NW_027116802.1, from coordinate 7,937,765 downwards.
AAGAAAAACAGCAGATAGAATTATTATCACACTATTTTACGTCCTTTGATATTTTCCAATAACCACGTTTGCTCGAAGAAAACTTTTGCTTGTCATTTATTTTCAAATGATAGATTTGTACGAAACGATCCTCCTCTTTGTTTCTGAAGCGATTCTTGCTCTTCTCTTGGCCCCTATCGTTCTTTCTCCTCTCTCTCTCTCCTCCCTCCTCCTCGGCCGGAGCGGCCAGCGGTCCGTGCGCGCGAGCGCGCGCGCGCCTCTTGACTTTTTTCCTGTTTTTACGTACCGCTCGTTTTTTCCCTTCCGAAATATAATTGGCGGTGCGATGCACCTGTCTTCTCCCCGCCAACCTTCGTTTCTCCTTCTTCTCCTCGTCCTTCTTACCATCAAAAACAGGATTTTATCTTTCCCGCTCTACCTCTCTCCCTCTCTCGCTTCAACTTCCTACCTTACTCCCCAACCCTTCCGTCAATAGGTTCATTTTATATGTAATACTGTAATTGTTTAAGAGAGAAAAAAAACTTGCCCCCTTGGCCAGTCTTTTTGTTTCATTTGCAGCGCGTGCCAATAATCCTCAACTTTACGTTGCTCATTTATCGTAATCGTAAGTCTATGTACTTTTACTCTCGAATGGTGCTTATTTTACTGCATCTTATCAATGATTGCATGAAAGAAACGGCGCTTATTATCTGTAGGATAGAAAGGAATTATGCAGAGAGGGAGCGGGGGAATGAGAGATAGAAAGAGAAGGAGAGAGAGAAGACTCTTTTTCATGGTGAATTTCATCGAGCGAAGGACAGATCTCAGCGGCATTTTCGTTCTATTACTTTCCGTCGAGGTACTATACCGAATCTCTTGGTTCGAAATGGTGAATCCACAGTGCCACCAATGATGGACTACTCTCGCTCTCTCTCTCTCTCTTTCTTTCCCTTTCATATACACACATAGAGTTACCGTATGTATTTAATTTGTCATTTAAATTTAAATGGTAATATAAGGTGGAACACATTTGTGATATTGAGGAAATCATATGCTCCTATCTATGGCGTGCCTAAATATTATATATTAAATATAGCTACTAGTGATAATAAATAACGTCAATTATAGATTATGGATCGTTTGCACCAACCCAAAGTAACTTATAACTCTGGTTAAAATAGCATAGTTTATGTAACGGCGACTATTGTTTAATATCGCAGAGTTTAATGAGTTAAACTTTCGTTAAATAGTTGGAGCAACTGGCCCGAAAAGATTAGGTCACCTTAAAATTTAAAAAACGTTTGCAAACAGAGAAGTTTGTTTAAAATGTACTCTAGGATTTTAAAAATTATATACTAATTCTGGGAACAACATTTAAATAATTCAAACTTGCACAGAGCGTATACTATCGTATAACTATAACTATAAAAGGTGTTTCGTAAGTCAATACCCCAGTCCAGAAACTTTAGATAAAAAAACTCATTCTGAGAGACAAAATTCTTGTAATTTTTTGTAATATTGTAAATTTTTATCGAGTTACATAACAATATGTTCAAGCCAAGAGGCTGCATAAATTGTTATGCAATCTGGTAATTATTGAAAATACTAAAAACATTTACATATAAGTCTTTTTGTAGATATGATAATAATGTCAAAAGAATGAATAACTTTGTTCATATTGCTAATATTTTTCAAGTTATGTAAAAATCCGTTCAAGTATAAATTGGTTAGATCAATATCATTCAAAATTATTATAATGTAACTCGTTCAAAATAAGAACAATATTAAATATCGTGTCAAATGATTTTTATAAACAGCATAATAGGCAATCAAAAATTCCTAATCAACTTTTTCATATTATTGATATTTTTTTTAAATTGTATAAAAGTATATTAAACTACTTACAATGTTATGTAATTCATTAAATATCAACAATAAGAAAAAAATCATTTCCTTCTTATTATATCCATAACAAATTATTCTACAGAATTTTTATATTGTTCACATTTAACAAGTTGCAGAATTATTTTTTTGTCACTTCGATTCTTAATAACTATTTCCCATATTAGCATCGTTTTTAAATTTTGTATAAAAGGTTTTCAATTCATTATCTACTTTACACTAATTTTTGAGTTTAATTATTTTAGTACACAGAATACTTTTTTATAAGAGACGAAAATAATTGATGATTCATGCAATATGACATAAAAATGAATGCATGTTCAGTCAATTTTTGAAATTCCTTGCTCAGCTCTTAGAACCAGTTTTTGTCTAAAGTTGTCAATGCATTGCAAAGTATTAGGAGGGATATGTATACTAATATTTAGTAAATTCCCATTGTTTAACTCTCACCCCAGAAGAACCTTAAGTTAGTTATGTCTTTGTATTATAACTTTAATTACGTAGGCGCAACGGTACTTTCAATTTTAGTTCTGCTTTATATGTTACCATGCATTCCATTTTACAATACTGATATCACTATTGTAATACTTCAATTGATTGATTGTTGCATGAAAATAGGACAATGTTTCTTCATCTATTTTAATTTTTATACATGAAAGTACTCATTGTATGATAATAAATATGCTATTCACATTTATTTTATGTGTTAATATGTATCTCTCTCTGTATTTCTCTTTCTCCCTCGCACTTCGACTTCCTATATCTTCCACCATATCCTTTCATTTTATTGATATATATATATATATAAACACTACCATATAAAAACAAAAATTTATAATAGTGCACATGCATAAAGTGACCACTCTCTATTGATAAATTTTGTCATTTGTCACGTACTTCTTTTCGTATACGTATACAGACTATACAGTCCATATTCTTATTTCATTGTACTTGTGTCAGCAAAATCACTAACTCACACACACATGGAAAATAAGCACATTTGATATGTAACGCTGTAATCAATTCAGGGAGAAAAACCTGCCTCTTTTGGCCAGACTTTTTAGTTAATTTGCAGCGCGTGCTCAATAATCATCGACGTTATGTTGCTCATTTATCATGTATAATCGTTAGTTTCTGTCTTTATTACTCCCGAAGAGTATATATATATACTATATATATATATATATATATATGTGCTACGTCGTTTTTCTTCGTCTTATCAATGATTTCGTGAAAGAAATGGTTTTTTATGGGTGGAACTATAAAATGGGAAAGAGGGAGAGAAAAGGTAAAGGTTCTTTTTCTTGGGGAATCTCTTCAAGCAGAAGGACAGATTCGAGACGGTCCCCGCGCCATGAAGGATGGACCGCTTCTTTTCGGGCTCCTCTCTTTCCCTCTTCCTCTTTCATCTCTTCCACACACGCACGCACGCACACACACACACATAGCTCATTCTTGTACACATATTATGCAGCGCATTCTCCTTCCCCGCTGCTTCTTTTCAACTTAGCATCCCTTCCACCAAAGTTTCTTTCCGCCCTTGTGTCAAAGGTCCACACCCCCTCCGTCATTCCGAGGTATTCTTTGGCCGTCTCTTTCTCACGAAAGGCACACAAAAGTACGGCCAAGTGTCAGATATGGAGATTTATTTTCCGATTGGATCGAGGCACGAGACGACGACGGTTATTGTTCAAAATCGATCGTGTCATGCCGATACCTACTGGCTTGCGCGTTTCTTCCTTTCATCGACAAAACAGACACGTTTCTCATTCCTTATTGCCTGGGATCAGTACCATGTGCATCTTTTTCTTTTTTTTAATTTTAGTAATTTGCACACCAGTAATTTAATTAATTTACTTACGAACTGCACTAGTACACGCACGCGAAATGGCGCAAATCGAGTCGTGCCAATTTGTATCCTTAAACACTCGATTGCAGGTCTCCATTACAGAGGATAGCCACTGGAGTCATATAATATCAATATCTAAACAATTTTTTATCACCCTCTTTACAATTCAATCGTATCATACCTAACGGTTTGTTGTGACTGATATAACTGTTCGAATGGTCTTAATAAAATCTGGTCGTTACTTTATATAAACAAGAATTGTAGTGTGGGAAAATAAAAAGGAAGACAACGACTTGAGTGTCGTACCGGTATCTAAAGAGGCATAAAAAGTTATGCGTCAATAGAATAAATAAATTCAATTAATCACATTAAAATTTCCTTAGCTTGGATTAATAAAAGCTGAGTAACGTAATTTTTTATCTAAGGTTTAAGTATACATTTTTATACGAATAGAGGAATTTATCTTTATATACACTAAATGTTATCGGTGCATCAGTTTGCAGATTTCTTTCATTTATCGACCAACCAGGCAAATCTTTCATTTTCTCTTCGCTGCAATCCGTGCTGTACCAATTTTGTTTAATTCTATATAATAATTTGCGCCAAAATCGGATTAATTTATGCAAACGCGTGTGCATGCACGCAACGTCGCGAACCAACTCGTCCCAATTTGCATCCCTGAATTTCGACTCGATCCACACAAACCTGACTACCACTCACCCCTGAATTTCGGTATTCAGGTGGCATATGTCACTCCAGCAGAGCTTGTGCATGCCTACATACACGAGTCGTGATCCGGCATAACTGCACTGATCGCTTTTATGTAGTGTGCCAGCCAGTGGTTCTCCCCTCGATTTTTCCCAACCCTCTTCTAATCAGTTTGATATCCCAATCACCATCAAAAACGATCAAAAATCCACTTGATAATTTCCCTTAGTCTTGCAAAGATGCTTCGCTATCAGGATAATCACTTACAATAATGCTTCGTTAATTTACCGCTTACTTCATGCAGCATTTTCTTTGTGAGATTTGAGAGCCATTGGCCTCGATGTTGCCACGCATGTGCAGCCACTCGGTCTGAGACTACGAGGGTTGCACCCCTCACGTGCGTCCACGGAAGTGTTCTGAAAAAAATACAGGCAGAGGGAAAGAGAGGGAGGCAAAAGTGGAATGAAAAGGGAGGGGGGACGGAATGAAAGAAGTTTGCAGGGTACAAAAGAATTGCGTCGCATGCCACGTGGGGCCTGATCCACCCTAAAATATAAATTCACTTTCTCTCTTTTATAATCCCCTCCTCTCTCTCTCTCTCTCTCTCTCTCTCTCCTTACTATAGTTTACTACTACCACTGCCACTTTTTCAGATTATCTTCCTTTCAATACAAAATTTATTCTTATAATCGTCCAATTGTAAACCTTATGCTAAGACACAGATACTCACTGAGATCTATATGCGACATATGCGTATAGTCTGGTAACTGGTGGAAAAAAAGCATCCCTTGTAGGAAAGCCGATGCGACGTGTCCGGCTCGACGAGGCTGAAAACTCGTGTGACACCCGAGCTGTAGTCGCTTTAGTCGAGAAAAAAAACCGTCGAATATTTTCCGAAAGAAAAAATCTTCTTATTCCGTTTTCTTTTTACTTATTAAAAGAACTGATAAATCTTCGTCCTATTGGTATAACTAATGACACATTTATAAAAAAAAACCATAACTTGATAATAATGATTTAACGATAAATGTTGCGTAATTTAGCTAAAAACTGATACATTATATTTTTTTTAAGAAAATAATTTTATAAATCTCAATTATGTGAAATCCTTTAATATTAATTGGTTCATTTTGTATATATATATATATATATATAACTACGTTCAATAGATTCTATCGTTAAATGATGGTTTACAAAGAAGAATCGCAATACTCGGTATATAATTTTCGTCAGCTAAATGGAACTTTGCTTGACAGACGTTGGAACGTATCCATTTCAAAGTTGAAAATTCGTATGAAATCTATGTAAAATATAATCACTTTTGTCAAGGAAAAAGTATCAAAAGTTTTTAAAAGAATAAAAATTTGAAACCTAGTCCCTTATCGTTAATTAAAACGATTGAAAATTTATCTTTTTCATATCACAATTAGTTCTAATCGTTGGATAGTGGTAGGGAGGAGAGGTAAGCATGACTCGGTACATTAGTTTCGTCTGGTGAACGGAGATTCGTTTGATCGAGGAGTAGCAGTGGAAAGGGCAGCTGGTACCTCGTCCCTCACCCTTCTCCCATACTTCCCTTCTCCTTTCTCTCTTCATCTTGTTCCCTCCTCTTTCGTCCCTTTGAACGCACGCACTCTACTCGCCGTCTCCTTTTACCTCAGCGAACCGCGAAAGGTTGAACGAGGACGCAATAAAGCCACGCTTCGGACACGCGACCATCACAAAGACCCACGCGCACCTATCGTGGCTTTCTTCATCCCTTCCACCTCCTCTCTCTCTCTCTCTCTCCCCTTCTCTCTGTTTTTACACCTCTCCCTTAAAACGTTCCATTCACGTACACATCCTAAACTAATTTCTATCAGAAAATTAAGTTAATTATTCTTATGCTATATAACTGCATGCATCAGTTTTATCTAGAACAGATAGAAAAATATTATTAGAAATTGTACTGAATAGCTGTATTTAAAAGAAAATACATCGACGATTGGAATACGGTTGGATTGGTAAATTTTCTAGTAAATGATAGTAGTATAGCGATGTATTTTTTTAATTATTTATCGTCAAAATAATATTGTGTCTCTTGATTGAGAACAGAAGATTTTTAGTGACACTTTGCTTATACAGTTAGTAGCTGAGGGAGAACGTAGCCAAAGTGGCCAGGTATTGGTCGTGAATCGTGAGGAACACGTGCTAGAGCACGCGTCCACCAAACAAAGAACCCGCACCGAACCACCCTCTTCTGCCTTCTCTTACCCCCACCATCAACGTCATCGTCATTTTACCTTCTTCTCTGCCCCGTGCTTTTGAACAATAATTTTATCCTTTTCTCTTCCAGTAATTTAGTATTCCAAGGTATCCATGTACCTTGCGTGTATTTGCATCAATACTAAATATTCTTTCCTGTAGCTTACCGAACGAATTTCGTTTCTGCTTTAAAAAACGACTCTCCCTGTTATGTGCAGTAAAAGGAAAAGAGAGAAGCGATATTTCGAGGAGATAAAGATTTAGCAGAAAAAAGTAGATTGCAAAGCTTCTGTAAACATTCTCACAAAAATGATAATGTAAAGACAGAAATATACGATGTAAGAAAATTAATAACAGCAATAAATATGTTTGACCAACGCTGATCTGGATTTAGAACGTTATATCGGCAGAATTTGCCCGAGCAAAACGTGGAAGAACTTCGTTTCACTTGCCACGATCACTTACATATATTAAGGAATTTTGATATTATTCAGAATCGATAAAAATCGTTGGGCATTTTTTATTCATGTATTTTCAGAGGAGCGTCTTGTTTTGCTCACGCAACTTGTGGGGACGAGTCCACGGCAACGAGATTAAGGGCCCTGACGACCTCTCTATACAGGTATATTTAGTATTATAAATTTTCTTAGATCCCCTTCGTCCATATTTTTTATTAAAATACAATGGATTGGAATAATTTATTTATATTGCGCAATTATTTTAATAACCTTATTTACTATCAGTAATTAAAAGTTTTAATAAGTAAAGTGAAAATTACAGAATGCTCGATTCACCAGTTTACCCGTTAAATACAATATTTTAAATAAACAATTACAGAAAATAATAAAGAAATTCTCGACTTTTAATCAATCATAGTTTACCTCCACTCTACCTCGTACTCGTATCTCTGTATAGCTAATATACCACAACTCTCTACCTCTCCCTTAATTTCACAGGGACTTAGGCGGGATTTTTAATTAATATCCTGACGAACCAAATAGGTGCACGACGGTTTGAATAAATTTTGTAATTAGAGATGAAAAGCAGAAAGCACAAAAAATGAATAGTCGCGAATATTTGAGGTGGTCTAACGTAGGTTTATATCACCGGTAGCCAGAATAGTGCACCATACATACATAGTGGTTATTCGGTTATAAGCTCGCATACGGGTAGAAATGCAGTAACAGAAAGTCCTACCAGGGTCCTGTGTGTGCGTAGCCACATAGGAGAACGAGGGGACGCACACTACGCGCATTATGGAATCGGTTCGAAAGCCGGCACACGCTCATACGCGTCCTCCTCTGGCATATGGTGCGCGTACGACTCCCCTCCCCTTTTCAGTTCCGGGGTAGAGAAACGAGGGGGCTGCGGCGCGTGCTCAAACTCCCCACCAACCACCAATCTTTCTCCGTCTCTCTTTTAACGCTACATTCCCGCTCACTCGTATTCTTCCCCGAGTCCCATGCCCCAGGACACGAGATCCCTCGAACCCCTCGCTATTTTCGTCTCTTTCCAGCTCTTTCCGCTTCTGTCCTTGTATCTCTATCTGCCTCTACTCCAAAGTCCCCTCTCCCCGCTCTATCTTTCTCTCTCCTTCGAGAACCAAATGCTGAAACCTAACCCATCTATCGGATGTCCGCGCTCATTCTGAACGCGAACGCCATACAGTGAGTAGCACGAGATTTTTCAGTTCACGACAAAAGTGTTCCGTGCTACGTTATTTCATTTCTGTTCTCCAGCCGGCAATAGCAAAACTGTGATATCGCGAATTACTATTCGCTCCCACTTTCCTGTGCCTTTTGAAAAATAATAATAATAGTAAATTAATACACTGTTAAAAAGAAGAACTGTTGAACGATAAAAGAATATAATATTATATATAGATACGTGGTATTTAAAAGGTTATGTCATGTATTTGGATAACGTAAAGTTGGTATACCCCGTGGTATCAAAACGTCTGCTTTTTGGTGTGTTCGTTATTGGCTACTCCAAGTCCAATGGAAAGAAGTATTACTTCTTCAAAACAGATTGTATGAAAAGTGAAAAAATAATCTTCTGAGCAGCGGTATATGTAATACTTACGTCCTCAAAAGCAGTTTAATGTCTGAGGATAAAGAAGAAACTGCAGGATGGCAACGATGGGGGTGAGAGTGTTCTGTAATCGTGTGCAGATAAATGGCAACGAGGAGCAATTGATGTTGCTGAGGACGTTACAAGATAACGAGAGGAACATTATTGGCAACGAGGGCCAATTGGTCGTGACAAAAAACAATTGGAATAACATCAATTCGACTAGCAATTCGACTCTCCCGCCTTACGATCCTTCCAGGCTGAAGAAGCATGGCAAAAATGGACAGCCACCACCGGTGGCAGTTGCTCGTAGAAACGCCAGAGAACGTAACAGAGTAAAGCAAGTCAACAATGGCTTTGCCACTCTGCGACAACACATACCGAGCCACATTGCTGCTGGTTATGGCGAAAGGGGAAAGAAGCTTTCGAAAGTGGAGACTTTGAGGATGGCAGTTGAGTACATACGAGGATTACAGAGACTTTTGGCTGAAGCTGACGCGGACAATGATACTGACGGTGATGCAGATCCCGATGTGGAATCTTCCACTCGTGTCAAATATGAGACGATCACGGATACTTCGGAAATTGGAACTGTCGAGAATAGATGCGCACCATCTCCCGCAAACAGTCTTTTGTCTTCCAGCCACAATGGCTCTGCTGAAGGATTACTATTGGACGATGAGAATGGCAACCGTGCCATTTCCCCCACTCAGGAGAACAATCAACACTCGAGCAGACGAGTCAAAGTTACTAGGTAAGAGAGCTACGATTGGAAAAACGATCATTTTCGATTATAACTCCTCATTTACACGAATCTTTTTATAGGCACTCTCCTTCAAGAACGAGCGACTACTACGCCTCCTCCATTGGCGACGAGGAAAACCTCGAGCCATTGCCAACTGTAAAAATTTCCAATGCACTCAATTATGCTAGTAACGAAGAAAATTTGGATCCTAGGGTTTTGTCGCCTTACAGCGGCACTGGTGACAGCGAGGAAGGTGCCGATTCTTTCGGTGCTGATGGCCATACCGTATATTACAAACAGGAATTGGCCGATACACCCGGCGAATTTATGGATGTGGTTAATTGGTGGGAGCAAGAGCAGGGCAGGCTGGTTCACCACGTGCATCAACAACAGCGGCTTGCTCACGTCTAATTGTAAGTAAACGGTAAGCCCGTTCACACTAAAAACACCATTTTTTCCATCTATAATTTCTTAAGTGGAAACTCGTGTTCTGTATCGCTCGCACATGCGTACAAACCATGCGTGCCATTCCTATTTAAAAATAACGCTCGGCAGTGTTTCTCGATACTCCGCGCTCTTTCAAATCAACACTTCGAGTGTGATCGAATTGTAAACATTCGTTTGCTTTAATATCTTGTAGAAGACTTGTCTCGAAACGTGAATCCCATTATATCGTTATTCCTAACATATGTTCGGCCGATCGGTCAAGTAAGTTGTGTTAGAAAAAGAGGTTATGACTGACACGAGTGCAGGCCCGGAAGTTCTCTCTCTCTCTCTTTCTTTCTTTCTAGCCATATGTCGAGCAACGTTTAAGTGGCATTTGTCTCTTTCCTTCAATTGAAAGAAAACTTTTTTTCAAAGCCCATCGCTTCCCCCAATTTCTTTTCCTTATAACAAATTAATCAAAATTTTCTGTGATACGATTGTACAGCGTGAAAGAATGACAGGTCGAGTTTATAAGTCATAAATAGATATGGCTCCTATTGCGACTGATTTTCGTTTTGTAGACATACGTGTGCCGCTGGGCAACAGCACCATTATGGTGTGGCATGGCATAGCATCGAAGATTTAATATACGAGAACGAGACGTCAGTGAACTATAGTCCCTATCCTATATAGCATATGGAGAGCATTACCATCGGTATACGGTGGCCATATGCTTACGAAACCATGTCCCCTGTAACGAATATAGCATATATGCACGTGTAAAACTTGCTGTCTCTCTTTCTGTATTTCCGTTTTATAAAAGTATTTTATTTATGTAAACTGAATCGCGGTTTTATTGTGGCTACTTAGTTCATTTTAGAAAAGAATATTTTTATAATTGATGCCAAGGGAATTCCTTGGTACACGTGAATAAGGCAGCACATACTATAGGGGAAAAGACTACATTGGTACGGATAATTCAAATGGTGGTAGAAATTTCTTGACAGTCACAGTAGTAGTATCAACGACAGCAACAGGAGCAGCTAGTAATTCCCGACAATTATAAAGTGAGGTCATCTACGAAGTTTACGAGATGCGTCGCCCGTGGCAAATTAATTTAATAAATTCCTTCCTTGGCTCTCTTTTATGTACTGATGAGTTTGTCGTTTCGTTATGCAAGTCTCTGAGTAACACTACTTTTTGTTTTGTTTCTCTTATTGATTTTTATCTGTGGATATTTTGCAACTTGAAATTTTTAGCCCTTCCACGGCCCCAAAAGTCTATGTCCATTTTTTAGAACATTTATTTTATTCTAATTAATTATCCGTATAACATGAATCAAGTTATTAATAAATATAAATTATTTATACATCTTCATTCTACATATCAACATTTATTACCATCCTATACAGCACCAAGTGACTTAAAGACATTTTTTAAATATTTTTTAGTCAAGTGTGTTATATGTGTGTGGATTATCACAATAGCAAGCTGACGTGCGCATGCTTCTTATATATAAAAATTTAAACCAAATTTCCATGAACACTCATCCATGTCTTGTAATTAGATATAACGAAAGGACTTATTTTTACTAAAATGCTTACCATTATTCGCAGTGTAATTAATCTTCGTATTTAAGATTGATCACATCAATAGATACAGTGGATTGTTTAAGTATTTGAATTGAACTATTTAACGAAACATTGCGATCTTATGTTCATCTCAAATATTTATTGAAAATAGAATATACAATAATACACTATTCATAAATGTTATTTATACAGTGATCAATCTTAAAAGAATATTATTAATATTACCTTGAATTACGGTAGTTTAAAAAGTTAGTCTACAAGTAAATACGAATTGCTAAAAATATTGGAATGGGCTTTATACACTCTTGCTACAAGACGATGAAGACAAAAGTAACACGCAGTAACTATGCTGGTGGAGCCCGCATGTTAGTTATCTTATCGATAAACATTGCCACTATTATAACAAACGGTTTTCTTCGAACGTTCGCGTTCGGCGCGGAATGATAAAAGATGAGAGTACAATAAAAGCCAATAAGCAATAATAGAGACTTAAATTTTACTGTTTACTACAGAAATTAAATTGTATTATAAGTAAGCTCGATCGAAATTTCTATTATATAGGAAGAGAGGATACAGACTATATCGAAATGATTCAAAATAATAAACATAACAAAGCTCGAATTATATTAATAACTATATTTTGTTTACGTAGATCAATCCCACAAATACATATTATACAGCACATGAGAGTTAGTCTAAGTTAACATCTCTTGATGTATATTCTTTCATTTAAACGCGAGGCATAGGTAATATAAACACTATCTCTCTTCCCCCTCTTTCTCTCAACCATATTTTAAAAGTAATTAAATAAAAAAGTTTCGTTTTTGTTTAGATTCCATGACTGTTAGGGTATTGTGCAGCAAACAATTAATATGTTTATCTAAGATATTGCATAATTCATGCAACTAATGTGGTCAAACATCAAATATTAAGAATATTCTAAATGAAAATTTAATTTAGAAACTTTCCACAATTTAGAGAATGTGAATTTTGTTCGGGAATCTAATTTATTTAATTATTTTTGGAAAAAAATTAAATTTTCTACCCTTTAATAATTTAAAAAGGGGACGCTGTACTTCTCGTTCCGCAACAAAGCTTAGTGAATAATTGGAGACCAGGAAGACTGAAATACACCTACACAGGTAGAAGCTTTTTGTGAATAATATTAATTTTAGGTTTCATTAAACTTAACATTCCTGGAAAATTAGCTGCTTTTGATCATCTTTTATACGGCTTCTATGATAGATATTGTTGCGAATCTGCGAAGGTGTGATTAGTTTGTTATAAAGCCTATTGAAATATATGAAAATTATTTTATTTATTGAGTCTACATAATAGCAACCTGATTAAAATGGCAGCGTGCGCGTAGACTCCCCCAAAAATCAATCTTAGTAGCTTTCACATTGCCGTTTAGCAAAGCATTATTGGTGAAAGAATACAAAAATACAATTTTGGAAGATGTTTTATATAAAAAACAGTTTTACAAAAATTTGGGGTTATTAAAACAAGGTTGAAGTCTGTATTCAATAAAGAAGAAACAGACGATTGGATAAGATGTTGGATTGTTGAGCACAAAATACCAGTTTCGAATCCTTTGAAGAGAATGAGATGTATAAAAACAGACTTTTTATAAGGACAAAGAAATTTAAATATGATATGGAAGTTAGGCCAGTGGCACAATATCCTGGATCCGTGATGGATTACTTGCTAGATTTGAAATGATGATGGTTGATTGGATATCTGGATTGTTATAACCAATTAGCAGTCAGCATTCCAAATCCAGCAAGTAATCCAGTACGAATCCAGTATCGTGCGCCGCCGGCTATATACAGGGTGTACACTGAGTGTCATTAATGGCTTCTCCAAGCAGCGCCACAGACACCGCTTCTTTCCACAGAGCGCTTGTGGGAGACATCGGTTCTCTTATACACGGAGAATAAAGCCATTTATGGCACTGACAGTACACACGAAAAATGCATAACTGAGCTTGCACGTAAGAACTCACTTATCCTTATAATAATAAGAAATTTACATTTTTTTCTCTGGACCTTTTTCAAGTCCCTACTTATATTTGCATCCTGAAACGCGTCCTAAGCAAAAAATATATTTATTATATTTTCGAAATTAAAGAAGTTTTTACGTCCATGCTTTAGTGTATCTTCAGTAGTATATTTTGTGTAATATTTTATGTATATATGCTTCAATTATATATGCTTCAATTGTTCAAGTTATTTACGCTTTTCAAAATTGTTTAGTATTTCTTTTGGAAAATTAAATATATTTTACAAGATAAATTTTGATTTTATATAAACCGTTATTTTTTGTGTAATTTCTTTTTGCAAAATAATATAAAATTCTTCGAAGACTTGAAAGTCATTATAGATTTTTTAACGCAATCCCTTATATTTAATTGCTTATTCTGGTTAAGCTACTTTCGAGTGATTTGCAAACCTCTATATTAGGGTGTCCGTTAAAAAGACATTATTTTTTTTTTCTATTTTAACCATTTTTAACTTGGTGCAGAATCGGATAAAACTGAGGTTTACAATAGTCTAACCGATGTAGGTACTAAGAACCCGTGCCACCGAAGGTTTGAAGCAAAAAATAGAATTTCGCGTAAAATGATGACATTTTGTGACACTTCTGAATGCCATTTCTTCATTCTTCAAACGTTTCTCATAATAATGTAGCTTTTGTTAATTGAAGGGTCTCCGAATATAAATCCACAGTGACCTTTTTTTTTTAACTTGTAAAAACCTTTATTTTCTGTGTTAAAGTTTCTTAAAATAATAATTTGCAAAGAAAATTCATTATAGCCGTATCTTGAATAGTTTCTCTTTTTTATCCTCGATAGCTCCGCCCCTATTTATTCTAATGTGCCTGAATATGGTAAAATTATGTAAAAATTTTGGTGAGTTTTTATAACATACACTGCAGGCAAAAAGTTTAGGATCACTTGGCAAAATTGTAAAAAAAAAAGGTTCTTCTTTAAATGCGTGTGGTTTAGCAACCCTAAAAGATAGATCACATTTAAGGATATCGTAGTAAAGCTTATTGAATGCCGCGTCCTCCCATATTACCTTGACCTAAATATAATCTTGGTTGCCCATAATAAAGGAGAGAAGCACAACAAAATTTTTGCTGTCTTTTTGATTATGGATATCAAGTTTTTTATTCTTTGCACCGCTCTTGTTAATAGTCATAGGCATTTGAAATTTAAGCGTGTGAAACCTTGAATCTTTAGCTTTCATTCAAGGCCAAAAACGTTTATAAACTCTTATTATGTTCGGAGTTATTGGATAATCAATGAAGCAATGTCCGGCCAGCATTTTATCCGTAGAACATCTGGTTTTAGGGGCATAATACCGGCCGGACATTGCTTCATTGATTATCCAATAACTCCGAACATAATAAGAGTTTATAAACGTTTTTGGCCTTGAATGAAAGCTAAAGATTCAAGGTTTCACACGCTTAAATTTCAAATGCCTATGACTATTAACAAGAGCGGTGCAAAGAATAAAAAACTTGATATCCATAATCAAAAAGACAGCAAAAATTTTGTTGTGCTTCTCTCCTTTATTATGGGCAACCAAGATTATATTTAGGTCAAGGTAATATGGGAGGACGCGGCATTCAATAAGCTTTACTACGATATCCTTAAATGTGATCTATCTTTTAGGGTTGCTAAACCACACGCATTTAAAGAAGAACCTTTTTTTTTTACAATTTTGCCAAGTGATCCTAAACTTTTTGCCTGCAGTGTATGTTATAAAAACTCACCAAAATTTTTACATAATTTTACCATATTCAGGCACATTAGAACAAATAGGGGCGGAGCTATCGAGGCTAAAAGAGAGAAACTATTCAAGATACGGCTATAATGAATTTTCATTGCAAATTATTATTTTAAGAAACTTTAACACAGAAAATAAAGGTTTTTACAAGTTAAAAAAAAAGGTCACTGTGGATTTATATTCGGAGACCCTTCAATTAACAAAAGCTACATTATTATGAGAAACGTTTGAAGAATGAAGAAATGGTATTCAGAAGTGTCACAAAATGTCATCATTTTACGCGAAATTCTATTTTTTGCTTCAAACCTTCGGTGGCACGGGTTCTTAGTACCTACATCGGTTAGACTATTGTAAACCTCAGTTTTATCCGATTCTGCACCAAGTTAAAAATGGTTAAAATAGAAAAAAAAATAATGTCTTTTTAACGGACACCCTACTCTATATATGTTATAATTCAAGCATTTACAAAGTAAAAATAATAACTTTAAAATTATACGTAAGTCTTTGTTCTGTTGAAACAGATAGAGTTACTGCTATGCTACACGCATACTTGCCCATATATACCTATTTAAAATTCAGACAAATAGTAAACGTTTAAGTTAATTGATTTATTAATATAGTATCATGAAAAGCTCTAAAAAGCAACTACAAAGTATACAATAAAAATACGTTCTATTAAAAAGTCACTTATATGGTCCTAAAACTTTTTTTTCTTCGGAACTCCTTCATATTGTAAACCTTGCTTCTATGATGAAGCTCTCATTGCTCAAGATTTATTCTAAACTTTTCGACTGCAAAAATTTTGAAGTGTACGTTATCATTAGAACATCCCGCATAAATATATAAGCGGCGCGAGGTTTTGTAATGTTTAATGATTATATGTTTTTCTTTTTCATTTAATATAAAAACGTTTAAATTAAAGTTCTTTGTGTTTAGTAGGGTATAAAAATTCACTGGATCTTGAATAATCGTTTAAAACTTACAAAAAAGAACAATCAATTATCTTATGCAGTAGTATTGCTCGTTTTATATCATACATTTCAGATATGTTTTTAACTTGAAAGAAATGAAGTTGTTTTGTGTATTTAATTTAATTATTAATAGAAAATATTCAAAACTATATTTAATAACATAATGTAATTTTAATATCGTTATACCTAGGAAAATGTTTGGAAATCTCTATTGAATTTTTGTTAGCAAATAATAAGTTTATTTCAAAGTAACTAAAATATAAAAAATAACAATTTGCAAACTCTCACATTGAGATGGATATAAATATGTATACAGCTTATTGGGTAACTATCCTTTTCGAGAATTTAACTCAAAATATGTAATAAATTAGAGAACTTACCTTAACGAAAGCATAGGGGTCATCACGGGTTGTATTGTAACAATAAACCGCCTAATATGACTTTATAATTCGACATCACTCCTACACTAAACAATGTACTAAATATTATTTCACCTTTAAATACAGTCGATTTAGAACAAAATGTGAAATGAAAAGTTAAGCTCCACATGACATGAAAAAATAATGTCATTTAAATTTTGTTACCTTTTTCAATATTGTTGTATTTGTACCGATTTGTGCAATAGTGTTTATCACATATTACGAATGACGAAGTCGGTATTAAAGATTACAGTTTGTGTTTGCAATAATTTTCCCCATTCTTTTCACGACTAACATAATTTTCACTTCACAACTTTTTTAAACTAAGAGTAAAATTATTTTTAATATATTGTTTAGTGTATATATGCAGTAAATTAACATAGTACGAGTTATTTGGGTAAATTTGTCATATACGTTTTGAGTAATAGTATATTAAGTTAATTCTTTAAAAAGAAAACATCCATTCGACACATTTCAAGTTTTACTCTCTACGGACATGACACGAAAATATGATCGACGGTTAAAACCCATATTAAACGTATACAATATACAAGAAGCTCCATGATATCACAATGGTATATCTTGAAAATGTAAAAGATGTAGATAAATATAGGACACTAAAGTTGTAGGTTTGCAAGGGATGGATGATGATAACATTAAAGTAATCTTTAATATCCTACTGATGGTCCGTTGAAGGCCATAGATATATTTTTAAATGGAACCTCATATTTTTTATTACATATGCGTGTAGCTTATCTGAAGAACTATCCAAAACAGTTTATGTACGTTCTATTTAGTCTAGACGTCTACAAGATATTCAGATTTTAAATAGTTGCGGGTTTAGTTGAGGCAATGTGTGCAATCGCTGAAATTACATAGGCGCATTCTTGCGTACACATATTATTTCAAATGTGTTGCCTTTAATATATATATATATATATATATATACAGGGTGAGGCACTTAAGCCGCCCCAGAATACGAATGCCGAAAGAGGTGTATCTCTTTAACTATAACAGATATTCAATTTTTCCATAGGACATTTTCGAAGCCTCTTGTTATTAGCTTTCAGAAAGGTTCTATGCAAAAATTGAATATCTTTTATAGGTGAAGAAATACGCGCCTTTCTGCATCCATATTCTGGGGCGGCTTAAGTGCCTCACCCTGTATATAAATATATTTTAGAAAACTCTTAATATATATTTTAAGAATATGTAATAAAAAATGGTGGGTAACTTTAAAAAATAATCGAAGACTTTTACAGGGACTTCAAGAAGTTATTCAAGAATAATTTAAATTTTTTTTCATTTGTCCTCCTTGAAGTCTTACAAATTTTTTATCTGAAATGATTTTCCGCATATTCTTTATTTCTTAGGATATATGCTTACAGCAGTTGCAATAGGATGCCCTATATATAAGGTGTGGCACTTTTTAATGGAAATATATTAGCCCTCAAACCGTACACTCTTTTTTGGCTACTTTCAACCGGAAACCTGAGTCATTTACGTTAATCTCAATTTAAATAATCCAAAACTGTACGAAAAAATATCTAAAAAAGAATTCATAGCGCTTTTTCAAAATATTATAATTACTAGTTTAAGTAATTATAATATTCCAAAATTATTTTTGAAATCGTTAAGGTAATGATTAGAAAAGAGCAGTTGAAAGATTGCATCGTAATATTAAAAATATCGTAGATGAAAGAAACCTATAGCTCGGTTTAAGAAATAAAATTGTCGTAAATGATTAATATATTTATATCCTCATTTGTGTGATATACATATAAACTGTACTTTTGTAATGAGATATTTTCTATTTGTATTAAGTTTACACGATCCATTTATTTTTATTTTGTTTAATTATTGATAATTTTTAATGAATTTTTTTTTGTTTGCAGGTGTTCGCTTCATTTGGCCAGCTGATCTCAAAAATTATCAATTTTTATAAGTCTGGATATTAGAATGGAAAGCCTGATTCTACAATACGTTCTCTTTTGAGAATTAAGAAATTTCTAATTAAACAAGTTTAGATCTCAATGCTATAGTTGATTACCATTATTTATCTTCTGTTAAGCATACAAGTATATTAACATTCCTGTAGAAGCATATCATCAGTGTTTAGGAAAAAGGTTTCTAATTAAAGAACACTTTTATTCAATTTATCATTGCAACCCAAGATAATAAACATTGCATTGTCCTGTCTCCAAATGAATAACTTATGTCTTGGGCAGTGGTTGATAGTTTTCTTGCAATCTAAAACAAAACCAAAAAGTAATTGAATTCAAATATTAAAGCTTAATATTCACTAAAAAATTGAGCTTCAATATCTACATTTTTTTAAAATCAGTGAAAAACGTTTAATTAAGAAAATATAAAATCAAGATTCAATTACCTTACTGCAAGCTATAAATCAAAATGAATAACTGTACATACAAAAGTGCCTTGATCAAGCGTATAGTAAAAACGCAAAGTTTTCGTACCCCCTTTATTTCAGTAAAGCATGTGTAAATAATATGTAAGATTATTTACAAGAAAAATATTTTAGAATGAATAATTTATGCTTCTAAATAATTATTTTTTTATCCATAGGACAATATTAAAACAAAAATTACTATTAATTTTATTTATCCTTAGAATAGATTTCACTGTTTTAAGTGATCTTCCAGTAAAGTTCTATTTAAACAGAAATTTTTAAATATATATTTTATATATATGTAACAATGTTTTACTTTTCATTTTTCACCAAAAAACTGCAATAAACCGATATCACTTTAGAAAATACAGATATTTAAAATTTTAATATTTTGCAAAACTCCTGAAAAATCGAAAATAAGAGTTTAGAAATTTCTTCACATTTTTGATAATTGTCCTTTTTTATATCTTTATACATTTTCATTTTCAAAAGCACTGAGATATGTGAAATAATAAACTTATAACTATAATATCCCTTTTTTGCAAATAAATTCTATATGCATTATTAATAATTGTTTTATTGAAATAAAGAAAAGAGTACAAAGACTTTCTGTTCTTACTGTAAGTAAAATAAGCTATTTCAGATCAGCTGAATTTTACAATATTAGATATTTTTCTAAAGTATACAAATATTTTTCAAAGTTAATACGACAAAAATTTAAAGATGACTAATTATACATTTGTATAAGTGACCAAATTAATATAATTTATTATGAAAATATGTTTGAAGATTTAAAAAATGTTTTTGAGAATATTAGCGACCTAACAAAATGTGTACGTTTACTATGGTACATGGTTGTTGGGCAATAATTTAATCAAACAATTGAAATTGAAAACAATTTACGATGTAGAAAAATATGATTTTCTAAAATAATAAATGTAAATAGTGGTGCCTTTTTATACATTTAGAATTAAGCTTATAAGAAACATTTGTACTTGATATTTTTTATGAGATATTTAAATAAATTTGACTATTTATGCATTTATCACTTTTCATTTAATCTTATTATACAAATGTTTAAGACAATGAAGAGTGGACGAAGGAAAGAAAAAGTGTGTATTCTATAGCTATGCAAGGAATATGGATAACTCATAATTTTGTTCAAGATACCAATTCCAGTTTACACTAGGATGTGTAAATTTTTTTCTCTATAATCTATTCTATTTTGCATTTTAAAATTGAAATAAAAAATACCGATTTGGGACAATATTAGGTAGAACACTCTATTTTACCCCATGTCATGTAGTAAAATGGGGTAAATGTATTTTCTTGAAAAAGTAAGAATTACTTGAATAAATGAGCAAAAATTAAAAATGTAATAAACGTTTTTAATCAGTGATCAAATTCTGTAATCAACAAAAAAAATATGATAATTAAATATTACTTAATTTACGAAAAGCATTAAAAACTGATGGTTACCCCATTTTGTCCCACGTACCCCTATAACTAAATAGTATTTAACCTGTAGAAGACAGATTTGTGGTCACTATAGTATTATATAGCCACTGACAAACTCGCCTGCTCCGTGTATTCTTTACATTTTATATATGGAAAGATTTTTTGCACAATAAAAAATCAATTATAATGGAAAAATGCCCGTCCTATAAAAGTTAATGAATAAGTATAATCAAATAACTATTACTTAAATAATTTAAAACCTGTTTTATTTAATGGCTTTGACTGAGTAATTGATAATAAATTATGCAGTATTTACAATTTTTTTAAATTAACATTTCAAATATATTAATTATAAGGTTTTAATTAATTGAAAAAAGAAAAACTACGTATTTTCACGATCTCTGCATTATTATAATGTAAATCAATGAAAACAATAATTATCATTATTGTGACGAAGAAAGGAGGAAAAGGTATTTTGTCCATTCACCGACACTGAGAAATCACATAAGCCGAACAAAGGCAAAAGACTAAATCATCTTTGTCGCGTTTATTCAAAAATAAATATAATTTACCGGGTTCGTGATCCACGATATAATTGAAAACATCAGCACGAATTCGTAACCTTTTGGGTTAACGAAAATAGAACAGAATTAGTACAAGATTGTTCAAAACTAAAAATTAACAACTTTTTGCATTAATGCATGTTGTATCTTCCTCAGTTTTGTAACACAGAAGTATATTAGCATAAAAGTAGGATTGCATAAATAAAAATACTGACGAATCTATGTTTATAACCTTTGACAATTTTCATAGTTTTGGAGTTTACGAAACATAATTGTTGCAATTTTAATTTAATCACAAGATTTTTGTACGGCTCAAAAAACGCATAATCTCAAATAATTTTATTTTATAACTTTATTAGTTTACCTATACTCAAGTCGACCATTGTCTACAAATAAAACAACTTTATGACTAGAAGTACGACTGTTGCTATTGCTCGATTTGATCTTGACACCGGGAAGTATAACAAAGAGTATGAGTAACCTTTTAAAGAGTATTACAATTATACATTAAATGAAAACTCTTACGTTTCTCTTCACCATTACCATAAGGAAGTAAATCAATATTATTATTGGCAATGAAATTTAAGGAAATCTTAATTTTTATTGAAACTCTTGAACACATTCTTTACACTATTCCTCCGCTTTTTTATTAATTTCCACCACCCTTTCCCTTTCCACTCTATCGTCTACTCACCCAATACGATATACTTTCTCACACTACTCAATACACGAAAAAAAAGGGTCGGTTAACACTCTCTAACGGGCTCGATGAAACCACGCGCCCAAGGGTTGTACTAGCTGCTACGTCATTTCCGGTACGGTCGTTTCCGCCCCGATAGAAAACCGATTACTAACCGCTATTCACATGGAATTAAACAATAGATGAACTTATGAATATAAAAAATATTAAAATATTTGCTATACAACAGTAATGATTCTTCATTAAATAAATTGATGAGCATCATTCGAATTATTTCCTCAATTGCGAGATGTATGTACATTACTGAACTATATATCTATATAATACTTGTATACGCATAAATGATGCGGTCAGTGGTATTCTTCAATAACAATTTACCGACTGCTTCTTAATTCTACTATCATATATGCATATCGATTTTATTTACATTGTCTTTGTAATTGACATTTACGATGCAAACTGGCGGGAGTAAGGTAGGGGGTCACCGTATCCTATTAAACGATACGCGCTTATAAATTTTCTGCCGTTGCTCCAGTCGTTATTATCGTAAGTTCGATCGGCCTGTCCATAACAATTAAAACGTTACGATAAACAAGATAACGAGGCTTTGATGGCTGATTTTAATGCAATTAGTGTATGACAATTTCCGCGCCACTCCGCGTTTCACACTACTTTTTAAATTCCAACGTCTCTATCGTTTCTGTCCAACAAGACAGGGTAGGAAAAAATAGGAGGGAATGGAAGTTATCACACCAGTAACGACGGCGAGTATCTTGCCAGGAACTTACATTATTCCACTAGGTTTGATCGTGGCTATTTTAATATTAACATACATTTATATGGAGTCGACTCATTTGGCACGATTGGGAAATAAATTGCCGGGTAAATATTGCACGATATTTATATCACTGCGTTGTCGATGTTCATGTCAAGGAAATCCTCTTAGGTCCCAGGAAGGTTCCATTCTTCGGCAATTCTCTCATAGCTCTTGGCATACAGCCAAGGGACATATTGCCTAGAATATTGGAGTACGATCGATATGGCCATGTAGTTCGAGCATTCTTCGGAACTAAATTAATCGTCTTCCTGATGCACCCTGATGACATCGAGTTGATACTCAGCAGTGGTGTTCATATTGATAAATCCGAAGAATACAGGTAGGCTTCTCAAACATTATCCTAAAGACTGTTAATTTATTGTTGTGCGTATTGTATAATTCTGCTTCCTTGAAAAAGATTTTTTAAGCCCTGGTTAGGCGAGGGGTTGCTGATCAGTACAGGTGATAAGTGGAGGACACATAGGAAGATCATAGCTCCTACGTTTCATATGAACATTTTGAGATCATTTGTGCCACTTTTTTATCAGAACAGCATCGATCTTGTGAAGAGATTGAGCCTCGAAGTGGGCAAAGAGATAGATTGCCATGATTATTTATCGGAAATAACAGTGGATATTTTACTCGAGACTGCGATGGGCATAAGAAATACCGAAAGAGATAGGAGTGGCTACGAATATGCCATGGCAGTAATGAAGTAAGTTATTATTGAGCAAAGCAAGGGAATTTTTTTGGAAAATACTTTAATACCGCATACTCGTTGGCAGGATGTGTAATATAATACACAGAAGAACCTACGACATCAGATTTCGACCGGATACCTTCTTCAAGTTCACCGAATACGCCAAGCAGCAGGAGCAGTTTTTAGACATCATTCACGGATTGACGAAGAGAGTGATCAAGCGAAAGAAGGAGGAATTCTCAAGTGAAATTGCGAACCGTGACATTGTCGGTGGTGATTCTGAGGTGAAACTAAATAAGGAAGAAGAGGGGGAAGGAAAAACTACGAGATTGCATTACGTGAGGGATGATCTTGATGATATTGAGGACAACGACATTGGTGAAAAGAAGAGACTAGCTTTCCTCGACATGATGCTGGAATTATCCAGGAATGGTGAAAATTTAACTGACGAGGAAATCAAGGAAGAAGTTGATACCATTATGTTCGAGGTTTGGATTTTTTTTTTCTTGGCATTTTTGAAAAAATAAACCAACAAACAATTTAACATCCATGTAGGGCCACGATACAACCGCAGCTGGCTCGAGTTTCGTACTGTGCATTTTGGGCGTTCATCAAGACATTCAGGTGAGTTTCTTGAACAATTTTTATTATGCACATCAAGCCATCAGCTACACACATTCAATTCTATAAACAGTTGTGTAACAACGTACACTATTTTAAGGTCTTTAGATATGCGATAATGTCTCTTCTTTCCTCTTCTTTTTTTAATCCGGTGAATATCATCCTTGTGCCAGGTATATATTTCTTCGGGTTCTCCAAATACTCATGCAAAGACTTGTCATCCCATGTGATCTTTTTGTTTCTCATGGCAGGGGTAAACGAGTAACCTTCCGAAGCTTGCATAAAATTGATAATAATTAATAATACAGCAATTACGTTTCTTAGTCTGTTAGAATATATAATAGTTTAATTAAATCCTTACTGCCACTTTTCCTGCCTACCACACCAAAAAGGCTGGGACCCTGTTTGCTTTTTCCTGCTGGATGAGTCGTATGACATGCGGAGCACAACCTCACATACAATTTCTTTCCATTCTCTACGTTAGCCATGATTCAATAGTGTTTACACCCTTTTTTATCGGTCATCAATCACATAAGCAATTGTATTCTTATGCTACATCCAGTCATTCTTATTTTTTAATTTCTCTTTCTCTCTCTCTATTTCCCTAACCCCCGATTTCTCACTCATTTACTCTACATTCTTTTGTTTCACGATATCAATACGTTTATTTACTGCATTTATGGAGCACTTCATTCCGCGAAAAATCAAACAGGAACTTTCGTTTATTTCTGAAGTTTCTAAATTTGATTTGCTTTTTTGGATGGACCGTAACTTCGCGTTTGAATTTTCAGGGGTGATTTTTATTTTTATAATTACGCCAAAGTTCAAAACTTTTCGAAGATAAAAGCGTGGATAATGTTTCTCTAATGGATTAACATACACATCGATTTTTTGGTCAAGTCTGTTAGGCGCCACTCAACAAAACACAGAAAATCAATTTGATCATTTGTTTTTCTGTGCGTTCGTATATGGTTTCAAGCACTCTATTCGACGGTAAATTGTCAGTTTTGGCATCATTCTAAAGGTGCATCCACAACTACAATAGATCAGAATATAATTCCATTCTACCTACTATAATTGGGTTCAAGAAAAAATGTTACTTTTATTAAGATTTGAAAACATTATCTAACTCTAATGCCATATCTGGGAAAAGCGACCAAGTCTAACAAATATAAGCTAAGCTTGATAGCTTTGCCTTCAATTAAGGAAAACTTTTGTTTGTACTCTTCTGTTCAAACGGTTTAACGGTCACGATTCTCGCTAAAGTAACCTTTCAACTCTAAGAACACTTAAAGTTTCGTGTTTTATTATTTTAAATTCAATTTAATATTATCTCGTAAATATGTAGCTTAAATAGTTAATTAAAACAGTTTCTTAGAAAGCAGCTAACAGAATCTACAATAAAGGATATAAATGTACCTTTACAAATTCACAGTGATATACACATGACCTTCGAAACTTTGATCAGATTTGAAGTAAAAATACTATCTAAGAGATTTTTTAAATCACTTGTCAGAAATTCTACCACTTTCTTTTAATATAAAGTTTTCGAGGTATTCGACTGCTGGTCAGAATTCTCATTCAGCTTTCCTTTTTATTTTCTCAGTTTAGCCATAAAGTGTCGTATTTCTCATGGATTTTTCGTTCCACTTTTTCTGCTGTATTAGTATTGATGCAGAACTGACTATTGATTTAAATCACTGTGAGTGCATAGTTAAATGGAATATTGGTTTAAAGTTTTCTATATGTGTTTAAAATTTTGTCTAATATTATGAAACTGTACAGGATGTCCTATTTTAAATAACGCCTTAAAATACTTTTGTATATTATGGTGTTTGATAGAATAATTGAAATATAATTTGTTTGACATTATTAAAAGGTAAGGTAAGACAATAACTTGATTTGAACTTAAAAGGTTTATTTAATGATTACATTAAAATCGCCTTGGGCTTAATAAATAAAACCTCTTATTTTTTATTGTTTATCCTTATAGTTTCCCTCGTAAGTTTTCCAAAATCCTATATTAATTTATCATTTTATTCAGGCGTTTGCGAAATATTTCGATATGAAATTGTATGTAGGTACATGTTTGGCTGAAATAATGTGCAACACGACTGTGCATTCCCACATATAGGCAAAGCCACCGAGATTCCATGTTTGAAAAGTGTTTTGTAAAGTCTTTTTTTAAAGAAAAATAAAAAGTTCAATTTAAAAATGAGAAATACCTATTTTAAAAATTTAAGTTTTCATAAATATATTTTAAAAGTTCATTATAGATATGTAAAATTACTTCTGTCTTATAATATACTCCACTTTGACTCTATATAGGCACGTGTTTATGAAGAGCTGCGTGAAATATTTCAAAATACTGATAGACCATGCACTTACCAGGATACTTTGGAAATGAAATATTTAGAAAGAGTGATACTAGAGACTCTGAGGCTTTTCCCTCCAGTCCCAGCGATTGCTAGAAAATTGAACCAGGATGTCAGGATAGGTGATGAATCATTTATTACTCATACCTAAATATACTATAATTTATTTAAATTTATTCCGGGGAAAAGTCTATCAATAATTATTATTAATCAACAGTCACGAATGATTATGTGCTTCCAAAGGACTGCACGGTAATAATTCCACCGTATCAAGTGCACAGGTTACCTGAGTACTATCCAAAACCGGAAGTTTTCGATCCTGACAATTTCTTACCGGAACGAATGCAGGAAAGGCACTATTATTCTTTCATTCCCTTCAGTGCAGGTCCCAGGTAAACACTACTGCAATGCAAATATACACGGCATACTAGGGTGATCGTAAAATTTTAAAAGGTTACTATTTATTTAAAAACCAGAGGGATTAAGACTTCAAGAAGAAAATGACAAAAAAGGCATGTTTTATTCTATGAAATATATATTTTATTCTTCTGCATTAGTAAAAAACGGGTTAATTAACGAAATATTATAATTTGGAACAAAAATGTATTCGCTAGAGAAGAGAACGAAAATTCTATCAAAATGCATCTGCAATGCAACGAAATATGTATTCTTTGTGTGTTTGATTGATTAGATGGCAGCAAAGATTAAATTTTAACGATCATCTTACTGTATACCAATTATTGCTAATACAAAATATAAGTATTTTAACTTCAATATTTTGTAGATCATGCGTTGGCAGGAAATACGCCATGTTAAAGTTGAAAGTACTGCTGTCAACTATTTTACGTAATTACCGAATTCTATCGGATTTGACAGAGAAAGATTTTAGGCTGCAAGTAGACATTATTCTGAAGAGATCTGATGGTTTCAGAATTAAAATCGAGCCTCGACATAACAATAACGAAAGTCATGTTAATGAATAGGCAGTGCAATAGGCTTAGGACCGGTGATTTCATCTATTGATAAACCTCTTGGCAAATTTATTTGTTTAATAAAGAGTAGAGTTGATTGGAATTTACCACAGTTTAAAATTTTTACCAAACAGACCAATGTAAAAACTAACTCTTAAGGTAAGACGGAGGAAAGACAAAAATTATGCAAATGTATGTATGTGTATGTATTACTGCTAGAATATATATATATATAAAGTCGTCACGTGTAAATAAATAACGGATTTACAAAGTAATGCTGTATTATTTGAATCTTTATAATCGCTCTGTGATGACAGTTCAATGTCCGATATGATCAACGTGATGAATGCAGATCTAAAAGAGCTTCCTCGAACGTCTCAGCTCGACTGAAAATTGTTGATCGTATCTCGTCGAATGGTGTGTTTTGATACTTGTTGCTTCTCATCTCGATTCTTCAAATCGATCAGGAAGAATTGTAGACCCCAAGGGATGACGAATAACAGGCTCATTCCCAGGAGGAGAAGCTGGCAAATAAAGAAGCTATTGGTCCAATCTTTGACTAGTCCTGACAAATGTAAAAGAAGGTAATGAATGAGAGATAATTCCAGAAGCATATTTAGTACACTGTAAAAAGGATATAGAATTGCAACAAAAGTCTTGGTTTACAAAATTACCCACAACAGTCATCGCAATTATGTAATGTGTTTCTAACTAACAATTTCTTGCTCCGTGAAATTCTTTTGTGATAATTTATGTAAATTTTTATAGCAGTCTACGTTTCAAGTTACCCACGACCATAGTTGTAATTTTACATCGAACTAATAATTAATTATTTTTTAATAGTTCAATGTCTCTGATAATTTAATGTAAATTTAAACAACAGTCTCAGTCATAGACATATTCATCTGTGACTGCGCTTTAATATTGCACATGTTTTATAAGGTGTACGATTAACTTACCAACAATTGGTCCAAACACGATGTTGATTATACCACTAATAACTGCGTATATCCCGTATGCAGATGCAAACTTATCAACGGTTAAATCTTCTACAATGACTAATGGTTGAGGAACAAGCAGCCAAGAACGAACAACACCGATGACCGCTACCATTGTCAAGCAGCCTGTGAGAGAATCCTCATAAACTAAAAATCCTGAAATCAAATGAATATAATTGTCTTCGGTCATATTTTATCAGGTTTCATTAATCCTTTGAATCCCAAATTTATTGCCACCTGAAATATCCTGGTATAATTTGGTATTTCTAGGATATTTGTATTACTAATTACGAATTTAAAATAAAAATATTGAAATCAGTAATAGTAAATATAATATAGTAGTCGTTAAGTATAAGAAGTGATGTAATTTCAATCAAAAACTATTATAAGCTTTCTAAATGTCTTATTATGGAGATGGCGTCAGATTTTAAAAATTAAATTTCTATTTAAATTTATAAATTATTTATTTATGATGTAGTTAAATGCTAACATTACAATCAGCAAGCTACTATAAAATATTCTTGAAATTCATATAGTAAAGAACTTATTGTATAAAATAAGCGTCCAATATAAATAAAATATATTTTTTGTAGTCTTCTTGTCATTGTGAAAAAAGCGGTAGAGTTGAAATAAGTCCGTTGGAAAAGACACTTTTCAACTAATCTTTACGAGTATTTTATGACGTCTTCACGTAACGTAGAGATAACGACGCAGAAAACAAGGAAAGAATAAAAATAAGTGTAAAAATTGCTGTTCTGGTGAATTTATTTATTTACGAAAGAAATCTAACCTGCCAAAGAACATTGAAAAAATATATGTTATTTTATAACATATGACCATGACCTGTTTTAAATTTTCATGGTGCTATAACTAATAATTTACAAATAATCGAATTACAACGAAAAAGTAACCTTTTTGAATATTAATTTAGATTAAGCAAATGTAGGTGATATATTAAATGTTAAAAACCACGGAAATACAAAAAGAATTACTATTTAAATATGTAAAAATCCACAAAGAGTTTAATTTCTTATATTTTTCCAATTTACATGACGAAACCCGACAAGGATAAGGTGGTTCTTTACTTATTAAAACTCCTTAAAGTATACATGAAAAAAAAACATGTATTTCTGTAACTATACAAGAAACATTAATCTTTCGCATAATACCTTCTTCAAACTTTTTACTATTGGCATTCAGGGAGGTCTTATACAAAATTTGATATGTTCATTAATTATAAAAATCAAAATAAACATATTATTACTTACGTGCTCCCGAGTATCTTAAATTAGGGACCCTTAATTTCTGTCTGAGATTCAAATGATTAATTCACTCACCGACTTTGGCAAATCCCATGCAAATCATGGCGATGAAGAAGAGATATTTGGCTTTGACATCGATGAGAAGAGTGAAAATCGCTAAAAGGATTCGAGAGACGAGTTCTGCAGCTGCGCTAATAGTTATCGCGAGGGCGGCATCGTTCTGACTGAATCCGGAACTTGTCATCATCAGCGGGAGTAACGATATAAATGTATAGTCACTCGTCTGAACGAAGCTAATACCGAGGCAGATATTGATGAAACTCCGATTTTTTATTAGTGACATTTCTACGAAATCCCTCCAGGCCCACCTTGAAAAAACACAAGATTTCACGATCATCCTTAGAAGAGATTTAGGTTACATTCCGAGTTAAGCACAAATTATATCTGACCTTGCTCATGTTTTTGTAATTGCACTTATTCTATTGTAATTCACCAAAAATAAAAAATATAAATAAAATGTTGTGAATTTTTTTTAATATGACCTAATTTAGCATGATATTTCGTAATCAAATCAAAAAGAAGACTATGATTAACAATAGCTTTCCAGTAAATTTAATTGAAATTCAGACTTATTTTTTTGACTGCGTCGAACGTATAAGCGAGTATATTATTAAATTTGTTTCTTATTGCTGCATTACTCTGAAACAGTAAAACAATTTGGAACGAGGAAATATGTTCATGCGTAACTTCAATTTATTGCTCATTAATTTCAACCGTTGCAACAATAGATGACAAATTCATCAGTAAACTCGGAATGAACCTTTAGATCTTTCTTGGTTTTTTCCATGTACCCATCGTTGGTATCGCAATCCTCCGATTGTCCTTTGTCCCATTTTTTACTGTCCAATTGAAGCTGTCGAATATCCGAAGGAACGCCACCAAAACCCGTAACGAGATTGGCCAAGCTGGATGCCGAAAGGGTGGACAGTTTCTTCCTCAAAGGCTCGCGAAATGCTCCACTTTTAAATTTATCCCGAAGCCCATCGGACTCTGATGCTGAGGCTATTCTCCCTCTAGATACCTTATGTGCAACAGAAACACATTGCATGTTAGGAAGAAGAAACAAGCTGATACATGGAAAGAATAATTAAACTACTATTATAAGATTAGATATATAAAATATAAAATTTATTTGTTAATTTCCTAGACCATAATTGAATTTTCTTAATTTAGATGTGTCATGATTTATTTAATGAAATTACTTTCTTTGCAATTAAGTATTTTCTTAATTCACTGGATACATCAGGTACCTGTACAGTTAAAGCATTGAACCCCTTATTTTCTTTCACCTAATATCATACAAACAAAAACAATGTCAAAATCGAAGCATTTTGTACCAAGAGATACATGCAATAAAAAATACCGGGTTAAGCTAAAATCCATGTAGATATAGTTTAATACAGTGAATGTTCCCATATAAGGACCCCACCATTTTCCTAGACTTTAGTTTTTCCCCTGGTTTTCTACACACACATGTACTTTACGCGCATTTTCATTTTATAATAAATAAAAAGATATGTTTAAATAACATTTAATTTTTAAAAGTATTCATATATAGGCCTAGCGTAAGCGGAAGGATATGATTGTAGTCGGGGCATCAATATGGAGTATATTCCTTGCAATAGACTGTAATATAAAATTGTAACTCAAATACAGTGATATGGTTCAGGGTTAATAGCCAATATTTTTCTTTCGGAACAAACCATTAGAGCTTCTATCAGTAGAGGGACGTCTTTCCCACCGTCATCCTTCAAGCTTCTCAAACTACTCCATTTAGTTTTGGAAGAATCGCGAATAACATCGATGGTCGATCT
Source organism: Prorops nasuta (assembly GCF_024137725.1). Classification (NCBI taxonomy): domain Eukaryota; kingdom Metazoa; phylum Arthropoda; class Insecta; order Hymenoptera; family Bethylidae; genus Prorops; species Prorops nasuta. Next base: position 7,906,317 of record NW_027116802.1, on the reverse strand, counting down.
TCTATCTGACATTGGTCGTTCTCCAATAACTTCAATTTTCTCCCCTGGAATTTCCGAAGATTTTTTCGAGTGCCACTCCACGGGGTGCATCAATGTCATTGCAACGATGCAATTCAGACTGACAGCACCAGTCAGAGCTGCTGTGCCTGATAAATAATAATCAACAGTTTTCTCCAATTTTTCAAAGTACCTGCGATATTTTTCACGAGACATTGGAACTTATTTTATAGACACGCCTTTTGTGTACTTACCACGAAAACCATACAGATTCATCAGTCTCTCTATTCCAATAGGATAAACTATTGCACCCAGGCCAATAATAACTTGAGATGCGCTCATTACCTGTGCAAATAATGTTATCAGGCTCGACTACTACAATTGCACGGTGCATCATGCTCTGACGTATGCACAATTGTATTGCGTATACGTGATAACAGCTCGATTAATAAAGGTGGATGTATAATTTACTAACCTGTGACCTCTTTTTCACAAAATAAGCATTGAAGGTCGTGTTAAGGATGGTAAAGATAAGACCAAGCCCGAGACCCTGAATTAAGCAAATTATTGCTATTTCGTAGACGGAATTCACAAGGGCATATGCAACATTTGGTACCGTGTACAACAGTGCTCCGGTTACACCTATGGACCTTACAGAATACTTCTTCATCAGGCTATTTGTCATTAATCCTGCGTCATTCATGAAACAAATTCGCATGATCAATTGATATGCATTATTTGAGGATTAAAAATGGGAAGCTTTCTTAAATGAAGTCGAAGATGAAATAAACAATTTTTACTCAATTCTAATTAATTATAAAATTTATAATCTTAAGTATATCGTTAATTGAACCATAATTTAATAATTTAACCACTCTATAAAATATTTAAAAACATACGCGAATTTTATTATGCGTGAATCGAGACTTTTCTATTTGCCGAATGGTTATTGACGATATTGTGCACTTTTACGATTGTTATCTTATACTCACGGGGTCATTGGTATTAACAGACTTAGGAAAGCTTCCGCGAGCTCAGAATTTTATCAATATTTGCCTTATATCACCCGGTAATAATCTCGTTCGACGAGCACACTAATAATATCCCAAAAATAAAATGCAACTAGTTTAATACGATTTATTAGATTAATTCAGCAGTCATTATCGATATCGATTTCACGATGTGTCAATATACCTGAAGCGGAGTATGTTATCATGAAGACAGAATTGAAGAGAGTCAATGCTGATCCAGCAGCACCACTGGCCTCCAAAAAGTCACCAAAAATAATAGCAAACGAAGCTACCGGCCCATTAATAGTTATCTAGATTCAATAAAATTTCCAGATCTCATTAGTATACCTTGTCTTCCTAGGTGGGCAATCACTTGGCGTTCGCAATGCGTGGAAAATATAATTGATCGTATGTATGAAAATTTGTAAATGTTAATAATGGTTTTCAAATAAATATTTGTTCTGTATAGCATTTGCTTTTATAAAGTACCCTGCAATTACAATTAAAATTGTGTACAGTTTATATCGATTAATACGCCTCTGAATATTAACTTAAAAACGCGATATTTCTGTAACTATTGGTTATACCAATTTTTTGCACAACCCTTATCGAATTTCCTTTTTATTTGCATAAAGAGATATCTGCAGCAAAAAATTAATATATCTTATAGTTACAGAAAAAAAACCGTTTTTATCTTTATATTCTCAGGGACGTATCAAACGATACACCTCATACAAATACTACAGAGTAAACGTTATTTAGCAAAACATTTACTATTTCTTATACATGCAACCTAATACGCGTCACGTTGAATCTTGCAAACGCAAAGTGTAACCCGTAAAAAGTGAAACATTCCAAAAATCCATTTAGCTCTTTCAGTTTCACATTTCATTGTGTTGCATTTTATTCGTAAAACCCGCTTTTCCGTTGAAATGAAGAATATACTTTGGACTGTTTTATCGCATAGACACTCACATAGACCACAATCATCGCTAATGCAATTATGTAGCCCCAACCCCCATCAGGTGCTAATTCATCCGAGTTAAAATCTTCCTCATCTCCCATTTCTCTACTGGAATTGACAGAAATCATCGGCTCCTTCAACCGACAAACCTCCTGATTCTTATTATCAGGCTCGATAGCTCCATTTCTCCCTGTCCCTTTCACACCACCTGTTTTCATGCTTTCTTCCTTCTCTTCCTCCTCTTCTTTGCCTCCACCTCCTCCACCGGTGCCACTGTAATCGAATTTTAAATCATAATTCTTAGCTCTGAATCTTGACCAATTAGGAAAAGGAAGTGTTAATTATGACTCACCAAAAAGTTTTCGATGGTCCAGTGAATTATGGAGAATTGGCCTGGATGGTGCGCCAAGTAAAAGATTCATATATGCTGAGTAGACAGTTTTTGACTGAACGATGGGAGACATAGCGATTTTCAACTCTTCCTTATCTCTATGTGTACAAGATGTCGTCTCGTTAAGACGCTACCTCACAAGTCGAGTGAAATATAGCCTATATTATAGAACAATCTGAAACAATTATACGGAAGGTGTGGAAAACGTAAATATATATCATTTGATTAAAAGATTACCTTACACTGTCGGAGACTCTAATTACACACTTTGCATCATCAAAGCTACTACACTATGCTTATTTTATTATATTCAACTTATATAAACAGTAATAAAAATTATTTGTTCGCTCCGTATTCATTCGTATATAACAATTAGTTTCCATTTCTTCACTTTTATGACGCGCAACGAATATTTCCAGCATCAATTGAGTACAGGTATAGAGCAGTTTGCCTAATTGGACAGATAAGCAAACCTTTGTATAAAAGTGTTTTGTATATAGAGTATGTTTTCTTTTTATTCCAAGCGAAGAAATTATGTATATAATAAATAAGAAATTAAGCAAAAAATAATTTAAATGTTACAGTAATTATAGAAATATAGAAAATACAACAGTTTTTTACAGCACCCATAAAAAGTTATTTGATAGAAAGTTTTAGGAGTATGCGAATACTTTAAAATATTTTTTTTTCTATCATTGTTATTATTATGAATAATAGAATTAGGAACGCGTTATGAAATATTTTTTCTACTTGTAATTAAATCACCTTTTTTAAATAAATACAGTGTGACGTAAACGTACACTTCCTTGAGTACGAGATTACTGAAATCACCTAGATTAAGAGTCTGTTTACATTTTCCAAGCATTCGCACAGAAAATTTTAAGCAAATAAAGATTTAAGTGGACCTCTACCAGAATACATGATTTTCATGCTAGGCGCCGAGCACTGTTTCACACATTTAAACAAATGTGTGTGAGCAACAATAAGCTGCTACTTCTTGAATAATCTACTACGCTGGAAAATCAATTAATCAATAAGTAGAGAGCAAAGCCTAAACAATTACAACCATGGCCAACAATAAATATTCTTTTATGATTACTACATTTTATTAAATAACAATGCTAATTTTTGTCTCACTCATGATTTGCTTAATCCAAAATTCTTCATTCTTTCGATTTACCACTTCCGTTCCGCTACTTCTCTTAAGGGGTTTAATTACTCTAGAAATTTAAAAAAATCGAAAAAAAATGTTTTTGTTTAAAATGTAATATTTTTAAGTTTTGAAAATCATTTTCGAAAAAACCATTACTCAGCAAAACGTATCCCAACTTTTATTCTCTTTTTATAAAATTTAAAACTATAAATGCGTTTTTCTCGCAGCTTGTTTTTCGAGAACGAGTTTGATCACATTTCAAACAAAAGTTAACAATACGTATACCTTCAGGACTAAATTCTCTATAGAAGTACATAAGATTTTTTTGATACATTCAACATTTTTTGCACTTTTTTTAACCAATTTTCTAACGATTTTTCCATGAAATTGAGGGAAAGAAAATTCATATGCGCACTCTTTTTTAGAAAAGTTCATATATCCAAACATCCTCATGTTTGTTCATATATGTTTATATACACAAATATACAAAATATTGTATGAAGAACAGTTCTTTTATAGTTCACTATAAAAATATTGTAACGGCTTGAAAATTGAGTGAAAAGTCAGTTTAATAATACATTTATATAGTTACGGTTAGTATAAAAAATTCAGGCTTAAATGTCCTCCACCTTTAGAAGATAGTGATTTTAAATAGAGAATCACTGTAAGTACTGTGTTAATAAAAAGTTTTACATCATCAGGTAGCCAGTGGTATATATTGGTTATTGTATAATAGAAGCAATTACTTTTTTTGGTAATTGAAAGTACTGCTCTAGACATATTCGTCGCGTTACCACTATGTGACTATACGCAGGGCGCAATTCGCTCCAGGGATTTGATAGCCTTGCCAACAATGCCAACTACATATGGCCGCCAGCAGCTTATCTAATACTTCTTCGCTAAACTAAAGCACCAAAATGTTTATTAAACCTCAACTCTATATAAAAGAACTACGTATGTGGTGTAATATAGTAGAGAGTGTTGGGAAAACAATTAATACTGCGGAACTACTGAAGTAAGAAGTGATCAACATGTGCTTGTCTGACTCATGCCCAGATTTCTGTGTTGGTAAAACAGTTTAAAATTTGTCTTACATAGTTGAATTAGTTTTCTCTCTTACAAATTTCTACAATTTTTGGTACATTAGCTTTTTTGTTTTAAATTACTTTTTGAACTTTAGTCTACAGAGCTAAAAAGACTGTATTTTATTAAATTAAGTTTTTACAAAGAGCGAAAAATAAATGTTGTTATTTATTTTTAGAGTATTGAAATATTTAAAACAAAAATAGCAACTATAATATCTTTTAGTAGGTATCCATTTAAATCTTTATTTAAGAGTTTCTACGTCGATACTTATTAATAAAACATTATAATAATTTCTTAAAGGAGGCGATCTCAGGAATCTCATACTAGAGGAAGCACATTTTTGATATAAAAGTCTGATGACAACTGTTCGAACAAGTGTCTATATGTGTGAAAGAGTATCGTTTTAGTGGGGGGACTTGAATGAGTACATCATTGTTATGCTGTATAAATGTGAGAAATGCATTGAATCAGTAATATTAAAAGCAATGTGAGTCTCAAAATGCAAGCTTTTAATCTAAAGAAGTTAATTATTTTAAGATTTTCGATATTTTACACCAACACATGACTGTTTGTGGTTATATAAATACCTAAAAATATATGTCCCTATTTTCATGCCTTATATTGATTCAATATTATTGCATCCAATATATTAATCGTTTATAATTCAACAAGTAGAACCTACGTTGTTCTTGATATGACTAACTGAATTCCGGATGATATTAACCCTTCGTATGTAAACTTGGGTCTTTTGCGTCTGCGTTAAAACGATCAAATCACTACTTTCCTACTGAGTTGATTTAGTTATTTAACGAGTATTATAAGTAAAGCTGTATTTTTAAATGATAATATAATTGACTTATGAAATAGAAGATTTAGAATATAAGCATGATTTATTTCTTAATTTTTCGTGTTTATTATGAAAGGATAAGAAATAGGTACGACATGAAAAACTCAAATTTACAAACGAAGAGTTAAAGCTTATGTTTATTATTTCCATACTATAAAATAAAAATCGAATCATTTAATCGTTAATGTAATTTATAATAACTGTTTCATTAAAAAATTGCATATCTACTAATTAGCATTTATTCATCTAGTCGACCATATTGCGGTAATTACAAAAGTTACACAAATTTACAAAAAAAATATCAGTAAACGATAATATGCGATTACTTTCTAATTTTTTCAGTTTATCACAATTCTAAATTATGAATAATACTTTTAGAGTGGTCATGATAGATTACAATATGCATTTTCAACTTATAATTAAACCACTTATTTTTTAATAAATTCTATTTAATAGGCAATGCACTGATCTTACAAGTGACCACCGCATGTGAAACGATGCCATAACAGAATTAATAATAAACAAATCATTCATGTTCTAGTTTAAATTATGAGAAAATAAATTTATTAAATTAACTTTGAAACTAAAAGTTCATTATTTCTTCATCACAAATATAATCGAATCAATTGGCTATATCTATACAAAAGATTTACAAAATTCCTTTCTTTTTTGAAAAAATTTCTATCTACTGAATCTACCATACGTATTACATAATATATGTTTCCTTTCTATTTCAGAAAAATTTTTTAACCAGTAAAATTAATTCTTTTGACTTGCGACTCGTAGTAAATTTTTTCAAGTGTTGTCGTTTGCTCCCAACAAACACTCGATATCCTTTTCTAACATTCGGAAGCATACAGCTTTACGCAGAGTTTAGTCTTAAAGTTTTCGGCAGCATAACAGTTTTGCTCGTTAATCCTATCATTGGCTTATCTACATAGCCGGGCAACGATAGCATCATCAATATCGCGATAATGGATAATCCGGAATATAGGTGAGTGATCAATGCTGTTTTGTTGGCTTACTTCTCATTTGCAGCACGTGTTCTTCGTCCATGTCTTCAAAAATTTGATCCACCTGTACATAGATAAGGTAAATGGCCCAATTAGCTCATAAATATATTATTCATAAAATAAAGTAATAGATAAAAATGAGTCCAATTATAAAATAACATTTATATATTATAATTATTTAACCACAAAATCAATACCGACTTGTAAATACAATTTAAATAATAAATAACTAAGAAAATAATCACTTAAGTCGCCATCTGTTGTTAATCAATCGCTTCGTAAACTTTGGTTAGTTCAGTCACTGTCAGTACGTCGTATTAGTAAGGAGTGAAACGGCAAGTTAAATAGTGTATTGAAGAAAACAAGTATTAGTAAGTGTTGTTAAGAAATAAGCTTTGTTTATTACGTATCAAACTTCACCTGAACGGTCTTTGAGTATGAAACTTTCATTAACATATTAGTATAGGAACAGAAATGCTTTTGAACATTTGAATCAAAAAGTAATTAGAAGTAACAAAGGGATATAAAAGTAGTAGCTACTTCTTTTCAAAACATTCACTTATTAGTATGTATCATCGTTCACCATTTTAGTTACGATAAGGATTTCCTTTATGCATATTCTTTTTATACAAGATTCGCCACTTAAAACGGCCCATAGCTGAGGTGGAAGAAGACGTTTATCTCTGTAACTATAAGGAATTCTACCTTCGTTCTCAGCGGTATCATCCCATGCACGTAAAATACATAGTGTCAGAAACGTTCCGGGAACATTCCTAGATTCAATTTGGCATATGAGAAGGTTTTAGGAGGTTATTTTAATGCATATACTTGTTATGTGGGATAAAACATAACTTCCAATGACTGTTCGTGGTAAGCATTTGTTCGAATACTGAAATACCCGAATATTGAAGTTTAAAATTCTTACACTTGTTCTCCTGCTGTTTCGTGCTTTCCTTAACAAATTCATGTAAATGAGCTGATATCACACAGTTTTTCAAGTCATATATATAGCGCCACCTATTGATATCATTGGAGCTCATCTTTTCCTTCAGCATTGGAGTTTTCTCTTAATCTCAATTGTCAAAAGAATTCTACTTCTGATCATCCGAGACTTCTAAACTTAATTTTGCTGAGTGTTAATATGTTAATATATTTTTAAATTCCTGATATATCCAATGATCTTAAATTTCTACATAAGGTTTTTATTTATATAAATTCCGCCTTATTTATATATAGAACTAATTGTTATCAACAATAGAAATGCTAACCTCCCGTTAAAAATAATAGTTGAGTAGCCAACTGAAGTAATTTTAATATTTTTTTATAAGTTATATAATATTTCAATGTATCTACTTATTTATCTCAAATCTGTGTGTGCTCCTAAATATAATTTGTATTATAAAGATAATAATACTTAGCGATTTCATATTATATATTAAAGCTCTGTAAACACCCAAAATCACAAAAAGTACATGTAAAATTAAAAATAAAATTCTAAATTTCAATTGTCAATAACTTCGTAAAAAATAAAGATAGAAAATTCTTTAAAAATGTAAATACATTAAGCTTAAAAACTTTACTGAACGATATTATATATTTAAATGTAGCGGGATTAATTTATTATAACTGTTTAATTACAAAGCAAAGCTATACAAATTAGGAAAATAATAATGCTTGTTTAAAATGGTCAAGCGAATGTGAAATGTCGCAACAGAATGGAATAAAAACTTTGTGATCGTACAGATCGAGTTACCCTTTTAAAATATTTTTTATACAAATTGCAATATGTTAATTTTTTGCCGAGATATTCGTATTGTTGGGAAAAAAGATAGTTTCTTCTTCAAGAACGAATAACTCGGCAAAAAATAAACATATTGGAGCTTGTGAAAAAGCATTTAGAGCAGGAAGGTCTATACTCTATTAAACGCTTGTTATTTTATTTAGTTGATACGTGCTTTAGCAAAATATAACGAAGCAATTTAGTTCCTGTAGTATATTTCGTATTCCTAAAATTTTAGAAGATTTTCTTGAATTAAATTTTTAGTGCTCTATACGTCTCTTTAAATTCACCTGAATTTGGTCATTTATCTTATATATTTATTTAGGCAAGTATTATAAAGGACCCTAGTCATTAGTCATCGCGTGACCATCAAAGCAATTAACCTTACGCTTTCTATTAAATCTGATATCGTTCACTCTAAGAAAACCAAAGAAAAGACAAGAAGATAAGGATGAAAAAGAGAAAAGGAAAGACAATGACGAAAGATTCACCAGACAAGATTAGGAGCAAAGCACCCGATGGCGGATGGGGATGGTTTGTTTGTCTTGGAAGTAGTTTAATCACGGTACTAAACTTTACTGCATTCAGTTAACTTCCTTTCTTGTTCCTTTAATTAATGCACGATTTTTTACAGCTATCTTTAAGATCCCTCGATCCTTCCTTTGGACTTCTTTTTCAAGATCTACTAGAGGAACTCGATGTCGATTCAACGGGAACTTCCTTGATAATGAGCATATTGGATGCTCATGTAAATTTTACAGGTACGTATAACGAACTCTCACTCTCTCTCTCTCTCTCTCTCTCTCTCTCTCTTGGTGGCCAATCACGCCGAATCACGCGATTAGCTCCTACTACGGGGCTTCAAGTGGGCCTCATCTCTTGATACAAATTATCTGGCAGACATTGTATAATTTTTCCAATCGATTATATAGACGTATTTGTAAACAAATACATATTTGAAGTCTTTACTGTAAGCTTTTGCTTATTTTAAAGGTAAAATAAATGTAAAATTAGATTATATAAATAACATAGAGAAGGTCTTCAAATAACGCTTTTAGTGAGATTGAATTAACCTCTCTAACTTTTTTTGAACCAAAGATATTGATCTTTGAAATAAAGTAAATTTTTATTTAGATTGTTTCCAAACTTTTGGACAGTAGTGTATATTCAGAAATTTTGATAATAAAATTTGGCTCTTTGTCAAAGTTAATTTTATCTTTTTTTTTAATATTTTATTCTTTTTAAATTCTTTATAATTATTTATTCATATTTTTAATTTTAATTTTTAGTATTTTTCTAGTATAGATATCATAAATAAAGGGAACAATTACATTTCACATTTATTTATGTAAACAAATAAAAAACTAATGTAATCATAATTACATAAAAAATTGAAAGTTTAGAGCTATATTTAAATTTAGCTTCCCTCAAGAAATAAAAATACTATGTATTTTTTAAATATGTAAAAAACAATATTTGCATACTGGTAATATTAAATTTATTTTCCTTTTATATTCCGAGCAGCATTCACTTTTGGATAATTGTATTATTATCAGGTCTTCTTGTCGGACCTTTGTTGAAGAACTATTCATATAGAAAAATTGCAATTTTTGGTACTCTGCTAAGCTGCTCTGGCTTGATGCTTACTGCGCATGCGAAAAGCATGTTCCACATCATTTGTACCTACAGTATTTTAGGAGGTTAGTATTATGTCCTTTTGAAAATTTAATCTTTACCCTTTAGTATAATATGCAATGCAGGAATTGGCACGGGACTCGCTCTGGCATCGTCATTCGTAGCCTTAAACACATATTTTGATAAGCGACGTGGTCAAGCCGTAGGATTTTCCATGGCAGGAACCACTCTAGCTATGATGTTGGTCCCTCAGGTAGCAAATTTATTGCATTAACCCTTCCAAATTACACCCACCAAACAGTTTTAACATTTATCAGATGATCCACGCTCTTTTGGACTCGTATGGATTTTCTTGGTCTTTGATGATCTTCGCATCATTCGCCCTCCATTCCACCGTAGGCGCTTGTCTCCTTCGACCATTAAAATTGAAAGAACCAAATAAGCCCTTTGTTAAAGTAATCGTTTACATGAATACATTTATTATACTACAGGACGTATCATAACTATAAAACTACCCCTTTACTTCATTATATGGTAGTATATTACGGGAAATTGTTTCAATTATTTACATTTCAGTTAACTTCGCTCTATACCTTCTTGTCAAAATTGTACTCACGTAATAGCACGAAGTGGTTAATTCAATTTTTACCGTAGAGCATAAATAATGATCAGAATAAATGATAAGAAATACTTTTTTATAATGCTCAATTAATTATAGTATTGATTTCAGGATTTTTTTAATAAATAAATAAAATGTTAATTTTATAAAGGCGTCTTTGGAGATTATTTTCAAAAAATGATCATTACAATATGACATTTATTTTAAAACATACAACCATATACCTGATGCTGTCAAGTAATTGTAGCTTTAATATAATTTCATGCTTTCAAAGCTCTAATAATAGCTGTATCTATTAATCCTTATAGCTCTATCTTTTAATTGTGAATATCGACCGACAACTCTAACTTATTCTATTCATACTTCGATTTGCAAGTTTTTAAGTTTCAGATTTTAAATGCTACAACGATGTGTACATAATAATATCAAAGTCATTCGAATCAATAAACACGTTTCAAATCAGAGGTGCCTGACATGCACACTTGTATTAGGCTGCTGCTTATCAGCAGTGATTGAGAGGCACACTTAGAGCGTTAAGGGTTAAAATAAACACTTAATTTGAGTCTTTTTTTAAATTATCAGAAAAGTTCTCTTAATAAAATAAAAATTTCAGATTTTCTTTGACAAAAAGTCCTCTTTGATTTTGAAAAATATACAATCCTTTTTTAAATAAAGTGAAGGGATGATTTTATAGTTATGAAACGATCAATTATTTCAATCATTAAATTTATCTTTGAATTATCTACTCTAGGAAGTTGAATCGAAATCATTGTTGAATAAAACTGATTCCAAAACGATTAACGACAATGAAGATGTCAAGAATTCAACAAGTGCTTCTTGGTGCGCTAAATTAATGGAAACCTTTGACGCTGATCTCTTAAAAGACAGCACTTTTATAAACGTAGTTATTGGACTCAGTTTATATTATGTGGCAGAGTCGAATTTCAAGCTGATGACTCCATTCTTCTTAACGAGTATAGGTAACTTGTCTATATTATGAGAATTGATACTTTGATAGTATATCTAAAGAGTAGATTTGAAGTGAACATAAATAAACTACGTCTACTTCAAAATATATATTTATAATTGAAAGGCATAAATTAAAAATAATACAAGTATGATTTTTTATTCAGGTATGAGCAAAGGTGAGGTTGCTTTTTATCTATCCCTGACTGCTTTTACCGATATTATTGCTCGAATCTTATTGCCAACTATCTTTGATCGACTTGGCTACAAAAAACGATCGGTCTTTTGGTTGAGCTCACTTCTCGTGGGAATTTGTCGATCAGGTAAATAATAATTGAGCTCTTTTTCCATCATTCAGTTTGTTTTTTCCTTCTTCTTTCTAGTTATGGCTGAGCTATCCAAAGGACCATTTCTAATGGCTATTTTTATAGTAATTGGGTTTCTTCGTGGTGCTACCATAGTTAATTTAAATCTTAGTGTTTCCGAATGTTGCTCTTTGAAAAAACTACCAAGTGCTTTTGGTATGTTCATGGTTTCTAAAGGAATTTTCGTCGTTGCTATGAGTCCATTGATAGGTAAGGATATTACAAATATCAGTCCTTTTTCATTAAACCCATTTATAATATTTAACTCCCTTCATCTTCGTTCTTTCTCTGTTTCTACTATTATCACAACAAAGGATTTATTCGAGACTATACAGAAAGCTACAAAATCTGCATTCACGCAATGACTGCAATAATCATGGTATCTTTTCTTACCTGGAGTGCAGAGTTTATATTAAAATCGTTACGTAAAGAGAAGCTGCAATCATCGAGAAACTGAATTTGTACATCTATAAAAATAAACGTAATTGTAATAATTTATTAAATAAGAATTGTTAAAATTTCCTTCAAAACAGTCTGCCATTCATAATCCTGGATACATTAGGTATACTAAAATAAAGAATAATATTATTAAAATTGGGTATAATAGACAAAATATAATTTACTATAAGTAAACATTAGAGAATAACATAAAAAGAAGAAACACCACACCATATCGTTAACTAGCAACGCATTTTTAATGCAGAAAATAAATAAAAGCTTCAAACCATCTTTGTATCGGGATGACTCCTGTCTGACTTCAAAGCTTCCTTAAGTATGGCAATTATTATATTAACCTAACATACCTCAAAAATAGCAAATAAACAGCTAAATTGAAAAAATACTATAAAGAAAAATAAACCAAATCATAACAAAATTTAGTAAATATATTTATAGGTGCGAGAGTAAGAGCGAGAGAAAAGCTTTATTGAAGCTTTGTTTGTAACGTCTTCGAATCGCATTAGAACTGATCACGTTATAATTCATAGAGGTGGTTTGCTAACAAAAGTCTCAAGTGCTGTATACATTATTCAACTGTCTTAGGTTTTCCTATTTTTTCAACAAAAGATTCTTGTAAATTAATGCTAATATCGCGATGTTATGTTTATATTCTTTTCAATAGAATTATATTTAAATAATTTATTTTAATCAATTTCCAGCATTTAATTTTATTAATCACAAAAAACGGTTAATATTTTATAGTAAACTTAATAGTAAAATTATTTAGAATTTAAGATTGTAAAACTATCAAAATGCAATAATTTTACTTTTTCTTCATTTTTGAAAAATTATTGGAGCCTAGCAATTACTTTTCACTATTTCAATTTTTATGTTAAATTTGTAGATCTTTTATACTATTGTAGGAAGACTGTGATACACCCTTTGTTAGTTTTAAACTAATCATTATTCTCAGTATTCTAAGGCAGAAACATAGAAAAATTAGTTAGGACCAGACGTAAGTTATTTTATTCTCCTGCGTAATCAATTAGTGGTAATTATTGGCAATATAGTGAATCAACAAGTATTCGGACTAAAATGACTGTGCTGAAAGGAATGCGGCTCATAATTGGCTGACTGCATGGGGTTACATAAAGTCGTACAATTGCCCAAGTCTTACCTATCATGTTTTAGAGTTATCTACATTGCAATTGCACCTTTCAAGATTCCACTATTCAGAGTAACTATAAATAGATTGTTTTATTATGTTTATTGTTTATTAAAGTATATATCGTTCAAATTTGCGCAACTGAGCTACCTATTTGTCCTAAGGTATATTTTAATGATAGAAAACATATACGGATCTCTTTATGTCGCGAATTAATGATGCACGTGTTAAGCGTAAATGCTTTATTCTACTAGTTCGTTTGCATATTTAATGCTCTAGGTGCTCTAGTTGACGCGTATGATAACTAACTTGTAATTTCCAGAAAAATATATTTCTCTATCTGGTTTTATTTTTATATTCGCTAGTTAAGATGAAGGTTTCATTATCTCGTTCACCAGCATCATATACATTGTGGTATATCAGTTTGTCCCCAGGAAGTCCTGATAGCGAATGAGTTAATTAAAGTTCTACAATTACACTGTTACTTAAGTCTCACCTGGATCTACATAAATTTAGAAAGTTAAACGAATATTCAACACATAAAAAGAGATACCTGTTTGAGTAATGAGAGGGAGCTGACAAATCGAGATTTCAATATATTACAAATGTTTAGTATCAATTGATTTCCAATAAATAAATCAAATTCATTTTACTAAATTTCTCTACTTATCATGCAAATTTTACTAATATAATTCATAGAATTCGTCTTTGAGATAATATAATAATCACATTAAGATAGAAAAACTTATAACCTTCCTAAAAAGGGGGGTGGCTTTGGTTTCATTCGAAAGACCATACCACAAAGTCTTCAGAAGCATTCAAGTCACTTAGCGATTAATTTTTTTTAAATATTACAGAGGTCAACAAATTATTGAAATTAAAGATAAATATTATAAGTTACGCCCCCATTCTTCAGAAGAATATATTTGTGGTATCATTTAAATGGTCATAATATAATTAGAGTTCCAGAACGGTCAAAACCATACACCGATCTTGTATTGTTGTATACTTTTGCAGGTCAAAGATGCCATGCATGATTTGATTCTTTAAGCCTTTTGAGATCAATTAGTGCATTGAGGCATTAATAGTAGGGGGGAGGGGATGGAAGCACTTATAATATTGCTCTGCGCCGCAGACCCATGTCAATACCAAAACAAAATGATGCATTAATACAATCTAAAGTTCAATTGTTCTGTTTACTTTTACGTCCGCTACGTCAATTTGATTTTCATTATACTTATAAAAATAGAGAAAGTCTACTTTCGTAAAGCAATAGCGTACTCGGTGAATAAAAAGAAAAAATAAAATGGATCATTTTGAAAATACCATAAGTGACTGAATCCAAATTTTAAAGAGACAGGAAAACATTGATTTCAGATTTTGAATTTTTTGTGGAGACACACGATTGTTTAATATGTTTGTTTTGAGACGCAAGAGATATTTATAGCTTTAATTTTAAATGGATTGAGTATTATTACATCATACACATTAATTTATCGTAATTTATAAGTTCTATAGGAATAATGCTATGATAAAAGTGTGGAATTTCGAGAATCTCTCTCTCTCTCTCTCTCTCGTCATGAACGTCATTTGCCTTACGGTAGTAAGTGGGAGAAAGTCGTTGCAAGTGCCTCGAATTTCCACAATATTTTATTACTGGGCTTGTGTGGTTTTTAAAGTATTAAAGAGCTCTTCTACTTTGAATTCCGTATATACGTCAGTATACGAACGTAATTGGCAATTAAATTATAACACAAAGAGATTAAAAGTATTGATTAAACTTTCGAAATGAACAAAGTTTAAGTGATAGGTGTTTTTCAATAAGGTTTTAGGAAGTTTTTTAATTGCAAAAATGAAAATGAGAATTGATTGAATTAACGTTAAAGTTGCCATGCTGCTTGCTGTCGCAGCGTCAGACGGATATAATACGACATAAGTACAACGATACCAGTGGTGCGGTGACGTCAGCGTGTGAATTTAAATAATTCTCATTTCTTTAGTTTTTAAAAGAAAAAAATTACTTTAGTTAAATACGAAAATAATATCAATAGGTATATACTTTTACATTAGTAATCAAAATACCATTACTTTCAATGGAAATTATTTTCTATTCTTATTAATAATCAAATTTAAAACTTTATAAATGCTTGTATATATGTCTAGTTATTATGATTTAAAACAATGTTTACTCTGAATGTTCATTTAACTTCATACCACTTAGTAATAGAACCACTTCAATTTTACAGCTAAAATTTTCACGAAATATTAATGATTCTAAGTTAATCTTATACTTTTAAATACATGTCTAGTGAAATAATACTAAGTTACATAATTTTCATAGAATCATCAAAACGAATGTCTGGCTTTAAATAACAATTTTGCTAGGATTACAATTTTCTTTTACATGGGGCTTTAGTTATGGAACAACTGTGTAAAATTGCACAAAATGCAATATATATAAAACATTTCTCCTTTATGTACGGTTTTAACAGAATACATGACACAATTTTCACTACAAAACGTTGTGATACGTAAATTATTGCATCAAATATTTGATTTATTGTTTATTTGCATTCATCTGGATAAATTTTAATGTTAAGATAAAATATTTAGACTGCATTAACATCACAATTTCAGATATACAGAACACTGGGGTAAGAAAGTAAGTTTTGCATTTAATTAGTTTATTGATTTTAAATTATTACATTAATCAGGTTAAGCACTTCCAAATCCACCATTGGCATCGCCACAGCCAATTATGTCGTCGAATCTTTGAATTTCTATATTACGGTTGTTGGACCACGGTTTCTGTTAAAACATATGCGAAATTAGAAAAGCGATTAAACTATGAAGGTTATTGACATACGTTGGCTGTAGGTGTTTTCTTCAAACAATCAAAGAAACCAGGACTTGCGACGGGTCCTGCTGATGCCTCATTATTGAGCATAATTACTACCCAAACTAGAACAAGAGTTAATAAGTACAACTTCATAACGTAGTGTCAATTACAGTATTCTTTTAAAATTAACTATATAGAAGAGTTTCATGCTGATTTTTATACGAATGCCGTATAAATATTCGCATAAAATAACTTATCTTCGTATAAACGTATAATAAAATTTATTGCTGTATGCTGAAATATATAAGAAACTACCGTGTTTAGAACTAATACTCGTGTAAACCGATAACCTCACTTAAAAGAGGGGAGAAAAATATCTTATAGCATTTTTAGTAGAGCACGCACATAGAACGTTTAAAAATTTTAAGGCTAACAAATTCATTTTTTCCAAGCTTCCTATTAGTCAAATATCGCTGACTTTCTTTTTATAACACTTTCAAATTTCTACAGTTTTCAGATTGGTTAGAATTAATCTAAAGCTTAATTTAGATCCTATCACTGTTTGAAGATTGCATGACAACTTAGTATAAAACAGTTAAATTCATTAATAAATAAGAATCATTTAAAAGAATAATCAAGGAATCTTTTGTTTTTATTAAAGTTGATAATAGTGATGGATAATGCTATTTTGAACGATTGACCAAATTAACAAACTCCAATACCAATAATTAGTTGAATATTTGCATAATGTCATTCATAGTTTTTTCAGAGCAGAAATATTTTAAAAGTTTGTGTAGACGTTTACAAATAAACGACTGATGTTAAAAGAAATAGTATGATATTGAGGAGGACATATGTAATAGTGAGTTTTTTGAACATCGAAACGTCTATTAAAGGTAAAATAAGAGTTGACTCAAATTTTTTAAATAGGAGACTATTTTCTATTGCATTTACTTGTTGCTACTTTGAAGGATTTTTTAAATAAGGAAAATTGACAAAATATGTAAATGAGAGAATAGATACATCTACAGGTTAAAGTATGTAGTATATATCTAGTATACTATTTGAGATAAACATAAAATAAATTTATAGTCTGAGGATAAGCATTGAATAGACGGTAATAATATATAAGGCAGGGTTTTATTGCCTGTATATTCTACATTTTTCAAAAAAGTTGTTTGGTATAATATGTCACACGACGTACCTTTAAATGAGCAGTGTAAAGCATGTAAATTTAAAAAAACGGACCTAACAAATTAAGTATTTAAAGCTATTTTCATTATGTACCACCAACACTAATCTAAGTAAATAAGAATGTGTAACTATATATACAGATACGAAAAAAGTTCACACAAAATGATAAAAGTTACCAATTAATGTACTTAGTTGCTGTCAGTTTTTATCTGTCCATTGTGTTTTTTGTCGAATAAAGGTATATTAAAACTTTAAAAAAATCGATTATTTTTATCGATAGATATATATCTAGAATGATTTCCAAAATTATGAATATGAAATTCGAAAAGTTTAAAAAATTACAGTCCTGTGAATTCTGCGCTGTACCTCACAGTGGAATGAACCGCTATTTTAGGTTGACAAAACCTTAAAATTTAAAGATCAGTTATTATTGGTCAAAAGTGTATCCCTTCATATCCTTCGACTAAGAGGATCAACGGATTTATGGAAAAGAATTCTAAACTAAGTCAGTTGATTAGGGAGGTTATCCAAAGCTTCCAAAAGATTGCTTGAACGAACCGAGAGACATTTTAGTGGTTAGAAGAGCATTTGGGCTTTGTAGAGGAACAAGAATATTGTACTCCTCACGTTCAACGGATTTTAATACGACAGATTTTTGCTGTGAGACTTGCAACAATTCGATTTCTAATAATGCAACGAAAGCTGCTGAATCTTCGTGATCGACATTTTAATAAGGCAGGAAAATATCTTCAAGAAATTTCAACTATACAAAAATTTAAAACTTTATTGAGACAGAAAAATAAATCTAAAAGAAATTCAATTTGAAGGTAGTAGACTAGTTGAGTCCATATATCCTACTGGTTAATTATGCTTTAAACTTGACAGATAGGAAAGTCTGTTATGTAGCCAAATAATTACTGATGAAATATTGGAAAATAGTTCAAAACTATCAATAGAAACTAAAATACATTTTTTAGAATGTTGAAAACGAATACAACTTCATTACCTTTAATATTTTTTCTTTTTTCTTTTTATGATTAGTTGTTCTCTAAAAAAAACAATATTTTTGCCTTAATTTTGATTTATTTATACGAGTGGTGCACTAATGAGTCAAAAAGAGCTGATTATCCATTCCATTCACAGTATGTAAAAGTGAAAGTTACCAATGTGCTGTGACTAAAAGTGGATTAAAACTAGTAGTTATTTTTATTAATTATTTTAAGAGGTGATAGATATGCATATTTTCTGTAAGGAATATGTACAAAAAGGACTTAATCATTAAATCATCGACTGAAAATAGGAAGATTAAAATTTTCTCATTTCTAGATTAGTATCTTTTATGTTCCCTTTTCGCGGAGCACATAAAACTTATACTTCAGGATAACTGTCATCAGTGCTCGTTGAGAGAGAAATCCATACGATAACGAAGTACTGGAGCAAGTATGTCCTGTTATTAAGAGTAGATAGTGAATAGTGCGAAAAAAGAAATATTTTTAATAAGCAATATTCTATCCGGAAACATAGTACATATGATGTGATACCTTGTATAATTGAGAAGATGCATAAATAACCAAAAGTTACTGTAAATAATGTTTAAAAATATTTTCTTGAATGATTTTACCGATGGCAGAATTATTTTCTAGATTTCTATAAAAAAAGTCCAAATTTAACATTTTTATTTCATACATAATAAACAAACTTCTTTTTTTTCAAAAAAGTGCTCTGTTAGGTTATTGAAAGTTGTGTTTAATTACTATAATTGAATTTACGTGTAGAAAAATTGCTTAATTGTTTTACCGACAGCTCACTACACACGTTGACTTCTCTTTTTGTCTGACTCAGTCCAACTGATACAGGCTACTTCCACGTTCCAGTTTCCAGTCTTCCACTGCTACCATCTGTGTAATCAGTAGGGAACTGAGTTGTGTGTCGGTAAAACAATTTTCGTAAAGGCGAATTCAGTTACAGCATTTGGAACTATTTCTTTGTGTTAGACTCAAATGATTTCTTCAGCTGTATGTTCAAAACCGTTATAAAACCTTTTCTCTAAAAAGCAATTAAGTAAATTATCTATTGTATGTAAAATAATAATTATTTATCTCACATCTTAATATTTTAATTTTTAACGATTTTATGAAAAGCACTTTTTTAGTTTCTAACAATCAAACCGTTGTTCCAGACATTTTCCTATGTCGAGACAATTATTTATTAAGTTTGCATAAGCTATATATAATCTTTATAACCTAAAAACTTATATTCTATTCTTTGAATATATGTATTAATATTGTACCGTACCCTAATTTTATCTTTTTATGGATGGTATTTGTACAAAAAACTCGTGAAAAAAATTGAATTGTAAATAATTACAGATTTGCTCCCTCTAAATTTCTTAAAAATACAGAATCTTGTAAAACTTGAAATTAGTTGTAAGAAAGTATATAAAAAAATAAGTTCATGGTCCTTTATCAAATCATTCATATCATGCAATTCTTGTTATTCCACGTGAAAAAATCTTTAGATAAATCATTTGTAAAACGTTGTCTTTGAATAATGAGTGAAAATTACTTTTTTTAACATCCTACTTTGTTATTGTGAATATAATCATCTGCTGCCTCAGATCGACCCATTCCGAATTACACACACATGTGTATAAAAGCTTTAGTTTTATAAAAAATGAGACAAACTGTACGGTTTATGCGCTTCATACGTAATTTGGATTGCATCAAATATTAGGTGGAATAATTATCAATATTTTATTTATTTATAATGATAAAGTTAAACTTCTGAAAATAATGATCCTGTTCATTCATCTAAATAAAAATGCATATATTTAGTCTAAGAAATAATTTATATTTTCTAAAAACAAAAGAAATAAATTTTCCAAATAACGAAAACAAAATATGAAAAATGTTTCCTAAAACATCTTAACGTATCAAAATGTGTTGGAGAACGTTTTAGGAAGGTTTCTGAAATATTTGTGCTATGTTTATTAAAAATTTCATTATTTCCTTGGGTATAAATACGATTCTATATATATGTTTTATATTTGTTGAAAATATCCTATTTTATCAGTTTCTCTATTAATAGATATTAATTTTAATCACGTACAGTAAAAAGCTTCCGTCTTACGAGCGAAAGAGGAGAGGAAGGGGGCGAGGCTGGAGATGACACTCCAGCACAGCAAAGTACAGTTTGCGTCTTCTACGAAACGCAACAAGTTTTATTAAAATAGAGTCGAGAGCTGGACAAGACAAAAAAAGTCAGAAACGAAAGAATTAAGTCAACTACAACCCTGAATCTCTCTCATACTTGTTTACAGTCCTAATTCAACCCCACTTATAGTTTACTTACCATAGCCTCTCTATTGTTATAGTCTAGGTCTAATCTCCTTTTCCCTTCACTATTATATTCTTAAGTCTCGTTCACTTCACTTCTCTGCATGTCACTCTCTTCACAAACAGTCATCGATATTATAATCAAGACGTGTTACGTTTTAACAATCATCTGCATTCATTCGAGCTTTGTAACTGCCAGACGAATTATTTAAAATACAAGAGAAATGAAGAGGTGTATAATGAAGAAAAAGAAGAAAAATGTTTACGATGCCCCAATGCACGCGATTAAGGCTGCTTGAGAGTTTTATTAGTGATACGTATGATTATAAATAGATAGCATAATGATAGGAAAAAGAGTGGGGAAAGAGAAAGATAGCGAACGAGTGCACGAGTGTGTTTCGACAATAATAAGCTGAAACTAGTTGTGAGTGTGCCTCTGAGCGAACAGCCAGTGTGCACTGTACACACTGTAAAAATAATACAAGAAAATTGTCTATTAAGAATGGTCAAATGTTAAGTGGCTCTAACGTATTGGACTAGCCAACTGAATAAGTTATGCCACATGTTTCCAGTAGAAACTGCCGAATGGAATTTCGACCAATATCCGAGTGGTCGCGTGTGAGTGACGTAAAAAAAATTGAGAGAAGAAAGAAAAAAGAAAAGATATTTCACAAACTCGCTATTTAATTTATTGTTGTATAAAGCGTGATACGTTCTGTATTATATACTCTACATATACACGTATATACATGATTCCCTTATCTAATCGCGTCGCGGATCCCAGATTTACATTTATCGTGTGTTTACAAAGTTTAGGAGCAAAGAAAGATTGTCTTTCGTTATAACGAGTGACAAAAGTCTAGACTCGATGATACACTGATCGTTCCTTTGTGACTTCGGCTTCCAAGTGGGAAATATGGCGACAAGGAGAATAATCGAATCGGTGGATCGAGGCTGGGCTTGGATCATTGTTTTTGCAATTACTATCATCAATGTAAGTGATTTTTTCTATGGATTCGTCATTCTGCTAAACTATCTATTTATTTACATTTTAGTTGGGTACCCTACCAGTGCAGCAATGTTTTGGCCTTATATTTGAAAAGAGGTTCTCCGATCTTCGCATATCAGCGATGCAAACATCTCTAATACTGCACCTGAATGGTTCGATTTCCTGCGGTCTAGGACTAATAAGTGGACCAATGATGAAAAGATTTTCCTACCGTCAAGTGGCCATTTTAGCCGGGCTCACTATCACCGCTGGAATTCTTCTCACGGCTTTCGCACTATCGTTTCCCACGCTCATTATCACTTATTGCCTGTTTATTGGTAAATTCACGTATTTTTTCTCTCTCCATACACTCGTTCCTATGCATAGTATGCAACTTGAAAATGATTCTTCTACCTTTTATTTTAAAATATACTATCGAAAACTTACAATATGTATATAATTGATATAAAAGCTTCTTCTTTTGCTCAGGCGGTACTTACACTTCGTGTTTGTCGCTGTTCTTCATACAAAGGTTTTCACTGTGCCAATTACAGAAAGTGTAGAAGAAAGTAGAGACTATACCCAATCAACTTCTCACGCAATTCTTATGGTGTCAAAAACGTTTCTAAAACATTCCAAATGTGAGTTCTAACATGACAAATTGAATCCGGGTGCGTTTTAGGAACGTTCCTGACACTGTGTGGGTGTAGGATAATGTAGTAAAGCTAACTGAGAGAGAGAGAGAGAGAGAGAGGTTGACGTATCAATTTTCACTGTGTATTCTATGCGGAATAAGTATACTTAATACAACCCAGATCATAAAGACATAAACATAAAGTAAGAAAATGTTATCTCGTTAACAGCAAGAGATGTCAATTTTTGCATAAGACCTTTTTCAAGCACCTTTCGATAAGTACTCAAAAAGGTTTACGCAAAAATTAATATTCCTTGGAGTTGCACGGATAAATGAATTTTTACGTTCTGATTCTTGAGTGTTATAAATTCCTCTCCCTTATACATAGTAATAGCTCTATTATCTTTCTGCTTCGTTAGGGATCGGACAGGGCCTCATGTTTCCGGCAACCACTCTGGCACTGAATACGTATTTCCGTAAAAAGAGAAAGATAGCAATGGGCATAGCAGTTACACTTACAGCTCTGGGGCCAATATTTATGCCGATCTTAATAGTCAAGCTCTTGGAAGAATATTCTACAACTGGTACCATTTTAATTCTCGCAGGTATCGCCTTTCATTCGATTATCGGCGCGTTGCTATTAAGGCCACTCAAGGAGAACTACTCCAAGGTAAATGACGACATGTCGAGTGTACCAAACGAAAGAAAAAGAAAAATAGGATAAGAAGCGCAACAAGGAAAATTTGTATACTACATAGGTGGTGATGAAGCCTCTCGCGAACCTCGAAGCTGAATCTGTAGAGTTGAACAACTGTGATTCTTCGAGGCAAAGAAATGACTCAAAGCAAACTACCAATGAGAGTGACAAAACAAATAATTTATTATTTCACGAAACAACAGATGACAGTAAGGTCAAGGAAGAAGCAGTTTTTCGACAATTTATCAAAACTATGGGTCTTCATCTTTTGAGGGACAATCGGTACATTGCTGTGATATTAGGTTAGGATTAATGCCTTTCTATGCACAGTACTGTACAACGATATACAGTACATAGAAATGGTATATAATAATTGTTAATGATCAAGTACCGCGTATTTTGTCATGTACGGGATGTAACTGAATCACCGCACCGTTTTAAGGGAGAGACTTCCTCAGGAATGTAAGATTAAAGTCGTCCGAGTCCTATCCAAATTGATGCAGCAGTTATTACCAGTTATAGACTTTCGAAAATCGGAATTTTTTTCGATTTTAAGCAGCTGATGCTGAGTCACTGTGATGCTATTATGTCACGAAGGAGCTGTAGCAGTATGTTGATTAGCTCGTAACCTCTGCATCAATTTTAATGGGATTTAATAGTTTATATGCAGACAGAGACCTAACAAAATTAATCTACCTTAAATAGGTTCGGTCATTTTGTTACATCCTGTGTACTAAATTTGATGTGTATGTATATGTTGTGTTATCAGGAATGGGAATATCTTTAGTAGCTGAAACCAATTTCAACATGATGCTACCGTTCGTGCTTACCGAACTTTCTGGCCTTGAGAGGGGTGACGTTGCTAAAATTATGTCTGTACAGGCATTTTTTGATATTGCCGGCCGTATATGTGTTCCACTCTTAGCTCAAAAAATGCTATGGACTGCAAGAAACCTTTATATTGTTTCTTTATTAGGGTCCACTTTCGGAAGAACTCGTACGTATTTCGGATGATTGTTTATTTTTTGCATATCAACACAATGAAATTAAGGGGTTAATAAACTCTGCATACTAAAAATCAAGTGAATATTTAAGAATTTTATGTAACAAAATTAAAAAGTTCACTCTATTTACCAATACATTCTCATTTACTTATGATATGTGTTACAATTGAAACCTACGTGATGTTGAATATAATAGATTACACGTAGTCCTATATTAATTTGCTCCACGTATTTATGTAGTTACATATACTCATTTCATTATATTTGTGTTGTTCTGCACGGAGCCAAGACATAGTTCAAGATTAATCACAGCCAACCCGAAAATATTAAAATGAAAGGACATTCTATGAAGAAGAAACTTATAATATTTTCTTTACTAGTCAAAATACGAATAGTGCAGGTCGTTGAGCCATTAGAAAGTTCGATATAAAAGATTTTGAATCCTTAATAACTTTTTAATGAAGGATTAGGATTATAAGAATTTTATAATTATTGTATTCTTAAAGTTGCCTTTTATTTTTTATATTTTTTCGCACTGGCCATAATTAATCTTAAAACAGCTGTACACTAGTCAAACATTTGTTTTTTCTCTTTCATGCTGTTCTGCGATACAAAATGTACATAAACATTTAGTATTGTCGTTGTTACCTGCTGATCAGTACGCTCTTTTCGCTGTTTCCGTGGTAGCTGGACTTTCAAAGGGCACCAAAGCCGTATTTCAGGCACTTATTATTCCGGATTACGTCACACTGGAGATGCTTCCAGCGGCTTCAGGTATTATGATGGCTACCAGTGGAATTTTGTCTATTTTCATTGGACCTTTAATTGGTAATTAAATTAATCCACATTTTTAAACATTTTTCTCCAGAAAAAGCTACAAATTGTCACAATTTTTTAAATACCTTGAAATCTTCAGGTTTCGTTCATGATTCAATGGATTCTTACGTTGGTGCTCTACATTTTACATCCATTCTAAGCATGTGTTGTGTGATCTTGTGGCTTGCGACTGGATTGTGGAGGTTCAAGTGCAATAATAATGACGCTGCATCGAATAGTGATGTTTCGGAAAATGAGAGAACTTCTGTGAAATGCTAAATAAAGTCTAAGACATTAAATTTATTGTTACATAATGACATGGGATGCTCGACATATGTGATAAACCTTTTGACTGAGGCACTCTTTTCGGAAAAGCCTATCACTAAGGACATTACGAACGGGGCATTATTTAAATTGTAAAATACGATATTTCAAGTATTATTGAATTATGAATTTGTTGGGTGACTGGTAATTAAAAAGTTTCTAATTTACTTGTATAAACCTCAGGAATTATAATTTTCAATACCACTGCATGAAATCTGCAGACTTTTACCATTTTAAAAGAACCATGTTAATTCGGAATGCACCATACTAAATAAAAAAACTAAATTAAATAACAGATAGTGTAGGCTGTAGATGCTGCTGTACGATTTCGCTTTCATTTTTATGCAGTTTGGTTTACAAATGAAAGGAGTGAAAGAGAGGGGGTGGAGGATGGGAAAAGACGAGAGTCCGGTGTCTTCCCACCCAGTTTTCGATCTGCACTTTCGATTTTTACGGTTCTGGGAGGTATGTATATATACTTGAAACTATTTTTGGAAGAAATGTTCCTTCGACTTTTGCCTCGCACACTAGTATCACGACCCCCTTCCCCTTTCCCCCTTCCCGCTCACAGTATCATCTGCATTCGCGAAAGTTCTAGCGACGATTGAAATTCATCGAAAATTGGTCAGTCTTCATTTATCGAAGTGCCAAGTGAACGTAAAAGTTGCTCGGAATGAAAGAAACGTTTAGCCCACTGCTCCGTTACGGGTGAAAGTTTGAAGCGGGAAATCTGTACAACTTGAAATCATCTGCATTTAGTGCTCGAAGGGACACAATTGTCTCTAAGACTACAAACATCCAGTTGTATAAGAAAGTACGAAATTAATTATCTGCTTACTATCATAATTTAATAAAAATATCTTATTCTGCCATTAGAAATTATCCGCTTATCGGTGTGTAATTTTGTAATATTTGTTATGAAAAATTACAAAAAAACAGTGACGATAAACGGATCTCAATAAAGCTTTTTAGATATTATAATTATTATTATTAATTCTATTGATAAATATATAGCTGGAAAATAGAACAAACAAGAAAGTTATTTATTAAAGAGATGAAAAGTAAATTAACTTTCTACATTCAGAGTACGATACTCCTTGTAAAATCAAGGTATACTTTATTAACGCAGAAAAATTATCGTGACAATGGATGACCCACTGTTTTATACAATACAGGGTCTGCCACTTAAATCGCCTCAAAGCATGCACGTAAAAAGCGTTTGTTCATCTCCGAAATTATTAACGGTGTCAAATTATTACATAACATTTTTCTGAATGGAAATAATAAGAAATTTCGAAATGGTTCTAAGCTAAATTTTATTATCTTTCATAATTATAGGGAGATACACGATTTATTCGTCTATGCTCTGGACCGTTTAAATGGCGCACGCGATACAGGGTAATGAATCACTCAACACCTCAAAGCACAGAAGCATCATATTACAAAATATTTACCTCATAAACTGTAAAAGTTATTAATTTGTGAAAAATTACTTTCTTACAAAAATATATTTTTTTTATTTTGTGAGGTTTGTACAAAAAATATGATGTCTTGCAAATCAGCAGATAAATAAATTTTAACATTCTAACTCTGGTGTATTTTAAAAATATATCACTCTATATAAATATGATTATTTAAGCATTAGATAAAGTTTATTTCTATTAAGATTAATATTTTCGAGCAAAACTGGAATAATGATCGAAGAAAACGATAAAGAGGATTGTAATAATAGTAAAGGAAGAGAATTTCTAGCACCGGATGGAGGGTGGGGATGGATGATAATTATTGCTTCTGGATTCTCAAACGTAAGTCTCTAATTTAATCGCAATAAAAAGAGTATAAGGATAGTTATATATAATAATTAGATTATGTGGTTTTCTTCCAGTTTTTCTTATTGCCAATTCTACAATCATTTGGACTCATATTTAGAGATTTCTTCCATCAACTTGGAATTAGTGCATCGAGAACAGCGTCATTAATTAATATCAATTGCGCAATAATGTCTTGCATAGGTAAGTTTTATAAGAAATACATTGAAACAGTATTGGAGAGAAACAAATTGTAACTAACAATTAGCAGCTCTACAACTAAATTAGATAGCTATAAAGAATCTAATAACTACAATGATTTAATCGTACTTAAATGTTTACAATGGAGTTAATTACTTTAATTGCAATTGTTTTTTATCCAACACTATATGCAAGTATAAAGGTGTATCACTGAAACGAGCCAGAGCACGGAAGTAAAACTTACGTAGTTTTTATCGAAACTAAAACACACAATTAAAGAGGAAAAGTAAGCACATTTATCACGCAAATAGTTAATAAAGCTTGAATGTAAAATTAGTTTCTCTGAAATAAATGTATAATTTGTTAGTTAAATACACCACTTTCTAAAGTGCGTATTTGCACTTTTGCTATTCTTTGTATATCAATTTTTGTCTAAAGAACTTGTAGAATGCAGATAGGGAAGGGCCTCAAAAAGAAGTCTTATGAAAAAAATGAAATATCTTATTGCTACTGAAAAAAAGTGTTCTTATTTTCGTGCTGTAGTGGGTCTTCAGAGCTACACCCTACATATAATAATGAATGACCTAATTGACAAAATTAGGAGAAATTATTTTGATTGTTTGAAAGAACAGGCTTAGCAAATGGACCACTTTACCGGAAGTACAGCTATAGACAAGTATGCTTATTTGGCTCGGTCATCTCTGCCATCTCCATCTCCGTCTTGTCAGTAATGAAGACTTATATGGGATTTTTAATTTTCTTCTCTCTTTTGTATGGTAACGTTTTATGGCGTTGCAGTTACAGTATGCCTACACCTCCCTTTCAGAATATTTTCATTGAAAACCTAAATATATTCTAGTCCAGATTCTTTAATATTATTTATGTATTATATTTCATTGTGAAGCTGCAGGAACTGGTTTAGCAATGTCGGCAAACACCTTAGCCTTAAACGCCTATTTTTACAATAAGAGACGATTAGCAACTGGATTGAGTTGGGCTTTTTCAGGAATCAGTACGATATTAATGCCACAAGTATGTAATACTTCCCTCCATGAGGTGTCAAATAACGATAATCACACATTTTATATTTACTTAAAATAAATAAAATTATATTATATAATTGAATAATTGAAATTATAAATTGATAGATAAAAATAAGAATCGGCTCATTATTTTAATAAGAGTTTCATGTTTTTTACTTGATTTTAATATACATGTGACTAGTCATTTTAACTGCTAAGAAATAAATCGAAATCAATTTTTTAATTTAACTAAAGAATAAATGCAATTTTTTTTTGTGTACAGCAATAATTTGATTGTCCAAACTATTATTGCACACCTGTAATTTTCATTAAATACATAATAAAAATTCCACAATTTCAATAATATGAAACAACTTAATATCAGTTTGTCTTAAAATATGATGATTTAAAAACATTTCTTTTCAAAATTTAAGAGGTTCTTTTTTCTTAAAATTTGAATATTGGATACTAGAGGGGGGAGAGTGATCAATAGAGATTACTTGCATATTTCTTTATATTTTTTAATTAGATCAAAATATCATAAAACAAACTTACACAGCTGGGAAGGTCATATATAATATTTGTCAATTAATCTTCTTTCGAGGTCGCTGGGGGGGTCTCTAGATTATAGATATTATCGTTTTTCTAAATGAATTCATCTATCTTCTAGACGATTCAGCCTAAGTATTTACAAAAATTTTAATCGAAAATTATATGTATGTGAGCAAATACACACGTGTGTTTGTACGTAACGACAGCGCGTTTAATTCAGTAAAAAACACATTTACGAATAAATAGAAACTGTATATGCAAGACTTTGGTTCAACTGTAGTATTAATATTAAGCTTTCGAAAGCAGCAACAAGAATATATAGGGGATATCATGAATTTCAGAGGATTGAACAACTTTAAAAAGAAAAGTATTTATAGTAAAGATATAGATCTCTTATTAAAATAATGTTAGTAAAGTATTTATTTTCAAGAGATTGTCGTTTGTTATACGGATTTAAAACATGCATGACAATGATACGAATCAATCAGTCAGACATTTGGCGCTCGTATTTCTTTTGTTTTTTTATCTCGTGCTTTTGTATTTATATCAATCGATTGATTATGTTATTCTAGATGATTACAATATTAATGCCATTATTTGGTGTGCAAGGAACAGTTCTCATTTATGGCGGGTTAACTTTCAACGCTATTGCATGCGCACTCTTACTACAGCCAGTTTCTTGGCACATGCCGAGGAGAAAGAAACGGATGGAAGAGGAAGTGCAATTTGATAGTACAAGTGAAATCCAGTTGCATAGAAAAGGTGAAGCTTCGGAAATCGACAAAATATCAAACAGTCCACTGGTACCAAATTTGATTGACAAATGGTCAGTGAAAAAAAGAGTAATTAACTTTATTATCATTATTATCTTTTTTTTCTCGTGTGTCATTGATCAATTAATCTGGCTTAGGCAAGATTTCTCAAGCCAGACTGCAGAAGATAAAATTATAATTATTGAAGAGAGTGGAAGTACAGCTACTTCGATCAGAAAATCTATCCTTCACAGGGATACTGAGGAACAGCAGGAATTAAAGGTTTAAACGAATTTTAAAACATTTTAAACATAAATTTTCTAACGTAGTATATTCGCAGGATGAAAGGAGAAAGTACCAGTGCATTAGACAAATCTTAAAAAGGGTGCACTCACTATTGGATCTAGATCTGCTGCGAGATCCAATTTACGTAAATCTGACTCTTGGCTTAAATTTTGCAAATTTTGCTGAGATCAATTTTGCCCTTCTAACACCGTTTATTCTTGGGGAGTATGGATTCACCACGCACCAAATTGCTACAGTCATGTCAGTGTTGGCAGGCATGGACGTTCTCAGTAGATTCGCAATACCCTTTGTCACTGCTCTTATAAAGTGGCAAAACAGAACGTTTTTCCTTGTGGGTATTTTCGCCATGGCTCTGGGTCGCATCGGTAATGGATTCAATGTAATGAAATTCTTATAAGAAATGAATTTTGCTTAACTCTCTTTTTTTCAGTACTGGCCCATTCACAAAATTATATCGGTACTATTGCTGTGTCTATATTGATCGGAGCTGGAAAAGGTCTGAGAACTATTTTCATTGCCCTTGTGATACCAAGTCACGTGCCTCTAGCCAGACTGCCAGCTGCCATTGGCATACACTTGCTTATCAGCGGGATAGTTTTGCTCTCAATGGGTCCCCTCGTTGGATGGGTGAGAGACATCAGTGGCAACTATACCTTCACGCTGCATTTCTTAAATCTATTCACTTATCTGACCGTTATCTCATGGACATTGGAGATTTACTGGAACAAGAAGATAATGCATTCAACCACAAACGAAACTTGCACGTCCAATTCGACGTGAAAGCCTAATGACAATAATATTATATTTCTTGCAATTCTTCTTAGTTATAGACTCCCGCCTTTTTCCGCTTCTATTAGCATACACGATATATTACTCCTAACAAAATCAAATATGCAACAATATTTTGTATAACATTGCTAAAATATTACGTATCTTCGAGAAATATTCCCAACGTATCGCTGTAAATAAACCTGTTACGCTACATGGTAAAGCCCCTTTTAGAGCTTTAAATTTAAGTAGGGTGGGCTACCTCTTCAGCGATTAATACATAAGAAAATTGATCGAGATTAAACGTAAGATATGATGGAGTTGAGGGTGGCTGTAAGAGTGTCTGAGCAATTCTGCTCAATCCAATAAAATTGTATAAGGTTTAAACTCCGACTTTGAAGTGGTAGTTTTGGTATGCAGATATTAAATGAGATTTGAAGTGTTCATGAACATTAAAATTTGCTTCTGGACCTTAATAACATATGCAGAATTATTTAGAGCGAAGTGAAAGATTTATTCGAACAGCGTTCTCTTTCCTATCAGCAAAATCGATTTTGGGACCTAGAAATATTTTTTTACTTTATTACTCACACACAGGTATATCTTTTATTATAAATAAAAATAAATATTTTTGTAAACGATCGTCTATCGCTTACAGGTTAAAGACTGTCAGTTGATATGATTATATACATTTGCTTATCATTGGGAGAGTTTAGCAATGAATGGTCCCCTTCATTGGTTGAGTGAGAGACGTCATTGGTGACTATACCTTTACGATCCACTTTAAAATTTTTTCACTTACCTCACACCGTTATCTAATGGACAGTGGGGATTTATTTAATCAAGAACAGAATGCATCCAAATGCAGACGAAAATTACATGTCCAAATCGATGTGATAGTCTAATGACAATATATTATTTTGTATAATTCACTTTGGATATAGGTTGCTACTTAGCTTCTTCCTAAGAAGATGACCACACAAATATTTATAATTACTATCAATACTATTATCATAGTCCTATTACATTTGGTATATTGACCAACGTTCCATTTTATCCTTGAAGATCTCCTTATCGAATAGATAGAATCAGCAATGACGAAACATGGGGCGAGATTAGATTGTGAATATAGAAACTCTTTATTCGTGTCTGTAATTACTTAGCTCTAACATAAGGCGTGTTAATGATTATTCAGCATTTAGATAGTATTTATTCACGATAGTTCGGGCGTGATACATAAGCTAAAGACTAGGCTGGTCAGGCCACGTGTGCACCAATTAAATCAACCTTTATATGTGAAAATCATTAATTACTTAAGTGATGAAACGACGTAATTATTGTATTTAACTGTTAGAGGATCTTATACAAGATTTTGTCTATAAACAGTGCCTGAATCCTGACAATGATGAAGAAGGTTCCTCCAAATGGGGGATGGGGATGGGTGGTGGTACTAGCAAACGCTCTAAACTCAGTGAGTATTTTTCAGTGTATCAACTAAATAATGAAGTATTATTTAAAAATTGTGTGTTTGCTGAACACTTTTTCACCCTTTACAGTTATCTACGATACCTATACTGCAAAACTTTAGTCTGGTATTCAAAGATAAATTTAGCCGATTAGGATTAACAGCTACGGACGTCACTATAATAATAAACATCAATATGGCCTTTGGGATGATACTCGGTTTAATCAATGGCCCACTTTTAAGGAAATACGGTTACCGTAAAATTGCCGTTTTTGGCTCGTTTATTTATACCAGTGGTGTAACGCTAACCGCATTTGCGAATACTTTTGCGCTGATCATTGTTACCTATGGAATAATGGCATGTATGTATGTGAGTTCAATCTTACAGCACGAACAAAAAGACATTAATCATTCATACGATTAACCCTTACGTTTTATGATTGCGTCTACAAATTATCGTTAAAGCTCTGGGGATGGGCTTGATGATGTCTTCCTTTTCTTTGGCGTTGAACTCTTTCTTCACAACAAGGCGAAATCGCGCGACGGGTTTGGCTATGACAATTACAGGCTTGGGTCCAATATTCATGCCCCAGGTTACATCATTTCTTATGACTTTCTACGGTCTACAGGTAAACTTGATCTTCTCACAAATCAATAAAAATTCATCACCTAAGAGGGGAATCTAGTATAAGAGGTTAAAAAATATAAGTTATCTTATTGTATCAACTGTGAAGAACACAAGTAGTGATAATAATAAAACAATATTTTTAGAATGATAAAATAAGGCATTCTTCAAGTTAAGAGAAAATTAGTTTCTTATTTTTGTATATTGTTTTTATAAGTAATTGAATAACTCTGCTTATTCTTCATAAAATGTATTTTCTATCAACGCTTTTCGTCTAATTCCTGTAAATTATTTATTTCAAAAGCAAACCAAGAATGTTATCTTAAAGATAAGTGGATATTTGGTACCAGTACTATATCTATTAAAGAAAAAATACAATAAAAAAATATTAATAGTGCCAAGAAACCAATAATTTTTGTGATACAAATAAACAGAATTATTTATCGTTATGAACTCGATCTTAAAATTGCTTTAATATATTTTGATGATGTTGTATATATTTAAAAAAAAGCAATAACAATGATGATTAATGAATATATGTACACGTGCAGGGTACGATATTAGTCTTTGGCGCCATCAGTTTTCATTCTTTGATCGCTGCATCGCTTCTTCAACCGCTAAAGTGGCATTTGGTGTTCTGTCCTATATCTCAAGCAGAGATTCAAGAACTAAATGGGAATAAGTGTGATGGTGAGTAAGTAGAGAAATAACTAAATAGTGTTTTTTCAAACGGACTTATCTCAAGTATATAATATGTTAGTTAAAATATCAATGGAATATATTAACAAAATATTATGTGAATTATTAATCATTTTTTATCTTATGGCATGTATGTATTCGATTACTAAAAAAGTGAAATCAGATAATAAAAATATCATCAATTAATAATACGTCTTTTAGAATTTTAGTAATATTTTAAAGATAACTTTTCATTTTCTGAAATTAAACTGGACTATTTATATTCTTTTCACATGAACTATAAAAAAAGAGTTTAAAATTTGTATACCTTGTTCTTCAAAAACATAGCTATCAATAACTATTTGTTTAATGAATTTGAAGAACTCCTAAGTATTGAATATCATGTCAGGTATTTCAACTTATAAAACAATATAAACCTCCTTAAATAAAATATTAAAAAATCAATATTTATCTGTTTGCTAAGACACTTCATATAACTATCTAGGCTTTAAACCTTCAATGGTATTATAATTATTTTTATCATCCAATCGTAGATGACACCGTCTGTTGCGAGGACAATGGAAGCTACAAAACTTCAATGGCAGAAATTTCGGCAGCTATTGAGAGGAAGCGAAGGGTCACGATATCGAGTATTGATCACGATATTGAAGTTAGTAGCATTTACGGATTCGACACGCCACTACCTACTCAATTATCGGAAACTGCGAACTGTAAATATTACATATCAAAACCATTTAAGAAAGAAAAAACAAAAATTATTATGAATATTCAGAATTATGAGAAATAATATAATTAATATAAAACGAGTAAAATAACTTTATCACGTTCAAACGCATGTAATAATATTATTCGTGCCACAATAGCATAAAATAGTACTTTTTAGCACAATAGAAATGTTTTTACGTAGATTCCAAGGCGACTGTGTCTATTTACAGATGAGGAATGGTACACTTGTCGCGTGCAAAAGAATGAAAAAGATGCACTTTATTAAAAAAAATTGTAAAATATAATAGCAATTTTCATTTACAATTCAAAAGATTAGTCGATTAATGAAATTTTGAAAATTTTATGAAAAATTTAATAGGTATTATTAGGTTTTATTTTTGTTTACTTTGTGATTATTTTTCATACAGCTGCTTCGGAGAAACAGCTGGACGAATTGAAAGATGTGACGCCGGATTACCACTGGTGGAACTCATGTAAGATACAATTTTCTATCAAAATTAAATTGACGACAGAAGATTAGATTTGTGCAGACTAGGTAGTCAGCGGCTTCTGCTAAATAAACGCACGGATAAGAAGATGACTCAATAATATATTGTGATATTTTTTACACTTTACTATTTTGACAGTAGTTTTCTATGACTGAAAACTACTAGAAAGTGGCGATAGTATTGTACTTCTTTTGTCATAGGATTGAAAACAAAAGTAACGCTTTCCCTTTTGCAAAGTATTTGCCATGGAGCGAAAGTAAACCAAATATAAACCACCGAAAATACATGGATGAAATTGGTATCAAAACAGCAATTTTTGGCCCCAAAAACTACTGTAAGCTATAACTATTTTGCATACACCTGTATAGGTAAATGTGCGTAAGCAACGTGATGGGCACAGGCATAATTCAAGACAAACGGAAACTGAAGCACAAACGATGTCAAATTAATCCATAAAAACATCCTAGTAGATAAACCTAAAAAGACATTTTTATCTCCATAACTATAAGAGAGTGTTGAACAAAAACTAACTGCTTTTATAATTACAAGAACTTTCTAATTATTGTAACTTAAACTTTCAAAAATAAATTTAGAATCATAGATAAACAATATCTATATTTTAAATGTACAATTGCATTAAAATTATATGTAATTTCAATTTTATTTGTTCAAATTTAAATTGCACTAGTTGAAATACTCTTGTAATTATAATTGCAATCACAGTTTTCTTAATATTCCTATAAGAGCAATCTTTTTTTTTCAAATAACCTTTTCGAAGTTCTTTTTTCATTGCATTCAAAGAGATCTTAGCAAAAAAATTAATAGTTTATAAAGTTATGCAAATAAATGAATTGTTAATAACCAGTTCTAGCATTTTTATCTAGAACGGCTCCATTTGTATAGAAACAGAATATAACCTTTTTTTAATCGATACTGTGGATTATCTATACATATATAATTGAGTAAAGTGTTATTATATAAATTCTGCAGGATAATCTTCCTATTTCGTTTCAGGCAAAAGCGTAAATACAATAAATCTTGGCAGCAGTGTAAAAATATTCGACGAACCTAGCGATCCATTCATCAGAAACGATTTGACCATTGATGCACCGAAAATATTACCAAATTGGCAAAATATAAAGGGCCATGTGAATAGCGACATGACTGTTCGGAATTTGCGTGACGTTCATACAACGAAAACTGATATAAACGTTAATCACTCGGAAATTTTAATTAATGGGTAAGGCTCATATATGTATAAGAATTGGCTATAATTGACTGTAGCTAATCCCAATCTAATTAATTTTCATACGAAGCACCCAAATATAATCGATCTTAATTGGGATTTAAGATTTTAATCCTGTTATTAAATAGTTAATTTAAAAAGTTATTAAACATTTGTTTAATTCTTAAGCTCATATTAAAATGAAATTATAAACACAGTTATAGCTGTATTTTTCGATTATGTAATTTTCAATTTTTTTTTTTTTTTTTTTAGGAAAATGCCAAAATCCGTGACTTCACGCATCTTCCGTGGAATCGTACAATTCTACGACTTAAGCCTATTGCGAGATCCAATTTACGTTAATATTATGCTGGGCATGTCAATAGCAATCTTTGCAGAATTAAATTTCTCACTGCTAACGCCTTTCATACTCGGTGACATGGGACTGAGCAATAGCAAGATCGCTACTGTCATGAGCCTTGTCGCCAGTTTTGACTTAATTTTCAGAGGTGTGGCACCTTATGTGGGCGAGTGGTTGAAATGGTCAGCCAGGACGATGTATCTTTTCAGCCTGATACTTTTGATCATCAGTAGAACAAGTGAGAATACTATATACGATTTCTTACAAGAGATATGTTATATATTTTAAATACTTTTCAAGTTTTCAAAGTCAACCAGAGGGAAATATTATTGAATGGCTACTAAATGGTTACTTATCGTACAGTTTTCATCACTTAGAGCTTTGTAACCTATATATCAATTTATTAGGAAAATGACATCAATTCATGCAAAATTTTCTATAGAAGTTTATCTTTAATTAATATGTGTATACTTATTTAGTCATTTTACATTTTCTAAATGAAGTATTTACGAGATATTTTAATATGAAATTATACTCATGACATGTTAAATTATTTCTGATATTTCAAAAGTGATAGGTAGGTCAAAAGACGGTTAAAAGATATTCTAAAAAATGGTGTGATTTATAGTAATCGAATTAAAGAATTTTTATTCTTTTACAGTTGGTATTTATTAGGATCCAGACATTCAGCGAAACATATGTCTGTGTAAAACTCTAATTGCAATTAATTAATACTTTATTTGAATAAAACAATAACAGAGGTTTTAAAAAACTTTGTAATAGAAGTTGGATGAAAATTGAATAGAAAATACAAATTTTACACGTTTTGAACCTTTCTCTAAAAATTGCGATCTGTTATATATTTAAAACTAGTAAAATTAGATACAGAAAAGAATTTTCCGAATTCGATTTTTTTTCGAGATATTTAATAGTCTTATATTAATTTTAATGTATACTTTGTACAGAGTAAAACTTTTAAAGTGACCCAGAGGGCATACCTAAGATTACATTGACCTCCATAACTAAGGGATATATCAGTGTTTGTTACAGAACCTTTTCGAACCACCTTTCAATTTATAAGAGGAAAGGTTCAATATAAAAAACTGATATCTCTAATAATTATAGCGTGACAAACTTGGTACATACTCCGTGTTATGTTAGTTGGTCTCACCTCACCCTACAGACACCTATCTTTCAAAGCATAAAAATCCGATTGTTAAATTTTCAGCTTTGATATTTACGTTTGGGTATGGATCGATACTTTGCGTAGCAATTGGTTTGGGAATCGCAAAAGGAATTAGATCCGTATACATGGTTCTAGTAATTCCAAACTACGTGCCATTGGAGAGACTGCCGTATGCATCTGGTATTCAAATGTTGGTCAATGGCATAATACTGATGGCAGCTGGCCCATTTCTAGGTAAAATGTCCTTCCTCTTGTAGCATTTCAACTCTTTTTTCGATTAAAATACTCGTTTTTATCTCACAGGCTTCATTCGTGACATCAGCGGAAGCTACATACCTTGCATTTTTGTGATAAACTGTGTTACAGCAGTGACAGTAATAATTTGGACTGTAGAGATGATAGTACTACGAAGGAAAGCTCGAAAAATAAATATCGAACATAAGAAAATTGATTCGATCGAATAAGGGTCGATAACACGAAGAGCAGTCCTGAAGTGTTAAATTAAGGCCGTGTCCTTGTTGAATCCCGTTTACTTGAGAAGCGGATCCAATTAGTCGCGATACTTCCCTTCGGAGAAACAATGAGACGCAATTCCCACACAGGCCAACTTTCAACGAACGTTACAGTCGACTTCGTTCAAGCAAACTCTCACGTAGAGGTATACTATATCGCGTTTATGCGTGCATCTCTCACAAAATCTTTCAGAAGGTCACGGGATAATTTTCCCAGAACAAATCCCTTCCAACTTATTTCTCCACATTGCTACCTAATTCTTGTCGTCGTCTCTCGATTAGAACCAAGAGAGCTGTACAGAAACAATTCTAGCTAATCTCTTGCAGTTGATCGATTACAGACGTGTCAATGGGATTCCAAATAAAATATCAGATTTTTAACTCCTCCAATTATTCTTAATTCCATCTTTTCTTCGTTTCTCCTTCGTTCCAGGTACAATTCTCAATATGATTAATCAAACAGAGAAGAGAGAGGGAGAGAAGATCAAAAGAAGTAACACTTACGAGGGCACTTTGATACTTAAGAATCTATAACGTTGATCAGAAAAATAAATAAATAAGATTACAAAAGACTGGCCATAATGGCGTGCACCAACGACACTGATCGAAACTTCACTAGTGTTTAATCGGCAGCTGTACTTGGCACACGCAACAATAAATAAGCAGATGGTTATCACTGGTATACCGATACGTGCTTCACGTTGCTCATATTCGTCTTCTAACGCGGGAAACCTAAAAGTAATCGATATATTAATTTTTATCGGTTAAGATTTATGTATACTGGTTGTATACTTTAAATCGCTTCAGATCGTGTACGGTAAAACTCATTCATCTCTTTAACCATAAGAGATATCGATTTCTGCATAATACCTTTTCGGATATGAATAGAAAAAGTACGTTTTCAAAAAGGTTTTCTGCAAAAAGCTAATATCAGTTAGACAGCCGAGGTAAATAAATTTTTCGTTCAAACGTTGAGGCGAATTAAAATATACACCTTGCTGAGCTGATTATTTGTCAAGTACTTTTGAGTGTCCAGAGTATAAAACTGGCGTATTTTTCTTATTTTGTTTGGTCTCGTTAGTGCCAACGGTTGAGTTAACAACTGCGTCAACGGGATCCTGGGAATCCGCCGAAGCAAAGTCTTCGTGTTCCATGATTCCCCAAAGTGGAACATTTTCCAGGACTGTCGAAGCTACCGCTAGATTATTAACAGCCTGTGGCAAAACTTGATAAGCCGTTTCAACCGACTCTGATTCATTTTTAGCGACTGTCACCACAGTTTCTTTTTTCACCAGCCGCTCCTCCTTTTTCCTTTCATTCAAACGTGATTTCTGCTCCTTATCAGTCGAGTTACCTTCTCTTATCTTTACTGGCATCGCGGTCACTATATATACCCGTTCCTTTTTTGATCTATCCTCATGAATGAGCTCCCTCGCTTTCTGCGTCACGTTTCCGACATCAGCTTCCGCTATCTCTTTCTCTTTCTTAATGTCCTGTAAAATTTCATGTCTTTTAATTTCTCTTTATCCTCAAACACTTTTCATCGTCATTACCTTACGAGTCTCTAATTTCTCGTTAATAGATCTCAGATCGAGATCATTGAAGCTGAAACCCGTTAGTGCAAAGGACTTGACGATATCCTCTTGGGAGAAATCGTCCATGTCTGGTGCGTCGATTGGCTCGGTGGTCGTTAAATATTCCTCTGGTATTTTTTTCGACGGTGAGAGGTACGGCCTTAAGGAGCTTGGCAAGGCTGTGCTCAGTGTTGTACCTCTCGAATACTCCTGAAAATTGGCGTAGGATGAAATCAAACACATTTACGGCAAGTATACGTAAGATTTCTAATTGCAATTCTCATTCAATCCAATTTTATACATTTTTCGGAAGATTATGAATTTTATTATTTAGTAGGTCTACAATAAATAATATTTGATGCTTTAAGGCTATTTTCAAAAAAATATAAGCAGTTATCACACAAGTTTTATCGAACATAAATGAGAGTGTCTTTGAAATTAGCCAATAAATTTTATGTGATAATTTTGGATTTAACGAGTCTTGCAATTTAAAGCTCTTCATAAAATATCGTCATACCTGTATAGTCCAGTTGTCTATATTCTTTTGAAGTCTGCGAACGTCTATCGAAGTATTTAATCTGTCAGACTTTACAGTTCTATCGACAGACATTGGTGTAGTAGAAGAGATATAATGATTAAGTGTTGATTTCTTGGTCGATTTTGGTGGTTCGACTATTTTGATCTCATTTCTAGATTCCTCAGCATAATAACGATCATCGGTCAATGTATATGGAATTAATCGTGACTGAGTCCGTTCAGGTTTACCTTTCAACGATTCATGAGCTTGCTGGAATGGCAATGGCGTATACTGCGACGTGTATGGTATAATGACCTGTACCTAAAAATTAAAAATAAGTGAGACAAAGCTGATCACTCAATTAAAAATTTATACTAAGAAATTTGAGGCATCCATTTCAAGATTGAAACTTCCAATATTTTCAAGAGATAAATTTAACTCGAGATTTAAAAAGTGTATGTGCAAAACTCGATCTTTGATAGATTTCAAGAAAATAGTCTTAGTAAAAATTGTTTGGCCTATAGATTACAATTTCTTTCAAATTATTAAGAAAAATATTTGTTGATGACTGTGGATTTAGCAAGTTTTGTAATTTAACGCCTCATTTGAGATACCATTTCTGAAAATACCTGCTTGCTCCTCTTCGCGCCATTCGGGGTATTATTCGTTTCAACAGAGTTCTCGTGCACACGGGAATCATTCCTAACAATTTCATAGTCACTTAAATGTTCGTGAATGAGATTCGGTCGTGAGGTAGTTGTAGAGAGAAAAATGGACGAATCCCATGGATATTTGGATTCACCAGATGATTGTTGACTCGACTGATTTTCTTGAGACGTAGGCAGAACCGTGTAAAATTCTTCTATGACGTTGGATGATGGTTTGGGGTCATCGAACAAGTCCTCTGCATTTTGAAACGAGTCATCCTTGTTAAAATCACTGTCCTGACCGAATTCGAGAACCGGAGACTGCTGAAAATGCCAGTTGAGGTTGCTGGATTGGTCATTCTTCGTTACGTCAGAGTTAGGAGCTTGCTGCTCCGGGTGAGATCCACTGGGAACTAAATCACTATTGTATCTCAAACGATTAGAATCGTCGACCGTTGACTGAGTGGACAAATTCTCTTCGTAAAAATTCCCATTCACCGGATCAGGAGTAGACAAAATTTCATGGACGTTGTTATCAGGAATATTCTGAGGTTCAGGAGGAGCAATTGGCGAAGCTGCGTACAAATTTCCATTGAGAGTCGGAACTTGTTCAACGCCGTGTTCTGGACTATCCTGAGACTGAATAATGTTGATTGGGGGATCTTCATAAATATTTCCATTGGAAATGGAAATTTGATCGACGTTGGAATCTGGAATATTCTGGGGTTTATAGGCTACTGTATCGTGCAAATAATTAAATGGTCTTGCTTGGAAAAGAGGTGGCATGGGTCCAGGGTACAAGTGTGGATTTGTTGGTGGAACGAATCTGGAACGGTCATCCTGGCCTATCTGTGGTACCGCGTAAGGTACTTTGGAGAACTTCACTTCTTGCGATGCTGCCACAGACAAACCACCATGAACGTCATGGTGATCCGGTGGTCCATAAATTCCTGTTTGTTCCTGAGGAGGGGGAGGAGGGAAGGAAGGTGGAGGGTGATGAGGCGCACCCCCTTGAATAGGAATCCATGGTTCCTTATTGCAAGGATTACAATTGTTGTTCCTATTGTATTCGATCGAGGATGGATTTGTTTGCTGATCCGTGGGATAATATCCATTGTTCAGCGGAATGTGACGTGGCTGATGCACTCTCGGTGGAGGCGCTCGTGATTCCGAGGCAAATGGACCCAACCAGGCCATGAACCTGGACAAGTAGCCTTGAGACTCTTTATGGTTAGCGTATCTTCCGGTTCTGGTTGGCTGATAGTTCGGTTGTGGTAGGGGAGGGGGTACCAAAAATTCGTGCAATCCTATTCTGCGATTTTTCCTCGATAGATTTGGCAAAACCCCACGGCCATTGGACGTTGTCGAGCACGCGCCCAACGCGCAGACCAGGAAGCACAGCAGCAAAGGCCAACTCTGAAAATAAATTGC
Organism: Prorops nasuta; assembly: GCF_024137725.1. Taxonomy (NCBI): domain Eukaryota; kingdom Metazoa; phylum Arthropoda; class Insecta; order Hymenoptera; family Bethylidae; genus Prorops; species Prorops nasuta. The sequence continues at coordinate 7,864,192 of NW_027116802.1, read as the reverse complement.
ATATTACGCCAATGTTTCGCTTAGTTTAACCAATGCGCTGCACGAATATAAGGAAGATCCGTGGCGCACTTATCCACGATGTAGGCCGCTAACACGTGGGAAAGATTCCGTGCTCGTATCTATGTCACATACGGAAGTTAAGAATTTTTCTCCTCGGGCGAAGCTTCTCTTTAACGAGGGCCCTTCCTTTTCACTTGAATTTTCGTTTCAAGAGTCAATCTTCTGACTATATTCGTGTGTATCAGCATTTGGTCGTTGAATAAAAAGATATGTGTTTACTATATAGCGATTTTTAAACGTTTTAACGTCGAAGAAATTCGACAGGAAGAATGAATTTATGAGGACTCGACAGTCAAGGAAGTTAAGAACTTTTCTCCTCGGTTGAAACTTTTCTTTAACGAGGTTCCTTTGTTTCAACTGGAATTCTGTTCTACCTTTTCGTTGCAATAATACTCGTGCACATATTGACGTTTAGTCGTTAAACGCAAACACATTGTCTGAAGTGTTACTAAAACGTTTCCGGATTTCAAATAGCACGTTTGGAACGTTTTGATCACTATATGTGCTATGTGGGTAGCAAGTAAAAAGAATATAGAGATTTGTAGTATTTGGATAGTCAACTCGGCTATAGTTGTTCAATTAACTTGTTAGATATAATAATGCTCATACCAAAAGTAAAAGAAAGTCGTTGCGAATATTATTGGTCAGACTGCTAATACTGATGTTCTTTATTTTACAAAATATAACCGAGTTTTAAAATAATTTCGATAGGCTGTCATTTGGTTAAGCAAAAGCACAGTAACAACAACGGTTTAGGTCGACTTTGTTGAAAAGTCAATCGCTCCTGAATTCTCATTAATCTATTCTAAAACTATTTTGGTAGATAAAATTTCATGATAATATTAGGTAAGTTAAAAACAATTTATAAAAAAATGCATAACATTTAATGTTAGTATTTATTTCCTCTAAATCAATATAATGCGAACGTTGTGTAACTTCTATCATACTTATGGACATTACCCTTCCCATGATCAATATTAGCGGACCATAAAAGATTAATCCCGATAATGCAATTGTTTGCAGTTTTCTGTTTTTCTACCTTTTTGAAGACCGGCTCGATTTTAAAACATTTTGTGTTTTTTTTTTATAATTAAAACATTTTTATATTTGTTAGTGAGTTTAATTTTGGGAAACCTGACCTTAGTTGTGTTCAAGCTACAGAGAACTTCATAAGCACTGAGTAAAATATGTAGCATGATTGGCCAGTTTCAATGAATTTCGCTAAATACCCCTAAAAACAACCATTGCTCCTAACCCTAAAAATACGTTTCCGGTCTTCGAGAGGTCAATAATGTTAAGAATACATTACAATTTTTTTCCAATTAAAATTTAATGGAATAAATAATGTTAAAGTTCAATTAATGAAATTATAAAATTTTTTTTTAATTTAGTTCTTTTATCGCAATTTTTCTTTATACTTAAAAAAATATAGTTTATAATATTCAATAAAAGCGTTTATTAAGATCATTTGATACTAAAAATAAATATAATTATTAATGTTTAAGTGATTTGTAGTTATTTAATAATTTATATTAATATGTTAATCCGTTTATTTAAAAAAAATCGTAAACGACGATTAATACAATAATTTTATATTGATTATTAAAGAATTTATAAACTATTAAAAAATATATGAATATTTATATCTTCATTTTTAACTCAACCAATACATTAGTAGAAATCATACATATATTTATCTGCAAATTTGTGCGTGTGCTTACATATTTTTTAGCTTTATGCTAAGAGTATAAAAAATCTACAAGCAATTGTCAAAATTCTCTCTTGAATAGAAACTTCAATAAATGTTGTCAGTTCTGTTTAATATATTTGATGACTAATGTTTACCAGACCTTAAAAGGGAAAACTATATACGTACATTTACTCCAAGTAACCCTAAATCATTTCCTTTCTTCTGATAAATTGTTCAATCTTCGATTTTCTTAAAAAATTATTTGTAAATAAATGTGCTTTTTTTTAATAAATTCCAATTTATTTTCTTTTATATCTAGGTTTTCTGACAATACTACCAATACTATAAATACACATCGACATTGGAACGTTACATATACAGAGAGAAACTATAGTAATTTGTTAGATTGTTTTAATACCGAAAGGATTGGGCAGACAAGAATAGGTTTATGAGAATTCGACAGTCAAGGAAGTTAAGAATTTTTCTGTGGTCGAAGCCTCTCTCTCTCTCTCTCTGTTTTCACTCGAATGTCCGATTTACATTTTCGTCCAAATAGTACTTAAACTATACGAGTACACATCGACATATGACCGTTAAACGGACAAAGAGGTTATATGGATTTTTTTTAACGTTTTAACGCTTAAAGGATTTGCAAGCAAGAATGGGTTTATGTGAACTCAATAGTCGAGGAAGTTCAACACTTTTCTCATCTAGCGAAGCTTCTCTTTAACGAGGCATCTTCGTTTTAACTCGATTCTTCCTTCTGCCTTTCTGTTTTAATAATACTCATACGTATACCAATGTTTGGTGGTTAAACGAAAATATATCGTGTCAGAGACATTCCTAAAACGTTCCTGGCTTGAAATTGATACGTTTGGAACATTTTAGAAACGTTTTGATGTTGATAGTCGAAAAAGTTAAGAATTTACCTCCTCGGTCAAAGCTTCTCTTTCTTCGTTTTCACTAGAATGTTCGATTTACCTTTTAGTCCTAATAATACTCATACCATACGAGTACACATCGACAGTTGGCCGTTAAACGGACAGAAAGATACTGCAGCAATGTTTCGGAACGTTTCAACGCCACATGGATTCCTCTTTAGCAGTCAAGAATGAGTTTATGGGAACTCTATAGTAGACTCAGCTTGTTATTGTTTCTAAAGGGTGTGCGTGAGTGATTTGTCGTAAAGAAGAATGGAGAAAAAGGAGGCAAAAAGGATGAGCAGTAATGTTGAGGATCGCACGTGCTCTTTTGGCGTGTGGGAGAGTCTCTTCCTTCACTTTCCTGTGCGCTTCATTTCCGGTTCTTTCTCAGGAACTCTCGTTCTCTTCACCTCTCTGATCACCTCTCGGTACGGAGCGTATTGCGCGCGTGAACCGAATTCGATGAGAAAGAGAAAGAGAAAGAGAGAGTGGGAACGAGACAGCGGCTTAAGCGTCACACATACAGCCAAAGGATAATGTAGGTAAGTGGGCTGTGGGTATTACGAGAAGAGCAAAGAGTAGGCTACCCATAGCGAAGGATCTTCCATCTCCCATTTACGCGTTTACTTATTTATATATACGATAACTATATGAAGCCAAAATTACACTTTCTTCAAAATGTCGACTTACAACAAGCTCATGTGCATTCGTTCATAACTGTTTTTTGATAGTGGGTAAAACCACTTTTAATTGAGACATCGACTGACAAAATAACGTCGAGATATAACTGCAATACGAAAATTGCACTTTCTTTGAATGGTCAACTCACAACAAGGTAATGAGTTGGTTCCAATAGAAGTTTTTTGGTAGTGATTAAACTAATTTAGATTGAGGTATCAAATGATGAATTAAATAGAAAAAAATATTACTATATATATAAATCATAAATTATACTCTCTTCAAAAACTCGATGTACAGTCAGGTAACGTATTGAATCATAGAGGTTTTAGGATAGTGAATAAAACTGCTATGAATCGAGAAAACAATTGACTAAATAACGTCGAAGAATCGCTGAAAAAAAAATCACACTTTCTAGAAGAAGTCAATCTTCCAAGTTAAGGTGTTGATTCGTAGAACAGTTTTATTAATGGACAAAATTATTTTGGAATAAAAAAACAGTTAACGATATATTTAAATCATAAGATATCACTTTAAAGCATAATTGTTATTTTTTTAAAAAGATAACCCGACAAATCAAAGGATTATTTCATTCACTGTTTGAATAGAGGCAGAAACTGTACTGGATCAAGAAATTCGCACTAGTATACTCACTTTTAGCTTGCGAAATAACTCAGTCACGTTAATGATATATACTTATAGCCTTGCAATAACCCAACGAGCGGATATAATTAAAATTATTATGAAGCGAGAATTGCAAATTCTTCAAAAAGTTGACATAACGAGAAAATACATTGATTTGAAGAACGGTTTCGACAGAGGGTAAACCTCCTTTGGAACTAAACTACTAGTTTCTTAGTTGGAGAAATAACATCAGTCGCGTGAAACTCTTTCGCGCTAATGACATATCTTTATAACTTAGCAATAGATCATGCAGTCGAAGCATCTAATTAACACTGGATTTACGGGTGTTGATAATATACCTATTTTTACTGATATTGAACAATGCGAATGAAGAAATAGAGGGGGGGGAGACTAAATACATAAAGCAATAAAAATTTTAAGAAGTCAAATTAATTTAATTCAAAAATCTAGTGTTAATGATCATTGTGCAATAAAAATTACAAAAGCTTTAAAAATTTACCTAACAACAAAATACCTTGATTCATAACGCTGTTTCAACAAAAGGCAAACCGTTTTCGGAGCGAAGAATGTTTGTTTTTCAGTTAGTGAAATAATATCAGTCGTGGGATACACTCGTTCACGCTAATGACATATCCTTATTACTTTGCAATATCTCAACTGACGGATCTAATTAACGTCACTATGAAGTAAAAATTGATTCATAGCGCTGTTTCCACAAAGAACATAACTGTTATGGAATGAGAAATCAGCTGGAGAAATTACTACGGTTGCGAGAAATGAAGAGACAAGGTCTGCATAGCATATAAAGCATCGAAAACGTTCCTAAAACTTTGCAACCGATTAAATTAATCTAGGAATGATCTAGGAACATTTCTAGAACTATGTTTCCTATACTTACGGCAAATAATAATTTGAAAATAAACATTGAGGCCGTACTATTATTTACTCGAAAATTTTAATATTTCCGTGCCCTTATTAAATAAATTTTAAACTAACATTCGATCTTTTCTCAAAAGTCGTCTTAACAACAAAAATGTAATTCATAACGTGCAATGATTATAGCAAAAAGCAACATTATTATGGAATAGGAAATCAATTATAGCATATAATAATAATATTGATAAGAAACAAAAAGATATGGCCCATATAGAACGTACAGTGTCAAAAACGTTTCTGAAGCCTGTCAACGTAATAAATTGAGCCCCCAGGAATGTTATAATAATGTTTTTGTGTGACACTATATCTATACTATATATACAAGCTATAAGGAGTAGTATCATAACGGTAAATTAAAAAAAAACGATAATACCCCTAATAGCACACAATATTCAGGAGACATTTTCAGCATGTCCATTGGATGTGTGAGCATCCTTAGAGCGTTCTTAGGATATCCTGGGTTACTTGTGCTAATGAGGATAATATTATCTTTTGTTCATATATAGATTGACACTTCAATATTTTGATACCTCCTTTTATACGCTGTGAGGTAAATATTGTATAGCTTCTTCAAATAATCGATACAGCAATCAGTGCATTGATTCAAAAAGTTGCTCGGAGAGAGGGCATTATGCTATTAGAACGAGAAATGCTCGCTTCTCAGCTGGCGAAACAGCGTCAGTCGCGAGAAACTCGTTCGCGTTAATGACACATCCTTATAGCCTTCAATAGCTCAGCTGACGGATCTAATTAAAGAACCACGAAGAAACGATATTCCTCGCAGTCATACAGCACTTTCGATAATAAGAAAGCTACTTTAGATTTTATTTGTTTCTTCTCTCTTCCTTTCTTCCTCGAAATCTTCAGAATATTTTCTGCTTATCCCGTAAATTCACAGATCTCGATCCTCCCTTGTAACATCTTTACAAGTCGCTTTCGTTTGATCGAATCACCGACGGATAACAATTGCTTCCTTTCGAGCTATGAAGAAACGTTAAAAAAAATCATAAAGTTGAGAATTACAGAAATAATGGGATTCTTTTGCAGAATTGCGAGGAAGAAAAATCTCGAGAAAGTGTTTGAACACAAGATACCTATTACAATAAATTTCATATAAAATTTGGCACGAATTCTCTCTCGCTCGCTTTCTGTTTTAAATTGCTCGGACGACGAATAAACAATACAACGAACAGAACAGGGAGAAAAGACAAGAGAAAAGAAGAAAGTTTAAACAAATACTTACGCGTCTAATATCCATCGCCGCGTTCATTCTCTGATAGGGTATCTCTTTGGATCACTCCCACATGCTTGATAAATGAAGAAATAAAAGCACGCTCCGAGTTCACAAAGAAGAAGTATCAATGCAGCATGGCAAAGGTGGTAAAAACGGCAAGTCTGCGCAGTATCATCGACGAACGCGTCACAAATGCCGGTGGTAAGGTAAGGTTGCCCCGTGCCCGTTGTTTTTAGTTTGGACCGGCTGGCGCTCGGATCACGGATGAGCTCGAACTCGACTTCGACGACTTCCTCGAACAGCGAACTGGCTCGAGCCTCGAACAACTCCAAGTTCCAACTAGCATTGGGGGAGGGAGAAGAAAGCATAAGCAACATGGACAAAGTGTGTATACGGTAGAGATCGCTGCTGCTAATGCGGCTGCGAGCTGAGACTGTAGAAGAAGAGAGGAGAGCGTGGAGAGAAAGAGAGAGAGAGAGAGAGAGGTACCATCCACCACTACTCTGTTTATATTTTATACGTATAAATACAAATGTACCATCAAGGGAGACTCGATGATCGGCTCTCGCACTACTGGCAACACTCTCTCACGACTCGCAGACTCGCGTCGCACAGTCACATAGATCTCAGCTCAGTCTCGGCTCACTTACGAGAGTACTCACAGACACTCACAGTCTGTTGCAAGGTAAGGAAAAGCGCCAAGAAAGGTGCACGATTGACCAAGGTCAAAGAGAGAGTCCAGAGTCTCCCAGTTCTACCACTTGTCATCTAGCATCACGTATCGTCAGCATGCTGAACTAGACCTTTACAATATTCCTGTATTATTCATTCTTCATTCTTCGTCTGCATGGTCATATGCTGCAGGTTCACGAGATCAGTTCTTATTATTAAAATGTAAGGAAAAATGTTGTGAAAGGTCCATGATTTACCAAGGTCAAAGAGAATCTATACAGAGGGCGGAATCCATGGACGAGCTTAAGCTCATGTTTAAGGCTGAAAATTCTATGGTTTATGGTATATATCTTGCAGATTTCAAGGTAAGCTTAAGCTTAAATTTCAACTGGATTGCAGCCAGGATCTGCCAACTATAATACCTTTCATTAAGCTTCACGATCTGCACAAGTATAACTTTACGAGAGGATGCCTCTATACCGTATTCTATACATATCTAATAATCCACTCTTCGTTTTTCATTTGGTCATCTGTAGATGCTTGAGAGATCTGTTACGACGTTATTATATAAGAGAATCCTTGAGGAAAGTGCGTGTTTACCAATGTCAACAAGAGCTTACAAAGTCTCCCAATTGTATTTGTCATCAAGCATCAAGCCTTATCAATCTGCTGCAGCACGTACCATGAAGAACAACGATTGTTTCACAGATAGACATCCCTATAGCATTTGTTTGACTATCTTATTCTACCAGATCTTCTATTTCATTACAATTACCTCAGTACATTTAATCATTAATAATAAAGAAATTTAGAAATAACAATTAATAATCTCGTTAAATGATAAAAAAGATTTTATAAAATAGTATTGGTAAAAAAGTTGGAGGAGGAATGTATTTATCTGGAAATCACATTCGCTGTTACCCATTGTAAATTCCCTCTACATAATATATGTCCTTCCTTTTCCATCCAATCACATCACACTCACGAGATAAGTTGCAGCCACTCGCGATGTAAAGAAAATCGCCAAGAAAGTTGCACGATTAACCAAGGTCAAAGAGAGAGAGTCAAGAGTCTCAAAATTATATGATTTGTCATGTAGCACCAAGTATAATCAGCATGTTGCAACATTACCTCTATAGTATTATACATCTACGTTCTCCACGCTTTATTGTTCATGTGCTTATATATAGCTCACTTATCAGACCAAACACACAACTATCACAGTTGTCTAGGAAAAACGTTGAAAAAGATGAACGCTTGACCAAGGTCAAAGAGAGAGTCAAGAGTCTCCCAGTTGTTCTGTTGGTCGTCTAGCATCAAACCTCATTTGAATGCTGCACAAGTACCTCCGCCTAGTGATTTACATTACCTATTCTTCCTTGTCCATTTAATGACATTCATTGGATAAGTTCATCTGTCGTTGGCTTGCCAAGTTTTGCAATTTTGTTTTCACTTGTAATGATAGCATTGGAAGAATATTCTTCATTACGGAAATATGCAGTAGCAGGTATTCTTGTCCACGCTCTTACCTACATATTTATAAATGTTGGACGCTTTCATGCAGTTGAACGGTGAAAATTGCCGTGATACGAAATTCGCGACGAGAATCCTCGCTCAACTTCAACTGCTACACGTAAATCAGACAAGAAGGAAATCAACGATGAATCTTCGGAATACAAAATCGTCCGAAAGCGACGAGAAAGTCGCATTGAGAATTTAATAGTCCTCGCTTGCACCACGTTTTCCACGACAATGCCAAATCACCACGTATATAGGTATTGGTGTATTTGATAAAAATTTCTCTATTTACATGATGTATTTGGGGAGAGTAGCACATCGCTGTAATCTTCGCTAGAAGAGGAAGGGAAAGAAAATGTACATGTTTATTTTACTTTTTTTCGCCATTACCATTTTATTGCAAGTATACGTGTATCTTTCTACACTATTGCATATTGAAAGAAATCTTTTTCAATAGAATTACAAGCTTTGTCACGCGAAGGTACCAAACACTCAGGAAAGGTGCGATTGACCTTATATGCAAATTCCCTTTTATAATCCAATTCTATAACAGTAAAGATACAGCTAGATGGTGTTTTGAGCCATCTTGATACGTAGATGATATAGGCATATATATTATAAAGTTTTCTTCAAGCATTGCATCCAAACAATAATCCTATTATTTTATAATTTACAGCAGCTAAGAAAAGCCATTTGTTTCTTTTTTTAAAGAATTCCTGTATCATATTAGAACAGTGCTTTAAAATTGCATCACATTCCTATTTTGAGCAAAAATAGACATTGTATGTAAAATATTCAGAATAATTGATTAGTGTAAGCACAAACCAATATTTTACGAAAACAAAAACTCATAAATCTCTTCTACTAACTTTACAAACGAAAATTTCGTCGTATGATTTGTGAACTACACAAGATAAAATATATAAATTTCAATTTTTGGGATCAAATAGATCCGACTGTATACACAAATTTTTAATTGTATGTAAATTCGCCCATATATAGTTGTGCCTTGGTAAAGTAAAATGCGCAAACACTACGCATACAGGCTAACGATTCACATGCAGTAGAAGGAGTCCTAGCTCCTCTATACCGCAGGATACTGTAAAGTTAGATTTACACATAGTGACGCAGCACGACGCGACGCGTCAAAAATCATTACTTTATTCCTATAAATGAATATGAATATTATATTTTATTATACCGATATACACTGCAGTAATAAAACGACAATTTTTGACGTGTCACGTCGCGATGCGTCACTACAGGTATAAATCTAACTTTAAGGAGCTAGATTAGTTAGTACTCAATGAATTGCATCAATTATAGTGTTATATTATCAACAGGAGAAGATCACAGGACTATTTTACCAAGAGAAAGTCTCAAGTTAAGGAATTTTTAATTCTTAACACTTTTTAATACTTGAGTGAAACAAGACACGTTATAGCAATATTTTTTCTTAGGATTATGTAGAACCTGCCACCAAGTGAAGTAGATACATTTTACATACACCATAACATGCGCTTATTATAAGGGTGGGATCGAGAAGAAAACGTAGAAATGTATATATGTATGTCTGACGTATGATATGACATAATTTATATTTGAGTACATTCATGCTTTACATTACCACACCTTACAGTTTACGACTATTCTCTGTCTTGAAATACGTCACTTCTCATATAGTCTCTATGTTTTCTTCCCTGCCCAAATACATACACCATTTAATAATAATTTTACAGCCCTTAGTTAATATGCCTTTTGACAAAAATATTTCGAATAAAAGCTCTTTGACTGAAAAAAGGAAAATGGCGACTCCAATATATAGTCAACTTTAAAAAGTCAATTGAGGGAGTGGGAGGTGGGTCGCCTCACATTTTTTAAATTAAATGTACACTATACTATATCCATATTATTATAACGCATCTTGAAAACTTTTCAAATGACCACATTAATTACAATCTGACCCCGTAGGCAATATTTGTTCACTCATTACATACACTAGTTACTTCATAATTACAGTATCTCATAAAACCCTAACTGGAATGATAGATTACCCAAGTAGTAACATTCTCTATTACGACCTCATAATTTTTGTTCGTCATGACATCGTTACGACTAATTTTGCACCGGGAGTAACACAATGTTTGGAAAACTAAGTTACGATAGTATTAACTTTGAAAAATAAAAAAAAGCTTGCAGTTGCATTGCAGTTTAACCCTTTGAACCAAACGACTCTTATTTGTCGGATTGTTTGTGGAAAACGTATTTTACAGGAGTTACTCGAAGTTGAAGTTTAAAATCGGGTAGCCTATATATCGTAACCTCGTCCTGTCTGTTGAACGAAAAAAAATCAAGTACCTGTTGCAATAGCATTCAAGTCAGTGAAATCTTTTGGCCAATGCAAGTCCGAAACCTTGAAGTGTCTTATGTTAGCTAATAATACGCGAGTGAAAGGAGCGGTGTGTGTGTGTATACTTACGGGGGATTGTATCGCCCGTGTAAGCATTTTCACTTTATTAACGCGTTTCGGTGACACCGCTTGAATTTTTTTATCCCTCTTCCTCGCTATTTTCGTAACTCTATCCCTTGAAAAATAGAAAACCAAAATTTGCTACGCCAATCGATATTATGCTGTGGATCCTCCTCATTGCCTTAGCGATAGTGCTAGTGTTAAGGATTATAATCGATCGTTGGAATTTTTGGGATTTTCCACCAGGTTGGTAAATATTCTTTAGTGTGATCAAGAAAAATATTCTTGATGAAAGATAACATAGAGTTGTTTATCAGGACCTGTGGGACTGCCTATCATTGGAAATGTATTAGATGTAAAACGATTGGTTGATAAGACTAAATTTCATTATTTGGCATGGGAACACTTGGCAAAGGATTATGGGCCAGTAGTGGGACTTCGATTAGGACTAGCCGAACCATTGATTTTAGTATCGGGTAGAAAAGCTGTTCTAGAAATGCTGTCACGTCAAGAGTTTGATGGCAGACCTCTCGGATTTATGTTTCGGTTTAGAACCGGTGGAATTCGCAGGGGTGTCATCTTTACGGATGGTCAAGCTTGGACTGATCACAGAAGGTAAAACACATATTTTTCCTCATTTTCCAAATTACATTCAAAAACTATCTTTCATAATATTGCTTAACAGTTTTTGGCAAAAACATTTTATTCTAATAAGAAATATAATCTGCAATATTACTAGTGATTTCTAGTTATTTAATAAGTTGTCTAATAAACTAACGTTTACTGTTTGAATTAATAAATTCGTTTATTAATGCATCAAATAATTGACTGAGGCAATTAATTATATAATTAATGCTTTACAATGTAGATATATTTATATACTTTTATTAAAAAAATTCATTGAATACATAAGAAATAATAATTTTATTGTTACTACTAACACATTTAAGGGATAATCCATATAAAATCACCGAGCCCACGGACTCCATCAATTTTACTTTTCTTAATATTTTGTTTCTTTGTAGGATTTTTTCAAAGAAATACTAGTTTGTTAATTTTTAAAGCTTGTCATTAATGCTTCAAAATGTTATTAATTCTTTTAATTGAAAGATTTTAAAATTCTCCAATTTTTAAAATACGTAAATGCTCTTTTTTTTAAATGAAGAAATTTCAACAACCAGAACAGTATATTTTATGATTTGAATTGAAGTTTCTTATAAAAAAAAAAAACGAGTATTAATTTGTTATTTTTTTATTTTTGTCGAATCGAGGTAAAAATATGTCTTTATAAATAATATTCAATTTACAATTATATGAAAACACCTCCAAAACTATATTAATTTAATAAAATATTTTTAATTCTACCACGATTATGGAATAATGTTCGGGTCTCTGATTTTCCTTCCGTTGAGATATAAAATCATATGTAAGATATATGTTTTAAAAAGATTCTAACATGCAACAAATTTAATATTCCTTATAGTTATATACTATAGAGAAATAGATGTCTTCTTATATCTATACTCTGGTTCATTTTAATTAGCAATCCTAATAAATATTATATAATCAATTCAGTGAATGCTTTAATCATGGTAATTATATTTTTTGCCCCTTTCGATTCAGATTCGCTCTGAAAACTCTGAAAAATTTTGGCTATGGAAAATTAACAATGGAAGACATAATTATTCGAAATGCTGTGGCTCTAACAAAAATCATCGATGAAAGATCTAAGGAAGGACCCATTGATAATATGCGCCGTATTACTTCCGTTGCGGTACTTAATAATTTATGGACTTTTGTCACTGGATTCAGGTTTGATCGGATACTTATATTTTTACATTTTAACCTATCAATCATTATACCTGTATTTATTATTCAACTCTCCTCTTGCCTCGTTCGTTTCGTATAACTAACGATAAATAGCTATGATCTTGATCAGAAAAATGAAAAGCTAATGGACGTAATAGATATAATGGATGAAATTGTCAAAGACTCTGATATCTGCGGTGGATTATTAAATTTTTTCCCTTTCCTGAGACACTTTATTCCGGGACCTGTAGGATTCAAAAGACATTGTCAACGTTTGGAGCGCTTAAGACAGTTTTTTGCGGTGAGTGTAATATAATATTTTAAAAATTCATGAGAACGAGTAAAGCGGTGACTTAATGTAGGACGAAGTGGCTGAGCATCGAGAAACCCGAGAAAAGGAAGAATCGAGAGATCTGATCGACGAATACCTTTCAATAATGGAAAAGCAAAACTTGCAAGATTCAACGAGGTTTGATGGTAAGTGATACAGGGACTCAATTGAGTGGTTTCCAAAACAACATGAGTACCAATTTTACAGTTGTAGAAACTGGTAAATATTGATTATACTTTAAGATTTTAATTTTTATATGTGTAAATGCATGACTTTTGATTTGTTTAGATAAAAATATACCACATACATTTTTTAAGAATTATTAAATATCATGTCAATTTTTGCTTTGATGGGAGCTATAAATCAATGATATATAAAAGTAATCTAAATGGAGGAACATATGGAAATTTTAAAGGTCACCTTAAGTTTTTAAATTGTTCTTCCTATTTTTTCCTTTCATCCAATCTTTCACTCGATCTTTCGATTTCAAAGTAACATAGGTCAGCGACTATCTGCGTTACTGTAAGCGTAATAGCGATCACGCACACTTCTTCTGTTAAACCCAGCCCTACATGCATTTCCAAATCGAAATATCTAATGAACGGCTACACGAAATGTTAAATTTATTTGTTTTTAGGACAGCTCTTGTCAAAGACTACAAGAATATACAATCAAAATTTTGCGAGAAGAAATAAAAAAAAACAGGTGACCTTCAAACTTGTCCCTTCACCTGGAACATTTTTAATATAATCGCTTTATAGTATTCTAGAAACAAAAATCAACGTTTCTTTCGAAATTTCAAGATTTATTACTGTTTTTATTTATGCAGGGTGGATACCTTTGAAAATTTCACCTAGTGTGTACACATTTTCGTGCTTTATATTACAAATTGATTAAGTATTTTTGTTTTGAATATATTAATAGTTTTTACGAATAAGTAAAAAACAGGTGATTTTTAAATTACTCGGTTCAATTATGCAACAAATTTTACAAATTATAACCATTTCTCAGAGGAGCAGCTGATTGCACTGGTCAAGGATTTTTTCTCCGCTGGCTTAGAGACTACGAATAATACCATTGGTTTTATTCTTGCATATATAACGGTAAATCAGGAAGTGCAGCAGAAAATACATTCTGAGATTGACACTGTTATCGGAAAAGATATTCTTCCATCGATCAGTCACAAGAGCAGGTCATTTACTTGAAATTTATTTTGTGTTAGTTTTATAGATTATATATTACACACTTTGCAGGATGCATTATTTGAATGCTACAATCGCAGAAGTATCAAGATTATCCACTGTTGGACCAACGTCCATACCTCATCGTGCAATCATCGACACGTCGTTCTTAGGATTTAAAATCAAAAAGAATTATACAATGCTCGCAAATTTGACAAGCGTCCACATGGATGAACAATATTGGGGTGATCCAGCCAATTTTCGACCCGAACGTTTTATTAATGCTGAAGGATGCTACTTTGACGATCCTTGGTTAATTCAATTTGGCATAGGTATGAGTGAAGACAGAATGAAATCAGGTGTTGTCTCACACATTTTGCTTACTGTGACTTAATTCACAATAGCATAGCACATAAGCTGTATGTGTGTGAAAGCTACATTACACAGGGTATCCCACAAACGATGGCCATGCTAATACTATCGGATAGGGGACAAAAATTTAAGTAAAAAAGTTGTAAAAACTTTTTTGCTAGCACCCTTAGTTAAAAAGGTATTTGCAATTAAAGATTATCGATTACAGTAGCTCCTTTCTTAAAGAGAAAGATTGTTTTGGTCGCATTATAAGGCCAAAAATGCTAAGATTCTGTGAATTAAAATACTAAGAAAAATACAAAGCCAAACATCCATTTAAGCCCATGAAGTGGTTGAAGGCCGATCGGCAGTTTCGAGTACGAGCACCATAAAAACAATCAAAACATAAACATACCAGCTTGTGAATTGGTATGTTTATGTTTTGATTGTTTTTATGGTGCTCGTACTCGAAACTGCCGATCGGCCTTCAACCACTTCATGGGCTTAAATGGATGTTTGGCTTTGTATTTTTCTTAGTATTTTAATTCACAGAATCTTAGCATTTTTGGCCTTATAATGCGACCAAAACAATCTTCCTCTTTAAGAAAGGCTACTGTCATCGGTAATCTTTAATTGCAAATAATTTTTTAACCAAGGGTGCTAGGAAAAAAATGTTTACAACTTTTTTACTTAGATTTTTGTCCCCTATCCGATTGTATTGGCATGGCAATCGTTCGTGAGACACCCAATTTTGCGCGTTCACCGTCAGATATTCCTGCTTCGATGATATGGAGGTGTCAGCAGAAATAATAAAATACTTTCTTCGTCTATTCTGTTTTCAGGAAGAAGACGCTGCTTGGGCGAAAATTTGGCTAGAAATAGCCTATTTCTTTTCTTGACTTGTCTTTTACAAAAATTTAATTTTCAACTTACCCCAAATGCTAATCCATCCTTGGTGGGATTCAATGGCTTTACTATTTCACCTCCTCAACTAAATATGATTGTGACAAAACGGTTCTAATCTGTAATAAATCAAACTCTTTTATTAATGATTAACAAATCGTTCTTTTTAAACTCTAAATCAGATCATATTTATTTACAGATTTACAGCTGAGACAACAAAAGTACATAAAAATTGCGTACAGCCTATAACGTCGAACGCTTGGGGTGTGTATCAAAAACTGTATCAACTATGAACGTTTCGTCGTTATCATTTTATTTTGAAAATATTATCTGTATCTTTAATAAATGTAACAAATCTGCATTACTGTATTCAATTAATCGCCAACAATATTTTCCCTTATTTTTCATTAATTCGTTTTTCACGCCAAGATCTCAGCTAGGTAATTTTTGCTTGTTAATATCATTTATTAATGGAAGACCAAGCAGTCGAGAGTTTTTTTTTTAATAATAATGCATAAAGAGATTCGGAATGTCCATTGCAACGCATATGGAAAGTACAATATGTTGTGTACTATTTGTTCATTTTAACTGTATTTCCTTCATGTTGAGCATCCTTTGTATAAGTGGGAAAAGCAGAAATCCAGAAAATAGAGCAAAAATGAACAAAAGCGTATGTTTATCGATTTTACCATAATATTAAAATATAATAATACTATGAAATAAATTATTTACTTAAAAAATCAATACGTGATTTGGCTCTATTATTTAAAAACAATTAATATTGCAACTCGAGTATGATATGAACTGTAATGCTTAACTTAGTAATATAAGTATATTTACAATAAACTCTGTACTAAAGGAGAGAAAACAACGCTTGTATAGAAATTTAAAAACATTCATAATTTTAAAAAAAGGATATAAATATCATCTTTGAACGCGCATGGTTGATTGAATTTTATAATTATCGATTTAAGTTTCTGAAGCTAGACAAATGTATTCCAACGTAAATAGTGTCAGAATGTTTTACCTAGTCGCTTAAGTTAAAACAATTGGAAGATCATATCGCAAGGAAAAAAGTCAAATCTATCAGTCCCGCACTAACGGATATTGAGTAGCCATGTTACTTTGCTTACTGTTCTATTGGGAAGGCAAGTTGATGCGTTACAAACAGTACGAACCAGTTTTAACAGCTTTTTCGTATGTGTAAATCGTTTACAAGTAATATTGCTTATTCTGTTCTATTACAAACAAATTAACAAAAAGCAAGAAGTTTTCACAGGGACATTGTCGGAGCTCTGCTAAAAGATCATTCACAGCCCTACAAACAATTTTAATTTCTTCTCAACGACATTCACCGCTTGTCTAAAAAAATATTCTGTACAAAAAGAGTACGTGAATTAGTAGAGAGACTAAAAAGCTTTAATTATATATACCATGCCGATCATGGGTTTAATATACGTGTCACGGGTCTGTAGCACAGGCCGAACAATTATAATACCGCAAGAATGTATATACATGTAAAAAACGATATATTGATATAAATAAAATCTTGTACGTAGTAAATCAGCGGTCTTTACGACAATCAAGGCCTGTTTAACTTCATAACACATATTCCGCAAAATAATCATTGGCTATAACCTTGGCTATGGCCAAGCAAATATAATTTGTGACTAGAAGACTGATTTCACGTTGATTTTCAGGATGAGAGAGCTAGCCCTAGACGAGCTAAGACCATTTCTTTTCGAAGTCTGGTTATCTCCCAATAAACGTCATGGACTGCAACAGAAAAATAAAATTTTATTTTCCTTAACTGCAAGTTTTAGTTTGGATTTGCAAATAAAATATTACCTGAACTTTTAACAAGACCGCGTTCAACATATCGCAAATAATTCAAAAAATCGCAGACTGCAATTATCTAAAAAACGAAATAAAGTTAAAAGACATTAGTTTGCAAGGACAATTTTTTTAATTAATAGTAAAATAATGTATTTTGTGGGTTAAGAGCTTACCCTATTCCGGCATATTTGGGAAATGCAATACCACTGATTTTCTTGGTCACTTAATCTCATTCGATAATGACATTGTCGCGGCGCTTCCAGGAGAGCACATTTTCTGCGGAAAAATGTGCAAAGCATAAGAAAATCGGAAGTGAAAACTTAAAAAAAATAGTATCACGTAAGAAAAGTTTTATTAATTAGGTCTTACTTTGGAAATGATAATTTAGCTTTGTCACTAATAGCTTCAATAAAGATGATTCCATCAAGGACAGCTTGTCTAACTTTGGATCCTAATTCCTTATTGGGAAAATCCAAACAAAGATCAATGTCCTCGCTAAAAACCCGCGCAACGAAGGGTTCGCTTTTATTTACACAAGGATTAGCTTTCCATCGTAGAAATTCTGTATGCAATCTTGGGTCAACTTCTAGGCCAAAGTCTTTCAAAAAGAACTCTTTGTCCTTTTCCTTGTCAAATTGATCCTTTTTCCAATTAACATCTAAAGACTCTTTATCACAGGGCAAAGAAGATCTTTGCTCTTTCAGTGGTGAATCTGGCGGTGAATTTTCTCGGCCATATTTCAAGTTGAAATGAGACGGAGACCTAAGCAGAATTTGAAAAATCGACTTATTGAATTCTACAAAATTAAACGAACGATATTACGTTGACTTCTTTTCGTACCTTCGATGTTTCTTAGAAAAAAGTCCTTGTTGCGTTTCTTCAACATTTAGTCCAGCACCATTCCCACGAGCTTTAGTGTCTATCTGCGGATGAAGGTGAGGGTTTGGCTGAGCTGGAGTCGACGTTAGTACCAAAGTTTTTAAGGCCGTTACTTCTGCTGCCAAGACTTCACACTTCATACGACTTTCCTCCAATAGGCGTTCCGCATTAGCCTGCCTTACATTAGCTTCTCTAACCATATTGTGTGCTTCCTGTTAATAAAATAACTCATAGAAACTATTTGAAAAGCTCCCTTAAGCGAAATAAAATATTCAAAGCGTATTTGATATACTTGAAAAAGGCTGGCGGTAAGCTCTTCCAGTTCTGCTTCAACATCCTGTCTGATTCTAGAAAGTCTTGCGACTTCCTCGTCCTTTGATTTTAATTCATCGCGAGCTCTGCTTAGCTCTTCCTGTAATTTGGCAATCGCATGCTCTTTCACTTCAGCAACGCCTTTTTCCCACTGTAAACTCGTCACTGATAAATCTTCTTCATCCACATTCGTTATTACAGCGATCTCATTGCTTTCACTTTCACCATTTCCTAGTTCCTCTTTCTTTCCCGGTTGCATCGCAGCTCTTCTTCTTTCCTCTACGACCTCCGATTGTTTCAGCTCTTCATTTTTGATATTGTTGTCCGTCGATAAGTTTAATGGTTTGCTATCACCATTTGTTAAATTTTCTTTGCATCGATGCTGTGAAAAGACTCCATGAAGTTTCTCGTTATACTTGATGAATGGAGCCGGTTGGCTTGATCTGAAGCAATTAGAAACAAAAGGATTAATATTATTTTTATATTTCCAGCAAAACAGAAATTATATATTGTCGTAAATGCGAGAACAGCTTACAAATCGCAAGATAATTTTGCATCGTCTTCATCGAATAAACTAGTGGGTTCTTCCACCTGGTCCTTGGTGGAATAACCAAACAGATCAGTAGCAGCACGGGCCAGGTCGGATTTAAGAATTGGATGAGCGGAATGAAGGCTTGATTGTCCTATATTACAATCAGCCTCGTCAGTATAAGCTTCATCCTCATCCGTTGTATATTCTTCGTCGCCGGTAGTCCCAGTACTTCCGGTTCGACGATGCTTCGTTGTCAATGGCCGATACGCGTATTCGCATGATCCAGAAACCGATTCATTCGAGTCCATCGATTCTGGCTCTCTCTGTTGCTGCTCCTGCTCTTGCTCCCGTTCCTGCGATGCTTTCATCTTCCTGCACAAGAAGCAATAATTAATTGTAATAAATTGATTGTTGGAATTCTAACAGCTACTGAATTAAGTCCACGCTGAATTCCACTGGTAATTCACTTTGATAGAGCTTAATAGGAAAAGTAGGTCTTTTATTCCTCTATACTTTAAAGTCTTATTCTCAGGGCCAAGAAACACAAGCTACCGATTGTTCCAGCTTCATGAATAGTTTTTATACATTTAGATCTTCCTACCGATATGCAAATGAGCCATTTAATACGTAGAAGGTATATAATTCTATGAAAATAATATTTAATGATAGTTTTGTGAAATATTGATTTTTCTGATTTTGTTATGCAGAAACAGTCATTATTGTGATTTGGTCACTCTGAAACAAGAAAATATACAAAGTATC
Organism: Prorops nasuta; assembly: GCF_024137725.1. Taxonomy (NCBI): domain Eukaryota; kingdom Metazoa; phylum Arthropoda; class Insecta; order Hymenoptera; family Bethylidae; genus Prorops; species Prorops nasuta. The sequence goes on along the minus strand of NW_027116802.1, from coordinate 7,844,470 downwards.
TTGTACAATTTCTATACCTAAGATCTTCGAATTTGTTCGAGTTTGGAAAAATGCTGAAAAAAGTGAGTTTTAACTAGAAGAGAGACTTAATTTTATCATGGTTTCGAAGTTATTTCTGAATCCATCTAACGCTCGGAACCATATCTTCAAAAAAATTTAAATAGCAAGAAAGTTGAGTGACACGTCATTTTGAAGCTGTTTTCCTTGTTTATGCAACCATGTAAAGGTAGATCCAGACTGGAGCATTTGTGCGAACACGAACGCCATTCGCACACTAATTTCGTTATATATAATCAATACAAATAAACTGGTGGTAACATGAGGTTTTTTTTCGCAAACGTTTAAATGGTTTGCCTGAAGTAAAAAATCGATATTAAATTTCAAATTATTTTCAACAAGTTGATGTAACCAGGTTTATAAAATATGAAGATTTTTGTAGCATCTCGGACATAGTGTATTATTTCACTTTATAAAAATAAAGTAATAATTGTAGTCTGCTGCAAGTACAAGCACCTGCACCAGAATTTTCGTTCTATTTAGAAATCTGGATGAGTCCAAATTACTATATGTGTACATATATAGACAATTTTTCTTGTATCGATAATAATATTGCAGATGAACAGAACTAATGGGACATTCTGTACACGTATATGTCAGATATACAGAGACTAGCACTGTTTCTACCTGAGGTATATACTGCTGAATGATTTTAGGAGAGTTTGGATAGTACAGCAGAGGGAGAAAACTTTAGCTAATTCTTCAGATACCATCGGTGCCATTTACTGTATACTAACTACAAATGCAAACCTTAGAAATACCCCACAGTTTCCTAGAATTTCTGCTGCATATACGAACATTTTTTTATTATTTAAAAATTATTATTATTTTCATTATTCATTATAATTGATCAAATAAACTGGAGCACAATTATCATGAAGCAAGAGAATTCACCATGATAGAATAGGATAGTTGAGATAATGATGAGAATATCCGTCTGGGAAGATTCGCTATTCCCTATTATTTTATGGACTGAGAATAACTTATCATGTGAACATTTTTGTATTTATAGTTTAGAAAAAATCTTGTCAAATGAAAATTACATGACACATAGAAGACTATAACACGGTGATAATAATTTATATGCAGAAGAGAAGCAGACGCTCTCTCTGAAGAATTCAGGGTTTTCATTGATTTTTTAGATGGAGGCCCCTATTTTATATTACAAATTCGTACAGATGCTTTCAAGACCTTTTCAAAGCTAATAATAATGTAAATAGTATTCTATATGAATAAGTTACTCATGCAGAGTAATTTAGACAACCTGTAGTTCCAAAATGTCTTGCAAACTAAAAGTTCATTGATATAAAAATTTCTAACCTATAGAGGGTCGGTATTTTTCCATGCAAATTTAATCATTTTGTCAAGCAAAAGTAATACATATACGTAACCTATATGATTAATGCAAACTACAAGCTGGTTATTGGCCATATATGATCAGTCTTGTCCTTTAAAGGTTAATATTTTAAAGGAAACTTTTCAATGTTTTCAATACTATTTCAATGTATTTTTAAAGGGGAGGTTATAGTCGAGGGGCGTTAAATCTGGAATTCTTTTTATAGTATAAGATAAGCATTTTCGTTAATAGATTCCAACGTATTTGATTCTTTTGGTAATGGAAAGTATATTCTAATTTTATTTATAAAAATAATGACCACACCAAGCCTCGTCAAATAAAGTCATATGGTACTTTTAGTTTAATAAATTTTACAATTTCTGTATTTAAGATAAACTAATAAGGCTGCAGTACACCCCGCACAAAGTATTACATTATTTTGTTTAGTAGAACTTGGATTCGCTATTTGGAATTTTTTATAAATAAAATAGAAATATATTAAATCATATTTTCAAAGTGTTTATGTAAGAAATAATTCCCGGATTTAACACATTTTATTTGTCTCTCTCGACGGTAAGCTGACCTTAACCCAAGTATTTCCGAGATACACTTTTTAAATTTGTCCATAGATATGTATCTTGCTAGAGAGCAATATGCGCGGTCGCTCACATACAAAAGATTTCAAATTCAAATATCTCGTAAACGATCTGATTAAATGGTACATTAATATAGTTTTAGAAAGCTCACAACATCAGCTAAAAGAATATATATTTTTTACGTTTTATCTCGAAATATGTAATTATTCTAAAAACTGAGTTCCGTAACAAAAATTACTTTAGACAAAACTTGTTTGGATCAAAAGGGATACATAAAATGGTGTCTTTGGTTTAACCTTGAGAGGCGTACTGGAGGAAATATGAAGGACACCTTGAAGTTTGTAAATTGCAGACCCTATTTTTTATTGTGTTTTCTTGTAGTTCAATCTTGTTCATCTAAGGATCTCACACTATTATCGTGTTATAACAAAAACTCCACTTTAGGATACTATACACTCCTTGACTTTAATAAAACTTCTTCCATATACAGATATTTTTTTTAACATCCTTAGTTTTCGAAATATTCGATGGCCACAACTAATATATAAAAAACCCTGTATTATGTGTATAGTTGTCAAGCATCCTACTTCTGTAAAACGCACACATACAATTTTATAGGCATATAGCTCATAAACGCTTAGGTTAAATAATAAATTAACACAATGTCTTATAGAGAGCTCTCGAAAGTAACTATAAAAAATACAACCAAAAATAGGAGCTCCATTTTTAAAAACCATGATAACCTTGTTATCTCTGAAGCGTCTCTATCTAGAAAAAGAAGATTATTGCTAGATGATACGTAGTTGCAGTGCTAATTTCATAATTTTCCTAAATAACTTTAAAATCTTCAAAGCATTTTTAAATGAACATAAATTATTATTACCATAAAACAACTCATCGCGTGTCATATAAGTTTCACTGCACAAAATTTTATTATAAATAACAAGATATTCAGATAACAATAGTTATGGAAACATCCTGCAAATTACAGAATAGCAGAAGCACAAAGCGGTTTTTCTTCAAACACAATTTGAGTTGTTATTAAAAAATGAAATCATGTTTTGCGAAGAGAAAACTTTTATTTGAAATCGCAGATAACAGTGAATTGAGAACAAGCGTGGGATAATAGCTGTTATCCCGTGTTTGTATTTTATAGCGTGCGTATTTTTGTACGGTTTCATCATCTCTCGGTTATTGTCAGCTGCGGCACCTCAAAATTTCCCCACATAAACAGTCTGATACTGTTTGAAGTCAATAAAACACATCGTGTCACAGACATCTTCACTCTTTTATTTTATTTATACTTTATTATTATTATCTTATGCCATATCTATAGGATCCACCAGATAAAACACTCCGAATTATGGATACAAAGTTTTGTTTAACTTCGTGACCATAAAATGTATCAATTTTTTGCATAAGACCTTTTTAAAGCATTTCAGCTTCCAGTTGCAGTCAGAAAGATTTTATAGATAAAAATTGATACTTTTTCTGATTACAAAGAGAAACAGAATTTTTGTGTTCATGTTGTAGATGAATTTATCTGGCGACCCCTGTATACGCATGTACCATATGTATAGATTAAAGCAACGTAGGGTATAAAGTTTTGTTATACTGACTGGCTACTACAAGAATCGTGCGAGTGAACCGTATATGCTACATACACGACATACTCTCACGTTTTTAACCGTACCGTACCGTACCATGCCTTGTCATGGTTAAGAGCCGACAACGACGCAATGCCGACCCCCTACTTAAGCGGGAACAACCAAGTGTCGAAATTTCCATTGTAACAATAACGAAGAAAAACTTGGCATATCAAAATCTTACAATCTTATAGCACCTCATTGAATATGATACAACATAATATACATAATTACAATACTTTTCTTAGTCTTCATGTTTGTACAATCTTTGTTTGTCTGGTGTTTTACTTTTTTTCTTCCTGTTTAGAAAGGCTTACATAAATGCATATGTGCACAGCCAACAGCATTCGACGAGCAACGACCGAATTGAAACACACACGCGCACACACTGCTATTCGCTGGTATTCACGACATTCTCGTAGCTCGCATCAGCTTAGGAGGAACAAGTGGAGCGAGCCATCCCCTCCCCTCCCAACCACCTCGCTCTCCCTCTCCTACTCCCTCTTTGTGAGATTGACTCGGAATTCGAAACTCTTCACCTCTACTATAGTATGCATAACGGTACAACCTGGACCTAACAGAAGCGTATACCGTCTGCAATATTAATTGTCTCGTGCTTTTGATAAACATTTTCACTTCTTTGCTTCTATTCGTTAAATATCTCAGTTTTTCGATATTTCGATGAAAGAGATTCAACAAAATAGATTATGTTTACACGAGAATGGTTTTCTATTTGTACCCATTATATTGACCGTGTACTAGTATTTACTATCCTATATTCGCTTGACGAATTCGGTGAAAGTATGTTTCTATATTGTGTAAGTATAAAATATTGGCACATTCAGTTTTACCTATATTTCTAGAAGGTATGCAATATTATAGACGGTTTTTAGACATTTTCCTTTAATATGTCTATGTCTGAAGAGTATTAGTGGTTGTGCTTAATCCCCAATGCTGTACAGTGAATCTTTTTGAATACAAGCGAAATGTTGAAGTAAAGTATTTGGCACAGTTTACACTGTTATAAATAACTTAATGTTTAATCATTCCTTGAAATAACTACAGTATCAGAAAATGGAAATAATAAAATGCATTTCAACAGTTTTCCTATTTTTACATTGATTTTAGAAACAGTATAATAAAAAACTGAACTTTTTATCCAGTTTATAAAAGGTTCCAGTAAAATATAGCGAACATATGAAGGGCCAATTAAATAAATTATCAATACAAATAACACATCTAAGGGGAAACTGAAGAATGGTAGAAGATAACTATAGATAATACATTCTGAAAGAATATAAATAATAATACAATTTATGTTAATAATTTCAAATGAATGAATAGTGTAGCATATACATAGTACATATCTACTCTATACATATAGCTTCGTTGGAAAGTGCGGTAACCTCCATGACATGTGGGAAATCCTTGACGAGCATTAATTTACCGCCGAGTTAAATGGCTGGGAAAAAGAGGAGGGGAAGAGAGAGGAAAGGAAAAGAGAAAGATCACAGATACGTTAAAATTTCACTTCACTAGCTTGGTCAGTTAGGGGTGTTTTATGCGTGTATGCATACATAGGATTATATACTTAAACATATTTTGACGCATAAAACAAGCGAGGATAAGCTGTATTGTTTAGAAAAATACACATAAACAAGTTTAATTAGCTTTTCATAGGCTCGCATCTACAATAATTATTGTCTTATGTAAAAACCACGCAGTCAAAGCATGATTTGCAATAGGTGCTTTCTAGGACTAGAGGGAATGATTGTGAAAAAAAAATCGCAGCATCGAGGTACATCGAGCTAAAAATATAGTAGTTCCATATGAGCAGCAGCATTCGACAGGGGGTAAGAGGGGATAAGAAGAATAATGTGGATGCAAGAGAGGATTTCTGAGAAAGACCAAGAATCGATTTATCAAAATGATTGTACAATATTCTAATTATGTGAGGGCTATTAGCAGCAATACATACATTTTTTCTCGTAGTTTATCCACGCCATTTGATCGTAGCTCGAATATTAGCAGTCTCGTTAGTAATAAATATATCAGTGTAACAGTAACAGTGATGGAAATTTTACAAGTGTCATACTACAAACACTACAAATAACGCACAGATCACAGCTACAGTTTTTGACAAGCAATAACAACCAAATGTCAATCCTACCACCCCAGATGACTGCAGTCTCCACAACAACACACTCGCTACTGCTCTGCTAGTGCTAAGTGCTACTTGCTATTTGCTTACTAAGCTACTAGTGAGTATGACTACTACACACAATGCACCATAATACATGTAGAACATATGTTACACACGATATACACAACTACAGTTACACTAATACGAATATGCACTAAGAAACTGTAAGCATGCTCAGTGAAGAGCCCCAAAGTCCCACAGATAGAAAGCAGAATGGAACAGGAGCTGAAGAGAAGAAGGGATGGAAAATTAATGCTCATGAAGAAAGTAGTATGGTATAGCAAGAGTAGCATCCATGTAGTTTTAACCTGTAGTACATCATTACAAATATCGTAGCGCCACAATCACAATTCTTATAACTAGAAGCTCGATACGACTCAATCGATAATTTGTCAGACTCAGGATGGATAAATTCCGACTTTACCGACTTTATTCTCTATTTTCATATTTGTAACGCTATGTAAATACATAAATAGAGTAATATTACCAATTTGGGAGCAAGACAAAATCTTAACTTTATTTCGTGTATTTTTGTAACAAAACAAAAAGTTGTTCATATACAAGCTTAGGAGCATCAAGCCCCCATATAAAATCTAAATGGTTAAATGTTGGAAAAGGTACTCTGTACTTAGCCATTTTATTAGGCAATTGTTCATACAATCTCGCTACGTCCTGAAAAAAAAGTTAAAAATATATAATTTCTTTTCACTTATAATAATATTATACGACGTAGTATCATTGCACTCACGATTGGACTCGCGAGCCAATCATTATCAGCGTAGAATAATGCCACTGGAATCGTCAATTTGGATAAGTCATAGTCTGGTGGTTCCGTGCTGTTATAAAGATCTGTATTCTTTTGTTTTCCATAGTCAAAAGGTCGAAATTTTCCTGATATAATTTCTTGAGCATAGTGGACTAAGGTCTTTGTCGATGCACCAGCAGGAGTATGACTTAATATAACGGGTAATAAAGTCTAAAAAAATGTATATTATTGTTTTTATCACTAACAACTCAAAGTTTTAAACGTAAGCGAGATTCTGCAACACATGATTAGTTCATTTATACTTACACTGTTAAATTGTGCTTGATCAAAGCCGCAAATTGCATAGAGCACATTAGCGCATATCTTTTCCTCCCATGTTTCTAGATCACAGCCATACCTCGCTAATAGTTTTAAAAAAGAATTTTGAGGAAGAAATTCATCCTCCCCGAGGTAATGAATAATTAACTGAAAGAGACAGAAAAATATTAATGTTAATCAGAAATCTAGACTATACGAATACCGCAGGACAAGGCAGTTAAAACTTCCCAGAGTATAAACGACATATGCAAGAAAAAGTTTCGTTAAAAGTGAGACTCGTATAGCACAACCAGATAATAGTAATTTTTAACCATTTTTTTTTTGTAGGTATGTGAATCAAGAGACACGGTAGTGTCTCGACGGCAAGTACACATATATATAGTCGAGCGCTACCGTGTAACTTATACAGTAAGTTTAGTTGTCCCAATTTTTAAATCGTTAAGTTGATACCTCAACTATAGAAGCTTATACTTTTAATTATAGTTTTAACTTAATGTTTTGCTTAGAATCTTTTATCTCTAATTCTAGTTTTTTCTACCCGTAGACATATATACAAGGCGCGCCGCTTCTACATGTAAACGTAACATTTAATTCCACCTGTAGAGCTCCGGAAGTCAATTAATTTTTACGTTCAAGCTCCGGAGCTTTCATGTCTAATCTTATGCTATTTGAACTAATCAAATTAATACCTGAATATCTCGTGCAAATGGTGCTACTATGCGTATTGGACTTTTCAAATGATTCATAAAAGCTATTGGAGCAAGACTAAACATCGCCTGGATACTGCACTTTTCGAGGATCCTCGGGTGTTGACTAACCATTACGTAAAAAACTGTGGTACCCATAGAATGACCAATATAGGTCAAATTGGATTTAGTATATTGTGTCACATAAGTTATCATTGCTGGTAAATCATTGATTCCTATCTCGTGCCAACTAGTAATAAACAGAGTTTGATCAATACTACACAGACTTATAAAAATAGATGTCTGCGTCGCACAAACCACAGAATAATATTTTCATATATTTTTGCCGCATGAAAACGAATATCTATTCAGTTTTGCTCATACCAATCAGGTTTTTTATATTACAAGAAAATTATTTCAAATTTTAACAAAATTACAAAATTTTGTTCATATTCTATAATACAAATATTGTTTAATATTTTATCAAATCTTTACACACATAATTTCCAATTTTAGATGATTTTTAAGAATCTGTTAGGACTTCCAAATATAGTACACTCTAAAAGGGATTGTTATAAAATCACCAATATGTTCTTATTTTTCGATTTTAAAAGGCTGTATAGAGTAGAGCGTAAATTGCAGAATTTAAAATCAAGTAAACGATACTCGATGTCTCACCTACGGGACTAACGACATCGTGGCTCATATTTACAATTATCATATACTATATTTATAGTTTACTTTTACTATTCAGCGCGATATACTCTACCGAATCTCCTAATTAAGCTTTAACTTTCAAGATTTCATTGATTTTTCAGTCTTTCTGATCGTTCAAAAGAATCTGACATGTAAGATTATAATTCAGATGATATTCGGTTTTAACATAAAAGATCTTAGCTACTTTACTTCAAAGCATAGATTTCTACTTGTAGAAACTTTTTTGGTTTCAAATAACAGATTGATCAGGTAATTTAACGAGAATTTTTAAAGTCCTAAAAAGTGTTTGCGGGGCCTAAAGGTTGAAAGAAACAGATACATAAAAATATCATATACTTTGGTTTACGATGCAGATTATGTATATATTTTGCGTACTGTTATGTTTTATCATAATGTATAGAAACTGTACTACAATACCTGAAGTTCCAAAATCTTGAATCAGACGGAGATAAACTTTTGTGTGCTTTAGAATAAGTATTTCCTCGAACATTTCCCATCCATACGTCGTATCCCCGATCCGCAAGCATGTACGCTGCATGAAAATGATATATCGTGAAAAAAACATAAAATGAGGAGAACCTCGCAATTATTTATTAATCGGCAATGCCAGTAGACCAATTAAAAAAAGCGTTTATTGATATTTTGTATGGAAACAAAGGTAATAAAAAAATACTATTCAAGGATGTCTTTAGAGATATGCTGAAATACAATAATAATTATCATTCGTGCATACTGCAAATAATAGTACCAGAATCATTCTCCGATGACATCATGAATTTAAGGCGCTTCATACACGTACCATCTAGTTGCAATCATTTTCTAAACTTTCATTTAAAATTATAATCACATCTTTAAAACAATAGTACAACGAGAAATGCATACGAGATTGAAAAATATTGATATTTATGTGATTGACGAGTATAATATTCAAAGTAAAATTTTTAATTTTCGACAAAATAATGGAAAATATTTGTTCGCTGCACAGCAAAGGATTACGGATGTAATAAAGTGTGTATACAGATTTTTTGTATTAATTTTTTGTAATCTGATTAGTGCTATAAATATCTTATTAAACCTTTATTTTACTATTATCATTATTAAAAGTACCAAAAAATTGTGACGAATACAATAAGGGCCCGAATATCGAATTTTCCAATAGACGACATTACCAGTAAAAGATAACTACGGAATCATTATTGTTCATTTTACCAAGACCCTTTTCCTTGCCGCTAATCACCCAATCAGCAGAACTGCCCAAAAGACCGTGTTGCAAAAATATGGGAAGCGATTTTTCACTTCCACGAATACGATGCATTGTTAATAAATATCCATCTTTTGTCGCTACCAGATGAGCTTCCGCACGATATCCAGCTTTTTTTATCATTTCTAACTATAAAATATATGTAAAAATGAAGTATGTTAGTCAGATACTTCATAAAAGATCGCAAAATTTAATTACATTTAACATTTAGTATTATTAAAAGTTCAAATGTACATTTTTTACAACATTTCAACATAGGCCTGCTGCATATAACAACACGACAGCATGGAAGTGAGAATGCACAGTGATCAGTTCTATTTACCGGTATATTTTGTTATTTTTTAGGTGAATTTTGTTCGTAATTTATACATTTAAACCTTTCACTTTGCTGTGATTGTCCGGTATGCAGCAGGTTTGTAAGAAAAAACAAAAAGCAAATATTGCTTACTTACAGTATTCAAATCGACATCAGGATTGTAGCCCTTTTCCATAGTTAATTCATGATCAAAAAAGTTTACCATTGAATTAACTTTTGACGAAATATCGATAAAGGAAGTACAGTTAGAATCCGCGCACAAAAAGCTCACTAATATGATTATAAAAATAATCGCCATTATTTATACAATTTTTAAAAGATTTTTTATAAAGATTACTTTCTCTATTAATTAAATAGGAAACATATATATGTATACATATATATATAAATAGATAAAGCATTAGCTACTACCAGCTAAAACGGCAGTTATTGCTATAATGATTGTAATTTAACACATAACCAAAAAGGACTTTAAACCAATTATGACGAGTAACATTAGTCATAATTTGAATTATCTGAGCAAGCATATTTTAATGTATAATAAATTCTTTTTCTCTCTTTTCATGCTTTATCACTGCTGGCATATGCGATAGTGTCCATTGTTGATAATACAAATTAAAAATTGACATTTTCTACCGAATAATCAACTCTGTCTCACATCAGTCACATTTACACTGTTGCAACTTGCAGGCCTTGCAGCTTGCAACTCTTGCAAGTGGTTGCAAGTTGAAACGATATTTATAGTATACATAAAAATGTAAACTACTATGTGTGTGTGTATAATATATACATACTAATATTGAGGATTTGTGGTTTAACTCACTTAACCTTAAACCGGCACGGAGCGGTCAGTGGATGTAAATGCGTATGCCGGTACGTTTGTATTAATTGTATTACTTATATGTAAAGTTATAAACAATTGGCCATGCAAAGATTTAAACTAGCGCTACAAATGGTAACTTTTTAAGCTGTCTAAGAATAACAATTGTCAAATTCTTGTATCTAAGGATTTCATTTATCCTTTAAATGTTTTACTAACATCAAATTTTAATAATATAATTATTGTTTTTTTAAGTAATCACTTCTTGAACTCCGCAAGTGTCGTTTATAGACCATTTACGAAGTTGCCGTAGTGGCGCTCGCGTTATTTTATAAGTTGTAATTTTTCTATCAACAATTTACTGACAGTTAAAAACGTTATACAAATCGTAGGTTACACATATTAATCAATGTAATCACTGTTTGTTATTTTGGAAGTAAAACTAAGTCAAACTTATTTCTAGGTGACAAAATTAATCACGCTTTTAAAATCGCGGTTTACATTAGTTTCAAGATGAATGAAGTAACTTTGCCTCCATCACCAAATTGGTACTTAAGTAACATTCTTGCCACTTCTTTGGATGGAACAGTAGCATGGGGTGCTAATAATACAATAGTTGTGGCTAGAAAAAAAGATGAGAGCAAGGTTTTAATGTACTCTTTAATTAAAAATGCTCATTTGGATAAAGTAACATCAGTAGCATTCTCTCCTGAATTTGGCAAAGAAGGAAAAAACCTATTAGTATCGACAGGAATGGAACATGTTGTAAAAGTATGGAATTTGGATAGCTTATCTATGGTCTATTCATATTCTTACTCAGATGTATGTCATTAATACTATTTACATTATTTTAATAATATATTGTAATATATTTGAAACTTTTATTTAGCTAATAATCATATATATTTTCAGATGAAACAGTGCGTAATAGCAGCTGATTGGTCTAGAAAAAACTGTAATTTAATTTGTTGTACAAGCCTGGATGGAATTTTAGTTGCATGGAATTTAATCTTTAATAGTGGTCATGAAATTAGTTTAGGAAAATTAAATGCAACTTGTTTGGCTTGCTGTACACACAATGCAGATCTTGTAGCTATTGGTACAAAAAGTGGATTGGTTTATATCGTTAGTTTGAAAGGTGAAGGTACTATAACTTACAGATTAAGAGGACATGACACAGAAGTTGTTAGTTTATCCTGGTGTCCTATAGACATTAATGTTTTGAGTAAGGAAAATCAAAAAGATCTTTTACTAGCATCAGGGGGCAAAGACAGGTAAAAAATTTTATATTGATGTTATTTGTAACCTAAATTTTATTAATGACAAAGATGTTTTACCTAGATCAATATTTTTATGGAAAGCTGGAGGGGATGGACGCTGTCAAATTGAACTTACACTACCTTCAGCTCCCTTTACTCCACAGCATCAGCATAGAAATAAACAAAATTCACCAGTTGGTAATTGGACAGTGGTTTCATGGGTAAAGCCAATGCTTCTGCTTTCCAGCTCAAATTGGGGAGAGTTAATAGCCTGGGACTTGTCAAAATTTACTAAAAATAAGCCAACTTGTAAACTGATTCATGCAGGACATAGCAGAGGCCTTTTTTGCATTGCCAGCATGCCACTAAATATTACAAATGAATTAGATGATTGGAGGACTTCGAGCAGGTAATTATAAAGTAGACAAAATAAAGTAGAGAAAAAATTAAAATTTAAAGAACTTTTTTTTTTTTTTTTTTTCCATGAATTTATTTAGCAATGTGGTCTGGACATTGGCACAAGACCGTATAATAATTTCATGTACAGTTAGTGAAATTAAAACTAGCACAGAGCATTTTATACCAACACAAGGTGGTTTTATTTATTGTATAGCATCTTGCCCTTTAGAAACTTCGCGTATAGCTTTTGGAGTAGGAGATGCTATGCTACGCATATGGAATTTATCTGAATTACATGAAAAGTCATTTGATATAACAATGCTATGGCAGAAGATAAAAGGAAAAGTCCGAGCGGTAAGGGATTCTACTTTATGATGGTCTGAGGGTATCTCACTGATTTACGCTTTCCCAATCTTAATATTTTTAGATAGCATGGCATCCTGAGAAAGAAAATATTTTAGCATATGGTACTGGAGAAGGCCGTATTGGAATTTTTGATACAAATTTAATCAATAAACCGCCAACTTTACTTAAGCAATATCACCGTAAAACCGTTTATGCCTTAAGGTGGGGCCCGGTTGAAGATAGTTCAAAAAAACATTATGCTTTATTCTCTTGTAGTGAAGGAGAACTTGTATATTATCACCCAAAAAAATTAAATGAAGGTATAAATGATTACTCCTTAATGATGTGTGTATTTAAATAAAATCTTAATCAAATATATTTCTAGAGCCTATATCAGTATTAAAAAAAGGATGTTGCGAATTCTCTTGGAAACCAGATTTCTCATGTTTGACCGTAGGATTGGATAATGGGTAGAAAAATATTATTTTTTATGAATGTATATAATATTTATTGCTTTATAAATCATTGTTTATAGGTCCATTTTATTTTATAACCGCCATTTAGAACTCCTCACTGATCATTCGTTATGCGCTTTAAAAAAAACAGTCCACTGTCTAGCATGGCATCCGGAAAGTACTGCTACAGATTTGACCATTTCTCCAATGCATAATTACTTGGCAGTAGCATATGATGCAGAGATAATAATGGTTTTTGATGTTTCGGAATTGATAGAACTTCTGACACATTCGCACCAAGCTGTTAATGAAAAAGATGCAGGCATAAGTAATTTCTATAAAGTTGTAGCGAAATTAAATGGCCATGTTGACAAAGTTGTTAGTCTAGCTTGGAGTCCTCATTTTAGTGGACACTTAGTTTCCAGCAGTTTTGACAATACTGTACAGGTGAAGTAATATAGATTATATAACTTTATATTATAATCCATGATTTTTTTATATTAACAATTCTTTTTATAGATTTGGAAAGTTGAGACTCAAGAGTTAATGGGCACTTTTATTGATCATTGCAGTCCAGTTCATTGCTGCATGTGGAGCCCATTAGATCCAGATCTTATCATAACTGGCTCAATGGATTTTACAATTCGTATCTGGAAGATTTCAAAGCAGAAGCCTATAATGGTGTCTGAAATATCACAAATCAAAAAGGTTAAATCAAAAAAAAGTAAGAAAAAACCGGTTAAAGTTATACCCGATAAAAGCGAAAAAGATCAAGTTAAAAAAGAGATTATGGAAGAAACAATAAGTAATGAAAATATGTATATTACAAATTTTTCTAAGCTGCTAAGTTAATTTTAAAATAATTAAAATTAAAATTTTTTTAAGTATAGCTGTAGTTGGGAACGAATCAAAAATCATGGATCAGAAAATGGTACAGAATACTACTTACTTTTCACTTTATTCAAAAGAAATGAATAAAACAGCAGTTATACTTGACATTATAAAAAAGCTTGTACATAACAAAAAAGATATTGGCAATGGTTCAACAAACATAGATGACAATTTGATTACTGAATTTCAAACACTATTTTCAGGGGAGGAGAGCTTTAGGGATATTTTAAATACCGAGAGTGAGTATTAAAGTTTTTATTAATTTAAGTAAGGTTGCTTTGAATATTTAACATGGAACTTTTCAGAAACTACATATATGCTAAAAGAAAAATATAATACTGTAACAGAAATGGATTTGTGGAATGATAATTTAAAAGAAAATCTAGAAACAGCATTAAAACAGAAAAGGCTCAATGATTTCCTAGTTTCACTTGCACCAAGTTTATCAATAAAGTTAGTACCATAACGAATCTCTCATCTTAGCATGGCTGTGTTCCGAATTGCGCATAGAGCGCACAGAATATAATAGTTTATATTACGTTTATTAAAGATTTGCAATGCCCTATGCACAACTCTGAATGCAGTCTGTGTAATATGAACTTTTATCAAATAAATCTTTTAGAATGTGGCGTGAAATGTGTGAAGCATATGCAAATCAATTGATACTGGAGGGAAATATTCGCAAAGCGGTCTCATATTTTCTTTCTATTCATAAACCTTATCAGGCAATTGAGGCATTTCAAAATGTAAAAATGTTTAAAGAAGCATATGCATTAGCTCGATGTAAATTGGATTCTGATGATCCTCTCATAAGAACTATTTTACAAGCATGGACTGACTATGAAATTAGTGTGGGTCAGTTTGAACAAGCAGCTTATTGGTAATTGATAAATTTTTGCAGTTAATACAGCCTAAGAATATATATAAATTATACGTGGTAGCAGTGACATGTTATAAATATTTCAGCTGTATTTATTTAGGAAATTTATCAAAAGCAGCAGAGCTCCTCGGAAGACGTAAAGATATTAAATGCTTAGAGGTTGCAGCTGAAATAGCTGTACTAGCTAATAATAATAAGTTAGCAAATCAACTTGCTAATCAAATTGTATTAACAAGTCTTTTGCAGTCTGATTTTCTATCTGCCAAAGAGATTATAAAAAAATTTCCCAATATTAAGGTATGGGTTTTATCAACTCTTTCTATTTATCAATAAAAAAAATCCTTTTTCATTTTATTTTCAGTATCAAGAATTATATATTACTGCATATTCCGAAGTTAACGAAATAGTTACAGAAAAGAGATTAGCACTTAACAATTGGCTTACAGACAAAGTAAATTATGGACTCTTGCAAATTTTGAGCTCAACACAAGAAGATATTGAAGTTAATGTAAATTTTTACCGAGATATCAATATTTGTACAATACCAGAGAGTGAAAAAGAGGTATCATGGAAACAAATTCATTAATGCTCATGTTAAATTTTTATATATTTATGAAATATTATCTTTTAGTTATTGTTAAATACCAGTCGTTACATTACTGTAGCGACAATATGTAAATCAAAGGAAAAGCAATTGGTTTACTTAATCAAAGCACTGGACTTAATTCTACAGTATGAAATAACACACAAGAAGATAGTAGAACACGAAGATCGACATCTCATTTACATTCTGTGTAATTTAGATAGTAAAAGTCCATATGACCCAAAAAGTATTTACGCATCGACAGATAATCCGGCGTCAAAAAGTATACGCTCTTATTTATGCCTAGGATTAATAGACTGGCTTCTAATGAATTTAAAGAAAGATATAGATAACGAAAGCACGTTGCCAATAATTCATCTAATAGAAGAATTGTTTGAAGATGCTCTAGATTACGAAACAATGAAATTTTGGAACATTACCAATGAAATAAATAAATTAGAGAGCTTGCTTGCACCTGCATTAGGTAAGACGGTTACATTTAGTAAATCTGTTATACATTAAATGTGTTTAACCTAGTGACTCACTAGCAATAAATTTAGGTCCTAAAAAGGAGAAATCTGAGAATGATGAAATAAACGGAAATTCAACAGCAGACCTTTTAGAAAAATTAAATAAGATTAAAATTGAAAAAGCCAAATTTATAGACGAGAGAGTAGCAGCTCCGAGTCCAATCTTAATTTATAGTAAAGCAAATGAATTTCTCAGCCAATTAAGTAATGAAAGTTTTAAAGAAATACTTTCAAATAAACTATCCCAAATTTGGGAACAAGCAGTTTCGAAGGTGGTATAAGGATTATCAAATAAGACTTGGGATTAAACAAAACAATAGATTGTAAGTTTTTTTTTTTAAATGTAAAATTTATTATCAACTTCTATGCTGAGAAATATAAATTACAGTGTAATTTAAGTGTGGTATTAATGAAAATTAATTCTCCAGAAATTGAGCTCTCTATTATTGCCAGTGCAAATAAAAGGTAATTTTTGATGCCAAGTTAAACCACCAATGAGACTCATTCTTCCGCAAAGTAGGACCTGCTTAGATTTTATGTTTGTAACCTTCAATAAATTATCAGGTTGGCCAATGCTCGCAAGTATGTTATCTTGTAAAGGAGAAAATTTAACCATTTTTCCTCCATCTATATGCAGTGTAAATGATTCTAAAGGCTGGCTAGAAAGAAACAAAAGACAAGAAAGCATTTTGCAAGTCAAAAAACTGATATATCATGAAAAACTTACCTAAGTCTGGTTACATCCCAGAAAAGCAATTCACCAGCAGCTAATGATATAATTTTCATAGGGTCTATTCCCCATTCAGCAGAAGTTAAAGGAGCAACTCCAGAGTCAAGAGACATTAATGCTTGTTGACTTTTAACATTATACATACGAATAATACCATTTTTCTCAGCCACCATTAATTTCCCTGGTTTTTCATTATGCCAGCAGACACTCATGCCAGGTGAGGTCAAATAATACGTTATAACACACTTATGTTCTTCCTTAATATCCCAAAGCTTACAAGTATGATCATCAGATACAGAAACTAAATATTCTCCTTCAGGTTCATAAGAGACAGCATTGATGTAATCCCTATGATTGTCTAAAATCTTAAAAACTTTAATCAATAATTGAAATATTAAAATATTTACTGTCATGTAAAGTAGTTTTTTCTCTTTACCTCATAGTTATTTTTATTGTCTAAATTACTGGTATACAGTCTTATTTTAAAATCAGCACCTGCAACACAAAACTTTACAACTTTGGGAATAACACTGAGAGAAGTTTCTGGACTCCAAGCAATTGCATGGGGCCTTGTATCATGGTGAATAGTTGTAAGTGGATTGTATGCAATTTCATCTATAGCTTCATCCTCCTCCTTAAAATAAATAAAGTTAATTTGTTATTACTAAATTAAATAAAAATAATTTTATAAAAACAAAAGAAATACCTGAAACTTAACAGTTCCAATAACAATTTCATGTGTTAGCGCTATACATATCAGGTGATGAGACCATTCGAAAGGTGAAAATTCAACACAATGAACTTGATCAGAAAAGTTCAATTTAAATGTAGGCGGTGTTGCTAAAGTTTCTTCCATATTTTATTATTTTGACTAACACTTTAAAAAAATGTTTTTAGTAGTAATAATAACAGCCGATAACGGATTGGGTTATGCGTCATGCTGAAATTAGTAGGGTTAGGTAAATTTAAGTTGTTTATACACGTTATTATACATATATTCGAGCCGGTGAACTTTAAACCTAAACGCCATTGAATACTGACGTCTGATTCTGGACTTCTTTTGGACAGTTCTGGACTCTGGAGAGTGGAGTGGAGTGGAGTCTGACTGGGTGTCTTGGGCCAGGTCTTGCCGTCTTGGCTACATACACAAGTCCTAAAAGTGGTTTTATAAGTAAAAGACTTGAATATAATTGGTAAATCAATCAGCACTTCTTGAAATTGACCAATCATATTTGAGTATTTTACTTAACATAGCTTAGCAGTACTTAGCTTAGCACTGCGTCAGGTAAAACCACCTCTATCTATAGGGATAAAATCTTAGCAGATTGGTAGCTCTAAATCCGTTGCATGACTGTTGTTTTGTCTTTTGGATTTAGGTACCGTGTATTTTTGCAAGTAATATTCTAATCATTTTCTTATTTCTTCATTCCTGCAAAGATAATATCAAAGGAACAAGATGGTATTTATATCTAATATTTAATAGTTAAATAAAATTTTCTTTCAAACATTTTTTTCTGTACTTTAAAGTTCTCATTATTCCTAAACAAAACTGATCTTAACCACAATGTAACCATAATACATTCGGCAAATACATACGATTAAACGACTTCTTTCTATTATTTTATTAAAATAGAAATTAATTTGTAAAATTTCTACATATTGCAATATTACTACTCTTTTACTTTTAGTTTCGAAACCAGTATGACAGTGATGTAACTGTATGGAGCCCGCAAGGGCGCTTACATCAAGTAGAATATGCTATGGAAGCTGTCAAATTAGGCTCTGCTACTGCTGGGCTTAAAAATAAAACACATGCTGTTCTAATTGCTCTTAAGAGAGCTTCTTCTGAGCTGTCTGCTCATCAGAAAAAAATTATACCTATTGACAAACACATGGGTATTTCAATTTCAGGATTAACAGCAGATGCTAGAATGTTAAGGTAATTTATTCAAATAAAGTATATATGTTTTTTGTATTATTACATAAATGAATAAGCTATTTTTCTTTAGCCGTTATATGCGTACAGAATGTTTGAACTACAAATATTCTCACGATGATCCATTACCAGTAAGTCGTTTAATCACTTCATTGGGAAATAAGATGCAAACATGTACACAGAGGTATGATAGGCGTCCTTATGGAGTAGGCTTACTTGTTGCTGGTTATGATGTATGTACTTTCATGTTCTATAAATCATAAACTCATCACAGGAACATGTACTATTTTATTTTTTGTTCATATTTTTTTAAAGGATCAAGGGCCACATATTTATCAGACATGTCCATCTGCCAATTACTTTGACTGCAAAGCAATGGCTATAGGAGCAAGATCCCAGGGTGCACGCACATATTTAGAAAAACATCTTAGCGAATTCATTGGCTGTGATCTAGAAGAGCTTGTAAAACATGGTCTACGTGCACTTCGTGATACATTACCTAATGAAGTTGATTTATCTGTCAAGGTTTGCTTTTGATGACCTTTACAATGCTTAAGTCTCTATTAAAGGTGATTGATTATTATTCACTGATTTGTTTCAGAATGTGTCTATTGCTATAGTTGGAAAAGACACAGAATTTACAATTTTAGATGAAAATGCTACTTCAATGTATTTGGGTAAGATTGAAGGTGATGAGAAAAGAGGAAGACCTACAGAGCCAGACATAGAAGAGGACAGCCGTCCACCACAAATTCCACCTGCTGATGAAGGACCACAGGATCCACAGGCTGCAGTTGCAATGGATACAGAATAATTTCGTTTTATTTAAACTTTACATATGAAGCAAATATAACAGAATAATGTACACTTTATTAAATTCTACTTTTTTTAATTTAACAATCCTATTGTGATGTATTTGCTTGGAAGTTACCAATGACCTTTTTACACATTTTGTACATAAGCACAAAAAGATAACTGAAATAATATCATCTTTCGACTAAGATTAATAGTGTCAACTCCTATAATGATTAGTCATTTGTTTGTTCGCGCCTTCGCTCTTTTAGTACGTTTGTTAAGAAAAACTCGCCAGCTTTATAAGAAGAGCGTACTAAAGGACCACTTGCTGTATACAAAAATCCCTGCTGCTCACCCACTTTCTTCCAATAATCAAACTTTCCAGGTGTAATGTATTCAATAACTTTTAAATGTCTCTTTGTTGGTTGCATGTACTGTCCCAAAGTTAAAGCATCCACACCAGCATTACGAAGGTCTTTCATTGCTTGTTCTATTTCTTCATCTGTTTCACCCAAACCAAGCATTATGGAAGATTTAGTAATTAAATCTGCATTAAATTTTTTAGCTGCCTCCAAAACACTTAAGGACTGCCTAAAAGCAGTTACATAAGACATTTATTTATTTAGTTTCTAAACAAAAAAAAACAATTAAATGCATGTAAGTATACCTATATTGAGCTCGCCTATCACGAACAAATGGAGTTAGCCTTTCAACAGTTTCAATATTATGGGCATATACATCAAGTTTAGACTCCACAATTTTTCTCACACAGTCAGTATTTCCTCTAAAGTCAGGTACTAAACATTCTATTAATATGTTACTCCTAATAAAGAAATATGTTAATGTAGAGTGTATATATTTTATATATTAATTATATTCTAAATACTCCTTTACCTTTTTTTTAACTCATTAACAGTAGTGGCAATGTGTGATGCGCCACCATCAGTTAAATCTAGTAAAAATGAGTCATATGTAATAATTCTGATTATATTTTTTAACCCTTTGTGATTAATATTTCTACAGTAGGGATACCAAGCACAAAGAGCTAATTCAAAATTAAGTTATTAACCATCTCTATCCACAGATGTTAGAACAATATAATCTAGGCCCCATTCTGTTACAGCTATAGCAGTATTTACTGGTTCTTCAGGATCCAATGGAGGAGGAGCACGAGCTGTTTTCACAGAACAAAATCTACAGCCACGAGTACATGTATCTCCCATAAGCTAAGTGTTTAGAAAATACCATTATTCCATGGTTAAAAACTGAAGTTAACACACAATCTTAAAATCTTGGACTAGGGTTAAGAAAGAGACTTGTAACTCTCAGTTGTTTATTATAATCACTAACAGGGATTTCCTATTAGTAACTGTAGTAAGCATCTAAAAGTTGTAAATCTTTTCAAGCCCTGTCTTAAAGTACCATAATTGTAGCAGTTGCTGTCCCATGATCACCGCCTCCCCAGCATTCTCCAATGTTTGGACATCTTGCCTCTTCGCAAACTGTACTCAATTTCAATGTCCTAAGTTGAGACTTAATTCTACTATAACTCTTTCCTATAGGTATTTCTGTTTTAAGCCATGGTGGTAATCTTAATCGAGCATTCTCTCCTTTTTCTAACTTTAATTTTCCTTGATACCCTTCGATATTATCTTGAATAAAATCTTCTAATTTTGGGCCAGTCTTTATTATTTCTAAAAATTCTGCATTTTTTGATGATTGGCATTGCATACACTAAGGGAATAACATGAAGATTAATAAAATTAAATATCAATGGATTCAAAGCAATATGAATATTGTCTAATTGTAAAGTTACTACAAATTTATTCATTTTTAACTTACAGAGGTGCAAAAATAAATGTTATTTACTAGCTTCACTTTGTATTTTTTTAAAGAACGGAACATCTTTTGTATATTATAAAATTCGGCTGAAGCAAAGAAATCTAACCACATACACCAATTTCAAAATATATACGATATTTGATGACATTTGATAACCTATCAAAAATAAATCATTGCACCTGACTATAGAGACCGTGCACACCAACACAATGACAGTGAGATAAGAATGTATATTGGTGTATATGCATACTATCAGCGCAAACTATCGGTCAATTTTCGCAGTTTTTCAGTGTAATTTATTTATCCGTATACAGTTATACATTGACACTTCGCTTTCGCTATCATTGTGTTGGTGTGCACGGTCTCTATACTCTATACCTACACTACTCTACAGGGTTTTTGGTTTTTCTCTCTAAGGCCCGATTCCACAAGACTTGTTTAAACTGGATTAAGTTAATTATGCTATATTCTATGTGACATAAAATATAACAAAATTAACTTAATCTAGTTTAAACAAGGCTTGTGGAACCGGGCCTAAAACAGCGGAACATAGGATTATAATATATGGGATTATATTATTTAACTATAGCAATGAAGCACTTACTATACATTATTATAATTAATAAAAGCGTAGATAGTTACAATTTAATGGTTATTTTAGTTTAATTGCTTTTATTATTTATTATAAATGTCATTTTACTCAATTAATCTTGGTTACTACGTTTAATATTTAAATTAAATGGAAAACAGTAATTTGACTATAGTAAAATTTACTATAGTCAAATAACACGTCTCCTATTTCCGCTGTTAGAGAAAAATCCGTATGTATACTACTATGTATGTATTGCTCTATGTATACATATGTCATATTGCATGACCATATGCATACATAAGGTGCTTTCCTTTTACACCAAAACTCAGTTATGTGACTCAGTTATGTGACTCAGTTGAGTACAGTTTATGTTACTTAAATTGTATACAAATGAGTCGATCAGACTCACTTTAGGAGTAAAAGGAAAGCAACTATAGGGCGTATTCCACTTAAGGCCCAAAACGCTCATAATGTCTCATAATGTAATAGTTCACGTTACACGTATTATATATTGTGGGCGTTATTGGCCTTAAGTGGAATGCGCCCATAGTACATATAACTTGTAGCCGAAGTCAAACGATGCTTTTTCTCGTGCTGGATTGCCTGCTGAATTTAAAGCCTACGGCACACTATGCTGGATTTCGTGCTATAATGTTTGCTAGATTTGTGAAGACCAATGAGATTATTATATTTAATTCATAACTGAATCATCATTGGTCTTCACAATTCTAGCAAGCATTCTAGCACGAAATCCAGCATAGTGTGTCGTAGGCTTTAGAATGATGATTGCTGATTGGATATTTGCATTATTATAACCAATCAGCAAACAATATTTCAATTCAGCAAGCAATCCAGCACGAGAAAAGGTCAAAAGGACCGTCTGACTTCGGCTTTTAGTTTCTGATTTGCTGTGTCGATTTTCAGACTCTGGAAAGCAACCAATACTGTGCCAAATTAATTTCAAGTTTCGCCTGAAATGGTGGCGCCACCATCTGAGGATTATTTCGGGATATGCCAATGCCAATGGTCGCCATGAGCACATTGAGCACAAACTCCCGCCATTCTCGCCATTCCCGCTTCATCTTTGGTTAACGACATTTGGCAAGATTTATAATAATGGCAGATATTGACCAACCGCCACTCATTGTGAGTTTCTCAAATTTTGTAAAGATTAATTATCACTTAACTTAAAGTTTCTAGTGAGCTATAAACAAAATATTCATATTTTATTATTGAAACATGTTAACATTACAGGGAATACCGGACGAATTGTGTGAACAGATAGGCATTACAGCCGCCTGGAGTAATGCAAATAGATTTAGTGTCTCTGCATACAAACATACAAATAAACTAAAAGGTATGTACAGTTTTCTAGTGATAGCTCGCTATTTTTTGACGTTAGTTGTAGTAATTAATTATCTTTAACACCTACTATATCTTTACAGACACTAAAAATAGTATTTACCTAAACAAAACCAAAGTACATTATTTTCTTAGACCAGAAATAATTTTATTCAGTCAGCCTTTGCGCAAACTTGTTAATGAAAGCAATGGAGTTTTCTTGTCTATACAAAAAATTAAGACTTCTGGTGATGTCAGATTAGAAATTTTAAAACAAAGTAAACGATATAGATCAATTTTGAGAGCTTGTATAGAGAATTTGGAAGAAATTTTGACAAAGTCTTTACCTGAAGAAACAAATGAATTAGAGAATTATATTACTATATTTTACAGCGTAGAATTTATATGGCATTTAACTGAAATTCTTTATTTGGATGTGATACCGGGAGATGTAATATTACCAAAATTCTTGAAATGGATTAGATTTCACTTTCCTAGGAATGAAAAAGCAGCTGAATTCATTTTGGCACAACAAATAATAGGTGCTGATTTGGAAAACATTAATTACTGGAAGACAGTTTTGGGTTGTGCTTTACATGGGGATTTGGAGATAGTTTGTGCTTTGCTCGAGCAGCATCATAGATCCGATCATCCAGGCTTTAACAATGCTATAAGCATACTGAGAAGAATGCCTGTATATGATGTTTATGGTGGTTATTCAATGAATGAATTCACTGCGCATTTTAAACAATGGCAAATGGATCTTAAATCTAATTTGGATACCAAAGCATATGCAATAGATAGGAATTTGGAAGTTTTAATGAAACTGGTTTCAGGGGATGAAACAATTTTGTGGGAACTTGCTGAGTATACAGAAGCTTGGTTTGAACTTCTGGCTGCAAAACTTATTTATTCTGTACCCTGTTGCAAACTTCATGAACTCTCTAATCATGCTAACAAAGTAGCAGAGAAATGGCAGGCAAGCAGGTTAGCAGATATAATTACTCTTGCATTAATGGAGAGCAATTTACCTCAAGTTATAGAAAAAATACAAAACATGAATGAGAATGGGTGGTTTGCAGCTCATTTAATAGATTTACTTTATAACAGTGGGAAACTTAATATTCAAGATAAAAATCAAATTAAAGTTAGCAAACAGCTACACGAATCTCTTCTACTAGAGTATGGCACTACATTAATGTGCCATCACTCATTATGGCAATGTGGTGCTAGTTACTTGATGCATTGTGAAAAGCAGGGCAAAGCAAGATTAGAGATTCTTTTGCCATCACTGCCAATGGGAAGTGAGTCTAGAATATCTAAAATAATAGATATTGCCAAGGATAATAACATGAATCATATTGGTAAGTACTTTAATTTGCTTTTTAATACTGACAATTAATATATATTTTTAAAAATTTGTATTAGTTACTAGTATCTGCAAAATCCAAGGAATTAAATGCATTAAACGAGGACGAATGGGAAATGCTCTTACTTGGGCATTGAAAGCTCAAGATAATGGATTTATCACTTATATCGCTGATCAATTCTTGAGGCATTATGCTGATAATGGAGAATTGGAATGTCGTGATTTACTCGAAAACTTAGGATCCTGTATGCTAGCTAGTGAAAGGCTCACATTTTTAGGTTAGTGAATTTTATACTTACCTAGTACCAAAAATAACGCAAATGGAGTTTATTTTGTATTGATTTATAAAACTTTTATTTAATTCCAGGTAAATATTGTGAATTTCACCAAAAATACGAAAACGGCGAGTTCAAAGATGCAGCGAGTTTATTGGTCGCTCTTTTAGTTTCTAATTTAACACCTAAATAGTAAGAGGTTTATAATTGGTTTCGTTAAAAAATGTTTGTATCTAATATGACTACTAAGCTTTGCTTTTCGTTTTCCCAGTTTTTGGCCGATTCTTCTAACTGACGTAATACCATTGTTAGAGGCAGAAGACGTTCTTCTTTCGTCCAACGATAGTTTTGAGCTATTACGCTGCATGGAGGCTTATGGAAATAATCCAAAATTCGAAGAGAAGGCAGATATTTTTAGATTAGCGGTCGCTAGAAATTTGGCGCGAGCATTAAACCTAGAAGGATCTCAAGAATAGTAAAAACTCATTCTTGAATGTGTTCAAATATATGTTAGTTTTTTAAAATAACTCCATTTGCGAGCTTTAGTTTTTTTATACACATTGTTATTTGTACAAATAAAAGATTTTCTATATATCTGTATGATTTTCTCTGTATTGAAACTCGATATTAAGATGTAGGAATAAGATAAACGTGGCTAAAGAATTATTGAGATCAAAATCTGATATCTGGAACAAGGCTGCTGATATCGAAATCCTTTTGAAATTTCATAGGTAATATTGCTATATATATAGAGACGGTGCTATCTTATCTCAGCATTAAGTAGTCGTTTGGTTTACAGCGAATAAAGGACTAAGTAACAATCACTTTACAAATTATGTAATTACAGCGAATTGAATCGATTTTATAAAAGCGTATTATGGAATTTAGAATTTCCAGTCGATAAGGAAGACAAGAAAATGGCGCTGTGCAGTGTAGGGTTAGATAATTTAATGTGTTTTAATGGTTAAAAAAGAGATTTTTCGCTCAACTGAATAAAAGAATCTAGTCATTCTGAAGAAACAAAATAAAAAACTTTATTTTGTTCGAATTGATTTTCACGTATGCTGACCGACCATCATTTTAATATTGGTAATATTTCTAAGCTTTCTTGTAAGGGTAAATGAAACTACTGTAATTTCCTTTTAATTTGACAGATCATCACACTTTAAATTATATATAGATATACTGCAAAAATCTTCAGAATTTGTAAACAAAATTGTAAGTATATTCTGAGCAAATTTTTGTGTTTAAAACTAATTTAATTAAAAAATCAACTTTAAAGTAAATAACTATTTATTTTTAGGACAAATGAATATGACAGTTATTTCAATCCACAATATATTTTTCATGAAAAACCTTTTTAGAAATTTTCTATATAAAAGTTTCTCTTTGAATATGAATTATAGGTGAAAGTACAATCACAGCGCTAGTCTGTGATATTATTCCAATTGTATAAAGGTATAAATTAATTTGTACAATTTTATATAAATTATCATAAGAAATTTTAAATTAATCATAATATAAACTTTATTTTATAGTTTCCAGCATGGAAGACTATACTCCAATAGATGAAGATTTCCCTGGTAGACTGCTTCACCAAGCAGCATTATGGGATAACGCAGAGTTGCTGGAAGATCTGTTACGAGGGGAGCACATTCAATACATTAATAGTCAAGACTCTTGGGGCAGAACATCATTACATGCAGCAGCGATAACAGAAAACTCTCGTTGTTTGGATGTCCTTCTTGCAGCAGGTGCAAATGCTAACATTCCATGTGGTCCTAGGGGTCACTATAGGACTGCCCTTCACATCTGTGCAGAGCATGGTCACAGCTCGAACATTGAGAAATTACTGGAATACAATATAAATTTAGCAATTATGGATGACAATGAGGAAACTGCATTGAATATTGCTGAAAACTGTAAGCACGATTTATGTGTTAACTTGTTAAAGTCAGCTGCAGAAAAATATGAGCTAACAAAGCAAGCCACTCATGCCTCTTTAAGAGGAAAATGTTTACAAGGTGATTATACAGCAATTAAAAGCATAATTCAAGGAATTTCTCATGATTTGGAGAGCATTATTAATATGGCTCCAAATGGAACAAATACTTTGCTTTTTATTGCCTGTGAAATGGGTAACAAAGATATAGTTAAACTATTGTTGGAGCATGGAGCAGATTGCAGACTCCATCCAGTAACCAAGTATTGCCCATTATATATAGCATGTGCCAATGGAAAAATTGAAATTGTGGAATTATTGTTAAGACAATTCCCTAAACAGGTTCAATCAGTGACTGTAGAAAAATGGCTACCGATTCATGCAGCTGTTATAAATGGTCACATCACGATCGTAGATGTATTACTAAAGTTTGAATATCCAACGAGTCTTTATGAGAAGTTTAGGGACATCAACAGTGAATTGGAATATGAAATGGCTTTCGACATTAACAGACACGACGCAAGGGGACAAAATATTCTTTATATCGCAAGTATGTTGGGGAATACAAAGATAGTGGAATTACTATTAAACTACAAGATAAAAGCTAAGAAAGTTAGAGAAGAGGATGAGGCAGCTTCGCAAGTTTTGCCAGTATCTAAGCGCAAAATATCCAGTGGTATTCAAAGACTGATGTCCACTCTGAATTTTCGTACAAAATCGTCAGAGAAAAAAGATGAGAATTTTATATGCCCAATCAATATAGATATTTATTGCAATAACAACACGGAGACAGCCTTGCACGCAGCGGTGAAGGCCAGACACATTGAAATAGTTACAGCTTTACTGATCGCTGGTGCCAATCCTAATTTGCCAGTTAAAATTTTTACCGATCACAATGACGAGATCTGCTCGACCGTGCTAACTATAGCTTGTCAAAACAGAGATATAAAAATTGCTGACCTTCTATTAAAATACGGTGCTATTGACAATGACTGTGAGGCTCTGAAAATCGCAGCTCAGAGTAGGGACGAAACTCTTACGGCTAAATTGTTATCCATCAAAGCCAATCCTGATTCGGAATATAAAATCAACAAAAAGGCCATGACGGATTCAACTCAATCGCACTTCTCCGCGCTCTCCTCCTTTGGCAACGTCACATATTCCACATTGTTTCCCAATACTCCAACCATGATTAATTGGCACAATCAGCAGTGTCGATTATCTCAGATAAGGACTCAGTGGCTCATTGACGCAGTTCTTCACGTAAACAAAAAATTAAACGCTAAGAACAATGATCTCATTCTTTATGCTATCACGAGAATCGATATATCTCACAATTCCATCACCAGTCTACCATCCGTTATATTTTACTTACAGAGCTTGAGATATCTGAACATGGCACAGAATAAGATAGACACCCTCAACGGAGAACCGAAAAATCCTAAAGATAAATTATGTCCGGTATTGGAAGAAATGTATCTTCAGGATAATCGTTTGCTGCAATTACCAGAGTTCATCATGAATTTGCCAGCTTTGGAAATTTTGGACGTATCGAATAACAAACTGCAGCTCCTACCAGATAATTTGTGGAGGGCACCAAAGCTGAAGGAATTAAACGCTTCTTTCAATTTATTGCGCGATCTTCCCAGTCAGATATCGCAGAACATCAATAGGAAATCATCGAGAGAGGATTCTTTGAGCAACAGTCCTAGCAGCAGAAGCTTGGTATCGTCTGTTGCGATCCCTCGAGACGAATCAATGGACTTTGAGTCGTTTACAAAATTGGCAAATGCACAAATGATCGAGATAGAACGTCCTCATGTTTGGACGAGATCAGTGCAAGTTACGGAAAAGGTAATAGATGATACTGAGGCTGGTACCAGATCAGTTCTAACATCCTTGAATCTAGCGCATAATCGATTCACTAGCATCCCAGTGTCTCTTTCCTGTTTGGCAGTGAGTTTGGTCCGCTTAAATATGGCATATAACTCGTTAAGATCGATGAGCCATATAACATCCTATCCAGCGAGTCTAAAACAACTAGATTTATCGAATAACCAAATCTCCTGCTGGCCAAGCTTACCTCAGGTGGATACCGCCGATTCCATGGAACAAGCCAGCACTGCTTGTTATTGTCCATCTACTAATGTCCAATCACCCATTGTTCCCAACAATAGGCAAACCACCTCTTCCTTACGAGACATTGTTTTACTTTCGGTTTGCATGCACAGACGACACCTGAGATTGGAAAATTTAAGGACTCTGATACTCGCCAATAATTTAATCAGCAGAATTCAATTAACTTCGATGGACGACGGTGAGATGCCCAGTTTAGAAGAGGAAAGCATCGACAAGTATACCAAAATGACTTACGCTTCGAAACTGTATCTTTTATTTCCCAACGTCAGTATGCTGGACGTTAGTAACAATCAATTGAAGGAAATCCCACAGAACATCTACGAGCTCAGCAATCTCTCCGTACTAAATATCAGTGGAAATACAGAGATTGTCGAGCTGCCACCACAAATGGGACTGTTGTCTCGTTTATGGAACTTGAATACTCAAGGGTGCAAGCTACAGGAGCCACTTAAAACTATGATCGAATCGAAAAAGTACAAGACAATGGACGTTGTTGGTTATTTGAAGTCAATTTTGGAAGACGCCAAGCCTTATGCCAGGATGAAATTGATGATCGTGGGGATTCAAGGAATTGGCAAGACCAGTTTACTGGAGCAACTGCGTCAGGAAGGTGACGTACCAAACAAAAAGAAATCGTCAGAACACTGGGCTAAAAGAATGGGAAATAAAAATATCAATGCAAAGACTGCCAGAGGAACAACGATATCTACGGTTGGGGTCGATATTGGAGATTGGATATATGAGAAAAAAGTGAGAGGTCAGTCCTCGCATGGCTCCGTATATTTTCGTACGTGGGATTTTGGTGGGCAAAGAGAATATTACGCGACTCACCAGTATTTCCTGTCCAAGCGCAGTTTGTACCTGGTGGTCTGGAGAATCACTGATGGCTTCAAAGGAGTCTCGGAAATTTTCCAATGGTTGGTCAACATTCAGAGCAGAGCACCTAGTTCTCCAGTAATCATCGTTGGTACCCATTATGACGTTTCTTACGATAGAAGCGAAGCTCTTCAGCAATACATTCGTGACAAATTTATCAATGTCGTAGATGCCGAAAAATGTGGTTTACCCAAGGTTATGGAGACAATAGAAGTCAGCTGCAAAACGAGGCACAACATAAAAATGCTTTGTAACTTAATATATGATGTCGTTTTCAGCCTGAAGTCATCCGGAAGTAAAGAATTGTTATTGGAGCAGAAGGTACCGGCTAGTTATCTCGCGTTAGAGGATGTTGTGACTCAACTTGCCCATGATAGAAAATTGTCTGGTGCTGATCCAGTACTAAGAGCCGAGCAGTATTACGGGGCTGTCAACAATGAGCTGCAAAAACTCCACAGATCTTTCAGAGACCCTGCTGAACTCCATCAAGCGACTTTGTTCTTGCACGAGAACGGCATCATCCTCCATTACGATGATGCCACCTTGAAGGATCTTTATTTCCTGGATCCTCAATGGCTGTGCGATATGCTGGCACACGTAGTTACTATAAGGGAAATCAATCCTTTTGCTCGTACAGGTATCATGAAACTGGATGATATTCAACACGTTTTCAAGTCATCAACGATATCGTCCGTTGACACTCAGGGATATATCGTCAGTTTGCTCAACAAATTTGAAGTTGCTCTAACCTGGGACTACCGCACGCTTTTAATACCTTCTCTCCTTCCTACGGAAGAGGACATCTTCAGGAGTAATCAGATCGTGAAAGTTCCGATGAAAGCCCGCAGTTGGCACGTTAGATCAAAAATGATTAACACTCCAACAGCTACCAATCTTGGCTCATCAGGGGACAAGAATCATTCCGATTGCATTTTAACTTCTAGACCTACACCAGATTGCTCCGTCACTCGTTTGCTACTGATGTCGTATTTCCCCAGTGGATTTTGGTCCAGACTTATCACGAGGATAATGGCGGATGACGCAATCATTGAAATTATCGTATCATTCTTGGCTCCATTCAAGGATTTCATCGACGAAAAGATATTTTCCAGCTTGATGGATACTCAAGCAGAGTGGATTTTATGGCAAACCGGAATAGAGTTGCGTCACTCGGGTATCACTCTTCTTAGATTGAAAGAGGTTAATAATAACATAAAAAATTTCCCCTACGACTACCGGCAGCACAAGTTTAAACTGAAGCAAGACGGAATTTGGTGCACGGTTGATTTAAAGAATTCGGCCATTTTGGAAATTTGGTTTCCCGTCGATACGCTGGTTATCAAGCAACCAATTTTGCCAGAGACTAGCGAGGACGAGCCAATGGGTTATCAAGCAATCGTTATCGAGCCACGTCCGGAAAGTATGCCTCAGCTTTTAGCACTGATAGTGGACCATATTGATATTTTACTGGAAGACTGGTATCCTACACTCGGAACGCGTTTCGTGCATACATCGGAAGGAAAGTTGTTGGTAACAAGACTGATCCCTTGTCCTCGCTGTATGATGAGCAATACTGATGGGGAAAGTGATTCTAACGAAGAGGACCGGTTGGTCGAAGATATTCAGAAATTATATGTAAACCGGGAGAGACAGAGTCAAGATAGCTATAAATCAGACGGCGATAGCGGTGTTGGTCATGATAGTCTCACTTCCAGCAGGATGCCATCCCTGGAAGGTCATCCTGATACATCTAGGCAAAACTCCCAACCAGAACCAACTTTGACCTATTCTTGGATGGTCGAGGAATGCATTCTGGCAGCTTATAGCAATAAATCCATTAGCTGCCCAAAGCATTCTGATATTGCACTATCTCATATAGCACCTGACATCATCTTCATGGATCTGGGAACGAAAAATCTAATAAAATCAGAGGATATAAAAATGGGGAAATTGCTGGGACGTGGGGCATTCGGCTTTGTATTCAAGGGAACTTGTCGTTTACCTGGCACCTATACAAGAGCCGAAGTTGCTATAAAGATGCTTCAGCCAGTGCCTCCAGGACCGAATTCCAAACAGTCGGCTGTACTGGCTTACAAAGCTGCACAAAGCAAGTGGGACAGAGATCCATTGCAGTATGCCTGCAAGGCGTATTGCACTGCCAGACAGGAACTCAATATTTTACTAACACTGAGGCATGCCAATATCGTGCCATTAATTGGTATTGTCATTAGTCCTTTGGCTTTGGTTTTAGATTTAGCCCCGGAAGGTGCGTTGGACAATGTGTTGAAGAACTACAGGAGATCAGGTGCCAAGCTCGATCCTTACACCCTTCAAGCTATAATACTACAAGTGGCAAAAGCTGTGGAATATTTGCATCAGCAACACGTAATTTACAGAGATTTGAAATCGGAGAACGTTTTGGTGTGGCAAATGCCTTTACCATTCCAAGGTCATCCGGATCATCCGGTTCACGTGAAAGTGGCGGATTATGGAATTTCTAGACAGACTTTGCCTACCGGTGCCAAAGGATTCGGTGGGACCGAGGGTTTCATGGCTCCAGAAATTATCAAGTACAACGGAGAGGAGGAGTATACCGAGAAGGTGGACTCATTCTCTTTTGGCATGTTCATCTATGAACTAGTGACATTGAGGCAACCTTTCGAAGGTCATGAGGCTGTTAAAGAATGCATCCTCGAAGGTGGAAGGCCCCCGTTGACCTACAGGGAAACCTTTCATCCATGTTATGCTTTGGATTTGATGGTTATCTGTTGGGCGCAGAATCCCAAAGATCGACCGACCGCTAGTCAAATAGTTTCGATAGCCTCTGCTCCGGAATTCACTCATTTGATAGATGTTACTTTGCTGAATGAAAGAACACAAGTGACTGCTATCACTACGACCAGCAGAATCCTCGAGGAGAATATCAATGGCGATGAGATCTGGATGGGACATAACAATGGAGAGGTGGATATGCTGCTTTGTACACAGAAAGGATTTCTTCAGCACGTGCGAATAGAGACACCTGTTATTCCGTATGCAATGTGCGGAGTGGATGGATATATATGGATCGGTGACAATGTTGGTCAGATTCACGTGTACCTCGGTAGTAACTTTGGTTGCGTTGCTAGTCATCATCTGGAACCTGATCACAGGAAGGAATCCAAAGTCGTAGAATTTATTTATTTAGAACCAATTAAGCAATTCGTGGTTGCTCTTTATAGCGGTAGAGTATTTTTATTGTCCAATTCTTTCACACAGATGAAAAAAATTGAGATTCAAACGGAGCAGCAGGATAACGTTAAAACTTATTCATTAGCTCCTGTTTATAAAAAAAAGCGAGTTTTGGAATTGTGGGTTGGTCGAAGTTTTGGTAAAATAGCTATTTATATTCTAAAGGACAGCAATTTACTCGATACCATACACCTTTCACACTTATCTGAAGAAACGGCAAGCAAAAATTTGTTTGCCACTTATGTATTGAGCGCTGACAACTGTGTTTTGTCATATACGTATCCAGGGTGCATAGTATATCAATGGGATTTGGACTCGCGAGAGATTATAAACAAACTGGATATGTCTAAATTGGTACCATGCTCGGAAAGCCTCAAGTCAATTTCAATAGAGGAAAACCTAACGACGGAAAAGTGTCAAGTAACCGCCCTTGAGAGCTGCGCTAATCAATTGTACATTGGAACAGCTTGGGGCTGCATTGTTGTCGCTGAATGCAATACATTGAGACCGATCACAGTGTTCAGGCCATTCGAGGGTAAAGTCTGTCAGATAATCTCGTTTAAATCTGCTGAAAAAAAGAAGCTTGTATTAGCCACGGTTGGTCAAGGTTACAGGAGCTTGATCTCCAGGTACACAGATTCAAATATGGACACCCTGGAAGCTGATGATCTTAAACATAGCATGTACACACTCTTGTGGCGATCCGAGCATTGGTCTGCTGCTTAAAATCAAATTGAGACGATCGAATGATTGTTAATAATGAATTATTCTTGAAGTAGCAGTATAAATTCGTCCAAATATTAAAAGTTAATCGAGCTGGTTCATTTTCCTAGTGGTGATGAGAGATTTCTTATTTATATTCACAATTTCCATCCTTATTTATTACATTGTCCAAAAATATAAGGTGCTCGATAAGATTTATCCACGCAATGCGTTTGTATATGGAGTGAGATATTTTACTACATATGGAGCTTGTTCAAGAGTCAGCTATACTATATATATTTATATATATATATATATATATATAAACTCTTGATAAGCTATCTCTTATAGTTTTACGTAATATACTACTTAATACTCTAGGATTACGAACGTACCCATTTCACTCTGTTCAAAGTTACAAGATTTTAACAATCATTACATCATTATGTATCGTGATATATAGTATATTTAATCGAATAATTGCATCATTTTAACATAATATTTAGCATTAGTTAACGAGGATTGTTTTATTAGTACAAATCTTTAGAAATATTTTTCTTTTTTAGTAAGATGAAAGATTTTTTTTAACTATCATAATACTTTAGTATAAATTTTAACTCATCGGGATATTTTTACATTATTTAATCACTATAATTTATTTCATAAATATTTATTCAGTATATGTAACTAATTTTACATAGAGGATTTGGAGAATCTAGAAATAAGAGCACTTATTTGCGTCCTGATATAGTTAATAATAATGTAATGTGATATATGACAGGATATATTTGTAGGATGTAATTTATTTTTTTCTCAAGTCAATTGAATGCACGTGCTTTCAATTGTTTAATGATGGAAAGTAAAGGAGATAATTGTTATTTTTTATTAGCTTTATTCTTCTGTCTACTCAAAGTTGTTTATCAATATAGATTAAATAGGCACCACACAAATATTTATAGCAATTGGTATTTAATTGCGGAATGTGGTATACCGCGTGAATAATTACTATAAAAATTAATTATAAATGCCTTAAAATACTAGACAGTAAAAGTTAATGACAAAACTTTACCAAAGAGGCTACAGAAATTTAACCGATGTGATTATTTATAGTAAGACTTAGGCCGAGTCCTACCAAAGTATAATTAATTAAAGTGGTATAGTATCCGTTACGTGAGCTATACTACTTTAAGTAGTTACTGGTTGTTAGTGATACAGTTCATGTTACGTGTACTATATTAATTTAAATAATTAAACTTTGGTAGGACTCGGCCTTAATAACCAGGACCTCTATTACAATACAAACGACTGTTGTTTGGTATACAATGAAAAATGATTATAAAGTATAAAACATTGTTAGATATTAATAAATTTTTTTTACAATAATGTAAGCGTATACTTTAATGCTTCTTTGGAAATATGATAAAACATATTTGTTTAAGTAAAACTTATTATTTCTGTACAAGAAAATTTGTTTTGAACAAAATTAAGTTTATTTTTGTAAATTAAACTACAAATTGATAACCTATTAAATTAAAGATTAAACATTTAATTCTATTTAAAAAGATCCTGAAATTCAAAGGGCTTAATTTGAGGTTTATGAGTCTTTGGCTTTTCCTCTTTCTTCTTTGCATTTTCTTGTATTTCTGATCCATGTTGCTGTTTGCATGATTCTACAGCTTTAATATATAGCTCTGATTCAGCTACTCCTTTCTAAAATATTAATGAGAACAATTAAAAAATATATAGTTTGCAGTAAACTAATTGAAACAACTACCCAATGTAATAATAACCTTTTCTAGTTCTTGATAAGCTTTGATAAAAGTTTCAGTTAGGGTTGGTGTTAAATTATCAGGTGATATTAATAGTGCTTTTGTTTTAAACTCCTTCTGAAATCTCCTAAAAATGAAGCAAAAACCCTTAATAACTAACAGTTTAATTTTGTTTATCTTTCTGTAACATACGCTCTAATAATATCTTCTTTATAAAAAATAGGTTTCAGTGGTGTATCAGGCTCTCTTCTGCCATAAGAGGGTTCACATTTAGGAGGAAATGCTTCATAGATTGGGAACCAAATTGGTAAATCTTCTTTTGCTAATGCTTTACTTTTCATAAGATTCTTTACTCTGAAATTAATATTAAAATCATAACCTATTTCCACAGTTGATTTTACTAGTTTAATAAATAATTATTTTACCTTGTATAAATTGTACCAATTCGTTCTATTCGACTTTGTGCCATTTCTCAGATGGCTTTTATAAACAAATCATAAGAATAAGAAATTTATAGAAATTAGATGTATGTGTATGTACAGCTGATTACGTGCAACTGATCTGATGTTTACTACAACATATTCACCTGATTCACCATTCATACCAATTCATATCATACTAATCATACTCATAGACTCATACCCCCGACGACCAACGTGTTTTATTTATCTAGGGAGGTTATGTGAGCCGTGAGCCACAAACGATATAAGTTGCAGACTGAAGTACTTGCAGTGTGAAATGTGAATGCGAAACTAGAAGTTGTTCAATTTATTTTATTGGGGTAAGATAGAAATATTTATTATTTTCACTTTTGTAGTTAATTTTAATTTTTATTTTTTATAATTAAATTTGTAATTTGTATGCAGAAAAATGACAGCTATTAATGAAGAGAAAATTAGGGCTATCGGCCAAGTATTAAATGATGAAAAGAGACCTTTAAAAGAAAGGTTTCGAGCTTTATTTACTCTAAGAAATATTGGTGGTTCAATTGCTATAGAGGAAATTAAGAAAGGATTTCAGGATTCATCAGCATTATTAAAACATGAGCTAGCATATTGTTTAGGACAAATGCAAGATGCTCAGGCAATTCCAATTCTAATTGATGTTTTGAAGGATGTAACTCAAGAGCCAATGGTTAGGCATGAAGCAGGTAAAGTAAGTCTATTCTGTTTAACAAAAGAAAGGATAATATAAATGTTGAAAATTAGGAGAAGCCTTGGGTGCAATTGGTGATAGCAATGTAATTCCAATCTTAGAAGAATATAGTAATGACAATATAGTCGAGGTAAGAGAAACCTGTCAGATTGCACTTGATCGTTTGAAATGGTTAGAAAGTTCGGACAGACCAGATAAATTAGAAAAAAGTCCATATATGTCTGTGGACCCAGCACCTCCTGCAGATGTAGACAATGTTTCCAGCTTGACGAAAACTCTTATGGATGAAAAGGCATCTTTATTCGATAGATATCAAGCAATGTTTGCTCTAAGAAATTTACATACGGATGAAAGCATAATAGCCATATCGGAAGGTAATTATAAAATAGTATTTAAATAAAATAAATACAAAAAGAGGAGAGAAAAACGAGGAGGAAAATTATTATATTCTTACTTTCTAGGTTTAAAGGGAGATAGTGCGTTATTTAGACATGAGATTGCATTTGTTCTTGGCCAGCTGCAGGAAGAAGTTTCAGTTCCATATTTGCAAGAGGCTTTGGAGAATATTAATGAGAATGAGATGGTTCGTCACGAATGCGCGGAGGCTTTAGGTTCGATAGCTACTCCTCATTGTTATGATATTTTAAACAAATACTTGAACGACAAAGAGCGCGTCGTTCGCGAGAGCTGCATCATCGCATTGGATATGTGCGAATACGAGAACAGTTCTGAATTCCAATATGCTGACACATTAACAAAGATCGCTGCGTAGCTCCAAACCAAAGCTTCTTTATTTTTAAAAACAAATCTAAATATTTATAAAATTTTTTTCAGAGGAAATAAACGCAGAAAGGAAGAATTTTATTCGTTTAATTTTATCCATTATTTTATTACTTTTTGATCTACAATTTGAGCAGATTTTCCCACAACCCGACTTAAAATCTCCTGAATATCTTTGAGTGATTTGCCTTTGGTTTCTGGTAAGAAGATCAGCATAAGAAATGCGAGCGTCCATTCGCAACCGGCGAATCCATAAAAAATAGCAGCATGACCCCACTCATCAGCGACCATTTGGTAAACCTTCATAACTATGGTTCCAAGAACAGCTCCATAAATGGATACAACCATGGTGGCCCAAGCCTTGACGCTGGTAGGATAAATTTCTGCGAGGATAGCGTATGGAATTGGTCCAAGTCCCATGGCGAAGAAGATGTAGAAGCTGATAACGGCAAACATTGGTAACCAGTTGAGCCAGCTGTTATCCAATCCATAATCCTCCATGTGAAAATACGTGGCTATCATACAGAGACAAATGGAAGTACCGCAAGTGGATAAAAGTAGCAGAGGCTTTCTGCCCAGTTTGTCCACGACACAGGAAGTAAAAAGATTTACGACACAGGAGACCAAACCAGTGATAATAACAGCTATTCCTGGTTGGATATCTAAGCTCGTACGCTCGAATAATAAACCAAGATAAGCCATTAATGCTGTGATACCGCATAATTGCTGAGCTGACAATATTATCCACATAATGAACGTGGCTCGTCTGTTGGTGGCAATGCTGATGAGCTCGATGATTCTTCCACGATTACTTCTATCCGATTCTATAAGAAGTGTCATTTCCCTGAGCTCCTCCGAGACTTGGCTAGTTCCCCGAAGCCAGGATAGGGATTTTTCAGCATCAGCCTGTCTGTTCATCTTCAAGTGATAGTAAGGGGTTTCTGGCATCCATATCATTATTAACAAAAACAATAGGGAGGGTATCAATCCAACAAAAGTTAGAAACTAAAATATAAGTATAATTAATGCTAAAATGTATGTTGAAAGCTGAACATTCATAAATAATCTTTCATTACTTCACTGGAGATCCAGGGACCAATTGAATAAGTCATTAAGCTACCGATAGAAACGAAAGTAGCGGCCATCGCACCGAGAGCTCCACGAATTTTATTCTGGGCTATTTCACCCAGGTAAATTGGTACCGTCGTGTAAGTTCCACCAACTCCAAGGCCACTGACGAATCTCACGACGAACAGCCATTGAAAAGAGCCAACGAGATAGATAAAGCTCCAGGAAAACAAAAACGGAAGCGCTACGAGGCAAAGGTATCGTTTCCGACCAATAAAATTGACGAAGAAACCGGAAATGATTGGTCCAACACAGGCCCCCATGAACATCGCACTTGCCACCCACGCTCCTTCGCTCGACGTCAGAAACAAGTGAGATTCTTCGTTTCTCAGCTTTGGAAGAGCAACGGTTGGCCAAGCGAATGTAACTCCAGCAGTCAGCATTGCTAAATTGGCTATAATTTGGTTTCTTCGTTACAACGAGCCTTCGTCCCTTTGTTATTTAATTTAATTTAGTTGAACAAAAAACATACCCGCGAAACCAGCTAAAAGCTGAGGACCAATTTTGTATTTTTCTTCTTGCTCCTCCTTTCGGCGCTCATTTTTATCAAGGTTATCCGTCATTTGCGCAAAAACTGCAAATTAATTGTTTCCATATCATTAACATTGTTTCCAACGAATACGTTACTTACTCTTCCGTTATTTTACTCACAGTGTATCCTCGTACAGTCATGGGATTATATAGATTCCCTGATCATAAAAATTTTCGATATTTAGAATGAATCAGCATTCCTTGAAACTATAAACTTATAAATTGAATATACATGTATATTTAATCTCTGTAGGAGAAACTTATAAATAATACTCGGTTGTCTCGACAAGACTCCTTTCGAAAGAGTGCATAAAAGTGAAATAATCTTTTTGACGTAAATTGTTTACATGTCTATAATTATAAAGGAAAAAATTGTTCGTTTAGCACTAAAATACCAGATAATACTCCAATTGGCTCCAATTGTCTTCTTTAAACTATCGCTATATCTATTGGGGCAATTACTGCTTTTCCTATAAATAAAATTTGTTTCGTTCACGATTGCCAGAGCAAAGTCGAACTGAAAGGGATCATTGAATTTAAGTCATTCAGGAAGATATTCCTAGAAAAAATGCAGGGATTTCCAGGGGGCAAAGGATCGATGAGTAATTGAAAAAGGTCTACGTGGAATAAGATGCGAGGTGCCCTGTTAAGCGATACGTGGAAAGATAGCAACGAGCTACTTAAGGTGAGACACGATTTCAATGGTATTGCGTAAGATTACAAATTTTCAAGTTCAATCAAGCTATAGACCTGTATTTCCAAGTTATATGCATTCGTGGAAATGAATGTTGAGCGGGAAATAAATGCTTCCTGGGACAATTGCGATGATTTTAAATTTTCAAAAAAGGAGAGTTTAATAATAAATTTCTTGGGAAGGAGTTTGGCATGGTTTTCGGGGCAGAGGAGTAGGAGTGATAAAAGGAGAAACGGAGGAAAGGAGCGAGAGGATCGACGCGCAAGAAGATGGCCATTGGGCGGTGGTGGCGCGTTGGTGGTGGGGGAAGAAGAGGGATGGTCGTATTTAAAATAGCATTTGTGGCTGGTCGAGGCTGGAGAAACTTAGTCGTGGTGAAACCGTGCGGGCGATTGCACGATTTCAATTGACAGCGCTTGGCGTTCATTCGTGGCACGTGACGGATCATCGAGAAATCGTGCGGAGTGACTCGTGGTGGCAGTTGGCACCGTTTAATCCCTCGTTGTTGCCGATCCAACTCTGACAGCTCGTAATCATCGATTTGCTCGCGCGTGGTGCCCCTTCGTTTCCAACACTCGTACGTACGTCCACGCTTATATACTCTTTTTGCACACACACGCATACACACGTACACGTCCTTAAAATAAATTACTCAGTCCTTTTGAATATGTAAAAAAACTGTAATCTCCCCCCCCCCCCCCCAAACCTTCCCCTGTCCTTTTTGAAACGTGTTAAAATCCAAATTGCTCTCGTTCGCTCTGATCGTTCGAATGCAATTTTGATTAACGCAAATTGAGTCACGGATGTATTAGCACGTGGCATTGTTTGATTTGCATGAATCTCCTCATTGGAATATTGCGCCGTTTTGCAGCCAGGCAAAACAAGCTGAAAAATGGCAGCGTTGCTGCGTTTCTTTGGATTCGTTTCGTCCGTGGATGACTCGAAACTCGACGAGGCAACCGGTTTGACCGAGAGGCAAAAAAAACTGGTCATTAATACGTGGGCCAGTTTGAGAAAAGACCCGGCAGGAACCGGAAATGTAGTTATGAGCTCGTGAGTAACCTCATCTATACTAGATATTTGTAAATAACTATACTAAATTATCATAAGTTCATCGATCAGACTTTCCGAAAATCGTTTTTAGAATCAGTATAAGAATATTCTTACCGCAATCATGACTATACGTAATAGCCATTATTCAGTTATATATATAATGTACCATATATATGTTTGACGAGTCAATAACCCTTGGCACGTGGTAGTCCATTTGACAAAAAATATATCAGGGTTATTTGGAATTAGTAGAGTGGATTTTTTTCTAACGCGATTATCATCAATAAGCATCCATTACCGTCATTACGGTAGCCATTATAAGAAAGATTATTATCTTCCATGAAAGAGCTCATTCAGGGTTTTTAACTCATCAACTTCTGTAATTGGATCATAGCTCGCAATTACATTTAACACTCGCTCCATTTCTGTTTTTCTACGTTGCGCCGCAGTTTCGTATATCCTGCTTGTTTGCCGATTCGTTCGTTCAATCGTTAATCAGTTTGGGACTCTCGAGATTGATACTTTATTCGTAACTGAATAATCGCTTAGATAACATTGAAAGGTGAAAGTCGGAATTAAAATCTTGGCGCGAACAGCGATAAAATGAAATTTATTGTGTAACCGCGAACGATAAGGAAATTTGATAGGACGCATACTACATACGAAAATTGCGCAGTATTTATGGTTTTGAAAACAAACAAGTGGTAATGGACAAAAATAATAAGGCGGATGTACAAAAATAAAACGTTCGACGAATTTGCACTTTTGCGCGAAAGAAACTCGACCGACCAAAGTAAACTTTGCAGGATTTTCAGATTAGATAAAATGCGAGGTGTTCGCCTTGAGCCGTACACTTATATATATATATATATATGTACGTGTATATACATGTATATAGCATAAAGGAAGAGAATATCTAAGGCGTAAGAACGCGTAATTGTTTTGATCCAACTACAATAAAATTATATAATTAAGAGGAACTATATCGTTTAAATTAATCGAATCAGTGCGAATGTGGGAGGATCGAACAAACGGAGGAGAGTATAAAAAGTGGAAAGGCTACTGTATACATCAAGTGGCAATACGTATATAAGTATTTAACGAAAGATAGATTTGAACCGCTCGTTACTGCTGTCACGCCGGCTTAACTTTATTATGCATCGTCTATCATTCCAGCCAACGAGAATTATCATGTATCGTGCGTTTTTCCTGTATCTATATATGTGCACAATTAGTTGGAAAACATTTTATCAGCCATTGCACGTTTGCAACGTAATGAATATTTCATTTGGTATTCCGATCGTGCAGCTACTATCATTATTATCAATAACCGTTGGTAATTGTTGCACTATAAATTTCTGAACTATAAATCTTGATCGACTGGACGGGCTCGTAAAGATGTTTACTTCTCTCCTCCATCGATATCAATTCTCAAGATGAATATCGATTTACACGCATAAAACATGAATCACCGGTGGAGATGGTTTCTGGATCGAATTTTTCCTCGATCAGTGTGCTCCTCGTTATTGACATTAGGATTGGAGAGTGTTATATATTAGAGGATTATCACAGCATGGAATTATTGACTGGGACTATAAATGACTCTGATGATTCTCTTATTTATAGATTTTTCACCAAGTATCCGGACTACCAGAAATACTTTGAGGCTTTCAAGAACGTTCCTATCAGTGAGCTGTCGACGAACAAGAAATATCAGGCACACTGTATCAGCGTAATTACAGCATTGAGTAATATAGTAGACAGTCTGAACAATGCGGAATTATTGACGGCCACTCTGACCAGCCTAGCCGAGAGGCATCAGAAACGTGGACAGAAGCAGGAACACTTTGAGGTGTGCAAAAATCGATCGATACGATTCAGCCAAATTATGCATACATGCATATTGTGTATATATGCTATATAGAGAACCTACTCTTCTATTTTTAGAATCTCAAGGGTGTAATGTTGGAGGTACTGGGAAAAGCTTTGGGCAAACAATTTACAGCGGAAGTCGAGGAGGCTTGGGAAAAGGCACTTTCCGCGGCCTTCGGCATCATTTACAAAGTTCTCACCTCTTAAGCGTCCGCGATTCGTTAAAACACTGTAAATAACTGCGATCAACAATGTTTGCGTCATGACAAAGAGAAAAACTGCTGAGAGAACCGATGAAAGATCTAATTTCTATCGAATATGTATATATATACATATATATATATATAGATATATTAATACGTAAAAACACAATTCTCTTCTTCTCTATGTATATGTATGTATATGTACGTGAGCGACTGTAACAAAATATATATTTTTATTTATGACAATAATAAAGATTAACGCGAGATATTTTCTATGTGACACTAATTCGTACAATAAATCATTGTTAAAAATGCAAACTATTCCAGCCTTTGAATTTCTTCTCCTCTTCAATTACACCATTCACCGTACAAGAGAATTTCGAGCAAACTTACTCACGTTTCGCGAGAGCGACTTGTTCTATGAAAGCGGTCGGATGCTTCGTACAAAGATGACTGTCATTTTGCAATGATGTCTCGCATAAATAGGAGTCGACAATTACTATCATTCAATCCCCCGTCCTCGTCTGTAATTTATATAGCTTTCAAGAGGCATTCGCTGATAACGAGAGAATTACAACAGTCAATAAATTTTCCCGAACGCTCAGAAATCTCGTTAATTACAAATTTATCAATTAAGTGACTATTGCATCTTTCTATTAATGTTTCACGCTGGTTTTTTCTATCATCGTGAGACATTCAGGAATTTACGAGGTTTTCTGGAATCGCTGAGTAGTTTTTTGGGAGAATTCTACGCACTGGGGCGTTAGTGTATTTTAAGATCACCTTCGTGGCCTCTCTCTCTCTCTCTCCCTCCCTCCCTCTCCCTCTCCCTCTTACACACGTAACGGAAGTCTTAGCTAAACGTGACGAAATAAAATGGACAGA
Organism: Prorops nasuta; assembly: GCF_024137725.1. Lineage (NCBI taxonomy): Eukaryota > Metazoa > Arthropoda > Insecta > Hymenoptera > Bethylidae > Prorops > Prorops nasuta. Next base: position 7,800,566 of record NW_027116802.1, on the reverse strand, counting down.
AGTGCTGTTATCGTAGACGGCGTCTTGAATCGTTGCAGTCGCGCGTCGTGCGGCACAATTGCCATTCAGTATCGAGCGGTCCGCTATGGCCACGGTATACAATCGAATCCAAGGTCTACTCGGCTCGACCGAGTAAGATAAAGCACACCGAGCGCCAAAACCCTTCCAAACCACTCGTGCTACACCAAAGACAATAAATACACAAGGAGATTCTCAGCCACGATCGAATGTTACATCAAACCTGACGTTTCTCCGACAGAATCTTTTCATTTCCGAAGCATCGTTCAAAAATGGGACTGATCACCAGCTACGTTTTTCGACCTTCCGAGGAGGTGGTCCAGGTGGATCCTGCCACTGGATTGACTACCCGACAGAAGAGGATCGTCAGGGACAGCTGGGCAATTTTGCAAAAAAATTCCATCGCTTCCGGTGTTGCCATTATGACCAGGTAAGATCTCTCTCGCGATTCGCTGATTTTTTAATATATATATATATATATATATATGTAGAATCATTAGAGGTTGGCTCTACGTGCAGCGTTAATCGCGTTCGGTTGATATCATTGCGGGGGTTTTCAGTTACTTCAAGGAATACCCGGAGCACCAGAAAGCATTTCCACTGTTCAGGGACAAACCTCTGGAAGAATTGGCGAACAGTAAAAAGTTTCAAGCTCATTGCCAAAGCATCATGTCTACTCTGAGCAACGCTCTGGACGCTTTGGACGACGTCGAACTGATGGATGCCACATTGCAGCTAACTGGCGAGAGACACGGCAAAAGGGGTCAACGAAAACAACAATTTCTGGCAAGTATATATTATTCACATTCTGGATTATCTCGTTGTCTTTGAAATATTTCTCGATATGGATTTTGCAAATATTTTACGTTTTTTATATTGAACGTTCTAGGATTTGAAGAAAGTTATAATGACAGTATTAGAGAGTGTATTTGGAGCTAAATTCACACCGGAATTTGCCACAGCTTGGGATAAAACTATAGATTTATTATTTTCTAAGATTTTCCTGGGAATGGAGAACTCTAATTCTTAACATTCAAATTGTATTATTTTAAAATTTTTGTATATCAATCTTTAAACTGTAAATAAATATTCCGCTACGTTTTCGTAAATTCTGTTTCATCCGTTGTCTCCATGGTAGTGTTTCTTTCGCTATTTGAGCTAGTCTCACTTTCTTCGATCCGTTGTTCTCTTTGCCGCAGTAATTCATCTTCCTCGTCGGCTTTTCTAGCACGTAAAGGGATTTAGGATTATGGAAAATGTAAATGTCTTTTTTGTAAGTAATATAATTCGAATATTACCTTCTCACCTTCCTCAAGTGAGATTTAATTTTGTAATGAATGATCGCACCGATCAGAGTAAGGAAGGTCCCCAATAGTCCTAGTAAGATTGCCATCAAAATAGTATCAATTTGGAGCCAGGGATCCGCTTCTTCGGGTTCCTCGAGAGGTTCGATCATGAGGGGGTAGCTGAATAAAACGAGAAGTAAAAATAAAAGATTACGACCATGTCTTCCAAAAGTTTTAGCCATGAGGGAATAACTGACAAAATTATAAGAAATAGAAGAAAATTTTGAGAAACGACGTATATAAAAAAGGTAAAATTAAGCAGAGTGGTGCAATCGTAGAAATTGGCAATTAAGAATGGATTTAATGGTATATTACTGACGAAGTCTCGGTTTCCTGGTCTCCAAGTTCCCCGAATGGTCTGCTCATGGCCGTTCCGAGATCTCTGGCAATTTGCCGGAATGCCGTTTTGCCGAGCCAATCCGCCAGATCGTTCCGATTCAATTGTCTCAATCTGTGTACGATCGCCTCGTGCGTGCCGCCCTTTCCCTCCGAAGGCGAGACGTTCCAATGCAGCAAATGCTCCAAACACGGGATCTCTTCATCCACTTTTCGCTCTACAATTTCATCATTTCCATTCGTCAACTTCGGCCCAGAAATTCCCCTCTTTCGCCTCAACTATACGAGCCTCGTCACTCGACAGGATGATTATGATCATTTATGTAATATTCGTGAAAACAAATCGAGCCTCTGTGAACTTTGCACACGATTCACGGGAAAAGCAACGTTGAACGACGTTTTATAACGATGTCAATTAAGATTTTTTTGAATAATCGTTATTTTATATATATATATATATATATATACGTTTAAAACAAAGAGAGAGGGAGAGAGCGACAGATAAGACACTTTGATCTAAAATTATACTTTCATTTTTGTTCATTATTAAAGAGTTGAAATAACAAATGATGAATATTTATGAGGTTTACCAGCCGCTGCTAGGTTATTGGGCAAATCGTAAGTGGTATAATGAAGCGCCGCAATGAGTCTTCGACACTCGAAAGGATCCAAATGGTTGGACAAATACTGCAGCTCATGAATATTTACGTCTATAGTGGCGAGGACTCCCCACCCACTCACCAAACACGCCAAAACCACTAACAAATTAGAAACTGTCATCGCTGAAATTCAAGGATTTTCTTCGATTGAAAAAAAGCTGCGAGTCTAATAATAACAAGAATGCATCGATGCTAGATAATTAATATAGATTTTTGCGAACGTTTGATGATTTTGGTATGGACAAAGAGTCGCGCAGAGGTTTTTACGAGAGAGAGAGAGAGAGAGAGAGAGAGACAGAGACAAAGATTCGTTTCTCTTTTGTTTTCAAAAAGTCTTTTTATTTCTCTTCTTTTTCATCTTTCTCCTTCTCCTTTTTCTCGTACACCTGCAACAGCCAACCGGTGAGTCTTCCTCGATGAATATCGAGCTTTTCTCAGGTATCCCGTTCAAGGCCACAGAAATATTTTCAATGTTCTGTGCTGCAGGGATTTCCGATGGTTCCCGCTTCCTTTTGCTGGCTCTTCTCAATTTCTTCGGGGACGTCCCTCTGCTGAAGACTTTCTTCCCTTTCCCCGGGCTTATCGAGTCAAATTTGCTGGAACGAATTCCTCTCGTTAAAGCACATTTTACCTTGAAGCGTACGCGACTTCTCCTTGCAACGACAAATTCTCAATATCTGATTATATTTGGAATGACTGATATACCAACCTGTATCTATGACCTCGTAATTTTGTCACGAGCGACATTATTCTGTTTCTCAAAAATAACGTGAGGACGCAACTTATTATCGCAGAGGTCGCCAAGAGAACTCCGGTGATCGTCAATGATAGCCTCACTGGAAAACTATTTGCTTTAAGAAACTCGAGCAATTTTTCACAATTTATCTTCCCATCAGCAAGACAGCTACCTTACCTTCTGGCGACTTGCCAGTAGAGTTGTTCTTCCTGCTCAACGTCTCCTTCGCATTGTCAATCTTTTTAACCTTTGACCTGTCGTCCTCGTAATCGTCGCTATATCGCAGTGATTTTACGATCCGGTCCAATTAAGAAATGGAAAAAACGAAGAAACAGGAGAATACTTACTCCCAATCGTCCAAAGACTCGACGTTTCTAACGGCTAAACGTTTCCCAGGGCCAAAAATCTCTCCGTTCTTCTCGGCAGTTTTTTCGTTTGGTTTAACGAGACCCTGAAAAGAATCTGCTTCGGTTGGGACAAGGAGAAGTGCGAGTGAGATAGTCAGGAGGAAATACAATTTTTGCGAAAGCATCGAACTTTTCATCGACCCATTTTCCGAGCTCTCCCTCTCTCCCCCTCTCTCTTGCTCCTTTTAGGTTAAGAACAATCGATTTCCAGTTGAGCCAAGAATTAGGTTAATAAATGCTAGCAGTGTTATCGCGATGGATCCAGCCTCAAACAATTCCCATTGATCAATCAAAATGATTCGTTTACGATGAATCTTTTATGGGGACTCTACGTTTTGATACTCTTCCATCCAAAGGTAAGTCAGTCTCTCGTGAAAACAATAATTATTATAACCCCTCTTCAAGGTACCAGATGATGAAAAACTGTTAACAATATTAATACAGAGGGATATCAAAATTGATAACATGCACGTGACACAAGGATGTCAAGAATTAATCTTAATTTGTCTGATTTTCAAGCGAAGTCTTCTGGCGAGGGGAGAAAATCTCAGCGAGGAGGAATTGAAGTTTCTCGCTAAAATGATGAGTCCACACGAGTGTTCCCTAATCTTGCAAAAGATCAACGTGAAAAAATCGTTCGAATCGTCGGGTAATCGTGAGGAAACCGACGGTCAATTGGAAAATGAGAAAAATTGTCTGTTGGAGTTGGAGGAGTGGAACAAGTTTTCAGGTTAACCATGAAAGGCTGAACGTAATATAGTATACATTAACCGTGGGTGTTGGTATAGAGGAGTTTTCAACGAAATTTTTTCGTGATTTATTTTATTCTTTCAAGTGGACAGGAGGGGCAAGGATGTGCGTCCTGCGTTGATCCTGGCGTTGAAATCTCTGGGCAGACCAGATTTAGTAAGATTCTTAAAAAAGGATCGGACGATAAGCAGGGAAATTAGAAACTTCCTTTATCCCGAATTGTTTAACAAAAATTTACAAGACGCGCAAGAGGTGAGAAGAGTTCTTCGGGGTGCAAAACATTCGGGAAAGAAGGAAACTCCTGGAGCAGCAAAGGGCAAGAAGGGAGCAGCGAAGAAAAAGTCGAAGCAAGAGAAGAAGGAGGATGTCGAGGACGAGGACGAGGAGGACCTCGAGAAAACCGACGACAGCCACTCGAATTCGAGAATTTGGGCGATAGGGGGAGGCATTTGTGGTGGTTTGTTGCTCCTAGCCAGTGCCATAGTTTTTCTCAAATGGAAAATGAACGATTTCTATTGGTCCTTTGGGTAAGTGTTCTTGAAATTGCAAATTTTCTTCCATTTTCCAGCTGAGTAATTTTCAGGAAAAAAGTATGCTCGGACGAGTGTCCTTGGCGGAAAGAGGATGATAAGAAGCCCTTGTGCGACTGTGAAATTCGGGAAATGAGAAGGCAACGCGAGGTCTGTGAGGACCAGGACACTTCTCAGTCGGACAAATCTTGTTGTACAGCCTCGGAGAGCACGGATTTCTCTCAGGTGTGCGTTCACGAGAGAGAGAACGAGAGGAGGAAAAGGAGGAGGAAGAAAATGCAGAAGAAACTTAAGAAGATTAAAAAGGAAAAAAATAGAACTAATAAGAGGTGAGAGTCGATGCAAAAATTTCCTCGATTTTTATATTCATAAAATACTGGAGAAAAAAACATAGAAAGAAACAAATATTATTATCTGCACAGCTTTGGCGAAATTTCCCAGCAAATCGATTTAAGGGACTGTCAGGACAAAATTGTTCATATTCTGAGAAAGCAGTTTGGAGGCTGCGAGTGCTGCAAGTGTAGTCCCAACGTTGGAGGTATGATTGGATAAATGGTGATAATTATTTGGGAGAAAAAAATGTTGGATTCCTTAATTTTTAGAGGAGGAGAGTGGGAAGATGTGCAAGCTTTATCAACAAAAAGGCACGTGTACAGATCGAAGGTGCAGGTTGAATGTAGCCAGGAAAATTATAGAGTCAATAATGAAAGACTCGAAGCGTGCAGAGAAACGGTTGAAAGTGAGAAAGAAGCGAAAATTGAAGAATTGTTGCGATTACTCGGACGATCCATCGACTCTGGAAACTTGCACGGAGGATAATTGCGATAGTGGAAGATCCGAAGAATCGCCGGAAATCGAGGACAGCGAGTTTGGAGGGGGGGAAAAAAAAAGAAATTTTCTTTAAATCAATTATCTTTCCATCGGTAGAATTTTAATATCGAATTGTTTTCTTGCTTTGTGGCACCTCGATCGAAGCCTGATCTTTGTTTATTAACGGTAATTTGAGATAAGGTTTGGTAACTTGGACAAATATGCGTGAAGTGATTGAAAAAACCGGAGGTGAGGAAAAAAGTGGGGGAAGAGGAAAAATAGAGGAGACTTTTTAAAAGGAAAATCGAATTTTATTATATATAGAACGACGTTGACAATATTTGATTTGGAGTGTACAAAAGCGTCTGGAAGAATTAGCATAAATTAATCGGTTTCTCACGACTGACTTGTTGACAGATTTTTCAAAAATCTAATCAACCATCTGTTTCGTCGAATAAACTGGTCATGCGCATTTAACGAGCTATCGCGCAAATACAAAATTAGATAAGAAATTCGCTTCTGAGAATCTTTGAGCTAAATTATCTCAGTATAAGAGACCTTCGATTCCCATAAAGTTTTTCACATTTGCTCGAGCTGATCAGAGTGGTGTTTTTCATACGTCGATCACTCGCTACTGTCCTGATGCTCGTGTATTTGTTCAATCTTATCGCCAATTGCAAAATTTACTGGCACGAGAACTACCGAGGCACGGCCGTGAAATTCGTCAAATCACGATTTTCACCCGAAAACCATTTATTTTGTCAAAAGTGGTAAAAGAGTTGCAATAAATTCACTGATAACTAAATGGAAGATTCATTATATAAGAAGATAATTGTTGTTATACATGGAGTTTTAATAGTAAATAACTTATTGATTTTTGACACGTGGTGTGGGGAGTGACAAGAAATAGATAAAGTGGAGAAAATAATTTAAATTACAAATCTAACTAATAGCAACATGACTTTAACGAGAAAGTAGAGAAATGAATTACAAAATTTATATTAATATTTAAATTACCCCCCGTATAATTACAGAAAATATTAATTTGTCACGTGGGACCTTTTTGAAACTCTTTAATACTTGGATTCAAAAGAACACTATGTAAAACTATTGCATTTATCATAGAGTTACCGAATTAACTGAATTTTTACATCCACACTCAAAGTCAAATTAAAACGTGTACCCTCTGTATAATATAAAGGGATGATGATCGTTAAAAGCACTCGTATTTAATAAAAAGCGAATCGTTGATAATTGGCGTGTGATTTGGGGAACAACAGGAAGTTATGTGTATGAATTTCACGAGAAAGTGGAAAGAGACTGTCACTGGCAGACCGGGCCGGTAGTCCGGAAACTACTGAACGTTTATGATCGATGAGCTAATCTGCTTATTTTAGCGCGTTTGTTTCAAACCAAGTATGGAATCGCAAAGAGAGAGAGAGAGAGAGAGAGAGAGAGAGAGAGAGAGAGATAAAGCATAGGGCGGAATCAGCAAAGCGCCATTCTCCATTTTGGAAAAGTCAACACAGCGCGCACGACCATAAGTTGTACGAAGAAGTCATGAACCGTATAAAAGAGTCCGCCACTCCGCGCATTATTCAGTCTGAGCCAAAATGACTACAACTATATATCTCGCCTCCTTCCTCGTTATTCTCTCAGCTGGTAATTACGAACCTTCTTAATTATCTTCATTAGTGAAAAAATTGTTATTTATTTTCCGCATACTTCTTAAAATGTTAAATTCTTCCAGTATCGGCTGCGGACGAAATCAATTTGGGTTTGGTCTCCAAAGCGTTTGGAGAAAAAATTGAATCCTACGATGTTAGGCCACTGGAGCAAAAAGTCCCTTATAAGAAATTCTTTAAGAATTTCTCCAACATAACGATGGAGTTGATCAACGATATCAGCGTCGAATTGTACAGACAGGTAAGTTGAGAAATTTTGCAATTTTAAGAAACGAATAATTTATCCAAGAATCTTAATTATAATTGATTAATGAATTATTCCTCGGTGGACATTCAGGCCAGAATGGAGTCCCAGCTGGTGTGCAACGAAGTGGTGAGCGCGGCTGACTCGATCGATTATCAGATCAATCAGACTCTGCAGGGTACGCCGAAAGTTCAAACGAGTTTGAACGAGACCGTTTACAAATTATCCATTCGTTTCATGAGATTTTTGAAACTGAAGCCTGGAGAAGCCGGCGTGGCCCATCCCGTAAGTATAATATTATATATATATATATATAGTCTCGCGAAGGGACGCGTAATAATCGCTGAATTTTCTTGGATTTTCCGCAGCAATTGCCAAAGCTCCCAGCTCGGGACAGCGATTTCAACTTTTTCACCAACTACCATACGGCGAATGAATTGTTTCTGGAGTTAAACAAGATCTTCGACACTCATTTGTCAAATATTCGACTGTTGCTCACGTCGAGTTACCAAAGAGGCTGGTCCGCTGCCAGAAAGATCTTGAAACGTATGCAGACTCAATTTAGGAACGAGGTGATTAATTTGTTTCCATTTTCCTCGCAACGATTTATTGACTTGTTGGAATTAATATTCACGAGGAGCTTTATTTTCAGTTCGTGAATGGATACCAGCTTTATAATTATGGCATGGTGGCCAAGAGAATGTTGAGCAAGGAAAAGACTCTGTTGGTTCTCGTGGATGGACCCGTATGGTCCGAAATGAGGCACTACGGGAAACTCGTGGAAAAAGCCTTTGACGCAGTTTTCCCCACCCCCGAATCCCGATCCGAGTATAGCAAACTATTTATTAATTCTGAAACCTAGTCTAGTCCATTGGAGAGCTAATCTATTTAAATCTAATTATAAAAATGATAATGGACACGTGTATTACGCAATGTGGACACAACTGTATATATACGTAAAATTAATTTACGATGTACGAATTTTGGCAGCTCGATCTTGCTAATATTTCGTATATCCATAGTATTTATTATCTCTTATGTATAATTATGTACAAATTATATCCATGACTCTTCTCCCTGTTCTTCGGTGCCTTAAACGAAAAGCTCGATTAAATATTTAAATATTGTAAAAAATGTTTTAGTAAAATTACCTGTATATCATTTATATTCAGCATAAAACAATAAACCAATGCACTGATAACGACGACATTTAAATGTTTTATGATTTACATGTGTAAAACAGATAAATATTGCTGAGAATATAATAAAATTGTATTAATCTGTACCCGCGAGGAAACCTGACAATCTGCCTGACCTTCATCGGACAATAAAAGTTTATGCTCAATATTACATTGTCTTAAAAATTTATCCTAAAAGTGATAAATTGGCTGAGCTTTATTAAATACCGCATGAGAACCGTAATAACTGTAATAATTTTTAATTTTACCTACTCAAAATTAATATAATTTAATTAAGATTAGTCAATTTGTCAATGTAAACGGGAAATGGTATTTTATTTAGACAAAAGAATCTATGCCGCAAAATTATCATTCTCATGTATTATATATACATATATGCATTATTATAAGATAAGTTCCTTTTTTTTCATAAAACATTTATGTTTAATTTAAAAGTATCATATCAATCCACAAAATTAACTTTACTGTCAATCGTTATTAATTATTTGCCATTACCAAAGATAGCTGAGCGAAAAATTGTATGTTCTTCGCGTCAATGTTACTTTTTGACTATAGTATAATTTGTTTTGAATATAATCGTTATTTCTTATAAATTAGGAAGATAATTATGAAGAGAAAAATATAATTTTGACTTTTATAATTCACAATCTCATTTCGAGTATTACAGAAAGTCAAAGAAAGCAAAAAAGCAAAAGTCTGGCAATACAAATTTGGTTGGGTTTACATGTTTAAAATGGCTGCTCCAATCGCTGCCATGTAATGAAGCCTTGAGTTTTCTGGTCAGTGGATACTGGTGAATACTGGTGGATGTGGATACAGTCATACAGATAGTATGTAGGATACTCACAGATACTGAGATTCAGCAAGTTTGTATTGGTTTATAGTATCAGCTAGCAGACGACTACTTACCAGAGACGACGATACTAGTAATGGAACTTATCGTCAGACAGGTAATAAATCCAATACAGTTTCTATTATATTATCGTTAATGAATAGTTATCCGTCTTACCGATCCACAGGTCAATTTCATTCTCAATGAAATATACTTGAAAGTGTTTGAAATTGAATTAATGCAAAATCAGTAAAACATCGGCATTGCGCACATCCATGATTATTGGAATTATCATAGCGTCTAGCATTTAATCTTTTATCTAAATTTTCTTATTTACTAAATGTACCTTTGACTTACAGTAAGAATTTTTAATAGTAATCAAAATTCTCGGTTTCTTTATATCCATAAATGAACGTTTTTATAGAACGTCACTTCTTTGCTAAAAATAGAAATGTGGGTTGGAAAAATCAATCTCTATTGAAAATATTTACAATCTCTTTCCTGTATTCCTTTTATACAATGGAAAAGCTTATACAGATTGTAATTTCAGTTTTTTCTTTTCCAGACATGCAGTCGAGAGCTAAATGCTAATACACTTGACTAACTGTTGATAAATTTTCAAGCTGAGCTTCTGCACAATGATGCTTTAATTTATGTATTTTATTGTCCTCCCAATACTCGTAAAAGATGTTAGATCCCATAACGGACTTAGATAATGGACAAAATACCAAACATTCTTTATACTTAGCTGTGTCTTTTAAGAAGCTATGCGTAGGGACCGTTTTCTTGCCTTTAGCTAGTTTAGTAATATGCTTTGTTACAGCATATATATTTCAGCAAGATGATATTCATGAAACTCATTGTAGGGTAAGAATCCTTGCTGTCATTTATATTTACATATAGTACTATTTCTTTTAATAAAAATATTATTTTTAGGTTTATAATGTTTTGCCATCAATTTCTGCAATCACTGGTGTATCTCCCCAAACCTATTTGTGGCGTATAAGTGTTGCTCTTCATATTGGGCCAAGATTGATAATTGCCAATGTCTACTACTCCTATTATTGCAAAGTACTCAAAAGTATAACGGATGTACCAACTAAAATCTTGGGCTATAGACTATTAAATTTATGTTATTGGCTGAATATTGCAGAAGTTGCATCTTTGTGCGGTGTTACCTACATTTCTAACAGAGAAAATTATGGTAAGTAATAAGTGGAGTCTATTATCGATTGATATGGATAACTGTAGTATAATTAGTATATTCTTATTATGTCAATTGATTTCAGCAATACACGAAAAAATTTTTATAGTATTTATGATTAGTTCTCTCACATACATGCTGACTGCTGTAAGACTAGGTCATTTGATAACCCCAAACTCAGAAAGCCTTCGGTACAAGCAGGCACTCTTTATTACAAGTATTGTCAGTACAGTAGGACTTGTAATTTTCTTCTTGAAACATAGACTGCTTTGTCATGATCTGGGTAAAAAATTAATGTGCATAAATATATTATTAACCTATTGCATAATAAGGTAGCTTACCTATCATTTATTGTTTTTCCCAACAGCATTTAGTTGGTTCTCATTATGCGAGTATGTGATAGCCACAGCAAATATGGGATTTCACTTTACAGTGATTCTGGATTTTCCAAAGGAGCAGCTTGTCGTAGGACATGATTTAACTGCCATAAAAGTGGATTAACAACTTAGAATAATATTCCTTCATCATTGTCATCTCAAAGTGCCTATTGTCTTTATCTGGAAGTACTTTTGATCAATTACTTAATAATAATTCTATAGTATTCAATCAGTTTATGTGATGCTGTACAATGCACAAAGCTGAAATTTGGTAAAATTTTGGCATTTTCGTTGAAAAGAATTTACTATATTATATAATTTTTTATTATAAATATTTTCCATTAAATATAAAGGACTTCTGTTTCCAAAATAAGGCATTGGCAACTTTCCAGATGATAAAGCATGACACGTAAAATGGCCTTTTAATTAGAATAATTTAAAGAAAGAATCTAGAATTGTAGTATTATACAATATCCTCTAAACAATCAGCACTTATATTTATATAGGGAACGTAATTCCAATAGCGATGAAATAGTCATCCGGACGTATTAATTAAATTAGGTAAAATACCATTTTTTAAGATGCCTTTGTAGAAAATTTTGCAAGGTGAAACATTCTAGTCGATGATATAAATTAATTCTAGTCGTGAATCAGTTTCCTGAGTTTACTTCCTAATGAGATCAAATCTGCATTTATAAAGCTGCACTTTTTTCAGTAATCTACTGAAATTTAAAGTATATGGAAGTGTGTGTAAAGGCATTGTAGAACCTAAAGAGAAAACTATTTATTCTGGGGAGATAAGTCTTAAAGATTTCATACTAGAATACAGTGATCAGACATAGTGTGATAAAAAGCGAAAGATTGCTGTTATTTCTTTAGTTGACAGGTGAATGCTAAGAACCATTGTGTCCCAAAACATTTTTGAATCCTTTATTAATAGTGAGATAAGATGTACGATGCTAACAGTTCCAAAATATTTGCCAATATGATGCACAATTGTTAAGATTTTGCTTCTTGATATGCCAAAGAAACTTTATTAAAGATTTATTATTAGATTAATATTTAAATTTCTTTACTGTAACTATTTCATATTATGGACACATGTACATTACGAAACTATGTCTTCTGATACTTCATTCTAGAAGCTTACAGTCTCAGCAGTATGAATTTAGATAGCACTTGCAATTTTGGAAGTATCCTTTTTGCACAGTTTTGAAACTAGGGATTAAACTTATGAAAAGCTTTATGTTCCTCTTATGAAATCATTGCAACTTATATTAAGTGAACGCGTATATAAAAGAGATTATAAAATTGCAACGTTAAAATTATTTAAAATAGGGCTATAGAAAAAAACTATATTTAAGCTACTGGTATTATGCAAAGTTTTCAATCTCACTGTGAGGCTTGCTCCTAATTTACTAGAGTGTAAAAATAAGTATGATGTACAGTTGTGGTTAGAATTAATAATAATTGCTAGATGTTAATTTGTGCCAAGAAGAAGCACTAAAAATATTACTATTACCGATGTGGCGTCGAACGGTTAATCAACATTCAAAATACTTTGGTGAATGAACTAATGTGATTTACACTTTACCTTGCTCCTTTAGTGTGTGTTAGGAAATTTCATAAGATTATTTAAATTGTCATTATTTTTATTAATGGAATGCAGTGTTGATTAAGAGTGAGTAGCCTTGACGATTGTCAAGACATTTAATCGATGCCAATAATTGGCACATCAATGACAGCTGCAAATTCTTTTTATAAGTCAGTGTATTATTAGTTACAGTTTAATCTGCAGTGATTGAACAAAGGTTTTATCAGTTTTATTATACATTAATATATACATGTACATATGTATATACCTCTTGAAGAAACAAGTATTTTTTTAAGATCAAACGCCAGTAAATTAAACATATCTGTCAAGGGGTGTACTCTCTAAACTCCTATTGTCCATAAATTCGTGCACAATCATAAATAACAATGAAACGGTAACAGTTAATGACAAAACAGATTATAGTTCCATTGACGGTAAAACAATTTTATTCCACTCAACGTATGATCTTCATATAGTGATTTATTTAATGTTTACTGTATCATGTATCTGTATGGGAGGCAAATTTACGAAAATTAAATTTACAAATCTTAATGGTAAAGGAAGGACAGAGGGAAACGCGAAAGTTAGTCGGATAGTGTGCTTTAGGGAATAGTTTAATCGAGCTTAGTTCAAGAGGCGGAAAATGTCTGTAGCGTGTAGTGAAAATAATGATATTTAATTATTAATGATATTAATCCCCGAGTAAAAATGACATTGTAAAATAGTGTAAATGATTTATGGTAGGTTAAACAGAGCGATCCTGTATTATAAATGAAATTAATCAATGAGAGTGCAAAACTTTTAAGGAAATGGACGAAGCAACGAGATTATGCTTAAATTATGTAAAAGAGACGATTAAACAATAAAAAGTTTAAAGAATTTCACTTACTCGTCGATCAATGCCCCATAAATTGTGTTTTACCTCAAATACGTCCTGTCCACTTTGAGCCAACTCTCTTTTTGAAAGTGCAGCTTTTCAGCAAGGACTCTGATGTCCTTTTTCGCGAAGGGAGCAACTGCGGTCCCCCGTGAAAGTTAATGGCAGTTCTCGTGGGTTCTGGTAAAATTACAAGGCGGTCTAGCTACTTCTCTTTATCTTCCAAATATTGCTAAAGGAAGAATAGTACCCTCTGCTTTAAACTTTTTCGACGTTTCCTTGATGTTCTGCTCCAGGGAAATTTTGCTCTGACTTTTCTCAGGGCTTTTCCGAGGATCACTCTCAGTCTCGACGCAAGGAGAATTCAATTTCGCACAGCAAGAGCTGCAACGCCAGACGAATCTTGGATCATGAACATTCGTGTCAATTATCGCTGGTGAATGACAGAGAGGGTGATAAGTCTCTTGACAATCCTGGCACTCGATCAAAATCAGCGGACCAAGCTTCGAATCCTTGCAAACCTATATCAATCGAGTGGCCTTACATCGATACTTTTCTCGCATGAAAAAACAAGATAATTACCCTGCAGACAGCTCCGTCGCTGGTTCCCTCGTCAGGAATCGAAATGATGGGAATTTCTTCTTCCTCGGAAAGGCACTCCTCTTCGTTCATATTCTCCTCGTATCGAGTTTCATTGATTTTATCGTAATCGTAAAGAACACCGCCAGATTTCCTCTCGAGGGCAATTTCGAGCATTTTCCTAAGTTTCTCCGTGCTGTCCTTTTTCACCGAGTGTAGCAAAGCGATAGCTCTGCGAATCTCCTCCTCGAACTCAGTTTGATCGGAATTCATCGCGGGAAAAATTGCTATAGGTACCTCTTTGCAAATGTAAAATGTAATAAGATGGCGATGATATCAAAGTAAACGAATTATTAAATCGTGCTTTGTCCGCCCTCAGCTGTTTTATTCGTGCAAAATTCAATCAGACTCGAAAGTCGAAGGAACGATGAGGCGCACGAGTGTAAATGTAAGTTATATATTTTTGCATTTTAACGCGAGAAATAATTTCAAAACCCAGCTGTGCTTTTCGAGACAATGCGCACCTACAAGAATATTAATTTATCAATTTAAGGGGGAAATCCACTATTAAAATATTTTACAAATGAAATAATTGCGAGTAATGTAAAGCGTGCCTTGAGTGACGGGCTCTAAATATGTAATAATAATAGCATCTCGTCGCAGAATAAACTGCATAGCTCGACTTTGCGAAGAATTTGATCGAAATCTGTCGCGATATTTCCCAGGTATGCCAGGTGAGACGCCACCCCACGGCGCGCGATCCTCTTATTCTTCAATATCTTCTTCATATTTCCCCGGCGAAGCATTACTATCGACCTTCTTCCTTCTCAATGTTATTGCTAAATAAAAAAAAAAAAAGCTGCCACAATGGAGAAACGATAAATCCTTATAGGAGAATTTCACGATAATACTATACATAATAGAAGAGAATAGTGAAAAGGACTCGCGAAGGATTATTAAAGGGTATATTTTTGATATAAAAAGGAGAGCAGGTAAAAATTGTTGAAGATGCTTGGTATTTTCGAATGCGTCATTCGCGTGATACTTTAATACCTTTCTATCGTATATAGCAACGAGTAAATCTCCGCCGTGATAAGACCCGCCAGGAATCTCACCCCCGCGGAACATCCGCCGTTATAAGAAATGTTTTCAAAGTTTATGAGGACGAGGTGAAGACTCGCTAAGGTGCCTTTCGCTTCCCTTCTCCTCCCTTTGTCCTTTCCATCTCACTTCCTCCCCTTCCTATTCGATAAAGTGGGAGAGTCATGATTCTCGCAATAAAAGCTCCTTTATCGTCCTTTTGCCCTCCATCTATCCCTTTTCGTGATATTCCTTTAATCAGTTGTGCGATTAACTAAAAAACATCCCCTCGCTTTTATCATTATTTCACTTTGCTCTTCTCTATATCCTCACTTCGCTTCCTACACTTTCATATCTGTATTATACTAAATAAAACACCAGTGGCAAATTGAACTACGAGAGGTTTTCAAGCAAATACCTCTTGAGGAGGGAGGAGGGGGAGTTTATTTCAGGGGGAAGATATTGTTATAGATGTTTAGGTGAAGTGGACGGGGGGGGGGGGGGGAGATGCTTTAACAGATTTGTATCCGTTTGTCGAGTGGTTCGGTAGGAGAAATCAGTTTGTTGGTGTTGGTAAATGCAAGTCTTCCCCCCACCCTCTCCCGCAACACCAGGTTTGCCATCCATGACCTCTTCCACCCCTCGCCGTTCCACCCCCTGAATATCCAGTCTAGTTGGAAGGGGTTAAGAGGAAGGGGGAGGGGGACCACGGTTCTGTGCGATATCCTGCATATCTCGGCATACCGTCCCCGTCGTTTCCGACATTGCTGGCCGCTTCGAGGAGGCCGAAAGGGGGAGGGGGTGGAATAATCCCACTCGTTCAACGTCTACGGCTCGTGTTTCCGGCCGGATTCCGCTCGATTTCACCCCCGAGCTTCCCCGACAAGCCACTTCGTCATAATTGAGTGCTGCAAAATCCCCAAATGTCACCTTCGAACATCATCGCCCACGAAAAAACAAACTTTACAAATTCGAAAAGTCAAAAATTCATCTCCTTCGATCAAATCGTTCTTTAACATTTTTATATACCAAACCAAATGGCGCAGAGTCCTTGGTTTCAGTTTGCAGAATAGATGTCACTCTTGAGAATGTTGTAGCACGAAAAAAGATGTTTGCTGATTCGTTTCCAAAAACTAGCCTCTTTCCTCCTTGAATTAAATATAGTTTTTAAAAATGTTTCCATCAACGATTTGTTTCGGGGGCCGACGTAGTGCAAAGATTTTTATTTTAGAGTTTAGAGAACGGAAGAAAATACTTTTGGCACGTCTCTATAACCACCAATGGAGGTTACCAAAAGCGAAACTCGCGCTGGGTGAACCGAGGGGACGACCAATTCCGCAGGTTTGCTTCGAATTCGTGACGTCACAAGAATGGTAGGGCCGTATCGCATTCGCACGATGCCTCCTCAAAGCGGAATGAAGTTATGGTCCAATTCCGGACCTCTTATACGATATCTAGCAGCCCTCCTCCTCTTCAGCGAACCCTTAAAATTCCGCTATCTAACCGAGAATTCTATCCCAGATTTCACCTCTGCACCCTTGCAACACTGAAAATCACCACGATATAAGAATTTCATTGATGTATGGGTAGGGAAGATTTTATCTGTAAATATCGAGGAGAGTTTGCAAAAGAAAATTTTGTAATGCCACTTCGAAGAAGGAAACGGCGTTAGCTGGAACGGACTTATTGTTGTCGGCAGAGATTTTAAGAATTATTTACTCGTGGCTAGAGGCACAACATTCGGTATCAAATTGCTTTCCGCAAAGTCGGACTTGCAGTATTTGAAAGCGGCCCACGCTGTCAATTCATTATTTGCGATGTAACCAAAGCAGAAATCCGCGGCGGGTGAACGGGATTCGTTTACTCCTATTTGTTATTTCTGCAACGTCGCAAATTTTTCACCCGCCAATCAACCATTGAATTACAATGGTTGACAATGGAAAATAACACTTATTTAGGTAGTGTACAAAATTTCTTTCTGGCTTAGCAAATTTTATTCAAAATGGTTATTGACAGTTTAAATTAACGTAATTATCAACTCCTGCGGTTTTTAATTGCGTTTACATACTCTCCATTTCCGCAAATATTAACGGATTGTTGTCAGTTCAATGGTGATTTTTGTGGGTAGAGCAAGCCAAGCATTTTATTTTAGACTTTGAGCGTGTAAACCTTTTTATTTGATTAACAGTGAAATCAGTAATTCCTTTTTTTACTCTAATTACAATCATATTACCGAGATAAAATAAGGTTATGATAGTAGCATAAAGTAAAGATTTGATTTATGCAATATAATTGTCGAGAACGACCGTATAATCTCTATTGCATACACAGGAGAGATAGGAAGGATGGAATATGGAAATAGAGGGAAAACTCGTAGATAAAAGGAAAATATGTGCGTAAAAAAGTTTCGACATGGTGCGTAAGCGAGAGGGGGTTCGGGTGTAACCGGTGGTTTTCGTAAGGTATCGGGTTGCTCTCGGTAGGACTCGTTGGTCTTCGGTGATACTCGGCTTCTGGTTTCTCCCGCGGCCGCAAAAGCGGTGTCAGCGGATGCGCAGAACGGTTGCGCAGCGGTTGTGTGCGTTGTCCAGATTCTTTGTGCCATTCCTGGCATACCAAAAACAAGAGTGGTGACTGCGCTCGTATTTACCGGGGTGCAGCCCTGCGCGCTAATATAACGTGCGATTTTCCGCGTGAATCGGACGCCACGCAAGGTCGCCCAGTGGTAAGTAGAAACAGCAAAAATCCATCATAAACGTCATAAGTGAATATTTCCTGCGATTCCCCGAGCGTCCACGCCCGTCCACGGCGTCCTCAGCTAGCGCCAGAAAACGTCAAGCAAGTCGAAATTCAAACTAACCTTACCGAGCCCAACGAATTAATCCGCTGCCGAATCCCCCGGCTATTCTCACCCTTGCCATTCAAACACTTGCTGAATTTATTACCAACGCGTCAACAATTACACGTAGAAATATTTATTGTTATCACGGACGCCGTGAAATTTTTCCCGGGAAACGAATCGTGTTAAACGACTACTGGTGCTGATATGTAGTGTAACCTGAAGGAGCTTCATAGGATTCTGCGGAACGAGCACTATATGTCGACGTTGACCGACTATCTTTGTGATTTGCATCCTACCTGGCTAAATCTCAACAAAGATCCTCGAAAACTATATATTGAGAATTAAGGAAAACCGAATCCAGTTTGATTTTTAGCCATGTGAGTAGAAGTATTCTATTTCTGTTTTTTTTTTCTGTCATTTGTTTCACATAAACTTTTTCGTGTTCGAAATTTGTTGCGCGACAATCTGAAATAGACAGTGAAATATGTTTTAAAGACTAATTTTATTACTTCTTTTCTTGTCTCTCATTGTATCAATGAATTTCAATTTGCAAGCAAGTTGTAAAGTGTGTCGGTTCTGAATAAGTACTTTACGCAATTTTTCAATAACCAAATCAATTTAAAGTGTAATTAAATTATATTATTCAGTGATTGTTCGATGATAATATCTGTAATTATCAGAATGACGGTGGATCGTTGAATCTTCAAGAATTTCTAGAAAATTTGAATATAGCGAGCGTGCGAGCGTATCAGTTTTGGAGTAAAATTTGAAAAATATGTGTGAGAATTTTTTAGGATTAGAATGAAGATAATTTCGGCGAGAGGTGTTGGGAGAATATAGTTGAAGCGAGATGCGAGAATGGTGCTGGGGGAGGATAAAAAGGGTGAAAAGGAAGGATTTTTAGTGGGTTGTTGTGGGAGTGGGTGGGTGGAGGGTGGTAGTCGTTGAGGAGGGGAAATATTCGGTTTGTGGATATAGTCAGCTGTGTCTTGGTAGGTGCTGGCGGAGGGAACGCACGTCGCTTTAGTTGAGGTTAGAACGACTCGGCGAGGTGGTAGTGGTGGTGGTGGCTGCGTGCGTTTCCCTCGCTAGCGCGCCACGACAGAAACGTGCCCGCCTGCTGCCGGCCTGCTTGCTGCCTGCCAGCGAGTCCTGCTGAGAATTCGCGTGCTCAATTATTGATCCGCGACGGCCTGTGCGTGCGAAAAATCCTCGCCAACTCCAGGAAGTCCACCTAAACATCGCCGGCCTTCCCCTGGAGCGGCATTGTTGCCCGCTTGCTCTCCGCAACTGACAACTTGCTTATAACCTCGCAAAACGCAACCCCCGCCACATCTTACTGCAATATATATATATAGGATAATTTCGAGAACTCTACCAACGACCGAATACACTTTTCCCAACAGTTTTTTTTTCATCAAAAACTACAAATTTCTTTGCCCCCTCCCTCTACTTTCTCTCACACCCATTCAGTGGCATCGAGCCCAAGAAGATTATTAAGGAGAAAAAGACGCAGTGTGCTACATTGGTGTTGTGTTTTTGGAAACAGTGCGTGCTAAAAGATCATTGTGTTTTTGGCTGGAGCTCAGATTGGTAATGCAGTGTGTGTTTTGACCTGTAAACGATCTGTTTTCTGGCTTTGCTCGTCGCTCGCGTTTTTCCAAAAGCTCCACTTGATCTTGTCGGAGAAGAAATTGTGTTTTTTTTTATCGACTCGCAATATATTTTATTATTCGAAATGTTTTCTTAGCAGTGTGTGATTTGTGTCCTACTGTGTTTTATCTCGAGCATTTTTATTTTACAAAGCCAGCTCGAAGGTCAGTTATTTCCAAGTGATTTCAGTGCTGCTTCGGTCCAACTTTTCCTTCCTCGCTTCCCAGTTGGAATTTTTTTCGCCACCTGCACGACGCTTTGATTTTTTCACTCAACCTCGCGCAGCAAAGTGAAGTTTTCGCGACGACTTTCACCGGTGATATACGTTTTGAGAAATTGCACAGTGACGTTGAACAAATTTTTCACTTTACTCTCACGATTTCACGGAAGAGATCTGTGCGCGTGTGTTTCCCATCGTCGGACCAATCAACGGTCAAGCTGCAAATGCCAGTTTTGCGTTGTTTCGCACGACTAGAAGTCCCGGCGAAATTGGGCGAGTGATTTTGAGTGTTTCGAGGCAATCCGCGAGGATTTCCGTTGACTTCGTCGTCGTCGTCAAAGACGACGACGACGGCCACGTCGTGGATCCCTGAAAATCTCGCAGGAAAATCCCAGGAGTAGCCGATCGACCATCTGCGCCGCGACTTGGATGGATACTGTTCATTATTTTTGGAGTGAGTTATTCCCATTAGCCGCGAATTTTACCGTCGGCCAGTGGCGTTGTTTACACGCGTCCCTAACCTAAAACCTCGCCGACGGCGGAAGTTTTCCTTACTTTTCACCGGAAGTGACGCAGTCTCGTCTCTGTTGGTCTGCCAGTCAGGTGTTCCGTGACAACAACAACTCCACTTAATTCTCTCATTTCTCAACACACACGCACACACCCACCAGCACGCACACCTCCAACTACTCGTGGAAAGAAGTTATAAATATGCGTCAGGTTTTACCGCGATGACTACAAAATTGATGAATTTCCTGAAGTGTCAAAACCGTTGGAATGAATTTCATTTAGAAACGATCGGGAATAATTCTGTTCGATCTCGCGTCGAGATTAAAAGTTTAAGGGGGCAGTTAGGGAGGAGGAGGGGGGGGGGGGGAGGGGGATTTTCCGCAATCAGCCGGAATGATTTACACGGTAGATTCGATTTGATTAAGCGTGATTTTGCCGGATAATAATGCAGCGGCGCGATTTTTCCTCGCGGGTGAATCGTGACCGGCGAGCGTGACCGGCTAACGAACGCGATGGGGAAAAAAATCGAGTGACAGTTTATGGCACAATGACGTTATCACAGTAGGTTATCGAAAATAATTCCACGGGAACGCGCGCAGTTACATAAATTTAATCGGTGAGTTGTCGCGTTATCGGCCAGGCACGGCTAGGTACGCCATTTACCAAACATCACCGACCGCGTGTTCGGCCATTTGCAATTTGCCATTCTGCCGATCACGGGCGCGGAATTAGCCGTGGAAATCGCAAATTACGCGCCGTCGCATTCTCCCCTCTCCGAACACTCGCAAATCCAGTTTTCCGCCTTGGACATCGAAAGTGTTCCTTCTCCCCCCCCCCCCTCCCCCCCACCTTCCCCTTCCCCATCACCGATCAGGTTTTAAGAGACTTCCGTAAGAATCGGTGAGATTTACACGCGCCGCGTTGTGCAAGGTCCAGCAAAAATGGCGGCCAGACTCTCCAACCATCCATCCATATCGCTTACCTGTCCCTCAATGAAGCTACCTACCCCTTTGCGATAATAATAAGAAAATGGAATGCTTCTCTTTGGGAGAAAAGATTTCTTCTTTGTTTATCACTTTTATCCGAAGAAACGTGTCAAATGAAAAAGGAATCTTCGGGACGATCAGCGCTCTTGCCAACTATCACCTTTCTTCTTCTTCTTCTTCTTCGTTGAGTCTCTATAACATGGAAGGTTTTTTTTTTATGAAATATCACCGACGTGTTTCTGGTGGAAATTGACGTACTCTCTATCCGTGGAACAATAATATTATTCGCCGTATCTTATCCGAGCTTTGGCTCTACCTGCCCTATCGTAAAATTACGTGCTCGCTCATTAATCGCATTTTGATTTTTCTCCGTAACATGTGAGAAATCAGTGTGTGGTTCGCTCGATTCGCCAATTAGTATGCTCCACCCACGGACAAAAATAAATCGAGCTCAGTGATTTATTCGCGCTCAATTTCTCGCAATGAATATAATATATTTCGTTGCTTAGAATTGTATTATTTTTTGTTTTTTTGAAAGAGTGGTAAAGCCGGAGGATTTTTGTATCTTTTTATTAAACGGTGAAAGCATATATCTTTGCCATGGGTTAATTGATTGCTCGAGTTTGCGTAATGAGTAATACATTGTCGTGTGAATGATGTCGTTCGATTTTGTCAGAGTATTTTCTCCTACCGTCTGGTAGATAAGATACAAGGTGAGATAAGCAGCGCCGGTGGCGAAGACTACGAGAGACGCGAGGCCAGCGAACGGGATTTGAATATCGATTTATCGATTACCGAGGTATCGCTCCCGGCTCGACTATCTTCGATCCAGCGAGAATTGACGAAAAAAGCAAACAAAACAATCATGCTCGCCAGTCGCGAGAAATTGGAGGAAGAAAAATACTCCATTAGAGGCATCGAAAATAAACAAGGAGGGGTGTTGGAGGGGGGAGTTAACTCCCCGCTACTGCGAATTCCTACCTCGTTCGTCGAAGACGATTGTTCGCGCGATTCCAGAAACTTTTTGTCGAGGAATAAAGAAAAAGGCACAAAAGGTCAATGGCGAGAATTGATTTATCGCCAAGTTTGAAGAGCGTTTTTGCGAATTGGAATTTTTTCGCTGGTTGCGAGACTCGAATAGGGATTATCGAGTGAAAGGATTGTTTGTACAGGAGTTTTTATCAGGGCTCGCGTATTTTTCCTCCCGTCCAGTCGATCGTATCTCAGCGTGACAGCAGCTAGACTCATTAAGCAAAGCTTCTGTGCGATATAAATAGGATTTCTTGTCCCGTTGCTCTATGGAACAAGCAAATAGACACTTGCACACTCTCCCCCCCCCCCCCCCCCCTTCTTTTCTCGCTTCTTCTTTCCACCCGTGGACTTCTATTTGTCGTAGACGCTGCCAAATTGTCAAGCGACTAAAATTACGCCGCAAGGTGTGCGCGCTTTCTTGGAAAGCGAGCTGGACCCTTCCAGTTATCATCGTCAGAAATTGGATATTCTTGTTATAGTTTGGCTCTATTGACTAATAGAATTCATAGGGTAATAAAGATAACAACTCACTCGGAGAAAAGGAAACAAGTTTCAGTCTTTATTATTAAGCTGCTTTTCTTATACAGAGGAGAGCACATGAATTACACGATTCGTATATATATATATATATATATAGTTGATACGCACTAATTATAAACACAATATTATCTGGGGAAAATCACTGATTACTTATATATATATATATATATATATCCACGCTAACAATTCTATCCTACTAAAGTTACCGAGCACTTTGAAAAGAAGATTTTTGAATTTGTTTGAGGAGAAGGAGGAAGGAGCAAAAAGCAAAAAAAGGTAAGTCGTGCGATCCTGAAATCCGATAAGGCGATTACCGTTTAATTCCTAACATGAACGGAATTTGGAATGAATACAAGTGGACTGGCTGTATTTTTCATGGACAGAAGTGACGCGGGTAACGAAAATAGTCGAGTGTATTTAAGTCGAGTAATCGACACGTGTCGATGTCCCATCCGAGTTTTTCCTGCCTCCTCTCTAACCCTAATAAAAGTAACGTGTACGAAAGGTCGACGTTCCTGGATCGATTGGCGAAAAGGTCAAACGTCGCGGCATAAGACTTTTCATACACATTTAAACTGGTAAAACCGGCCCCTCCCCCCTCTTCTAGACGATCCAACGCCAGCAGCCAATTCAACTAGAAACGCCAGCCAACCTGTCCATACCGGTCCACATATACGTGTATATTTATGTGTATATATACATATATACTGTTCCAGCAGCCGGCATACCTTACGCACACGCTCCAACACCAATTTATCCACGATTAATCTCGCCTAATAAATCCAACTCAAACTTCCGATACTCGCCGAACGTGAAATCCCTGAACGCTCGCGCGCGCTTATCGCTTCCAGGGAAAACCACTGTGCGCTTGACTTTCTTTTTCCTCTAATCTCTCGATAGCTACACGTTGATAATTCGCTGGAAACTCGCGACGCGGCCTCTTTTTACGGGACAATCAGGATGATGATCGCAAGGTTTTTTAGGGGGCCAAGGACGACAAAAATTGCGCACCGTTGCACTACGCAAGAACAAAAAAAAACATTTTATCTAGCTTATCCGTAATATTGTTCATTGAGTCGAGTAAATTTATTTATTATTCAAATTTAATAAACAATTGCTTCGAATAAACAGATGTTTATTGTTTGTAAAAAATATAATAACATTGGTTATTCCTATTACTGTATTTACCGAGTTAAAGTGAGACCAAAGATATTCATAAATTTGTTAATGACGTATACGTAAATGTTGTGACAGTGGAACTCGACTGATTATATTAATTATATAGTTTATATATAGGCATTCAATTTTATTTTTCTTAGGACCAAGGAGACTCGAGTAAAATATCGAGAAAAATAATTCTTGTATTGTTTGAAAAACGTTATATTTGATATCTTTAGAATGTTTATCCAAAGCTATAAGTCGATTTTCAAAATTAATGCATGATTAAATTGACCCTTCTTATATGTTATTAAACATATAGTTTTAAACTTTAAAGATGTTTTTCTGGAGAAGTATAATTTTGAACGACGTACAATGTGCACCATGTACAATTAATCACTGTTTAAACAAAAATTTTACACGTATCTTCTTGTAACTTATTGGCTTTTGTACGAACATGATAGTTTACTAAACAAAATTGTAAAAATTTATTCATTTTTTTCTATATTTTTTTTATTAAATTTAGATTCTTACATGCAAAATGGACAAATATGCTGAAAGTAATCGTGCAACAAATTTTAATTTCTGGTAATTATAGCGACCTGGGCGTTGCACACTGTAAATCCTGATATGTTCTCAAACTACTACTGTACGCTATTTTAAAATATTAATTTGTAAGAAAAAATAGTAAAACTTCAATTAAACCATGAATATATTAATAAACTTATTATATGAATTTAATCACTATCTTTACTTGAAACTAACAAAAGTGTAAAAGGTCAGTCATTTACTTTACCCTTCCCCCAAAATGAAGCTCGACAGAATTATGCAAAATATGAAATAATTAATAATCTCCATCAATTCTTTATCATAAATCAACACGGTTAATTTATTTCCACATTAAACATTACTCCATTGTATTCATAAAATGAATTATTGAACAATTATACAAATCATTCTTAATATTGATAAAGTAATTCATTATTACATTAAAAAACTGTTAATCGATATTACGGATAATTTTTCAGAGTGTGATAATAGAAAATCACCGCGTGGTTACGTATATATACATAGACTATATAGGGGGAGATCTCGAAGGCGCGCGCGGGTGTAGCTAGAAAAGAAAAGTTTTCGCATAGCGGTATGAGCTTGTATTGGAGTAATTCTGTCGGCCGACAATGCCGGAGTCTCGCACAATTTTCTACGCCACAGCAATCACGCACGCGGAAACGACCCAGCCTTTTCCCCATCTGCCACAACGTAAACAAAACTTCCGCTAATCCTACTATATATATATATATATATATGCATACTGTATATTCCCTTGGATTCGTGCGTTTACGTCTCTTATCACGCCTCGGCCCTCTTCTGTATACAATAACAAATATCAACACACACGCACACTGATAATTTTTCTATTCGACACTTTGGGTCCGCTCGAGATTGAAATTTCCATTGGAGAGATTTTTTGACAGAGGGGGGGGGGGGGGGAGGGGAGTCACATTGATTCGGCTGATTTTAATCTTGGAAGATTTCGAACGATCGATCAGAGAGAGTTTGGGTTGTCGGTGGTTCAGCTGGTATGCAGCTTGCTTTTGGAAACAGGAGGGGGTGGCGAGAGGGTGAATATCACAAGCGACCATTCTGCTGGGCCTGATTGGCCAGGTGGCGAGTCACCCTATGATTTTCCAACTCCCCTCGAATTCCCTCGGGAAACTTTTGCTCGCCAACCGACGCAACCTATTCTCTCATCGACCAATTTACCAACATTTCCACTCTTCCTTCTTCAAACGGCTCGCGAATCAAACGCTTATTCATCTTCTCGTGTTTATTCAAATATTTTGTAAGCTGGATATCGTTGTTTATTGAAAATATATTACAGTGTGTAAACTTTGTACTTCCTATATAGAAGATTTTTTTTCGAACCCCAGTGAATTTAACAATATTTTCACTCTTACTCGCCTCCGAAAACGATCGTTCTTGCAAATGATTTTTTCCCCAGAATTTCATGGCGTACCTAACGAAAGGGGGATTACGCGAAACATTGGCGATTATCGAGAAAACGCTACGGTGTATGATAAATGAATGAGATTTGATGGGGTGAGAGGTTGTTTCTTCCTTTTAGAGTTTTACGAAGGTTTAAAAGGGGTCTGGCGGCCTCGGTCTAGACTCGCATTTTTACGGCACTCCCCGAGAGTTAATAGAAACCGTCCAGATCGAAGCTTGGATAAGAAAGAAGGTGATCCTCTCCCTGGGTCGAATACCTAACTGCATGCTAGAAATAGTTCCGCGAAGACTCGAGAGGCCGGGATGACTTTTACTCTCTCTCTCTCTCTCTCTCTCGCCTAAAACAAAGAACCACCCTCCCTCACCCCTCCCCCGATTTCCGATCCCGTCCTTCGTGTCATGGTACCGCACCACCACGCCGATCCATCCAGCTTTAAAAGCAAAAAAAGAACAAATTCCAGGAAAACGCGTAATAAATCATTTGCAAATCCCACGGAGATATTAATGCCCGCGCGATTTATCCGCAACAAGTGAATTTGTAGATTTTATCGGGACCGCTGGATCGAAGAGTGAAATTACGCGTAGATCGCCGTGTTGCAGCTGGGATTTATGACAAACGCGCGAATTAAAGTCGTCAGATAGGACGAGCGAACGAGGTACGATTAACGGTTCAGTATTCGGGTGCAGAGATCGTGAAAAAAATCCCAGGGATTTCTACGAATCGATAGGAATCGGCAATCTCGGGAGATAGCCAATCGCACACGTGCAATCGTGCATGCACACGCGCGCATATAACATATATACACACTGATAAATTATTATAAGCGGCGCGTCGGTGCGCGCATCGCGTATCATAGAAATCTTCGTGGAACGAAAGCTGCGCTCTCCGGAAGCTCCGCCTAATCAGAAATTTATCGTGCCATGCAGGAACGACGCGCGATCCTCGTTAAACTGTGGCAAATTTATGCGCGCGCTAACCGCTAAAAACTCGCCTGCGCTTGAAAACCCGACTCATGCATCGATAATCACTTAGTATCTCTCGAAAAAAGAAATGAATTTTGCCGAATCACGCTCCACGTGATTCCACCGAGATATCTCTGTCGAAACAATAAGAAGAAAAAAACTCAAAGCAATAATAGTGTGACTTTGGAGATTCCAGTGGAGTAGAATTTTTCTTTATCGGACAAAATCGATAAAAGTTCCGTTTGCTGGATCTCGGTGAAAGAGAGAGAGAGAGAGAGAGAGAGAGAGAGAGAGAATCGTGTAATATTTGAAATGATTAGGGTTACCTATATATATATATATATATATATATAACGTCATGACATATTAGCTTTATCTATTTCTATTTTGGTATCTCTTTTTTTTTACGTATGAGACTAGCCGAGATTGTGCAAGTGGCGACGCCGCGGCGATTAGGTGTGCGTGAAGGATTGTGCAAACCCGAGTAAAAGCTGATATAGGCCCGTAGGATAAGCGGGAACTCGGGGAGAATGGAAATCGCAGGTGTGTGGGCGCCTTTGCATCGTCATCGTCCTGAAGCATTTATAACGAACAATGAAAATAAGTATCATGGGTGTTTGTATTATTCTATTGGAGATTGTCCTATGCAACATATATATGTATAATATAACCTTGGAGAGTTGTCCAGAGTTTTTCCTGAATTTTCGTCGGATCGAAAGTGGAATGGTCGCGACGATAAGGAAGATCTAAAATTTCCGATTGGTCCCCAATGATTTTACGGCGAAAAATGCGGCGTAGCCCGAGGCGCGTATATCCTTGTCCTTCGCTCTCCTCCACCTCGGAAGAAGAAGAAGGAAGCAATTGAATTTTTCAGCAGGCAGAAGCGCGTTGCGCGGTTTATTACATTTTTCTCTTCTCGCCTATTTCCCTTATTCCATATACTGAAGAGTCACCGCGCGGTGCTGATGGTATTGGTGGTAATGGACCGGTGGAAATAGTGCCAAGAGGCTAAGCCCCCTCTGCAAATCCGTTTGGATTAAATTTCTTTCCAGTCTGCGTCTTTAATATTTCTCCTCGAGGAAATTCCCCTGATAAAAAGCGTCGCGTCGCGTCGCATCTTGTGATTTTCCGCCCTTTAACCGTCCTCGCGCGTTCTCCACTCGGACTTGCTTCTTCTTAATTCTTCTCGCTGCTCGCTCGCCCAGCCAGTTATTTGCTTTCCTCGAGAAGCGTCCGAAGAAAAAGTGGATTGCGCAAATTTATAACGAGGGATTTTTCCGTGCGAAAGTGGCCACATCAACGATCCGTATCGACTGGCAAGACGCCGCGCCGGGCGTAATAGTGGATTATGCAGGCTCGCACTTGGAAAGTTTCTCTCTCTCTCTCTCTCTCTCTCTCTCTCACCGATCGCTCCACTTGTCACGGCTACGCGGCTTCGAAAAGCTGCTGCGAGACAACGTAACGCACTGATTACGTCACCGGACAACTTTTCTTCCACCTCGGATCATCGAACTTTATCGTCCTCTTCCGTATGCGCATTCCCGAGGGACTCTTCTTCTTCCACTTGGAGAACAATTATAAAACCCTCGTGAAATTCGGTGCGGAGGAGTTGGAACGACTAAATAAATATTTACGACCTTGCGGAACGATCGCCATTAACCAAAAGTCCATCAGTTTACGCTTTTCTCGGAACAATTATTATCAGCCAGTAATAACGCAATGACATTTTGCATTAAATATATATTTATGCACCGAGTTCCTCGAAGATTGCTCACCTATGTCTGGTCCGCTGCCAAAATCCCCCCCCCCCTCCCCACTATTTTCCCTTGGCTTTATAAACTTTTCTTATCTTCTCAAAAATCTCGAAATATCCTAGAAATAAATTCCTAGATTAAATGGATTCTTCTCTCGATAATCCCGTTAATGTCTCCACGTGTCTTCATCGTAAATTATTGTTATGCTCATTTTTTCGTGGAACTTCTAGCGTGACAATTTTATTCTAAAGTACACGGGAGCTGATGGTGATTTTTTCATGCGTCGTTATTATTGGGCCAGAAGATTGAGTCACTCGAGTCACCATTAAACTTCAAGTTGTTTCTGGAGGGTTCCCACTGCCATTCTCCAATCTTCCGCTCCCCTTCTTATGGAACCATTATGACCTCTTCAACTGGAAGTTTATTAAAAATACAAACACGCCTTATAACACGTGGGACATCGATATGACGAACCGCTTAATTAAACGTATATGAAAAGCGGGAGAATCGTCGATAAATCTTCACACGCTTTATTAATTCTGATTAAGGACACTCGAACGTTTAGCAATGTATTAAAAACGTCACTTTGGTTGTCTAAAATTTTTTTACCATCAAACCTTACTATAATTTCACTTTATTAACTTTCTATTATTAATCACAACACTGTATACACTGAAAATTATATTAACAAGTGGAGATGCATTTTTTAAAATATTTTATCGAAAAATAAACATTTTATATGCATTTTCACAATTACTTGATTACGTTTTCGATAACGCATAATTGTGAAAGCTCATTTTATCCAATGTAAAATACTTTACAATCTCTGTAATCTAAAATGTGATATATATTTTTATATGTGTAAACAAAGATTTAAAATCTATCAAATTTCGTAAGCTGATGTGTTAAAATATATATTTTTTAAACTGTTCTTTTTCAATAATTTTTCATCGAATATCCCATAATCCAATATACCATTTGAATCGTTAAAGTTTCAAATAAATTACTTAAAAAATTCCAGGTCAATTTAAAAAGTATTGAAAAAAAAGAAAAGAAAAGAAAGAAAAACCAGAGATCCGATGAAGCAAAGTTTACAGGAGCAGGAATAAGTAGCGATGAGATTTCCATCGCGATGAGAGATAAGTCTACGGATTTAATTGAGTCATAGATTCCTTTGACCGATCTAATTGATCGATCTATACTTATTAACGCGTGTCTCGTATTCCTTTAATTACTAGATAGACCTGTAGAATGTTGACTGTACGTCCAGTATAATTATAATATGCCTCCTCAATGTTACGCTGCATGTGGCAGTTGGTTAATCACTGTTATACAGTGAATATGATAAATGACCACAATGCAGTTTATAAATGGACTTTTTTTTAAGGTTTGTTTCCTCTATTTTTTTTAAATAAATAAAAAAGAAGAAGAAAGAAAATTGGTCATTTGCGTAGATTTCGGAGACGCGAGCCTTTCACTTTTTCCACAAGAATCTTGGTGTGATTTAGACGATAATCATTAGCTTTTCTCTCACTAATTGGCTGAGTATATTAACAAACGACATCGTCCGTCGTCGAACGGTAATGGACTTTATTTCAGCTGCAAAACGCTGCCAAGCGTCTCACTGTTTGGTAATTGTGTGTGTGTGTGTGTACGATTCTCTCTCTCTCTCTCTCTCTCTCTTTCGAATCATGCGGTTTCGCTTATGCTCGATGTATTCGGCAGTATTTACTCGACTGTCCGTACTGCCCGAACAATGTTTACTCAGCTCCCCCCCCCCTCCCCCTTTCTTCCCCTCCACAAACCAACGAGCGATATCATTGGCGGTTTAATGCACGGTATTCCATTACCGGCCTTCGATTTCCAAATAGACATTTTTCTACACGAATTCGTATTAAGTTTCAAACTGCTCTCTCGTACTCGAGCTACCTGTTCCCGCTAATTTCGCCACCCTAACCTAACCTTTCCGAATATCCAATAATTTTTCCCAGAATTTTGCGGTTTTTCGCGTAACGCGACACTGCGATACAATAGCCAGCGCAACGCGCGTTATGGATGATTATCGAGCGTTTCTAGAACCGGTAGGAGCTTTGTAAAGCGATTAATTGGTAGCAGTAGATGAAAGCTGACGATTGCTGCGACTCTAAGAACTCTTTTGAGAAAAAGGATGGTTGGTCTTTTTCAACGGGTTTTCTACAAGGTTAGTCGAGTAGCCGAGTAGTTTTCATTGCGACCAAAGCTAGTTGGGGGGAAGCTCGGGTTTGGTTGGGTCTTGGACGGAGGGCTGTCTAAGTATATCCACGTTATTTCTAGCGAGAGCTGACGCACCGTTTCTCTCTTCTTTTCTCTTTCGGTCTTGGCTTCTCCATTTCTTCTTCACCTCTCCCTCTCTATAGTCTATTCTCTCTCTCTCCCTAATCTCATCCAACTTATCATCTTTCACCTCGCTTCTCTCTCTCTCTCCTGATGAACTATCAGTCTCATCGAATCGTGCTACCGAAACTGGTGAGACGAACGCGTGAAAAATTCACATTGTGCAGAAATTCATCCAATCGTGCGTCTTCTTCGCGGGAAATTTTTTCTCGATATTGATCGCGGTCCGTTTAGGATAATAGGTTGGCAGTTAGCGATCGAATTTGTATGCAGAAGCTACTCATCGATTTGCAGAACGCGTGAAGGGAGGGAGGGAAGAGGGGAAGGGGAATAGATTAGTCGAACCTCTCGAGTTACCAGGGATCACCTGTTACTCTGAAAACTGAGTATGCAGCAATTTTAGACTCGATTTCTGCCAGCTAGCAACACAACGCAACTCCCCCCCCCCTATTCTCCTTTATTTAATTCTCTCTCTCTCTCTCTCTCTCTCTCTCTCCCACTCATCCTCTTACGGTTTTATTTTCTTCCTTCCACTCGCTCTATCCGTTCCTACAGATAGACCGACGTACGTCCCCCCCCCCCTTTCTTATCGAGATAATTAAAAAGCGACTCGAATTAAACGCTCGCGGCTCGCCGTACTGCTGTCCTCAGAATCACGACGACGACGCCAATGTTAGACTGTTTGTCGCGCGAATAATTATCTCCGCGCTTTGATAATAATAATAATTCACATCGAGCAGGAAGTCGAGTTATATCTGTGTTTTATATATAGAAAAATAGATGCTGCGCGGAGCCGTAGAAATTGACGTAGAAAGTCGGAGGCGCGGGAGAGGTTTGGGAAGTCCCTCGGATGGCCTTGAACGAGCAGACGAACGCGAGCGAGGATGGTATAATAAAGGCGGGTAATAGCCGTGTAAAGGCTGCGCTGGCCGATTCAGTCGGCTTCCTCGCTCGGCGGCTCGATGCCTCGGAGAGCAGCACGTATAGAGTCGAGGTCCCGTGGCTTCCAGCATGAATTATTCATCGAGCGGGCCCAGTTGGGCCTCCTCGATCCTTCCCCATACATACATATGTATACAACGCACCTTTCCTCGCCCATCCCCACTCGACCGCGGCGCACACCAGACATTCTCCATGCACGTTTCTCCACTTGTACCTGGGAAACTCTCCTCCTTCCTTCAATTTTCACCAATTTCACTATCCACCAAACTCCATCGTGTTGATTTCTACGTCGATCGACGCCGAATCGACACTGTTTCAGCAACGCTCGACAAATTACTTTTATTTTGAATTATCAGAGAAATATTAACCAATATCAATCCAATCGAGGAATCATCTGGCACTCGATAAATATTTCATTATTAACGTATATTAAACGTTAAATAAATAAATGATTATGCTGGTTAACTAGGAATTTTCAAGGTTAAACGTGGAAGCTCATTATCATTTTCATCTTCCTGTTCAGGAAGATGAAAAGTAAATTCTTTATTTCTTGTATCGAGAAAATGCTATAATTTAGAAATAGTTTATAATTATTCTTTTTCGTGTAGCAATCGCTCTTATATATATGATTAAGAGGTAACATTTAATTATATAAATATAATTGTTTCTCAGCTGTATATATATATATATATATATATAATTTCGCTGAGCGTGTTGCATAGGAAATTAGAGGCCTGCAGCGAGGCAAGGCGAAATGTATAAATCGATATTGTTTTGTATTTTTGCGAGTCTCTCGTCCCTCTCAGCCCTGGCCGTTTAGCATTAATGTCCGCAGGCAATTTTAATAGAAAGACCGTTCGATTCGTCAGCTCTTAGTCACGCTACAAGAGTGTTCACTCAATACACTCTTAGTCCATCAACTCATCACGCCCCTCCCCCTCCCAGCACACCACTCCCGTACAAAAGATCTTTTTTCCTCGGAACACACGAGTCGCGTATACACTCGTCCACCAGAGTTCTCGACTTTCAAACTATTCTGCTCTCGCGTCCAGTCAAGATCCGAAATCCACGCCACGACAAATTTTCCTCTCGTGTAACGACGATCGACACTCGAAATTTCCTGCACCCACTGTGCATTTCTCTCTCTCTCTCTCTCTCTCTGGAGTAACTCTCTCGCGATGACCCGCGAAAATAACGATGAAAAAATATGGAAAATATCGCCGGTTGAAATATCGATGAATCGTATAGAAACACTGGTGGGTCGGTGCGTGATGTGGATAGGGGGGGGGGGTGGTAGCATCGAGGCCCGCAGGTGTTGGAAAACGTGTAAACAGAGAGTGGAAAAACTGGATCGGAAGCGTATATACATTCGTCCTGGCCGTATATATAGTATAAACTGCTGATTCGCTCATGTTTTTTCGCAGGGAAATAACGCGGTCGATCTGGATTTAAATAATGGGAGTAAAATGGTGGAAAGCTTGGAAAGATTGGAGAAAAATTGAGGCGAGGGGAATGATTGACGGAATTGTATAAGGAGGAAGCGTGAAATTCTGCTGATCCGGCTGGAATAAGTCGTGTGGGTGATTTAAGGGGAAACTGAAGTGGCAGCAGAAAAATTGATAACGCTTATGACATTGGATCCGGTTGGCTGGTAAATCAGCGGGGTGGTGTCAGTTGTGTCAGTGGCAGAGCCAGCAGCGGCAGTGGCGTCGACAGCGACAACGGTGAAGAGTGGCGGAGGGGGGGGGGGGGGTGGGGGAGGGCTTTCTGGTGGAAAAGGAGACTCGTGGGGCCCACGCGTCTTGAGCGATCGCGTAATGGCAGCCACACGAGCGTGTCGTCATTGAAAAGGTCAACACTACTACCAAGTGCACACTTGTCGCCCGGCCGCTTAGAATGCGCGATGCATCCCGAGCCACCGGCACGTCGCCCCGAGTTCATTCACCCCGAGCGCGAAATTTCCTTCGACGACTAACAAACCTTATTCCCAAATTTCCGCGGGAATACTCGCGCAAACGGGCTCTCAACCCCGCATTCTCTCCTCGAGATGGACGTTTCTTCAAGGACGTTTTCTTCGCGCGGCTTCTCCGCCTCTTTTCTTCCTTCGCCACTATATATATATATATGTATATCGTAATAACGCGGGAGAAATCACAATTCATCCGACGCAGCTGCGCCAGGCGGAATGTCGAATTTCTCAAATATCCCGTTTCGCTTTGTGCTCTCGCGAACGGATTTGGCGAGCGGAAAAGCCCATCGCAACCCCCGTCCGATTCCCCCAACCCCCTGGACGCTCCAATTAAATACGTCGATTGCGCAAACGAGCCAGCGAAAATTTCAGCCTGCGTCCTTCTGCCCAAAACAGCTGACATTCCGTTTCATGGAAAATTAGTGAAATATCTATTCGAACCTGTCGTCCTTTTTCGCAACGGTGCCGCCTCTCCGCTCCACCTGCGCTCTCCGAGCGATCTTATTATTCGGATCGCGGGAGGACCATCAGCGATGGTGCTGCTCCACTGAGCTTTTAAGCTTTTCCCTCTGGATGATCGATGCGATTCTTAATTACTCGTCAATATTTTCAACGAGCGAGTCGTCGAGTTTGTCTAGAATTCGATGCTGTTTATTCCGACTGGCAGAATGCCAGGCCAACTTACCCAATTAGGTTTCATCACTAGGTCGCCTGCTTCCATTGCTGCCAATATTTGCAATACCCCAACTGATCCAATTATAACGAAACCGACGCGATTGACACTTTGCTCGCGCGACTCGCTTGCCATCGACGAAAGCTCGCGAGCAGAGCTCCGACGATTTTATTAATCGTTCTACGCCAATCTAGAAATCCTGAAAGCCTCTCGAGAGACAGGAAGGTTTCGTAGGGAACAACAGGGATGAAGGAGGAAACGGATAATTGGAATAGTTGGGATCGAATTTCAGCGTCGATAATTCGATGTTGCTGGATAAACGCTCCCCGTAGGAAAGAAATTCTGGCTGGTGGAGTTGAGGTATGAGAGAGAGGGGCGGTTAGGCTTCATTAGTCGAGAGAACAGTATCGTTGACGGGATCTCGTTGGCATGGCCGGTGTCTCTGACCAGGTAATGCCTCCTCTTCTCCATCATCCCTCCCTAGAATTTTCAACCTTATCGCTACGTCGCCTCTTATTTTTATCCCATTTACCTTTATACGTTCCTCCCCTTCTTATTTTTCTGCGCGTCTCTGCTGCTGCTAGCCTCCTTCTGCTCCCCCCACCCAAGTGCTTTTTCCCAGTTAAGGATACGGGCGGGGAGGGAGCCCCAGGCCTCTCGCATCTTTTCTTTGTTCCCACGGCAATCGGCGCTGCTCGGTCTCCTCTTTCACGCTCGACCTACCCTGCTCCCCCCCCCCCCCCTCCTTCTCTGCCACCGTTCACCGAAAGGACCAAAAAGCTTCGCCGCAATGACGTAATTTGTCGCTCGATCGCCTCTCGCCATCCGACAAAACCAAAAGGACGCGCACGGCCAATTCCCGTCCGAATCGATCCGACTCTGACGCGCAATCTAAAATTTTGCGGAATCTACCAAGGTTTCTGAAAAACCTAACGAGAATATCAATTAAATCTGGATTTAATGGCGCGGTGGAAAAAGTGCCCCGGCGCTTTTTCGGACCGGACTATTTTGTCGGAAGGCATCTGACCGGTGATCGCGTCGGGGGATCTCCTTTGAATCGGAGCCAGAGGCCAGTTGAGCGGAAGGAAGGAAGGATGGAGGAGGACGGGGGGGGGGGGGTAAAGCGAAATAAAGGGGACAGTCGTGGATAAATTGACCGGTAGCGAAGAACCGGTGGTTTCTGGTGGGGGCAAAAGCTCCTCGTAGGAGGAGAAACCACCGCGGGAGGGGGGATCTAAGGATTCTCCTGAGGCCACGAACGAGAGAGAGGAGTGGGTATTCGTGAGAGTTGGATAATTCGGAGGCTCGCGCGGTCCGATCAAAGGATCCGCGAAACGATATATCAATGCCCTGCTTGCAGAACAATTCCAACTATCTCGCGATACACAAAGAAAAATACCAAATCAAATACCTCGCATTCGATCCCTGCCTCTCCCTCTCTTTCAGACTTCTGTTTTATAGTCCGTTTACTCTGCTGCACTCCGCCAATGGACTCTGTCCCGCACTGTCTTCTTTCCGTTTCTTTTTATCCTTTCCATTCCGCTCCTTCCAAATTTTATTTACAGTCCTTTTCTTTAACCAGAGAGTGACTTCTCTATGCATGCACTCCGTTCATCCTTTGTCCATCGATATCGCGTTATTCTGCCAAAAGGAATCAAGAGGACGACGATGACGATGATTTCGGCGAATTAGTGGAATTGGAAAGGAAAATTGTTGGAAGAGTCATCGACGCAGGGGGGCACGAGGTCATCGAGTCAAGTGGTTGGGCCCTGCGGTGTTTACCAGGGGCGACCGCGTACAGAGTTACGGCCCTGTCGAGACACCGGCAGCCACAGTCGAGCGTTGGCTGCAAGAGTGGGGGTATTGGGGGGGGGGGGGGGGTACGAGGCACAGGCCGGTTTTTCTTATGGACCAGAAGCGTCGAGAAAGCAAGTCTGTGGAAGCAAATGAGTGTAGCGGGGGTCGGAGGGCTTGTTATGGGATATAGGGGGGCAGGGAGGGGAATCGCCGGAGGTTTACGACTGGGAGAAGGGCACTGCGAACGTTCAAGAAGCTAGGGAAGAGTGGGGGGAGCAAGAAGAGAGGTTAGGTGGGCAACAGATGCAAGACGCAGCTCTTTCTACGCCTTTTCGCTCGACCCCAGACCTAACGGACTGCCGGGCATCGCGTCAAAGCGATCCCCAACCACGTTTCTTCCACCTCTTCTTCAACTTCTTCTCCTCCTCCTCCTCCTTTTTCTTCTTCCTCTTCCTCTTCAGGCTACCATGTTACCTATCAACTTTTGCTTACACAAACCCATCCTCCCTTATCTCAGCGGAAAGTCAATCGTTCAACGTAATCTCCCGTAATTCATCATTTGTTTACTCGATAAAGAACAACTTAAGAAGGCCATGGTATTTTCTCTCGGCGGCACAGAGGGAAATATATGCGCGTGTCGTTTGGTCTCTCGCTGCTCCTCTTTCGGCCGTGTTCGCCTTATCGAAGATCCGCCAACATCCGACTCTCATCGATTGTTAAGCCCGCGAGCGAGACGATCGCTAATCTCCCACTTTGCTCTCTTCTCGTTGCTGTCTCGCACGATGCGTAATGCAATATCGCGTAATCCCTGCGAGGATTATACTATTCATGGGACGGGGGAGACTGGAAAATAATTTTATTCAGACAATTAAAAGTTTACGGTGAGAAAAATTCGATTGTACGGACTATTATGAAATATAATGGCAATTTTACCGTTGCGTGACGTCACACAGGTGCGGCCTGAAGGTCCCACGTGTGTTGCACGCCGCGAGTGTTAACGAGCGGTTTCAGCGCTTCGTGTTTTCTCCGAAGTTCACCGTAAAACGCCGACTGACCTCCCTCGAGTTCAACGCCGCGCAAATAAATAACGCGCCGTATCGATAGAGCCAGCCGGCAAAAAAATATCCGTAGCCAATAAATCCGATTATATTATCCTATAAATTACCTTTAAATCACCTTTCTTCCCTTGTAACCAGAGTGATCCTTTCTTCGGCTGAGAAAAGAACAATGGCATTGAAATATTATTACGTTTTTCGGTAAGAAAAAACTGTTTTGGCGCTGAGAGAGAGAGAGAGAGAGAGAGAGAGAGAGAGAGAGAGGGGGGGGAAATAACTTGATAATTGTTCGAAGAATTATAAAATGTGAAAGGAAATATCTAGATGGTTCTGGTGGAAGCGCTCGCGCTAGTAAAACCACTTGCCAAATAATCCCCCACCATTCTGGAAACTCATTCATGCTTTTCAGCCACAATATTTCGCCACTAGCACGCACATCTCTTAATTTATTGCAGGCCACTGACGCACCAGCT
This sequence comes from Prorops nasuta, assembly GCF_024137725.1. NCBI lineage: Eukaryota > Metazoa > Arthropoda > Insecta > Hymenoptera > Bethylidae > Prorops > Prorops nasuta. The sequence continues at coordinate 7,762,356 of NW_027116802.1, read as the reverse complement.
ACGAAAATATCAACCGATTCGCAATTGTCGATTCAAATCTTTCGCCAATATTATTTATAAAATCCTTACGAATCCTTCTTACAATTAGGCGATAATTTCACTTGTGTTTCCTTAGCAAGTTCATTAATCGAATCATTGGAATAAAACTAATGGAAAGGGTGAGGGTTAATTTGTGTAAATTTTCTGCAGACTTGGTCTATTTTCAGGTTGAAATGAGACAGTCTGTATAGTTGAACTCGAAGAGGAGAAAAGCGAGTAGGTCGTCGTGATTCCTAAAGATAGCGCGCGGCCGAAACAGGCCTATACGTACTTTTACTTTCTTTTGTTTCGACGCAACGCGCGTACTGTTATAAATTCTCTGCTCTCGAAAAAGTGTCCTCCCGGGGACACACGGAGAACGCGTTCATTCAGACAGCAGTTGGAAATCGTTCTTTATTTAACGAATCGGCAACATTCGAAAAAAGTTGCTTTTATCGAATATTCAAAAATGCATTTGGATAAGAATATAATACTCGATATTAAGTTGCTCTATAGGTTTTTGGATTAACAGAAATAATTACAGGTAGATGAAATATAAAGGGAAAATAGAATCGATTCAAGTGGAGTTTCTCCTGAATTCACCTGGATTAAGAAGAATTATTGCCAAGGGGTAATGGCAGAGTCGGTGCATTTAAACATGGCTAAATATTAAAATCTTGGATAGGTATTCGCCCACACGAACGCCCACCGACAAATTGCAATTTCACACAGTCGCAGTTATCCTTTCCGTTTGGTCAACGTGATCTACGATCTGCGATCCCGGCTGCGAATTCGCCGATTGCATTTATTAAAGCCACCGGTAATCGCTCACCCACGCCTTTTTATCCCCACCCTTTGCGTATTCAAACATCATTTATGAAACGACCTGTAGCAATCCCGTTCAGTACGAGTTTTCACGATTGCGTCCATTTTATTAACCATCGCTTAATCTCCAGCTTTTCATTAATTACAAAAATTCACGAGTTACCAATTTTTTGTTTAGTTTGATCGGTCGCATGAAAACTTAACTACTCCCAAAGTCCAATAACTATAATTTCACTCGGTTGAGTATTGGTTGCATATTATTTACACAGGATACCGTGTAAATAAAGTTTGTTGAATTTGTTTGAGAGAGCTATAGAGGACTAGGTTATAAAATCGTTTAACTCATCGGATATCTCTGTTGGATATAATCGATGTAGAAACGGAATTGCCAGGGATTTCACTCGGCAACGGCAGTTAATGAAAGCGGCGGCGGTGGCGGCGAAGACGACGATATAGGTCGACGCAGTCTTGTTTGTTCCCTGACGCCCACCCACACATGGCATCCCGCCAGACTAGAAAGACCCTGGACACAAGAATCGAAAATAATCCCATCACTTCCTTCAAATCTGCGTAACACTAATTTACAATGAATCCTAAAGCAATCCTTTTGCCAAACTTATGTCATCTATGCTTAAATCTAACAGCTACGATTTCTACCTTGAACAACACGTTAATCGAATATTTATCAATCGCCTTTTTTCTTTGTTTCAGGTAAGTGAAATATATCGACATTTATCGGCGGTTTGCGGAGACTGCCAGCCACCCGTGTATGTATCTCCCACCCCTTAAATACATCTTAAAAAGGGTAAAAATCTGTAGAAATGTCGAGTGAAGCTTGAGACATTATCAACGTATGATCATTAACAAGATTCTTCAAAATTTTCGGAACGAGCGATCCGATTCTCACGCTGCCATTGAGAGACGATTTAATATAACGCTAAGATTCATCCTCCACCCCCATCCCCTTCTCCAAACTCTTATTGCGAAAATCAGGTTTGCGTGGGGTTGATGACGGCAAAAATCCGACGAAATGCAGGATATGCGGATCTCCAGCCACGTTTCACTCCTCCCACGCAAAATGTCGTTATGATTTACGATGACTTCGCTCAATTACGAAACTCTTGCGCGGATAAGAAACAATGATGATTTTTCCATCATTTACCGCTTGAATTTCCTGTAAAAATCTGATAGACGATTCGAAAAGCTGAATGAGAATGGGCGATTGCTTTTGTAGCTTTTTCTATACCGTATTACTCCTTAGTGCGTATGCGGTTCGCTCGAGAGTTTGACTGTATTTTCCCCGACAGGTAAATCGCATAGCGACACGCGTGTTCGTGCATAGCTCACAGAAACCTGCCCGACAAAGACGCCTTATCGCGCTTAATTTATACTTTTAAAGAGTATATCTCGCGCGTGGAAACTCGACAGCATGCGTTGCAAATAAATCTCCCTTGTCGTTGGGCCTCGCCAGGAATTTATCCAAGTTACCCCGAACGTCCAGAGCTTTCGTTGCTCTCGCGCCCAGAAATCAATTAAATTTCTCGCTCGCTTAACGCTCTCCGCATTTTTTAAAACCTTCGTCCACTCTCGCCCGATGGGATTATGGTAAAAGCCAGAACCACGCTATATTATTGACGAAGGAACAAAACCGACAACTGGGGAAAACGATAAACATAAACATTCGTCATCATATTTGTAAATAGAACAATGCATCGAATGAGAGCCGAGGGAGCTTACGCGTTTTTTGTTTCGCGAATATAGCGATTTTTGGAATTCCTAGTTTGCTAGGAAACCTCGGTCAAAGTCGATCACGTTGAGAACGGTCACGTTCTGGATCGATGAGGGATGGGTTGGTCGTTTCCTGAACTGCGTCATCGTTTACTTAACCGGATGTATTCCCCCTCCTTGAATCTTCTTTTGCCACGATTTCCCAGTGTATCATTCTTTATATTTGCCACGTTCTTCTCGAACCTTCACCTTTTTTTCGTTTCTTTGCCTCCCTCGACTCCAATGTATCTCTTCGAGCTCCTTATTCGACGCCCTCCATTATATCCCTTAGGTGCTTCTTCTTTCTGATAGATCCTGGGAAACATGTCCAGGTAGTTCGGTTTCAACTTTGAAACCATTTTTTTTTGTTACTCCGATCCCAATAGACGTAAAAAATGATTGAAAATCGTCTGATATATTTATTTGATTTTCCATGAAAAGTTTACGTAATTATGCAATTGCGATTGTTCGATAAATGGTGGTAGGTTTTTTGGTTTCTGGATTTGATGGGTAACGGTGTAATGCCCTAGGATGCATTGACCTTTTATTGTTCGCTGACAAATCAAGCGAGTCTCTCTCTACCTCTCTTAGATTCTCTCAGTTCAGAGGGGACAAGTCAGCAAAGAGAAAGAAAAGAGACTCATCCGACGACCCGTGAGCCTGCGACAAGCATCTTGACCTTTTTTCAGCCCTTTCAAATGTCATTAGACCACTCGGGTGACCCCGTTAAAAAAGCCTTGGGAGACGCAGTAGCAGCCTTTTCCTCGCCAATCCGCGAATCAAATTATATCCAAGGATAGTGGAAAACCTGTCTATGTAAGACGAAAGCACTCAACGTTCGTCCGAATAAGACTTATTTATTGGTAGCTGGAATTAGTTTCGAGAGAGATTTGGACGAGTGGAGCTTTGACGGAGAATCGTCGAAAGTGAAGAAAGAAGGGAGAAGTATAGATGGATGGTAGAAAATTAAATGGACACCGGGTAGAAAAGAGGGCGGGCAACGTTGCCAACAATAGCCAACCTCCGCACACTGTCGCTGCTGTCTTCTCTCTTTTATTGCAGATTTTCTTTCGTTCCTTCTCTCGTTCTACGGTTGCTCTCTCGAAATGGACAGAAACGCAGACACAGCTTAGCTTTCCTCGTAGCTACGAAAGTCGCCGGTGACATTGTGCGCGCTTAACGAGCCTGTAGATGCAGATATTACTTACCGATATGGCTAATGGATATTGTCATTACGGACAGTCCATTAGACAACCGGATATTATCCTCCACTCGACTACTCCCTCCCTCCTAACTTCCAGACTTTCACCCCGCAATCTTCAATACTTCAGGAAGAAAATCTGTAAGGCCCTTTTTCGATTTCCATCGCTCCACCCTTCGTGCTTTACTATTATCAACATTATCTCTCGAGTAGCTTGGAAAATTCTATTTTTATATTTGTTTTATTCTTGCATTTACACTCTTATTAGAAATGTGTTAGATATTCGCGGTAGTGAAAGATAATATTACAGCTACAATTCAGTTGGTCGTTTTATTGCAAAAAGACTGCGAGCTTGTAATTGAACTGGTTTAGTTGGAAGTAAGTAATCTACAGGCGATTGCTAATTGCACATTTACAGATATCTCGCTGTAAGTACGTGTTCCTCTTAGGGTGGATACGTATCTCGGCCGAAGGTGCGTGAAACAATGCAATACAAAATAAGCGGCGTCGTTGCGAGGCCAGACATCCTCAGCCGTTCAGATATCAATGAAAGCCTGATAATTTCCCTTTTATATATTCCCAGATAAACATATACAGCTCACACAGAGTAATCAGATTCTCTTAATTGCGACGCTGTAATTGCGAAAATGTCCTAAGATCTCTCGTGGAATCACCAATTTTCCTGTCCATTATTTTTCTATTAACTCCCATTCCAAAATGATTACCGTGGCCATTAATCTTTTAATTCGTTTGTAATCTTTGTTGTCGAGCGTTGCCTCGACCCTCTAGAATCACCAGTGAGAATTATTTTAGTTTCCAGTGAATTTCCCTGTTTCCCCGTTTCTTTTTTCTCCCTTTTTTAAATCAGATCTCTGGCGATGATGTCTCATTTGATATCGATAGGGATCGCAAGAGCTTTGGACGTCTACCGCAGTGAAATGTCTGTGTGACACGTCGAATGTGGGTCGAGAGGTAGCAATGGCGCCACGCGGACGGTGTCCAGAAATCCGGCAAATCGGAATGGATGCATTTCCTTGAGCCGTCGCGATATCTTTAATCTCGGGAGAGAGCCGAGTCAATAGAAAGAGCTTCAATGATCTTAGAAAGTCGCATCTGTCCAATTTTGTCCAAAGCAAAAATTCGACAGGGTACGTAAGAAAACTTTGATTATCGATTTACGTAATGGCGGAGTTTCGTAATAGTTGGACACCCGTTATACTTAAAGGCGGTACGAATCGTTCGCGGCGCGACAAAGTGACGATTGACGATGCCGAGATCCACCTTTGGTACAGGGAGATCTCGTCGAGGTGGTGAGACGGGGAGGGTAGGGGAGGGGGGGGGGGAGGAGGAGGAGGAGGAGGCTGTAAGAAAGAGAAGAGGGACCAGAAGCCTTTACAGCCGTTGCAAACCGGTTTTCCGTATCTCCGATGACTCATCCTCTACGACGATGCAGCGTCAAGTGCATTTCCTGGCCTGGTGCATCCTAACCTAAACTCTCCCCGGCCACACCAACCCCACTCCTTTGCTTCACCCACCAGTGATTCTCAACCTCTACACCAATTTCGTAAAAAATTTTCCATATGTAAGTATGCAATAATCGTGTATCAAAATGGATTTGAGATGAGGAATATCATCGTGATATTATAATGTTTGAGATGAGTATCCGCAGCAAAGTATGAGATTACGAAGCTGAGATTGGTAAAATAGATTTCTCGGTGGAAAAAGGGCATTGGAAAATATTTCCAAGCAGCTCCTTCGGGTTATTAAGTTACGCGCGGAATGTTGCAAAATGAGCTTTTCTGCAAAGTTCAAAGTGCAGGTAGAGCAAAAGGGGTATACGGAAAAAGCGGATAACTATCAAGCACTATGCCTAATAACGGTAAGCTAACATTCCTCTTTTAATTGCACCCGCTCGATTAGCAGCCGTTGACACCGTTATAATTAATTTTTTCTATTCAATTAAGCAAGGTCGCCATGCTTAACCCCGTCGCTATTTTTACAGCTGTATTAATATGCGAGTATTTTCCGTCGTATATTCCGTGTATCGAAGTAGAACGATGTAAACGAGGATAATGATAATAATAGATTTTTCGGGTTGAATTCGAATGGAAAGATCGATGGCACCGGGGATGGAAGAAAGCGGAGGTTTTCGTTCATCGATTCATTTATCGTGGGGTCCACCCCCAACCCCTTTTTCCTTCACCCTCGACTTCATAGCTTCTCCTCGATTTCCACTATTGGCAAAGCGATAACTCGGTACGTCGGCCATAAATCAAACTGCCAGAGTGTTTCAGCCTTTCCCGAACGCTTCTCCTTTCCTGGCCTCCTTCATCCTCTCGCAAATGATCCGAGACGCCTTTTATTTACGAGCACACATCCTCGTTAAAAACGAAACCAGCTGGGAAAATTTTGCAATTCAATTTATCCTTACCTGCCAGAGCCAATTCGCCATGTCCATCCTATAAATTAATCCAGGCCTTTCGAGTAACGCGTTATCAATTTGTACTAATTAGACGTGCTACGGTTGATTGCGGATTTCATTAATGTCTTTGGTCCTTTTCCAAATTTACGGATAAAAAGTTAAGAAAGGAGCTGTTACGTCATTTGGGTTTCCTGCGCTTGCAGAGAGAATTGGTCAGGTAGCGTGCAATAAGAGTGCCAAGGCTTAGGGGAATGCGAGATGTCAGGAGTCACCCTTAGAATTTGTCTGTCCCCTCCCCTATGCTTGCAAATCCCTCGAGCTACCCTACCAGCGTGGGCGGGACCGACGCGAAGAATATTTACCGAATTGAAATTAGAATAAAATACGGTGACAGCAAATTGACCCCGCCTCGTGCAATCTTTCAAGCGGTTTTACCTCGTAAACTGTTTACGACCCCTTGCTGCAATAAAAAGTTTCGCTCGGCTCCGGTTTTCCCACCCCGGTAAATGCTGAGATGAAAAATTAATTAGATCAGGATATCTCTGAAGGAGTTTTTAATATCAAGACGTATCTCGCCGAATTAGAGGAAACAGTTTTTTACGTAGAAACTTCTGATCGTTCAATCGTTGCATTTCCCAGCTATAATCATCGCGGTGAGCGAAAAGAATGTTTCGCCTGACGTTGGACGATTATGTCATGGGAAAACAATTGGCAATTTTGATTCACATTCGAGGGGAGTAGATTGCTTCATAAATTCTTTTAATGCCGAGCTTCTCGCTGGATAAAAGTGGTGGTCCGGGGCCGCTTTTCCGGATCGAGGGTGGTGCCCGTGCAACAAGTGTGACTCGAAGGATGTGCTTCAGGGCTGTCTCGCACGTCCTGACACACTCATCGCGAAGTCATCCATCACCATTTCTCACCTGCATATACAGGTGAAAGTCTGCAAATTAATATTCCTCTCAAGTTCCGCTTTCGGAAGCTCCCTTAAACTTTTGCTGCACCGAGAGATCCCGAATGCACGAATCTTTAAGCGAGAGGAGTGATGGGGCTGTAACTGAGTAAAAGGGGGGAAAATAGAGGAGGCGGAAATTTCATTAAGGTAGATGTATCGATGATTTGATGGAAAGACCAGTCCGGAATAATGGTGGAATTGTAATTCATGATTTCGGTACTTGGCCGGGAAACGATTCAGGTGATCGAGGGTGAATGAGATTTATGTAAGAATGTGACGAAGCGGACGAACCATCATTACGGAGAAAATTGTGCGTAGAACGTGTTTATACGAGCCCATAAATCGAGCCGGCCCTGAACGAGGGTCCTCGCGCAATAAACTCGTGGGCTCCGAGCAATATGAGACGAGAGGAGAGACCATCCACCGTCAAGGGTCGTAATCTATTCTCTCTCACCCCATATTACGACCACTAACCTCATCCCCTCCCTCTTTCCCCGTGTCACTTTCTATCGATACTAGAATATAAAACAAAAGAAGAGCGCCAGTCGGACATCTCTACAGCTACATATCTTCAAGCTATAGAATCCTTATACGATTTTAAATCTACAATATTACACCATTTCTCCTAATTGTTTCGTCGAGCAGCTACTGTTCTTGAGGATTTTTTAAAGATTCGAGCTTCGGTTAGAATGACGTAGGTCTTATTGCGTAGAACGAGAACGTCAGGCGACCTCTAAATCAAAACACGAGGTTTCGGATCACCGGCGGAGTCGTGTAATATCCGATCCCGCTTAGAGCGTGAAATGGGACTCCTGAGATTCTTCTTCTCCGCGGAATTAATTTAGACGTGAAAAATTTCGTAAGCGGCGTCTCCACGTCGCGATGGAATTTTCAAATATTTTCGGCCAGACGCCCGATAAATTCTCCACGCTAAGAAATATTTCCGATAACCGACCGACAATCTGTTTGCCCACCTTACGTGCTCCCTCGGGATACTTCGCGACTCGCGGAAGCGTATCTAGGATTTAAATTTCATATCGAATAAGTTGCGCGAGTTCCCGATCGTTTTACGTTGTTGCGCGAATGTTCGATGGACGTGCGAAAGAGGCAAGGTATAAAAAAAAATGCTGAATTATCAATAAAGCGATCAGGCGGCGGTAAATAGAGCACCTCGCAATATCGAGAATGAATTAAAATGTTGTCGAAGAATAGAACCGGAAGGGATAAATTCAGGCGGTAAATCTTTTGTCGCGGCGGCGCAACTCGGGTACCTTGAAGTAGCAGAGTGTAGGTCGCTTTGGCAAAGAGCATCGGTGAAGGCGGTGAAACATTTTCCAGAAGTGGCTCCGACATTACGCAGACACCGACGCGCGGTAAAGCAAATGAAAAGGAAAAATATAACGGCGGGAGGGGAAAATCGTGATTCACCGTGCATCGCTATTTTTCCCCTGGAAGCTTGCCAGTCTCTCTGAAATGGCCATTGATTGCTCGCTTATCGTACAAACGCATTAAAATGAATGCTACGAGTTACACGGAATGTGATACGGAAATTGTTTTGAAGGTGAAAGAAAATGGAGCGATGGACAATTGTTTGGTTAATTTTGTATGGAGAGGGTGTAAATGTGTCAGGAGGTGAAAAATCGATGCTAGAGTGGAATCAGCTGCGTGAAACGAACAGGTTGCGCCGGGAACAATTAGCGATCCCATCCGGGAGGGAGGGAAAAATTAGAGAGAGCGGTGGGGGTGGGGGAAACGAGATAGACTGCGAACGGTAATCTAGTTGCAAACATAGCTCGGGGTTGGAGCTCGGGCAGCCATGCGGAATAATGATATGTAATCGCGAAACTCGAGCTGTGTCTGTGTCCGTGCGGCTTCGTTAGTGTATTTCTCCCTTCTGCATTTCTCTGTATATTCCACTCGGCCGTATTCCCCTATATATTTCGCGCTTTCGCTATTTATGTGTCCGTTCGCACAAATACAGTTTTTGCGCCTGTCCATTTTACGCGGAACTACACACGTAAATACACCACGTCCCTATTCTCGCTACTGCTATTGCTGCTGCTGCTGCTGCTGCCGCTGCCGACGCTACTGCACACTCGCACAAACCACCGGTTTATTAATATTGGTGTCTGCTCTTTTGTGTCCGTTCGTGCGCCGTTTTGCCAGAGATGGAGAGGGAAACAACGGGCATTTACACAGGCTGCCCGGGCGAAACTCCCGGTTTAATACCCTTTTGCCGTGTTTCAACCCGATACATTTCTTAATTAATTCCCATCGATCGGCTTTATTTATTTCTCGCCAATTTCACCGATCCACGCGATTCGTCCGAACTCTCCTCTCTCAATTAGGTCATTAAACGCGCTCGTTTCTTCGATTAAATTTTATGCAAATTTTTGCGTAAACTGACGCGAATGGGTACTAATAAAAGTTGCCATGAACTCTGTTAGAAAAGGGTCTCGTAAAGTTTTATAGGTTGGTGCTTTTGACCGATCGGATTGGTGGAAAATAATTTTAATGGTAGAGAGAGAGAAGAAATCTAGCCGTAGGGGCAGGTCGTCGAGCGGATGAAGCTGTGCTGGAGAATCCGTGCGGGGATAATTGTCGTGCGTGGTAGGGGATGAATCGGTGATTGGCTGTAGATCCGGCAGACGCAGGTGGCCGTAATGAGGGAGAAATTGAGAGAGCAGCGTGCAAAAAGAGAGCGAACCGAGGTGGTAGGGATAGTTGAGTGGGGTCGAGGGTGGGGAAGGAGGGGGGGGGGAGGCAGCAAATAGGGGGAATTAAAAGTAATCACGCAGATATTTACGTGGCCGATGGACGGACGGGATTGTTGCGTCGACCGCAACAATGTAACTGCACGCGAGACACGCAGTCTGGATATAGCAGCGACCAGTTGTTGCAGAGGAGGGTGGAGGAGGGCAAAAGGAAAATAGTGATACTGGCTTTTCAACACAACCGAAAAGGGCTGAAATTTGCAATTCGCGATACATCCCCCCTCTTCCACCACCCAGCCCTTTCGGTAATTTCAATGACCAGGCAGTAATTTGATTTTTCCATAGCCTCACTCGCTGGAATTTTCCATACCCTTTTACGTAGCTCGCTAAATAGAGTTGTCGCAGCTTTCCCCGACTGTTTCCACGAGTGAAATCCCTGTCGAAAATTCTTGCAGCGTTAATCGATCGAAGCGGACGACGCAGTCGGATAATTGTCCAGCGAGATAAGACCGTTCCTCCGATGTGATGGAGTAAGGGAGGAGGGAGGGGGGGGGGGGAGGAGGAGGATTTGTGGTGAGTTTAGCAGAGGTGCGCAGGAGTAGGAGTGAATATAGCCGCATAGCGGGAGGCTCGAGTGAATTTGGCCATTCGGCCACAAGAGCGGAGACGCCTGGCTTGCGAACGATGCTCGGAAATGTTAAGCTACATCGCTTGTGTCGAATATTCCACCCCACAACCCTCTCGGGGAGGAAACGATTTGACCAAGCGAGAGGGGGATGGAGAAAGAGAGACGCAGAGTGAAAGAGAAGGAGGGGAGGGATCCAAATTCCAAACATACCGCGGGCCCGACTGGTTAGCGAACGATTTACGATATTGTAAACCGATGCGACGGCCATGCCCAACGGCAAACCTCAATCTAATAGTGGCGACTTCCCCCTCCCAAATAAATACTCCTCGTCGGGAGATTAACAACTGCCACGCTCTCTCTCTCTCTCTCTCTCTCTCTTTAAAGAGCGATGCTTCTTTGAACTTTTAATTCCTTCAATAATCCTTCGATCAAGCTGTCGCTCCTATTCATTTTCGCGTTAATCGCTTTCGATCCAAAGTTTGCCTAATTAATTCCATGGCTTTGCGCCGGGTTACGGATTCACTCCGCGCGGTCGTTGGGCGGAAAATCATCAGCGGTGAATGATTGACTATCGCGAGGGATCCCGTGGGGATTTTAATGATTCGACGGGCTAATCTGCGGTCACGCGATGACCGGGAAACAAAGCCGCGCGCATCGTTGCACCTCTCGGCGTCTTTTCGCCATTGGCCAAGTCCAGTGGCGCGTATAACACAGCTGCGTTTCCAGTTTGGATGTGCTCCCCCCCCCCCCCCCAGCCCATCCTACCATACACGCGCGCGCGTACACACAGAAAGCCCCTGGCTCTCGCACCACTGAAACAACAACGCCACGCACAGTGAATTCCCCCTTTGTTCGATCGCTCGCGCATAACGCCAATCGCCCGTGCGCGATCAGCTGATCCGAAAACAACAACAAACGACGAGCATTCTCGCGTTTCACAACAAACTCTCAATACCGTTCCATTATTTCGCGGAACTGCCTCGCGCGTAATTCCGTTTGAGAAAAATACAAACAGATCAGTTAGGATGAAATTTGACGATCTTCGAGGCGACGAAGACAAACCCAAGGTTTTAGTTGTTTTTTCAGCGAGAAAATTGTTGCCCTTTGCAATAATTTCGCGCATTTTCCAGTCGAGTCGTCGACCATTCGATTCGCGTGTCGTCGCGTGTAGGTCCGGGTGGGGGATGAGGGACGCTAAAGTTACGCGCCAAATAAACCATTGGCGCGGCAACTCATGCGATTACCGAGAATCTGCTGGCTAAATTATGTTATTATCTGCGCGAAACCCGCATCGGCCCGCTGCGTTGCTGCCTCAACTGTGAAGACTCGTTCTAAATTCACATAATTCAGCCAAGTATTATTTCAGTACCCACTCGCTGTGCAATAATGCAACAAACTTTGGCGATCGATCTCACCTCAAAAGGATATTGCGTTATAAATCGGTTTTGTAAAATGTAACGAGTTTCGATCGGTTAAGTTCGATAGGCGATTCGGAGGTAGGTTTTTTGTCAGCTTGGTGAATTTTTCTAAGGAATTGCGCAGTGCCGGAAGCGTCGAGTGATTTTTTTTTTTTTTTTCTAATCCGAGAGGAAGAGGAGGAGATGGATGGAGGAGTGGGGGGGAGGGGAGGGGTGAAGGGTGGAGAAAGAGGAGGAAAAATTCGCGGCTGCCGCTTCCGCGTATGAAATGCCGGGAAAGAATGCGAGGTCCCATGGAACGTTCTCTACGCGGAAAGGAATCTCGAGGGTGAGCCCTGCCTAAGGCACCCAGCCATCCGAGACGGCCACCTCGGGCTAACCTGTGACCTGCACCTGCCAAACACACACCCTCACACGCACAGAGACCCATAAATGTTCGCATACTTGTAACAATTTCAATTTGATAAATTCTCCACGATCGTTTTCCCTTATATAATACGCCGAGGATGGCGCGTTACTCGCGTAACACAGTCTTTCCAAATGGAAAGATTTAGTCGAATAATTTCGATGTTCGAGTACATATAGAGTTGAAAGAAGGGAAGAAAATTTGCATAATCATCCTGGTAATAATGATGGGGTGTCACGGTCTTCTGCCCGTTGGCAAATACGGAAAGCTCGTTAACCGACCGAAATACCTGGAACTCTGCTATTAATATATACATTGTGGAGAGTAGTTTGCTTGCCTTGCGAGAAAATCAGATAATTTATAGAACAAATAATGTATTCAGGGGGTAAAAAATTAATTAAATAATTTTTTTAGGAGAATTAGTAGCTACATTTTTCCATTCGCGCGAATTTCATTTTAGGGTAGAGAGGGGAAAATTCATTAAACTCAGTTTTGCCAAGCGTTCAAGTCCCCAATAACGATAGCTTTATTTTGCAAACGAAAAGAGAGGAAAAAGGCTTGGAAAGTGGAAAAGTCGAGCTTAAATGCGAGGGAGCCACAAAAACGCACGAGCGAAACTGAAGGGAAAAAAAGGCTGAACCGCAAGAGCGACGAAAAGTTTATTTGTCTCGCCAACAGCGTGATACACTTTTCCCTTCCTCTTTGTTTTTCAATCCCTGAGCGAGCACCGTCCGCCCCTAACCAACCCCAACTAACCCACACACTACTTTTCACTAGGATCTTTTTTTTCCTGCTACAGGCAACCTATTTCCGCCTCTGGCCATCGTCCTTTTCCTCCGGCTCCCACCTCGCGCTCTCTCGACCATCCCCGGTAAACCCCTTGAACACCCCACACACTCGCACACATAGCGAGACTCTCGTCGTATTTTACGACCGGCGGAAAACGTCGCACCAGCGACAAAACCCCAGAAACTAATAGAAGCACGCGAAAGCACAAAGCACCGAGCGATAATGAAAGTGGAAAACGCTGCAAAGATAGTAAACTCTCCAAAACGTTCCTGTAAAACTTCCACGTAAAACAATGCCCTTCGGCCTCTCTCTCTCTCTCTCTCTCTCTCTTTTACATTGAAATGCATAAATTCTTAAGTCTCTCTAAGAGAAAAAAAGCTACAATCCTCCTCATCCATGTATCACCCTTCGTTACCTACTTTCTTCCCAATTCGACCTCTCTATTACCATCGAAAATTTTCTCAACAGATTTCCACGTTCGATCGCCGGTATCCGCGATGGAAATGTAAAACAAAAATGCATCAGATTTTCGGTGATTTGCTTAGAATTCAGCCGCAACGTTTGTATATCGATTTCCCCGGAAATTGCGGGAGTACCTCGATTTTTCGGTCGATCGAGAATTTTTTTCGCAATATAATTTGTAAAGGTACACGCGAATTTAGCTGAAAAATATTCGTACAGTATCGATTCGTTGGTTTGCCATTTTATTTACGAATTTGCCCGCGTTGTTTCATCGGTGCTGAAGCGAGGAGGCTGAAGGTGAGAGGAATCGTGGATTGATGTGTATAAATGCGAAGGAAAAATTGCGTAGCAGCTGAGCGAGGAAATATATCGATGAGGCGAGTTGGAAGGATGGTAGGGAAAAATGGAGAAAAAATCAAGGAAAGTGTAATTCAATCCTCGAGCACGGCGTCTCGTTAGAAAAAGGTGCTCTCGATATAAAGGAATCTCGAGTGACGTACTCAAATCCATCCTCCTTGAGCTCTCTTCCTGGCATGGCTGACTCAAAGGAAAATTTTTCAAAGCTCCTCGCGACATTAATTAAGTATTACCTTTCCGTAAGCAGCTCATCGTCAATGATTTAATTAACGCAATCCATCATTTGCTGCTTTTCCAAGCCAATTAATTGAAACTCTGGCTGTATTCGCAAAATAATCGAATGGAGAAATTGATGAAATTGCTATCCGTAATTAATCGACCAAGCAAATAATTTAAGCCAATTGAACGGATTTAGCCGCTGCTGGCTTATCGCAATTATTCGCTAAAACTTTTCAGCTCCTTTGCGCATTTCACACTCGTTCGGCGTAGATATCGTAATAATAATAATAATAATAATAATGATTCGAATAGCTACAAGTGCGCGTGTACACGTGTCGGGATAAATTGATTAAACTCGAAAGTGATAATTACCAGGGTGGGTTGATTGAAAAACGCACGCTGGAAGCGAGAATAAATTGTGGCAGGGAATTTCCAGGTCGGTTGAATTATGCCGATGCGCAGCTGCCGATGATATAAAGTTGTCTCCACTGTGCGCGAAAAACTCTGGGGATAAATCAATTTTCAAGCTCGTAAATCCTACAAACGTGGCGAAAATAGATGAAATACCCTTGTGAATTTTCTGCTGTCAGCGAAGATATTGTCTTAGGATTGAATTTCACAAATTATGGCCTATATGTGGCACTGGTACTCGGCAGATTTTTCTAACATTTTTTAGTGATAAGAAGGAAAAATATACATACATATATATATAATAATGGTGCAGTGATTTTCTGAAAGCCGTTTCTAGAGTTTCTTGTTTAGAACGCATTGGTCACCAGTCGTGGTTACTTTCACGGCTGAATGGCGGTAGTTACGCAATTCGGTCAATGAGAAAAAGCGCACTTGTTCCTGGATGCGTCTCCACGCTTTCCGAAGACGCTGGTGAGCGTAACTCCGAAGCTGCTCGCGATTTCACTCGATGAGAATCACGTGTGAAAGTCGGGACGTCCGGCTCCCCCCTCCAATGATCCTATAGGAAAATTTATGGTTTGCGGGTGCCCTCACCCTCTACCAGCCTCCGATTGCTCCTATCGATAAATTTCAATCAATTTTTTTTGCCTATCATCGATTTTTCTTTCTACCAACGAACGATCCAGCAAATTCATGAATCACGCAGATGACTTCATCGGCACATTTTCTTATCCAAGTTCTACGCTCGAATCATTAAGGGACGTTGAGAGAAAAACCTGTCTGCATGATTCACGAATCGGTGTTACAATGCTTTTCTTTCTTTCTTTTTTTTTCTTTTTTTTCCCCTATAGAAGTAATATTAACTTTTAGCGTTTACAGAAGAGGTCAAAGTTTGCGAGAATTGTTTGACTGAATTTTTTGTTTCCTTACGTTTATTTACAAACAAGATAACTCTGCATTATAGGTGAATCCACGTCGCTGTCGTCCTGAGCTGCCCGACAAATCCTCATGAAAGACTGGGAACTCAGTACTCAGAATAGCATCGGTATCGTAGAAATTTATTTTTTTTATTTTTTTTCTCTCTCTTTCTCTCTCTCTCTCTCTCTCTCTCTCTCTCTTTCTCTATGTAAGCAGCGTACAATCTATCATCCGGAGCACCTTAAGGCGATCCAAAAACGGCTCGATCGGTTTTTCATTGAATCTCAAGTTTTCATTTGCAACCAAATCGTTTTGCAATTATTTATTTACTCAATAATTCTACATGATAAAGCACTCTATACAATTCGAGCTATATACTTTAGAATCGCCTTAATGCGTTCTCCATTTCCCTCCTTCGTTTCTATTTCTATCTCTATTTCTGTCGCTGTTCCTCTTAATAACACTTTATCTCTCTATCTCTCTCTCTTTTTATCTATTTTTCTCGCTCACGGAGCTTTTGGTTTACGCATAATATTTTCTGGTGAGGGTGTAGTAGCGGTGAAGGATGACGTACGCTATATAGAATACGCAAGAGTTTTTTTAAACGGACCCCGAGAATTTTTCGGAAATCTACGTTGGTAACCCGTCCACGGCAAAATTTATTACCGCCGTCCATTCGATTATCACACAAAAATATCCGTCCTTTCTATATAATCTCGTCATTTACCCCCTTGGTTCGAATCCTTTTATTAAAACCGAAGAAAGTTTCGGTTCCATCGAAAAGCAGCTGTTCGATCGATGGCTTCTATGCGATATTTCTCTCTCTCTCTCTCTCTCTCTCTCTATATATATATATATATAGTTTCATAATGAATCACGTTTATAATAATTGCAGTTTCCACTGAAATCCGTGGAGATTCTCGTTGCGCTTAGGAACGTCGAGCGTGGATAGGAAAATAGCATGGCGGATAGAGCTAAGAGCGGCTCGGATTAATATTTATCGCGTTGCCCTCGAACGTTAACCGCTTCTGCGAAATTCTATAATAATGCTTACCTACCGTTGCTTTACCCGAGCCTAGCCATTATAGCAGACTATACGTGTTACCATTAGCTTTACGCGGCAGTTCAACGGCGTTCCCATGAAAAATGATCTTTAACGCGCAATACATCTCTCGCCCAATTGCCACGGCATTGGCCGTTTCTGATTCCTGACGCGACGCAAACCGTGCAAAGCTGAGCCGAGTCGAGCCGAACCGCGCCGCGCGCGTGAAAGTAACGGGCTCGTTTCTCGGATTATGAATCTCTTTGCCCCCTTCTCCCTCACCCTCCACTCCCCTCTACTCCTCCCCCCCCCCCCCACCCCACCCCTAGCGAGCTCTTGCTCATCAATTTACACAGCTAACTCGGCAAATTACCTACTTTAATTTACTCCTAATTCACCATTACAAATTTTTCTCTCTTCTTCTTCCTCCTCTTCTTCTTCTTCTTCTTCGGCGCATTTCCCTGCCCTCCGAGTATACAACTTGTTTATTTTTCAGTTGTTATTCATTTACGAGCGAAACCGCTGAAAATCATTATTTTTTCTAGCCCAATCGTACATTTTAAAAGACCGAGTTGTGCGTTTGATTTAACAAATATTGGCGGCTTCTGACGCAAACGATACGCGGTGAGATCTCGTGAAAGTAACTGACTCGTTTCTCGGATTTTTCAATGCTACCAGCGCCGGTTTATGATTTTGCTTAATTAATGGCCTCCCCCCTCCCCCACCTCCCTTCTTCCCTCTACCTATCTCCGTTCTAGCCATTAACGGTCATTGCACAATTTCGGGAAATTGCGAAGGCACGCTTTTATGATACGTCGAATTACCAGGTTTTTCCATCAAGATTCTCTCCCAATTATTAAAATCTCGTTAATTAAAATCCATTTCGTCCGAGATATTCGTGTAATAATTATATATTTTTCATCATGACGCGGTGGCCTTGTGCCTTCCCCCAGATTGGCGAATCAGTGGTTCGCTGGTACTTTTTTCCAATCGACGATTTCCGGCGATTCCGAATGGAAAATCAAAATTGAATCGCAAAGCCGGCCAATTATAAATTCATAATTAACGATTCGCACCGGAAATTGTATCCCGCTTCCATTATTTCTCGCGAACAAAGGCCACCGCGATTCCACTCTCCGCGAATTTTCTCTCCCTCAATTGAACGTGTATGTATATTATACCGTATTATATATATATATATCGTTCTAAATCATACACTTGTAGATACGTGTACGTTCGAAACAAAACAAAAAAGACAAGAAATTAATCGCAGGAACTAATTTAATTTTGTTTAATGGAGATGTGAGATTTTTATTATCGAGGGACGCACGCACAAAGGGATGAGTAAAAATTCGTTTACTTGTGTAACGGGATTTCGAGCAACGGGAATTGATTAGTATCGACTGTTTACGTAGGAGGAAAAAAATAAAAATAAAGGATTTTCCATGGCGCGTGATACGACAACTATGTATTTAACGTGATCGTGTATTAAATGCATCATATACGTGTGCCCGCGTGAGCGTGTATCGAGGTCGACCGGTTCTCCAACAGCCGTCACGCCGCTAAGGGACATTGCGACACATGGGTTAATACACCATGCACACACGCACACACACTAGTGAATCAAGGAATATATATATTCTCTCTCTCTCTCTCTCTCTCTTTCATCCAAGCGAGAACGCTGGGAATTGCAAATAAATTGTTATTACCGGCCCTTTCCGCTGAAAATAAATCGGTCTCGCTGATATCCGTCTGGCAAAATTTGTAATTTTCATCCCCCTCATCTCCGAAATACCAAACTTTCCCCCAAAAAATTTTTCTCACCGGAATTCAACGCTCTGTTTTTCGTTTCGGAATTCATCGAATTCTGTTTTTTTTTTTTATCAGCTTTGTTAAAACGTTACTGGAATTTTTTTCTCCCCCCCCCCTTTACGCTGCCTTTTATCGCTTCAATTCCGGAATATGGAGATTTTTCGCGGGATGACTGTTTATACGTGTTTTTTAGTCTACTACAGATGTTACGGTGAAGAGTTTACAGGAGGACACCTCGATGATACACGTGACGGATCAATTTACCAGCTTTCGCTGCTTCACGACGAGTTGTTCGTCTTCTTCGCTTTTAATATTCAGCCGTAGAACCAGTTTAACGCCATGTTCGAGCGTATCTGCTAGGCATCTCTGCCCGAACCAAAAATTCAATAAGCAAACTCGATTCTATCTAGAAAATAATTCGACAATTTTGAACCATTTCTCCTTTTTTCGCTTCGCAATGAATAAATTGGTTTTGTTCGCGAGACGACATTCGACGGTATACCCTTGTCTCGTCAATATTTCTTAATTAACGCGATCCCTGCGTATAACTTGAGAATTTCATTATCGATAGGATCCGACGAAAATCTTTAAAGAGGATACGCCATTATTTTGTAACTCGATCGAAAATGAATGTTCTTTGTCGATAAGATTGTCGCTCTTCGAGTTGAGTAGAAAAAACGTAAACAACGTAGCAGAGTGTAACAGAAAATCGAGACTTATTATTCCCAAGAAAGGGAAGATAGTGGTGTTATGTTTATCGGAGGATTAAGCCGATTTACCAGGGATCGAAGTAACAAGAATTGAATAAGTAAACACTCGAGATCCTATACACAAAAGCTTCTAGAAACTTTAAATCATTCCCTGCTTTTTTCGGTTCGCCATAAATCAGTTCTGCTGGGGACAACATGGCACTTGCCAGAGACCTTTCCTCGTCAATTTTTCTTGATGAACACGATCCACTAAAAATCTTCGAAAACAAGCCAACAGCAGGCCGTTATTTCGTAACCCGATCAAAGATAAATCTTTGACCGTTTCAAAGGAAGAGGCTGTTCAAGTGGAGAGGAAAAAACGTAAACAAAGCAGCAGGGAATAAAAGAAGATCTCGAGAGTGTAATTATTTCTACGAAAGGCATATAACGATGTTATGTTTATTGAAGGATTAAATCGATTTTCCAGGGATCGAGCGCAAGTTTCTTTTAGCGTCTGTTTGGAGTTGGAAATGCGAAACGAAGCGAGTAGGTATACCGAGAATCCTAATGAATTAGCCGCGATTGTTGCCACTCCTCATCATGGCAAGAACTTCATTTCTAATTCCGTGACTATTTAAGGGTGCTCGTATCGATTTCGTTCGGGAAAATCAAAGCGGAGATCAAAGCGGATCGGTTTTGCGACAAAGAAACTGACCGTAGCGACGGGTGTACAGGAGGGGGGGGGGGTGGGGAGGTGAGTTAGGAGAGGGTAAGAATCGCTGGAGAAGGTGTACGAAGGATCGTTAGGAGGATCGAGCCGGCAAAAAGGGAAAGTCGTTTGTTTGTACGAGACTCTCTTAATGGCTGTCTTCGGACCAGTTCGTAATTGGCGCGTCTCTCCCTTTGAACACCCCCCTCCCCTCCGTTTTCTCCCACTCCCTCCTCCTCTCTTTGCTCTTCAATCCACCGAATACCCCTCTCCAGTGTTAGTAGTAGTAGTAGTCTGTTACCCATCCCTCCAGTTTACCAAGGTCTTCCATCTCTTTTCTTTCATTCCTACTACTCACTTCACTTAAGGAGAGAATTCTTTGTTCGCTTTTGTAAAAACGATACTGTTTCCTCGCTCACTCCCCATCCCCCCTCCACTCACGTTTTTCTTCTTGCTTACACCAATCCGTCCTCCGGCTCCCCCCTCCCTCCTCTCAACTTGCAAGGAAAAGCTTCGATAGGCGACCAAGCTTTTCTTGCGATTTTATTTTTCTTTGCGTCAGTGATTTCGTCCTCGTTTTTTAGCAAAGCAACGCGAAGCTTCTGATTTTTCTTTCGCGTTCACTTTGCCATAGGTTGAAGCGATTTCCTGCGTCCTCTATCACTTCTTCCCCTTTGTCTTCGCTTTTATTCGGCTTTCACTCGAGAGAAGAACAAGTTGAGGCAGACTCACGTGATCCCTCTCTTCTATTATTCGCTCTTCGCTTTAAGTCTTTGCGCCTCCTCCCACGCATTCCCTTTAGTCTTATACGCCGGAGAACCTTCATTTTTTGATTATAATGGACAGTCTCTTAAAATTTCAAAAACCCTTGTATGAAAGGTAGAAGTTCCAAACGTTCTAAATTCCTTTTGCTACTTTTTCCGGAAAGCAATAAAACCGTGTTAACTGAAATTGTAACGTTTTATATCAGGCATATTACAAACAAGCTTAAAATAAATTTAGCATTTATAACGTTTTCAAGGCTATCGTAGCCATGCTACACGGAAGCTGTTAAAGAGAAATTGCAATTTTTGGAAAATTAAAACTCGCAAAATTTTTAGAATTTCCTCTCTCTTGGTATATTTTATAGAATTTTATCAATATTCCCATAACCAACGTGTGAAATATTGTTTAATAAATCAACGTTACAAATATGGCTGAAACCAAAATGGAGAATCAACTGTACTTGAATTATTGTAGCTTGGCGCGTTGCGACGTTCGAATACTACGAGAAAGATATTATTTTTTGACATTTTGGGTCGGCACAGTGTCTCGCGCGAGCTTCTGTTTGTTCCGTCAGTCACTCACCGGAAAGACTCGTGCACCAAGCCCGAGCCTCGAGTCCCGAGTATCCGCCTTGTCTGATCTCTCTCCTCCTCTCTATTCTTGCACCCCGCACTCCCTTCGCCCACACGTAACACCGGAGAGATGCTTTCAACTTCCTGGAAACTTTATTCTAGTCGAAACATTGTTTTGGCGAAACTCGAAATCTTTTTTCATTCACGCAATTTCTCCTTTTTTTTTTTTTGCCTCTACCCTTCCCAGCTCCCACCAACACATTGCTCCACTCGACTCTGCGAGGGATTTGTCTCTTCAGTGTAGTTTCCCTTTTTTCTGCCTCCGTTAACGCTTCTCATCCCGGGTCTCCCTCGATTCCGATATTTTCCCTCACGATCCAAAACTCTCGTGCTAATACACGGCCTGCGTTCTCCTAATCATCGAGGCTCCATTATTTTCTAGGAACTGGACGGAATACGCGCGTCACGAAATGAAATGCTATTATATCATTGCTGCGATGTGATTGCTAAATCGTGACTCGCTCGAAAATTACCCAAGTTTTTTTTTCTTCTAAAATACTTCACGTATGCTTATCGTTCGTTTAAAGGAATAATAGGGCAATTGGAAATTTTTAATGATGAAGCAAAGTTTATTAAAAGGGAGTGAGATGGGGGGTGGGGGGGTGGGAGGGGAGGAGTGTTTGAAGGGGAGAAATAATAGTGATTTGTTGAAAAGGTTACGTAGGCAGAGAGAACAAAGAAGAAGCGATGGAAAAACGTGATAAATGTCGAATTTGTTTTTTTCTCCTTTCTCCCATTCGCACGTGCTGTAACCTCGAGAGTGGAGACACCCCAAAAACTATCGAGATTCTCCGGAGGGTAGCCGGCCATCCAGAAGGCTCTTTGTACCCCACGGAACCCCTCGACCCTTAACACAATGGCCTTGAGAATATTCTCAATGAAAATTCCCCAGCCACACATGCGAATTTACGGCCACTTGAACACCAAAACGATTTTCATTAGGCCCTGCAATTATTATCACAACCCAATCCGCTTTCGATCGTTCAACCCTTTAAATATTCAACGGGAAAACAACCGATCGAACGAAACTCCATCTCTTCTTTCGAATTATTCGTATTTCTTTTTTTTTTATCTAAACTATCTTCGCGCAACACTTTTTTTACACTCGCGAGGCTTTTCCACGAAACTCTCGGCGAGTTTTCCAGCGCGCGAGACCAAAAGCTCCGGCGGAGCTTTCGTGCAGCATGATTTCGCGGAAAACCCACTTTCCACGATTTTTATCGAACCGATTTTGGCGGGAATCGTGCAAAGTTTCCTAATTGGGAACGAATAGTCCGGTCGTGAGCCTCTGGAATGGTCTCCGATGATCTTGATCGATAAAAAAGTGGGAATTTGGCGTGACCAATCGAAGCGTTGGAATCAACGCCAAAATGCAGTTCTTTTGTATTTGTTATTATTATATATTTAGGAGGATTGTTATATATGAAACGCGAGGTCAGAGAATGGGGAGGAGATATTTTTATCGTACGCGAAACTTGCGACAATAAAACTGTGCCAGCTGTGTTTCTCCAAGTGCGCGGATTAGTCATCGGTTCGCTCGCATAAACAATCGGTCGATCGATCGATCGACCGGCGAACGGAAGTGGCGATTGGCGGCGGTTCTAGAAATGCGCGAGCGAAAGTTGGAATTTTGTGGAAGGCACGAATTTAATTGGAGAATAAATTGTGCGGCTTGGCGCCCACTCGGCTATTTCCAGCGGAGAGTTCCGAGAAAGATGTTCCTCGAGAGAGAGAGAGAGAGAGCGGCAACCCCCGTGAAATGATTTGGGGGTCGAACGCGTGTTCCTGTCTTTTCCGCGCGCACGTGAGCCAGGATAATTTATCATAGGCCAGTGGACGACGGCGGCGCCGCGACGACGCTTCATTATTTTCGCTTTTACCGCTGCGCGGAGCCGCGTTGCGAAAGAGGACGCTGTAATTAATTATCAACCGGAAATCAAGTGGATTTACTATCCACTAAATAAACCGTGCTTGATCTCTTTTCACACTTGCGCTCTTTTGCGAATTTTCGCCCCATTGTTTTTCCATTTTTTTTCTATAGACTGGTCTAAAAAAATATTAATATATTAATAGTAAATGGTGTATTTGGTTTTCGGATAAATCGATGGTGGGATGTAATTATGAAGGCTGATAGGTTTGGTTGGGAATTGTGGGTGTACGGGGGGGGGGGGGAGGGAGTATGATAGGGGTAGTTGTGGTTGCAGATCTGGCAAGGTAATTGGGGGATAATATCGAAGACTGCAGTTTCCGTCGGACACGACGAACGGTCCGGATGCCGAGCGTGTTTACACGAAAGCTTATTCGACGAAATTCACCGTAGAGCCCCCTTTCAACCCCCCGCGATAACCCTGGCAACCCTCCGCTGGCCGCAGAGATACGTCAGTTCCTCCTCTCCCCTCCTCTGGCCTTCCCTACTGCTGCAAACTAACTGAATTAACCGGTCGTCCTCCTCTCCACTCTTGCTCGACACGAGAATACTCCCAGCTACACCTGCAAAACATACTTTCGCGCAAACACCAAGTATTTCCACTATACCAGCAATTAATACTACACGCGGAATTAATTCCTTGCGAAAACGTTAATCCTTCCTAAACTAAACTCGTCGACTCTTGCACAGAAAATCTTCGATAATTTCATAACATTCCCAGTAATTACTGCTATTTATTAATCCTTCCTACTCCTTTTTTAGCCTCGAGAAATTCTTTTATAATAGAATCTCGATTATTTATTGGTCGTGCAAATTTTCTAAATTGGGGTAAATCGTGATTACAGTTTTCTATATTAAATTGTTTAATTTCATTAGTCTTGAAGATTCTCTAAATACAGCTCTGATTCGTGTTTTAAGAGTTTTTTTCGAGGCGCGGCGTTAAAATTTTACTAGTACAGAATGGATTTTATTATCGGCATTCGAAATTTCTAAGTAGAATCGGATCGTGATTAAATTAATGTTTTTTTAAAATTGACTATTTTTGCCATTGCTGAAGATTTTGTAAATAGATTTAAATCGTAGTTACGAATTTTTTAAGGCAACGTTAAAATTCTACGAATCTATAGAATCGACTTATTATTAGCGACGAAAATGTCGAAATAGAAACGAATCGCGATTAAATATATTTTATTAAATCGTCTAATTTTGTTAGTCCTGAATATTTTCCATGTAGATTTAAATCATAGTTTAAGAGACTTTTTAAAGGCAACGTTAAAATGTTACGAGCATAAAATTGATTTATTATTGGCGATGGGAGTTTTGTAAATAGAGCTGTATATATAACGATTAAAGGGCGTTGCGTAAGGCGATGTCCGGTGACGCAGTCGGTGATCCTGCGTGTGTTGATCCCGGAACCCCCCCCCCCCCCCTCCCCCGCTCTTTCCCCAGTCGTCGTTTCGTCCCCACCGCGCAAAAGCATACGTAGGCGAGTTTCGGGCGCATCTGCATAATCGTACGTAAATTGCACGAGACATCGTGCTTGGTAATATATTGCGCCCTGGGTCGCTTGCTCATATGCAGGATATGCGCTTCGATGTACGCACACACACACACACACACACAAACACACGCGCAATCCCGAACCACCAGGAATGTACACGCCAAGCCACCACGTATCTATCTTAAAACACACATACCCTGACATCTGCTCGCCATCGATCCTTCTTCAATAACCTCTCCCCCCTTCCTCTTTATCCATCCATCCATCTCCGAACTCTTCTTCAAATCTACCGCCAATTTTCATCAAGCGGAGAGAAACCAGTATCGAACATGCGTTGGAGTATAGAACACGAAGAGAATTATTGACTAATATTTTAGAAAATATGTGTAAATCAATCAAATCAAGGAATTCTTTGCAATGGGCGAATATTTATTAATTTTTTTTTTAGCGAACTTGGATCGAACTTTAAAATAATTAATAACGCTTAAATTTTGTTTCAGGAGAATAAAGAATAATTTATAAACTTCGGTTGGTAGGTGAATGATTGTCTAATCTTTTCTTCGTGGGGCTTTCCTGGAGCTATTTTTTCAAATTTGGCGCCAATTCATTTTTCGATTGAAAAATATCCATGATTATTAATAATTATACGCGTAAAACTATCACGTGCCTATATACTTATGTGAAAGGACTCGTATAGAAAGACGGATCTTCCCTCGACAAACCTCGTCTCTGTGGAGGCATTTTCGAATTTGGCGCAAATTTTCACGGAGGAAAGAATTTTTTCAGTGATTAATAATATAACGCGCGGAGAGTTTAGAACTAAGCCGCGAAATCAGGAATTTCACTGCGCTAATTTGACTAGGAAAATTTTAGGAATCCAATTTGGAATCATAATTAAACTCCATTTGAACTCTCTCGATGGCACCGCAATTATTACGCAAGCAGTTGTGGCTGGATAATTATGCTTCCGGTCGAATTGTTAAGATTCTTGTTTAAACAAGCGAAAATGGACGATTCATCAGGAAGGCGAGTTTATTATTGCAAAGAGCAATATTTTCCAAGGGGTTGCAATGTACACGTGGAGGAATTAGCATGGATATAACGATATAGAGAATCTTAGAAATCCGTTATGGCTAATTATGCGAGGCTCGAGAGTCTCCAAGGGGATCGATGAATTTTCGTGCTCGATTAAATCTCGAAGGCCCGCTGCCTGGAAGTTGAAATACTGGCGCTGGATTCAGGTTTTGCAAACGCGACTCCTAAGTCCATTCGCAGCCTCATTCAAGAACTGGTCGAGTCGCCGCAAACCGCTAGTTTCTGTTTGTGCCATGCACGCACACACGCACACGCCACTATTCCAGCACACACACACACACACACCAACCAGCAGAATCAGGTTTAAGAAAGATCGTGTACGTACCGGGTGTACCATTTGCGATCTCGAAAAATCCCTTTCACCGTTTTACCTTATATATTTCACCATAGGGAAGAAAATTGCTCGAGTTTAACGATATTCCTGTAACTATAATAAGAGCCTCCGCAAACTTTTCAATCATTTTTCCTAGATTTCCAAGAAATCCATTCTGATTCGTTGGATTTGTAGGGAATTTTTGCGTGGCTCCTCGAGGGATGTTTACGAGAATATATTGGGTGAGAGAAAATTGGTCACCGGGTATAAGTGCACGTGCACGTAAGTCGGTGGTGGGTATAAAACTGGGTTACTGGACTTTTACAGAATGCGCAGTGGTTACTCTGGGTGCATATATCCTGCAGTGGCCTGGCCGCATCTATTATGCATCAGGCTGGGATGTGTATATCACGCAGGCTTCGAGACAATGATAGATCAATGCGACACGCTCGAATTAATGGTCTCCACGCTTCGCACACGCATACACACGTAAGCGAGCGCTCCTGCTCGTTATCGGTCATTTGCTATTTTTCATATCAACCCTCTTCACACCGCCCTCCCCACCCCCCCCCCCCCCCACCCTCTCCCCTAAAATATAACGAACAACCAAAAATTACGGAAAGAAACCAATCGCGTACGAGAAATCGTTGCAAAGTCGATAGTTGGCAAATTGGAATTTATTTACGCGACGCGTAGATAATCGAGAAGAGTTTAATTGAAATCTTGAAATCAATTAATCGCTTCGGGGAGTATAAACCTTAAGCGGAGTTTCGACACTTGATCCCTTAAACGGAGCCGCTGAGGAAGATTTCGCAATTGGGAGATATTTGACAGATTGGGAAATCCCAATTGGTCGTCGAGTAGAAGTTTTTAATTAAGCCTTGTTAATTAGTTTATTTGCCCGATATTGCGAAAGGCGATAGAAGGCTGTTTGGTCCTTTTACCTTCCCTCTTTACGAGGAGCTTTTCAAAAGAGCCGAGAGGACCGAACGACCATCGCGATCCCAAGCTAATAACACTCGACTTGACCTTGTTGCTTAACAATTTTCTTGCTGCGGATTTTTTCTCCCCTTTCTCCTCCCCTCGATTTAGCTGAATTTACGAGCGGAGAAAAAAAAACGGATAATTCAAGTAGCTGCTGGTTTTATATAAAAACTCCAGTTAAAAGCCTGTGGGTTCTCGGTCGAGGAATTCTTTCAGAGGAATTAATTGCTTTGGTCCATATAATAATAATTGTTAAATAGTCCCCGCAATAATAAATATGATGCCCTCGAGGTAAAATAAGGATGTGTACGCACACACATTTCTATATATATACTATTTGAGAGACGAGGACAAAGTGCGTGGAGTTGCAAGTGTGCGATTTCGATAAGAGGTCTGGTTGGGACTTATCTTTCGATCGGTACACAATGTACTATCTGAAATATTCGCCGAGCGAGTATTTTCCGTCGAGGCCCGTGAAGAATGTTCCTGGCCGGAATAGTCGGAATCGCGTCGTGTTTCTTCTCTCGCGGGCTTTTTGCATCTCCTGGAAGCGGTTTCTCGTGAGAAAGCTGCTGCTGGGCCGCATTATCCTGGACGGAAATCTTCGGCGGGCCCGAAGACCCCTCGCACCATCGCCACCACCACCCTCCCCCTCCCCCTCCTGCTGACGCCACCTTCGAGGAACGAACGTGCGGATAATGCACAGACCGGATGTCGTGCATTAAGAGAAATTAGCGTCATTTATTTAGAGACAAAAAGTGCGGGATAATGGCTGCTCGTGTTCTTCAGCGAATGGCGTAATCACAAGGTCCGTCGGCTACTACCCCCTCCCCTACCATTTCCCCCACCGCTTTACGCGCAGCGCTCTGGAAATAGGCCTTACCCCCACCACGTCTCCACGAATGGGCCTTGCGTCCCCGACACTTTTCCCTACACTTTTCTTAATTCTTACCCCCCTGAAAAATCTTCTACGCTCCACTGTTTAACCTTACACTTCAATTCCTATCGCTATCCCTCGACGATCGGATTCAACAAACGCGCTTCTACCAACAATTCGGTTCCGCAACAATAGCTATGATAATTGGTTTAATATTCAGCGGCGTTTAACGCAATGTAAACTTTGGAACGGGGGTGCATCATTTTCGTATGACGCTGCAGGCGGTCCGCGAAACAGAAAGGAAATTAGCTCAACCAGAGAAACGAGTGAGGGGGTGAGGGGAGGCTCGCGTGCATTCAAACAGGTTGCGTTCTGCTCGTCGGAGAGTAATTTATTTCGTTCCTACTTGGTAACAAAAAACAATTACTCCTACCTTCGATGTCTAGTGACGAAGCCTCGTGTAATTTGTTACAACCCCCCCCCCCCTCCCCTCTCCTTCTTTAATTCCTTTCGTGCTACACTTATCTTGCAGAGCCAATTATTAAAATTCCATGTAACATCTGGACTTTTCTGAATTTTCTCCCTTTGTAAATATAAATTAATCGAATGTTGTTTTTCTTTTCTTTTTTGCAATTTAATTTCCCTTTCAACGTTTTAGCGCTACGCAAGGAGATTCAAAAAGAGAATTATTCAAAATGCAATCTCAGCAGCTCTTAAACGCGCAGCGATGATTTTCTCGTTGCGCAAGGATCAGAGAGACAATGGCTCGTATACACCGGGTGGCAAAAGTGCCTTGCGTGGGACGACAATCGCGCGAATAAATTTTGCAGACATTCGCGTGTGCGCGAGCGCGCTCATACATGCACGCATACTCCGATACGCGTGAGAAATGATCGTGGCAGAGAAATTCGACGCTGCCTCGCCTAGAATTTTCCCTCTTGGAGGCGAAAGGCCAGGATTTCACGGGTTCGAAAAACCTTAAGAATTCCTTAACAAGTTTTCAATGGCGCTGCGAAAAATCGTGTATGCGTGTAAACGACTAGATTAACGAGAGACAGTCGGCTCTCCTACGGAATCGTGTAGACGATTGGTCGAGGAATTAATAAATGGAGCACGAGAGAGTCTTGTACCTTGGAACACTTTTCTTCAAATTACTGTGCTGCTTGTTGAAACTTTGAGAAAATAGTTTATTTAGATTCTCTTATATCTATTCGCTTTGTGCATAAATATTGCTTAAGTTTAAAGTTTCTTTGCACAATTTTTTAGGTTTTTTTAACGAGAAGAATTTTTTCATTCAAGAAAAATTAACAAATGTCCCAAGGTACAAAACTCTCCTATAAATGATGACTAACGAAGTCTTTGGTGTTTCCAATGTTTTACTGACACGTGTGTCGTACAAAAGAGATATATGTGTAACATTGGAAAAAGTTTTTAATAAGCCAGCCAAAAATTGTTTATACATGTATATATAGATATGCTACGAAAAAAAT
The DNA here is from genome assembly GCF_024137725.1 of Prorops nasuta. NCBI lineage: Eukaryota > Metazoa > Arthropoda > Insecta > Hymenoptera > Bethylidae > Prorops > Prorops nasuta. The sequence continues at coordinate 7,733,013 of NW_027116802.1, read as the reverse complement.
GAATCGATAAAAAACAGGACTAATAAGCGATATTCGACTGCTCCACTAAATCGGTCATACAATTGGTTGAGAAATTTATAAAAGGTCGGGTAATCGGTGAATAATGGAGTCTTTGCTGTCTGCGTTGGTTGACTGGCGCGTGTGCGTGAAGGAGATAGACCATTCGAGTTAATTAAGTTGCGTTCAGAGCGGCAGAATTCATAAACAACGGAGAACTGTGCTCCTACCTCGTATTTGGGACTCGCATCCGAGATAATTCGCGAGGCAGAAGTTCCGGAAAACGCGAGAGCTCGTCGTGGAAGGGGTGGAGCAGTCGCTTTGATTAATGAGCCAAGATTACATTCGTGCTATTCATCTTCAAGATTCTGCAACTTAATTATAGCAATATCTCCAACCAAGTTTTCCATGGATAACCAAGCAGCGAACGTTCGAACCCTGCGATTCCACTCGTTACTCAAGCACGGATGTAATATTCATTGAATTCTGCCTGCTTTTCCCTTTCCTCGTCCACCTTTGCGAATCGCGACCTGATTATGTAGAAGATGCAGTGACTCATGTGTGAACTCTTAAGGAAATATAAGCGAATGACAAAAACATTCGTTCACAAGAATCTTTCAAACTCTGCGAACCTATTCGTTATTGTAGCACGAATATAATCTTCGCGTTGAATTCTAACTGGTTTTCCCTTTCTTGATATACCTTGTCGAATCGCGATCTAATTATGCAGATGATTCGGTGACTCATGAGTGAACTCTTAAGAATCTAAGCGATTGACAAAAACATTCGTTCAAAAGAATCTTTCAAACCCTGCGAATCTACTCGTTATTAATTGAAGCACTGATGTGAAATATATGAAACTTCAGATAAAGCTTTTCCTTTTTCCGAACCACCTTGTCGAGTCCCGACCTAATTATTTAAAATCTCGATTACACTTGTATGGATTCTTAAGTCTAGATTCACGAGGAACGTACAATTTATTTCTTGAAAATCTTCTACAATTTTAGGAATACAAATTTCGTTGTAGAGAACAAATTTGTTGGATCAACTGTGCTCGAGGTCGGTACGTAGATTTTTTTCGAAAATTAACAATATTAAATAATTATAAAGAATTACATTTTGCACTCTATCGATGACACGAAAAAAGAGACGTTGTACTGGCTTGAATCTAATAATTTGAGGCTAGAAAGAAATAAACAGGCAAAAAATGTACAAGATTTTCTTGAATAACTAATTTAGACCTAGGAAGGCTAATTCGAAACTGGTTTACAGATTACAAGGTAGAATGAGAAAAATAGGAAAATTACCAGATTAGAAGTCCTACACGGGCTCGTTCACTCGCACACACCGTGACGCGCGCGATGTTTTTCTTTAGCCGAGACGTCCGTTATAATAATTCGGCGTATATTACATCCTCTTAAGAGATAAAACGCAAGAAAAACAAGCGATCTAAAGCGAGTTTGAAATTGTAGATCGATATTGGATTTTTATAGCCCCTCTGACAGAAGATACAGGGTATAATGGTGCGAAACGCAAGTAAAGCAAGTTTTAAGATTTATTTAGGGAGTTTTGGAAGAGGAGATGGGCGATATATATTCTTCCGGACTGGAGCATCTCGTGGCGGACAGGAAAGGTGTATGCTATTTATATTCGATGCCGGGGACATTCAACTCGCACCCTTTCGCATCCCCCCCCCCCCTCCTCCTCCTCTCCCCCACGACGCCCCTCTAGCCAGCTAAGTCCACCCACCCATTCCCGCTGGGCGACGACGTTCAAACACACCGAAATTCACGAATAAATCCTCTCGCCTGCATCCGGCGCACTTAAGCGATGAAAATCACCCGGCAAAAACAGTCCTTTCGGATTATGCTAAATTTAAGATCTGCCATTTGATACCCGACCCACCCGACTCTCTCGCCACGATCCGTTCTACTTCCAGATCCATCCAGTCTTAAAGGACTACCACGATTTGTCATTTGGACCACCTCTCGCCCACTCAAAGGACGCTTCAATTTATCCCCTGCATGCGATGCGAGTCTACAAGTCTCTCTTTGCCACGAGACATTTTTCTTTCGTTAAAACGACATCGATTCGATTTACAATTAAATGCCAGCAAGGGTTGCACGGCTATACTTATGATTCGTGGCTGAATTATTTCTGGACGATCGATTTGGATGGAGGAAAAAATTGTTGGCTTGGTGGATTTAGGAGGAGATGGGAGTAGGGGGAGGGGGGTTGTAAAGTTTTGCACGGGTTCTTGGCTTCTGGCCAGTGGATCGGGATGGCAAAGGGGGCAAGAGGAGGAGGAGGAGGGGAGTAGCTTAACGGAGCTTGACACCATGACTATCCGATTGAACCGTCTGTCCTTTCGTCCAAGCGACTCGCTCGCCACGCACGTATTCTTAGATCGGTTGACATTTTCTCTCGATCGATTCTCTCCAGCCCCTTTCTTCCGCTCTCGCCTTTCTGTCCGACTGCGTCACTCCCAATCGACCACTTCCTCCCCCCCCCCCCATCCCCCCTTCTCCACCGACAAATCTGAATTTTTTATCGCGCTCGACCATCCTCATCCTCCTCCACGTCATCAATCTTGTTCGCTCGGAAATTTCGAAAATCTGCAGTTTTTCGTACGATGATTCGCCGATGCCAAGCAGGAGGAAGAATAGCGGGATTTAATTGAGTCGGTGGATCGATTCGAGGCGGATCACGGGTGAATGTGACGTTGGAAAAACGAAAAGTATCGTGAACAGGCCTGTGCGAGATCGACGCTTCTCTCTCTCCCTCTCTCTCTCTCTCTCTCTCTCTCTCTGTGTCCCGATGCTAATTCGAGGCTCACTTTTAATTACGAGCCATTACGGACCCCGAACAACCGGTTAACCCAGTTTCCTCCACTCCGTGGAGATCCACACACGCGACTTCTCGTGCCAGACGATCGTCCTTAAAACTCCTTATTTATCTTCTCCCACCACTCTTCTCTTCACTCCAATATATATAAATCGAACGAAACGTCGGTTCTTTAATCGAATCACTCTGAAAAATTTGACAACTTTTTTTTAACACGATCGAAATCGATTCATGTAAAAAGTCATAATTTTTGTTTGCACTTCCATCGATTCATTTATTAAGTTTTTTAAGCTTGACTAATTGTCGTACGATGAGTACAGTTATAGAGTGCTGCTCGATTTTAGAATTATCCTGCAGCTGAGCTTTAAAATAATACTGATAAAGAATTAAGAGCGAATAAGTGCCTCCGCAAAGCAATCAAGACTAATTGATAGAAAAAGTGCAGTTTTTCTCGAGTTTCATTCGACTAATTTATTGCTTTCTTTTAACACAGGATTAATCACAATTAAATATATCAGATTTTAGGGTCCGAATGGACTCTGCAATCATCAGACATTAAAATAGGAAACTATATAATGAAGAATTAAAAGCGAACAGGTTACTCCACAGAACAATCGAGACTAATCGATGCAAAAAGCGCAGTTTTATCGAATCTCATTGGAGCGATTAATTAATATCGTTGAGCATGATTAATTGTGATACGAGGAGTGTATAGTGGACATTGCGGTTTTAGGGTCGTAATGCATATTCCACAAGGAGAGTTTAGCGATACTAATAATGAATTAGAAAGTGGAGGAGGTCGGATATGGGTGTATGGGATTGGTTGGTGGTTCGCTCGCCTGGTTTCTCGCAATAAATTGAAGTTGCCGCTGGATGGGAGGGTCGGCCGTTGAAGCTAATCGCGAGGATGATTAGGCAGCGTTCGACGAACGAACTGGTCGAGTTGCTTCGCCGTGCTTCGAGCCAAGAAAGAGAAGCGGCAACAGAGCGGCACCTTGACCCCAACTATCTCTCTCTCTCTCTCTCTCTCTCTCTCCCTCCCTCCCTCCCTCTAGCCTCTCTTATTCTCCAACTGGCACTCTCCTTCTGCGGTTCTGCCATCGTTGGGAGAGAGAGAAAGCCTCTCGGAGGAGCCTCAGTCTCTCTGCACTCGCCAACATCTCCCCTCGGAGTACCACCGCCAGACTACTCTTCAGGAATAGCACGCTTAGCATTCAAAACCTACGCCTTGCACTTTTTTTTTCATGCGCCTCTACCCCACCCATGTTCAGGCCCCTTTTATCCTACGCCATGTTCAGAATAAACCTCTCCGCTTTCGGCCCTTGTTTCTTCAACTTCTTAAATTTCCTCCAGATACATTCTTCGCGTTGCTCAAATTTTTCCATTTCTTTATAATTTCTCCCTTCTCCGCTACGAATTTCTCAGCATTTTTTATCTTTGATAAATAGTCTTCTTTCTCGATCATTAGAATTTTCGGATTTTTTCTGTTATTAATTAGAAGAGGGAGAATCGTACATGGGTTCGTCATTGGCTTCTCGATAAGTTTCAGCGAGGTCACAGGTTCGACTGCATTAATTAAACCGACAGAGGACAATGAGCCAGTCTAGCGATTCTCATCGTGCGATTCTCGCATCTCTTCGGATTTGCTTTTCAGCTCCGACGACCTTAATTACCACCCCTCCCCCTTGGGAGGCACACCAGCCCTCAACGTAGATCTACCGTATCGAGTGTAGCGATTTGTCATTCGTGCTGCTCCCTCTTCTCGCTCCTAATAATACTGATAACTAAATATAAGTAAATCATCGGCTCTCTCTCTCTCTCTCTCTCTCGCGTTCCTCTCTCAACCAATAGCCATCGAGCTCCTTCGATAAAATCGATCAGTTATCTATTGGTTCTTGTAAATATCTTGGAACGATCCGTATTAGAGTTTCATCGAGTCTAATTTTTTTATCGTTTATTCTATGCTATCAGCTCGTGCGTTTATGGGCCACTGGCACGGATAAGGATAAGCTTTGCGAGAATTGATTAACGGTGCATTCACGCACATCGATATCGCCTGATAAATATTCACCTTGCCTGACGATTCTCCATTAGAGATTCTCGTTAGCTCCGCTTCGTCATCGTGAAATTGGTTTCCCGATAACCTTCTTCCCCCTCCCCCCCCCCCCTCTACCACCACCTCTATTCCTCTGCTTCCTGTATATCCACCAGATTTCTTCTTTCTCGTCCAAGAAGAGAAGCTCGAATTCATTTAGCACGACGAAATTTCTGCCGAACCGATCGATCGGTGAAATTCGAGAAAATCCTGTAAGGAATATCGTTGGGATGCTGTAAGGGAGAAAAATGTCGATAGAGTTATCCCCCTCCTTCACTTAACCCTCCATTGATACCTGTACATTCGTCATATTTCTTCTTTCTCATTGAAGAAAATAAGTTCGAATTAATATAGATCTTTGAAGCTTTTGATGGAAGAATTGAAGAATTCTGTAAGGATTATTATTAGGATGCTGCAAGAGAAGGAATTGGTGGAGGAAATTTCATCCTCCGTTATTTAACCCTCCATTGCTACCTACACATCCCTTAGATTTCTTTTTCATCCAAGAAAAGAGCTTCGAATTAATATAGCATTTTGAGATTTCTACTGGCAGAATAAAAAATTTCAAGGAAATCTTTTAAAAGAGGGAAAATCATGAGTAGAGGTTCCAGTCCTCCATCGTATCCTGTACATCCACCAGATTTCTTCTTCCTCATCCAATAAAAGAGCTTCGAATTAATGTAGTCTAAAGATTCTAGCAAAAGAATGAACAAATTCAAAAAAATACTTAATCTAATATCACAGGGATGCTGTTTGAAGGTCGGAAATAACATGGCTGTATTTAATAGAAAATTTCATGGATTTTGGATTTCCGATAGGAGAAATTCGGCCGAGACATTTGGCTGGTGGTTCTTCACTTTGCCATATTCTCGTTGCAGTTTAAGGGGGAGTGGATTAGGGGGTTGCTCCAGATCGCAGAGAGCGAGACAGCGTCTCGGGGGGATCATTTAACCGAGATAATTGGCAAACATTGTTTACCTTGTTAGCCGTTGAAGCTCGGCTGGCAAACTTGCTCGAGTTAATAAGCGGTGGGTTGAGTTCTAGTGCGAAACCGTGTGTAAATTAACGTCTTCAATTTGTACGCGCCCAGACGTTCGGCTTGCGAGCTCCGGACGGCTTCACTAAAATGCGCTTTCTCTCTCTCTCTCTCCCTCTGTATATAATACATATACATATATCTTTATCTCCCCATGAAACTTGCGATCAGAGAACACATCCCCGTCACAAGAGGATCCACACGTCCAATGCACAATCTTCTCTAATACTACAAAGGATTCCGTGAAATTTTTAACCCCTTTGGAACTCCGTTCCATCAAGTATCATGTTACTCAATCAATTATTGAAATATTAAATATGTGATCCCAAACGTTTGATACAAGCTTTAATAACTGATTGAAAATTTATAATTTAATCATTGCAGTGAACGGGCGTTAATTAATTGAATCTGAGCAAGGAATTTCATGATTGAGTGAAAATAATAAAAAGGGGTGGAGAGAAAAAGACTCCCTTCTTTATTCTCGAGCAGCATTCAATTATTGACTTCAATTCAGGAGCGGACACATTAGCATAGTCTTGAATTATTCATGGCCGAACGGTTAATCCGGCAGTATGTAAATTAATCCCTCTAATTGCGAACGACAATACGCCGCGAAGTCGAATACACTCGATTTATGCACATATTTCCAACTTACTTTTAACGAGATATTAGGGACCCGAAGAATTCCCTGCCGACCATTCTCCCTCTCTCTCTCTCTCTCTCTCTCTCTCTCTCTCCATCTTCGATAGTCATTTTGGATGCTGCAGGAAAATATTGCGCGCGTCTTTCTTCGATTTACGTTCAACGTCGCATTAGGAATCATTCATCTTTTCAGCAAGAAAATTTTATTAGACTATTCTTAAAAAGATCATTTTCTTTATATATTGGAATTACAAAATCTATTCTTTATCTTTCCAAAACGATAATAAGACTCTTCACACAATCTAATAAGTTTCTTAATTTAGCAGAATTATTGTTTAATCAAAAGCTCATAATTTGCAATCAAATATTTACTCGGCACCAAATTATTCCTTGGCTCGACTAGTAAACTCTGTTTTTCATCATTGATTAACCTTCCATCACTTTTCCAACCATTCGTAATCATTTTCCGTTCAAATTTCAATTCATGAACTTGCTACTTTCAGTTAATTGAATTTTTTTACGAGCCTTTTCATCCAGTCAATGAAATTATTTTCCAAATGAGATAGTTTTATTCATTAGGAATGTAGTACAAAAAAGGATAAAAGCTGTCATAAAACAAGGGAGAAAAAATGGGGCGCTAATTGACACCAAGTGAAGTTTCAGCTAATTGAAGTGGTACGATTCTGGCTTTGCTGCAATTAAGGCTGGAAAAATGCAAGCAGAATGACTGCCTGTGGTTTTCAACCCTCAATTCCAACCCTCCATTTTTTACTACCACTCGGTGCGATCCGAATATTCCAGCCACGATCCAAAACAGTTTATCATTACTCATTCTACTCCATTCTCTCCTCTCTCTCTTTCTCTCTCTCTCTCTCTGACTTCCGGTTCTCATCCATCCAAATGATCCCCTTTTTACAGAATTTCGCGTTATTAATACAAGGGCTCTCCTCGCTTTTTTCATTCACCTTTCCCCCCCCCCCCTCCCCCCCCCACCATACCCCTATCCAATACAGTTGTATCTGAATTCGCACAACCTTTTCTATCCTGGCAATTGATGAAAATTTTTCTCATCAAGTTTTCCTTACGAGAGCGATATAGTAAACACGTGCAATTATCTCTTGTCCCACGAATCATTAGAATTCCATGCTCTGCCTACTTCGTCCAACTTTTACCGCACGACAAGCAGCACGCGGGCCGAGCGTAATTAATTTTTATCCACACGCGATAGCGCGCCAGTAATATCGATTTATTCGCAATTTGTTTCCAAGTAGCTCTCGCGCGCGCGCGCTCGCCCCCGTAAACAGTTAATCTACAGTGGTTGGATTATCGAACGTCCAACCTTCTCCTGGGGTTGAAAATTATTAAGGGTGAGAAATCTTTTGTTTTTCGTTGTTTCGGTTTATGGCTAACAGAGAGAGGTGGTATATCCAGAGAAAGAGTAAGCGAGAGGAAAGATGAAGATGTAGAGATTGGGGTGGAAATTATTAAGGGTGAGAAATCTTTTGTTTTTTGTTATTTCGGTTTATAGGTAAGAGAAAGAGAGGGAGAGAGAGAGAGAAAAGATGAGGATGTAGAAATAGGGGTGCAAATTATTAAGGGTGAGAAATCTTTTGTTTTTTAGTGTTTCGGTTTATGGAAGATGGAGAAGTGGTATATCTGGTGTGAGAGAGGGAGTGAGAGTGGGGGATATATAGAGAGAGAGAGAAGGATGGAGGGGGGGGGGAGTCTCGGGGGTGTAGTAAATGGCGGCGGTGGCTAAGCTGTAAATTTGGCGTATAACCATTCGAGGCTGGTCGACTAGGCCAGGTCTGCAGTCTCTAGTCACTATGGACGGGGCTTTTGGGCTGTAGGGGGAGGGGTGGGGGTTGGCAGGGGCGGTAGAAGCATTCATAGCAGAGACCGGAGGGTGGCTTCGGTGGAATGCGTCCCGTTTAATATCGCGGAACATTATATATCGCCTCTCTTGTCCCTACGTTGCCCTCCTGCCTCCCAGCACGCACTCACACTCCTAAAAACCGACAGCACACGCACACCCGGGCAAACAAGCGCACACATTCACGAACATACGTCTCTACCCTCTACGTGCTTCCGGTTGGATCGCGTGCCTCCGACAAACGCACTTACTCCCCTCGCTTCCCCTTCCACGGCACGTCTGTTTACATCCTACCTTTTACTACTTAACTGCCCCATCCCCCTTCACCCACCCAGTTTTCACTCCCATTCAACCAACTTCATCCAAATTCATCCTGCACCTCTTACGTTTATTCATTCATCAATTCTCTACTCCCATTCTCTCACTCCGTACTCCCGCGAGATCTTCAATTTCAACGGGCAGACTCGACTATTTTTAAGAAAATAGTGCAGAGAAACTCGCTGTGCTATACACATTTATATATATATATATATATACGGTAAAGAATGTTAGCGTTTCCTCCTGGAATATTTGGCGCAGTGGTAAAAATCTTAGGGATGAATTTCCATAGGAAGGACGAGCGAGCATCGCCAAGCGTAATACCAAGCGCGTTCCTGCCAAGGGTGGCAGCAGCAGGAGATTGTGGGGTGTTGGGGGTGGGGGTGGAAAACGTCCCTCATGGTCAGACGGTCTTGTGCGACATTCCAAAACGCCCCCATCTCTCTGCCTGACCATCCCCCATCCTTCATCCTTGCATTTCCACCCCCAACAACTCGCTCGACGTCCTTCATCCTTGCGTTTCAACTCTTCTCCACCCCCCTTCCCCCTCCTAATGCAATACGTCATCCCTGCCACGCTATCTCAACACGCACACGCACATTCCTAACGTACTTTGAAACAATCTATTTTCACTCCCTCCCCCACCCCCCCCCCCTATCCCTCATTCGTGCGTGCTCTTGCACAGGCTTTAAGACAACGGATCTCTGTGTAAGGGAGAGCTTCTTCGCGCCAAAGCCTGTCTCTATTAAGCTCCGCTCATTTTCAGCTGCATATTGCATCGCTGCAGAATTCTCCGCTCAGCTCTCGCTTCCTTTGCCCTTACCCTCGCGTGCCTGGCATTTCATCCGTTACGCAAAAATTGACGACCGAGATCCTTCGATAACCCCATATTCTGAGCAAAGCTTTCTAGTTACATTCTGGAGACTTTTTGCCGCGCATATTCTTCCTCCACCGTGCGAAATTTATTCCTCGAGGAAAAAGAGATCGAGAGGCTCTGCTTTCGTGAGTAATGGAGTTTCGTTGACAAAGGGGTGGGGGAGGAGGGTAAAACTTTGCCAGTCGCAGCACAATGGGATTCCCGAAATTGAGCGGAAATTTCGCCTTCTATTGTCTAGTCCATTTCGCTAATCCACCTCTGGCGGTGTTGAAAATTTCCTATATATATATATATATATATATATATAGGAAAGTAACTAGCAGGCTCGCTCTCTCGCAGGATCCTCTCGGTGTTGTTTGGAGGGGCGGAAGTCGGTTATTCGTATTTCGCGGTGAAAGTCGAGTACTCTGATTTGGCGCTGCTCCTGGTAATCGGAGGGGGTTAAACACATACACTCCACCCCCACGAGGGCGGGAAACTCCGCCCCGGAGAGACGCCTCTACTACCACCCACACTGATACGCGCTATCAGCCCGGAACACTTGTTGCGTCACTCACACCTATCCCACCCCCTCCACATTTTTCACGTGCTTGTTTTCCGCTTCTCTCGCAGCTACACCTTATTTATATATATATATATGAAACGCTTTTATTTACGCCGAGCTTGCACCACTTTCATCCACTTTTTTCAAGCGCTCGCGCGTCCCAGGTTCTCCGATCGGTATCTCATCGCAGTGTGTGTGTGTATATATATATACGCTCGCTCCCTGACAATAATCTTGATCCTCGTACGACTCGTGGACGATATCCCATCCCGTCGAGAGGTGCCTCGATAATGACCAAGTTTTTTGTCTCTTTTTTCAGGCAGTGCGGTGGCTGCAGCCGACACCATTTCCGCGCCGTGGACTCCCGCGAGTTCCGGGCCGCCGCCCGACGCCAACGGCTCCGGCTCGGATACGAAGAACCTCGACGTTGGCGAGATCAGCGATGTGAGTATATACTATAAGTGGCAGTTTCGCAAAATTAATAATCTCCCATCATCGCGAACATTCCATACGAATTACGAGTGCGCGGCGGCGCAGCGGACAAATTTCTTGGCTGGTCGAGCTTGCACGCAAATGGCCGAGCGAAATTGAATAAAGAATATTTGCACGTTGTACGGGGACTGGTCATAAAAGCTCCCTCGACTTGGAAAGCACGGCGAGGTTAATGGTATTAAGCGCAATAACGCTGGTAAGGGTAGGGGGGAGGGGGGAGGGTGTCCGAGAGAGGACGTGATCGGGTTTAGCAAATGAAGAACCGCTCCGGGGGCGAGTAATCGCGCGGGATTCCTCGAGAGATTCCGGGACTCGTTGTCCTGGCTCGGCCGGAGGAACGCTATAGCGCCAGGATTTTCCAACCGGAACTTCCGCGCGGATTGGCAAAGGTTGTAATGGCGGAAGAAAATCGGCCCGGCACGTTCTTCCATGCTCTTTCGAGCTTTCCTGCTTCTTCCTATATATACATGCTACAGCACATTATTTGAGATGCTGGCGGACCAGAGTCCTCCTTTCTTTCCTGCCAATTCTTCCGGGTCCCGCTGGACTACCAGATAAATCACGCCGGGCCTGAGATAAATGAACTTCCGATTGTCCTACGTGTTTCGCGATCCTCCGCCGATATTCCAACCGGAATTTCCCCTTCTTTCTGTATCTCGTGCGTTATATCTCGAAACTCGCAAATTTAGACAAAATCAACGGAGCTTTCGGTGAAGCAGGTTTTATTTTGCGCTCTTGTTCAAGGAGATTTTTTTGTAGCTCTTCAAGGTTGGTTTTGGAATTTTTCAGGACGAGAAGGACCTTTCGGCCGCCGATGCGGAGGGCGTCTGGTCCCCGGACATCGAGCAGAGCTTTCAGGAAGCTCTCACTATATATCCGCCATGCGGACGACGCAAAATCATCCTTTCGGACGAAGGGAAGATGTACGGTGAGTAATTCTCGTCGACGGTTATTTTTTAGTTTAAGTAATGACTGGAGTGCGTTGGAGCGGGAGAGGGAGAAAAGCTCTCAGGAATGTGATAATGTGTAATGTTTGCGAGTTTAATATAATGAAGTGCGCATACTCGTATGAAAAATTGCTCGATTCGTGAGCTTCCGCGTACTCGAGATGATGTTTGCCGGTAGGACTGACAAAAAAGCTCAGGGATATGATTATGAGCGGCGTTTGCGAATTTAAAATAATCAAGTGGAGGTGCTTTTGCGGGAAATTGCTCGGTTCGTGAGCTTTCGCGTGCTTCGAGCGGTGTTTGGTCCTGGGGATGGCATTAAAGCTCATGGCGTTAGTTAATTTGGAAAAATGAAGAGGACGTACTTGCGCGAAAAATTGCGTAATTCCCGAGGTTTTACGTACTCGGTCTGATGTTTGGCGAAAGGGGAGATGGAAAAGCTCAGGGATGTGAAGCCGAGTGGGGTTTGCGAATTTCGAAAAATTAAGTGTATTTACTTGTGCAGGAAATTCCTTCATTTCCGAGCTTTTCTTTCACTCAACTGATTTTTAACGGTGGGGATAGGAAAAAAGCTCAAGGTTTTGATAATGAGAAAGTAAGTGGACGTACTTTTGCGAGAAATTTTTCGTTTCGCGTGAGCTTTTATTTATTTCCAACGATAACTGACGATATCGGTGACGAAAAAGCTCAGTAAATTTGAGATTAAGCGGCGCTTGCATATTTTCGAAAATAAAGTGTGCATACTTTGCAGGAAATTGTTTGATTCGGGTGATCTTTGGCTGCAGAGATATCAAAAAAGCGCAGTACTGTGAAATTGAGTGGCACTCGTGAATTTTGAAAAATAAAATGGCCGTGGTATTGCAAAAAATTGTCCGATTCTTCATCTTCCGCGTAGTCGGGTGAATACTTGGCGATGTGGCCGAGGGAAAAGTTGAGCGATGTGAAAATAATTGACGCTTGCGTGGTTGAAAAAATGAAGTGGGCGTACATTTGGGAAAATTGCTCAATTCGTGAGCTTCCACGTACTTGAGGTGATGTTTGGTGGTGGTGGGGGTGGTAGCGTCGTTATTGCTCAGTGCTGAGGTCAGTCTACGTGACCAACCAGATATTGCCTGGTAGGACCGCCAACGCCATTCTAGCCACCTCCATAAACCACCACTACCACCATTAACCGTCCCGTGGACCACCGAGGCAATATCGCCCGACGCCTCGGAAAATCCACCCTCGTCTTCTTCTTCTTTTTTCCTCCTAAAATTTCCCACCTCTCCTTCAATTTTAAATTCAACTCGCTTCATGGTATATTGCAGCATCTAGATGGATTAAATTTCAACACTCTTTATTATTACTCGCTCGCTCGCTCGCGTTTTCACTCTCACTGTTTCTTACCAATGCAATGTTGCTCCTTTCAGTTGGCAAACTTGAACAGAGAAGCTTTTTGTTTGGCATTGGTGCAGATAGAACGAAGATAGGAAATTTGCGCAAACCACGTAGTTAGGTGGATTATTCTCGACATGCAGGCTCATTACGAGAGATGAGAGGAGCCAGATTCGTCGGATAGTCCGTATCTGCCTCTGACTGTGTTTGTGGAAGCGTAAACGCGAGTTTGTGCTAGTGCGCAGTTAGAGAGAACGGGGACTACCGGTGCTTGCTGCCCAGGTACCAGCGATTTATCTGACCAACTGTGAGAATCGTCTGTCCTGGGGCAACTCCCTCCCATACCTTTGAGTATAAACTAACGCACCGTGCATTTCCCATTTACCGAATTTCACCATTACCCATTTTTAACTCCATCGTTCTTATCCCCCCCACTCAATATATTTTAATTTTCAATTATTTTCGAAATCACCGTTTCCTTCCTGTGCTTATTCGTCCACTGGCAAGGAAAGTGCTGTTGGATTTACATCGCCGATGCAATCGAACAAAAATTAATTGTTCTAATACCAAAAGTGTTGATTCTCGAATCGAGGACAATTGCATCAACTGATCGTAGTATTCGTTCAAGAATATATAGTCCGACTGTATACTATATGCATTTATAGTTAGAACTATTCGTAACGAACAATTCTCGAATCAACTCGAAATTTAGTAAATTCAAAATCACATTTTTTTAGATGTACCTTAATTGTTTTAAGCTACCGTGAGCAATAAATTTGTATTTCCATATTTAAAGCACTCTTGTGCAAAGTGTGCTTTCAAAATTACGATAGTCTTAGATCACTTTGCAATCCACGAAAGTAGATGTAAATTTATATTCAATTGGAAAAGAACAATTTATGAAATATTATTACAAAACCGTAGTTTTACCAACAAATGTTTACAGTGCATAAGAAAATATGATTATAGAGATGAAAGCTATGGTACACTTTCGAGTCTGAATAAACGAACCGTGAATTTCTCGAGTGCTGAAGTTTATCATTGTCGATTTTTACTCGATCCTTTTTAACGCCCTCCCCCCTTAAGTCATCAGAACACGTCTGATTAAAGATCAAAACTATAATTGTTGCACGGTTGAACTGTACGAGAGAGGTTTCCTCCGTGGTGAAACGCAGCAGAGTTTAAGAGGTCTTTTTTGCGCGGCGCTGAAGCGGAAAAGAGCCTCGTATCCTTTCGCAGATCCTTGGTCCTTTCGCTAGACGTCCAATAAACCCGCGGAAATAAAAGGATATAAGCGTCCCTCGCCAAACGAAAGTAATTTTTATTTTCTTTTTTTCATCGAGGGTTAACGTCGCTTAAAATCTCCGACCCTTTACTCCATCGATCTTGGAGCAAGATCTTGAAGGGAATGTCGAGAAGAGATAAAAATTAGAAATTAAAAAATACGGAGCAACATTTAGGCGATTTGTTGATAGCAGTTTGTTTCCTGAAGAAATCGAAGAAAGTATAAATTTTCCTACATGATTAAATTCAAAGAAACAAATGAATACATACAGACATCCCTCGCCAAAAATAAAGTAATTTTTATCCCCTTGTTTTTTCGAAGATTAACGTCCCCTAAATTTTTCAACCTTTTCCTTATCATCAATCTTTCTCGATGTAAGAGAGGATATGTAAGGAATTTTGGGAAGGGATGAAAATTTAAAATTAAAAAGAAATAGAGCAACGTTCGAACAGTCTCTGGGTAGTTTTCCGAGCGAGTAATCTATTTAGCGGAGAAACCTTGACAAGGGGTGTAAAAGTAGTAGAAGGATCGGAGGGAGATCGAAGGAGGTAAATTTCTCCACATATTTAAATTCAAGGATATAAAAGGGTACAGGTGTCTCTCGAGAAAAAAGTAAAGTAATTTTTATCTCTTTTTTTTCCATTGTGCTTTTACGTTCTTTGATCTTTTCCACCCTTAACTCCATTGATCTCGATGTAAGATCTTAAGAAGGATATTGAAAGGGGATGGATGAAATTTTGAAATTAGAAGAATAATTGGAACCACCTTTGAGCAATATTCAAGTACGTTTAAAGGGAGCACTCTATTTCTTTGAAAAAATCTCGACAAGGGATGTAAAAGGGGTAGCAGAATACCTGAACAAAGATCTAAGAAAGTAAATTACTCCACATACTTAAATTACTCAGGAATAAAAGGATATAGGCGTTCCTCTCGCCAAAAGTAAAGCAAATTTTATCTCCACATTTTCCTCGAAACTTGACTTTCCTTAAATTCGTCAACCCTTTGCTCCATCGATCTTGAAGCAAGTTCTAGAAGGGGAATATTCAAAGGGATGAAAATTTGAAATTGAAAAAAGTAGAAACAATGTTTAAGCAATATTTGAGTACTTTCAAGGACAGCGGTCTGTTTTCTGAAGAAATCCCGACAAGGGTTGTAAAAGAGGTAGAAGAAAGCCTGGACAAAGATTCAAGAAAGTAAATTAGTCCACAGATTAAAATCACTTGAAAGGAAAAGGGTACGGGGCTTCCCTTATCAAAAAGTAAAGTAATTTTTATCTCCTTTTTTCCCTCGAAACTTAACATCCCTAAAATTTGTCAACCCTTTGCTCCATCGATCCTGAAGCAAGATCCAGAGGGGAATATCGAGAAGGGATGAAAATTTGAAAATAATAAAAGATAGGAAGCAGGTTTGAGCAATCTTTGTGTAATTTTAAGGGCCGGCAGTCTGTTGGGGTAGAAATCTTGACGAGGGGTGTAAAAGGGGTAGAGAGACGGATCAGAGAGAGGTCGAAGGAGGTAAATTGCCTGGAGATATTTAATCCCGTGGAAAGAGCAGGAAGAGGAGCGTCCTTTATTGGCTGGGCAAGATAAGTTTCCTCGTAGGATCGATGGCCAATCGCGTTAAGCGATTTTCGCGCCTCGTTATCCTTTGTTTCCATCCGCGAGAGACTGGCGTCCCGACGCCCTATATTGCCTCCAGTCCTCGCGAAAAATCGGCCAACCACCCCTCGCTCGCATTCCAACTCCACCCCCTACGAAAGAATCGCTCTTCGGCACAGACCTCGCCTTCAAAATAAACAAACTCTTTCGCCGATATTTCTTCAAGAAAGGAACGAGCGAGAGAAGCAAAGAATTATTTTCTCCACCCAAATCGAGCGAATCAAAATCGTCCATCAAGCTCTTCAATTTTTACTTGGCCAAATTTCACTAAAATTATGCACAATTTTTCTTTAAAGTATATATGAAGAATTGCTTCTGCCTAAGACCGTCGATCGAAGTCTCGAATTTTAGCCGAAAAAAAATTCTATCAAAATTCTGGAAAATCTTCCTCTGATCGTCATTATACAAAGACGTTTCGAATTCAGATTTCTCAAGGTTAAAAAACAGCAGAAGATGAAAAATTGGTTGTAACCACTAAAATGGAGCAAATGAGAACCGTGAATCAATCTTTGGAATTGTACAGTTTGTGAAAATTTCAGTAAAATTCTGGAATAGCTTGCTCAAGACGATTGCTTCTCGATTCGTAACTATACGAAGCCGTTTCGCAGTCGGGTTTCCGGAAGTTTTGACCAACGCGTGAATCCTATTCGTTTACGTACAATGTAGCGGGATTAGCGGGAGCAGAATCGAGCGCGCGAAAACTTAATTGAATGTAGCCGCGTGAAAACGAAGCTTAATTCCGATGAAAAGCTTGAGTCTGCCGGTTTAATCGAATTAGTTTTGATCATCCTCGATGCCCGTAGTCCTTTCACGTGGAATTATCTCACCTTGGGGATCCTGCAACCGGCGTGTCCATGATAGCATGAAAAATTGCAAGAATAGATTCGTTAATTGAAGAGCTTTTTTCAGGTTTATTATTAGATTGTTGGAGGATTTTTCGCGCTAGCTGGTTCTTCGGCTGCTTCCAACGCTGAATGGACGCGGACAATGAAGTCTGGATTTTTCCTACATGGGATTGGCTGTCCTTTTTGCACGAACCCATAAGGAAAATTCAATATTTGCATGTCCAGTGGACGAGCCGGTGTGGTAGTGTCGCGATGGAATCTTCTCGGGTTCCCCGTGCAGGTCTCGAGTGGGGTGGAAAGGAGGGGCCCGCGGGGAGGGGGTGGCACTGTCCAGTTATTGACCGCTGGAAGGAGGGTGTCTCGGCAACGGCATCGCGCAATACTCGAAACTTGCTCGCAAAAAAACCAACCGAGTCACTTGGAAAACAAACAAAAAACGCCATTTCAGAAAAATGTCGAAATTTTTACTGTGAAATGAAAGAAGAGTTTATAAAAATAAATATCATCTGCAGAGAGCAACGCGAAGCGCTACTTTCTACTGAAATCTATATATATATATAATAAATTTAATATAAAATTCAGATTTCTACAACGAAGATTCTTTTTAACGATTCACTCAGGAGAATCGTGTATATTCGCTGAGATTTAAGAATTCATATATTTACGGTGAGATAATATAACTCGTTGGACATATTTTTCTTCGTTCCCTCGACCAGGATTCTTTATTTATCCTTTTTCGATGAGTCGAGAAGAACTGTGTGAGCGCAGTAGATTTAATTAAGGATATTTTGAACGTTAACGTCTGACGGAAATTGCGGGGCTGCCGTTAGCTCTTTTGGTTGTTCGTGGATGAGGAAGTAGCGGAGATTGAGGTTGGGCTGGATTGGGGGAGGGGGTGAGGTTTTTTGCAGACCGATAAGCCGAGGAGGTATACGCACCTCCTGGCAATTTCGATCGGTCTTTCATCTTCGGTCAGGACGTCCCAGGGGCTTCGTCCTATCGCAAGGACGTCCTTGCCCGGGCCGCGATCAGGACTTTTCCATCCTCACCGATATCCGATCCAATAATCCGATGCCGAGACGTCGCCGGTGCGTGAAATTATGGCCATTCACACGGACTCGCCACGAGATATATTCCAGTCCTCTAGCTACAAGGACATCGTAAGACGACCTCGCGATACAAATTTTTTCATCTACCAAGTAAATCTTAAGCCGATGCCTCAAAATTCTCCTCGCTCTTCTCTATGTACCAATAGATTTACTCTCCTTGGTACACCGAATGTCATAAAAATATCTGGGATTGCTGAATCATGATGTATCCATGTACCTTAATTCTCAAGGGCTATATACGTAAGACGATCTCTCGATACAAATTTTTTCATCGACCAAGTAAATCTTCAGCTAATGCCATAAGATTCTCATTGCTCTCATCTCTCTGTACCATTGAATGAACCATGATATGTTCACGTGCCTTGAGTCTCAAGGACATCACAAGAAGACCCCGAGACACGAATCTATCAATTTATCAAACGAATCTTAAAAGCTAATCCCTCAAACCTCTCGCGTTACTCTTCTCTCTATACCAATACCTTTCTATAATATCAAGAAGTCCATGGAGCCGTTCCACAAAAATTAATGTATCTCTGCAACTCTAAAGAAACTAAATTTTGCACAAGATTTCTTTAAACTCAAACAGAAAAAATTTCAAATAAATATCCATCACTTATATACTCTATTTTATCAAGAAAAAAAAAACATTAAGAAATACGTGCAGTACAGTTTTGTTCTTCAGAACATTTTAAAGCGTATCACCCTGTATGCTAATCGTTATCGAAGTCTCCAGTGGAATGATACTGATGAGCGGAGTAACACGCTGGTTGGTAGATATAAGGGGGTTAATAAAATTTCAATGAGAGTGCAGGAGATAAAAAAATTGTCAGGATTGCAGGTTGGTCGAAGCTCTCCGTACGTCGTCGGTGTCCGGTCGTCTTCGTCGTCTGCTGGGACGACGTGGTAGTGGGAGGTGGTGAGGTGAGGGGGTGGGGGGGGGGGGGGTGGATGGGCCATTATACGCTTGAGTTTAATTAAACTCCGTGAGATGTCAAAGGACTCGGCCATCCTGGCAAGACGGACAATGCGGACGCAGATTATTACATCCCCCGTCGTTCTGTCCTCTCACGTACTTCGTGTTAGTGCATTACACGCGCGCACACCTAGCCACCGAAACACGAACACGAGTGCAAAATTCATGTACGCCAGGTCCTTTAGGAGTACGGAAATTTCCAGCAGTTTACACCCTACCTCATACGTGCTGCGGTATTTCAATAAACGCGTCGTATATACACACACGGAGCTTCCTTTTTTTCTTCATCCCCCTTAACTTCGCTTTTACGCCTAACGGGCAAAAAGTGCTTCCCAACGAAGCTCATCTCTCTCTCTCTCTTTCTCTCAGTTTTATATATATATATATATATGTGTGTGTGTAATTTTGCATATGATTTATTAAAACGGCGCGCGTCGATTGTTTTCCTCGCCGAGTCGCATCGAGGATTATCCACTCGGGGAAATTGAATTTTTCGACTCAGCGGATAAAGGGGGAGGGAGGGTGGGGGAGTATAAGATTTGCGCAATGTAAAACTCGCGAAGGGTAGCTGGAAAAGGATAATGCGTGAAATTGCGTAGTTTTTGGGATTAAAAGGAAGTGGAAGGAAAGCTATGGGAGGATCCTTCGGCGAATAAAGGAGCTGCTGCTAGGAGGTATTTTAATTAGCGCAACTACGTCGTTTCATATTTGTACAGGCGAGAGCAGCCGCTTTGGCTAGGGCGTAATGAATATTAATTCGTCGGGCTTTACCCCCGACCCCTTTTTCAGGAAAAGAGATGCCCGACTGGCTTCCAGGACTGGGGAGGCCAACGAATCCTGAGCACCATTGGCGTTGCAACGGAGCCTCCTTTCTTTTCCACCTCCTTTGAGGGCCCATCCGCTAATTTAGATTGCCAGGCTGTTTGCAATCTCGCGAAATTCCACCACGGAATTTCGCACAAATGAATAACTCGCTCGTATATTATATATAAGGCGATACGAGAGATCCATTTCCAATATGTGTGATCATCGTCTTTTAATTCCTCGTGACCTTCTCAACTTTGACCTTATCATCTCTCTCCGGTAGAAATTTAATTATTCAACATTGAGAACGAACTGCATATGTCTGGAAAATTTTAGAGATACTTCGGAAGAATTTTTAAATTGACATACATTCGATAGGTTTCAACGACGATTCCACTAGTCACTTTATTTTAACGAATATTCTTCAGTTTAACGTAATAATTTAAGGGAGTCTCATTTTCGAATATATTATCATCGTCGTCATCCACCTATCACCTTCTCAACTTTTAATTCGATCTCTACCCCTTCTCTTTGAGTTAATAATGGAAATTGAAATATTTAACATCGAGAAGAAAGCAAACTTGCTTGAAAAGTTTGAAGAATATCGAAGAAATTTTGAAACTGACAAAGATTGAGTAGGTTTGGACGAGAAGATTCGATTGGTATAATTTTATTCGAATGAATATCCCGTCCAACGCGAAAGGAGTGTATCATTTTTAAATATATGATCATCATCGTCATCCCCCTCCCATGATCTCCTCAACTTTTAACCTTAATACCAATCCCACCCCTCTCTGCTTCTTAACGATGTTAATTAAAATATTCAACACGAAGAACAAACTAAACTCTCCTAGGAAGTTTGAGCAACAGCGAAGGATTTTAATACCGACGAGGATCGAAAAGCCATAATAATAATAGTAGAGTACCATCTTCAGATATGATGATCATCTTCACTATCGATCCTCCCCATGACCTTCTCAACTTTTGACCTACCCCTTCCCTCTAGATATATATATATATATATAGCGGAAATTGAAAGATTCAACAACGAGAATGATAGTCGAAATTCGGCTAGAAATGTTCACGGATATCAGCGAAGGATTCGAACGGACGAAAGAATGGAATAATCTTGAAGGTGATGGAATCGGGCGGATAATTAAAACTTCAAGGTTGAATCTGGACGCGATGGTTGACTGACAGAGTTATTCGTAAAGAATTCGATAGGGATTTGGGGCGATTGCGCATAATCGATAGTAACTGGAGAGATACAGATCGCTGCAAAGTTGGCCAGAGGGTCTGGGCTTAGGCAAACTATGCGCTCACTCGAAAGATCGTTTCAAGGTTTACGGAAAGCGTATAATCCCGTTTATCGTCCTCGTAAATCCGCGGATATTCACTCCCCACTGGGGAAGCCGGGCTTTAATCCCTTTCCGTTTTACGAGCAGCTTTTACGATCTTGCCGCGATATATTCTGGGGTTTCGGGAACGAGCGGGATAGGTGAGGATCGCAGGTGAGGGGGTTGCAGGCAGCTTGACGGTAATAAAGGGTGGCTCGGATCACTCCCGATGCCATTCGAAGCTAAAATCGAGCGCGCGGTTCATGAAAATTGCGCTGGGAAAACAAGGGGGCTTGGATGATCGTAAATGCAAACTGCCACCCGGTATATCCTGCTCGACCCACCCCCTCGCATCCCTTTCCCCCTTTTCCTCCACGTGAAACGTGCAAGAGCCTGCCAAATAATTTTCTACCAGCAGACTTGCCCGATAAATAGTTCGCAGTTTAAGAGCCGAGCAAAATTAGTGCTTCGATATTTCCTACTCCCCCCCCCCTTTCTCTCTCTCTCTCTCTCTCTCTCTCTCTCTCTCTCTCTCGTAACTCACCTACTATTTCTCCAATTACTATTTTTACTTTTATTCCTTCGTACCACAGCTGATGGTCACGTAGATCGGTCCTGTATCGAATAAGTAGTGCTGGAAATGGAAAAAATAAGGGAATAGGGGCGGGGGGGGGGGGGAGAAAGGTTGAAGACGTTGAGGCAGGAGTGGAAATAGAAAAAGTATGAAAATGTGAAAAGTATAGGGATCCTAGAATGCGAGGTAAAGGGAGTGAGTGAGCGGGAAGGGAGTGGAAGCAAAGAGAGGGGTTGGAGGGGGTGGAGTAGATATAGAGTGAAAATGTTGAACAGAGGGTGACACAGAGTGGGGAAGTTGGGGCTGGGGATTTGTCGAGGGGTGAGAGGAGGGAGGGGGTGGCTGGCAACCCTCGGGCGGCTCGAGGGGATGGGTGAAGGCGAAACTATGCGAAGAATGTGCAATTAGTGAACAGAGTAGGCGGGGGTGGTCCTGGAAAGGGAGCGACTGGCTCGGGGAAGGGGGATGGAGGTGGATTTCTGGTATGGCGCAAGGGGTGGGGAGAAGCGAAACGACGTTGGTGTCAGTTGCGCAAGGCTGTGTTGGTAGAAGAAAATGGAAAGAAAGGAAGATGGATGGAATGGCGCCCTGGGATGATAAGAAGAAGAGCGAATGGGTGGGGGTCACCGTGTCAAGAAGGAGGGGCGACTTCACTCACCCATCCTCTCCACCTCACCCCCACCCCCTCCTCTACGCAACCCTCTAAACCTTCTTTTCTTCCAACGCTTATCGACTTCCACCCTTCTTTCTTCACTCTCTTCTTCCCTTTAACCTAACTCCTATCTTTCGTCACCCTATCTCTTCAAATTATTATTCCTTAATTCTTATACACACGCTTCTCCACTCGCTCACTCAAAATTACTCTCAAAAAGTAGTTTCTTCTAATTAAGCTTAGCAAATTTGTAAAAATTCCAATTTTCTCAGTATCGAACCTTTTTTATTTCTCTCCTCGGTTTAACCTTGTATCCTCTCTATCAGCTAATTATTATTCCACCTCTCGCAGTATCTGTAGGATACTCTCTCGCATTCGTTAGCTCAGAAATAAAGAAAAATCAAAGGAATGGTTTATACACGCTGATTTAAGTCGATAAATTTTTCAAGAATTCGAATTATCTCGGTATATCGAATCCAGTTTGGATGAAAGTTTTCAGAAAGAGTGGAGAGGGGTTGACAGGGTCTCTCGAGTGGTTATTCTGGTAGTTGCTAATTGGCTAAACGAGCTTAAACGTACTCGGAGCGCCACTGTTTGCGAATCATCGATTAGCGACGGTACTCCTGCGGGGAAATCCAGGATACCCCAAGGACCTGCTCGCCTCGTCGAAAGCTCGTTGTCGTCGAGCTTGCAGTACCTCTCTACTCGTGCTTTCCTTCGATTTGCAAAATTCCGCTTTGCTTCGAATAATCGTTAAAAGTTCCAAAATTCTATATAGAATAAAATACCTGGTTTATCCGTGCACTGTGTATACAGGGTGTGTAATTAATTCGTGCTAACGTAAAAAACCTGAAATTAAAGTGGATTTAAAAAAAAAGTCTCTTAAGAAATTTTTAGAAACCAATTAAAAATTTATCGAGCGCTCAAAACTCTTTAATTCTTTATAGGTTCACTATTGATCGAACACTTCGATGCCTCTGCTCTATTATTGGCCAGGTATCACTAGGATAAGACAAGGACAAATCGTCGGCTGTGTATATAATTCCTAGAAATAAAGAATCTCTTTCATACTTAATCATTTTTTAATTAAAGGCTTTATCTGAAAAATTTCTAAGAGGCTTCTTCTTAAAATCCCCCCTTCCTCTATCTAGATTTTCTTGTTGGTTGGCATAAATTAATCGCACACCCTTTGTATATAGACAGAAAATGCGAGATAACACTCGCGCTCCCTTTCTTTCTTCTCTGTTCTTGGCATGAATAACGTTCGAAGGTTGATTTTAAATTTAATTTAAGGAGCAGAGTTGAAGGGCTGCAGGTTGAAGGAGCAGGCAGATGAGAGATGCTGATGCTTGTTATCCATGGTCCACGATCATAATGGCCCTCCTTGTTGAATCGAGTACTAGTCGAGTGATTTACGTTGATTGCTCGTCTAGCTAGCTCCTCTACTTTAGATTTATTCGCACCGTCTTCTCCCATCTACGATTTCAAGCCACAATGATTCAGTCTTCGAGCATTCAAACTGCAAATTATTTACGAATCCCTCTACGTTTCGAGATCAATCCCAGAATATCTTCTAAGAATCTTGTAATTTTTATACTCGCCTATATATATACTTTCTATATTTTTACCATCTTTGCTTTAGCTGGCTCGTCTCGCACCAGAGAGAAAAAAATTGCGTGTAATAATATTAATCTAAATATTTTTGTATGAAAATAAAATCTGAAACTCGTTATGCAATAAATTAAATATATAACAGCAAGTAGCAAATACTGACTAAACGAATTATAATTGACTTAAAATTAGAAACAATTTCAATTAAATTAAGGAATTAATTATTGTTTCTTAAAGATAAACATTTAATTCTATATTTGAAATATTATGAAAATTATTATTCTTATATATTATCTCGATAAATCTTCTTACAATTTTGTAGATTTATTCATGCCCTCTTGCTCTCATCTATGATTTCAAGCTACAACGATTTTGGCTTCAAATAAACCTATAAATAATGTTTTCCCTAAAATTTCGCGATCGATGCCAAAATTTCTTCTGAAACAAATCTTGCTATTTTTCTAGAGTTCTATCGTTGAATATCTTCTTCCAGAATTTGTAGTTTCAAGTCATTTAATGGTTGGAAGAGCGTTTTCGAATTCAGTGTTGCTTTGGTGATCCAAGAATATCGGGACCGGTAGGCGAGGGCCAAATGGAGCGAAGGGTGGTTACAGGCTCTTTGTAGTAGCTGGGAGAGCGAATATAGCTAAGCTGGCATAACCAACCCCCGAAGAATGTTCGGCTTTCAAAAACAGAGAAGGAACGCAGCGCGTGGTTCATAGCGGGCCATTTAACGGTCTTTGCGAAATTGAGTCATCACGCGGTTCGCCTGGAATCTCGAATATTTTCCTCCTGATCCTCCCCTCTACACACCCCCTTCTCCACCCCTTTCAATCCACCACGAAACCTAACCTACGCCATCCACGAATACTTCGCAAAAATTATTTACACCACCGTTTCACCTCGTCCCCTTTACAATCGTCAAATCTAGAGTTACTCTATTATATAGGGTGTTTACTTTAACTCGACCCTGAGCGTGGATATAAAAATTCATTTATCTGCATTACTGTTAAAAATAACAGTTTTTTGAGCGACACCTTTCAGACACTCGGTTCAATTTAGATTCAAAAATGAGGTTTACAAAAAATTTGTATTCCATGCAACTACAGGAGATAAATGTATTTTGATTTTAACGTGTTGGGATGAGTTACAGTAAACACTATGCAAACCTCCGTATGAAAGCTTTCCAATTCATACTGTCAATAGAATGGAAATTGTTGACAATTTCAGTAACCTATACGATGATCTGGTGAAAAATATCAAGGAAACACTTTGCAAAAAATATTTATACCAAATTTTTTCTTCGTTTCTTTTAAATTCGTCAAATTTAATGAAGTTACTGTATTATACAGTGTTTACTTTTTAACTCGACCTTGAGCATGGGCCTAAAAATTCATTTATCCGCTCATCTTAAAGATATCAATTTTTTGCTTGACACCTTTACGAAAGTTCGTTCTATTTAAATCTAAAAACGAATTTTACAAAAAGTTAGTATTCCATGTAATTACAGCAGATAAATGCTTTTTTATATTAACGTTCTGGGGTGAATTGCAATATACTCAAATCACTTTGTATAAGAGCACTCCAATGCGCACTGTCAATGAGGACGGAAATGGCTGATTTTAACGTAATAATTTAAATGCCTTTGGAGTAAAAATGACTGACAAATTCGATATTCTATGATGATTGAGTAGAATTCATCCATAAACATCCCACAAATTTTATTTCCACCACTTTTCTCCATCCCCTACAGAATCAATGAATTTCTCTCCTTAATCAGATTCTCCACGTTACGTCCTTCATCTTTCGAGAGTATTTATAGTCATAAATCGCTTTATAATTTATCAGCGACGTCCTATAACTGGCGCAGTATCGGTAATTAAAGGCACGCAAGGGGTTGTTGCCAACTATTTCACCCTTTTGCGCCACTTCCCTCAGCTCTAAAACACTACACTATCAAATTGTAACGCTTCGCTATGCCCGTAACAATAGTTTACTTAGCGATTATCCTAGCAAAAAGTCTCACTCTGTTGTACAAATTAATTTCAGATTTTCCACATGGAAATTTCCCAAATATGATAAGACCTTTTGAACAAATATCCGGAATGTAGCATTGAATATTTCGTTAAACCCTAAATTATTAATAAACATTCTTTAACTAATTAAAGTTTAAACTTGAATTAATCTATAAACAATATAATTGATAAAAATAAACAATTACATTCTCTCGGAAGAATAACTCTGAGATATCAACCTTACATAAAGATCCATTGAATCATAATCTGGTATAAAATTTTTGAAAATCCCTGGATCCATGCAATTAACAAAAAAAACCCAACGCTTCAACTTCATTCTATTATCGATGACTCATACGAGTTTCATAATTGGTAAATAATTAAGGTAGCTATAATCGAGTAACAATACCGAATCGTATATTATTCGACTAGTTTTTCCTGAGGAGAAATAGGAAAGCGACAGTCTGCTTCGAGCCAGGTGGAGTGGATAAATTATTTGTCCGATAAATCCCAAAGTGGCATGGAAAGTTTGATAAGGGTGGCGAAATTACGCGAAATGCTCGAGACTCCGACATCTAAATGATTCACCATTTTACCGAAGACTATAGGGTAGCATTAAGTTTGCGTCTAGCTAAAAGAAGGATAATTTACAGGATGGACGCTCTTTTGAATTTTATTATTATTATTAATTTTGGCTTTGTGAAAATCGGTGGATGGTTACGTAACGTAGGAATATACATTAATAAAAGCAAACGGTTCGAGCGAGTAGAGTAGGAGCGAGAGAAATGGATGATGTAAACATAAATACCAATATACGGGTGAGTGTAAATAATTTATGGAGTTGCGTTTGGATTGATGGGAAAATTAATGGGACGGCCGGAGCACGATTGGAGCGTGTAAGCTGCATTGTGGCTGCTTGCAAAAGGAAACGAGCGAACGCACGCAAACAAAGCGTCTTATCGCTGCTTAGATTTCACAGTCGTTAAAGATTTTATGAGCGAGACCGTAAAGCCGGCGCCAGACGACATCAAACGCCTCGTAATTGAAATAACGCTAGCCTTATAGTAGCTGGAATTAAGAATCACACTTGAAAGATCATTCTGATGCTTCTTTCAATCTTTTCCAACTTTTCTCTATATTCTAATCGTCTTTAAATTAAGTAATATGCGATATGTATGCCAAAGATTTCTTCCTGAAATGTTGTTTTTTTTTCCAATATTTTCACTAATCGGGTGATTTTGGCTTTTAGGACGGAACGAGTTGATCGCCAGATACATAAAACTGAGGACCGGCAAGACGAGAACGCGGAAACAAGTCTCCTCGCATATTCAAGTCCTCGCGAGGAGGAAGCTCCGCGAGATTCAAGCGAAGCTCAAAGTGGTGAGTATATCGGAAATAGAAGATTGAACTCTCACGTGTCTTGGGGAGGGGGGGGGGGGGAATTACTCTGCAAAGCGTCCTTTTTTTCACCAATTTTTAAGAACGAAGGATGTATAAATACGAAAAGGACCGAGATCGGTAAGTGCTAATTATGCGTATTGTGAGGGTATAATTAAAAAAATATATTAAACAGGTACCATCTTTGACAAGTTGTACAAATTGGAGCTATACCTATATACATCTCATATACATTCCTTGGACGTTGGTCACGAAATTAACTAATTTTTTCACCAGAAAAACTTACATTGTAAAAAAGATATACTTCCCTCTTCCGTATTTCTACTCTTCAATTAATAATTTTCCACAAAGTCCACTTGATTTTCGTGATTACGCTAAAGAAGAAATTGATTAACAGGACCTTATAAGAAATTTTACACAATTACTCTTCTATCGGATCAAACTTCCATAGTATTTAGATGAATAGAATATTGTACAAGAATGAGAGGGGGATAGTAAGAGAGGTGGGCTGCGAGAAAAGCTCATTCAATAAAACTTTAACCAGACTATAATGAAGTTGCTCTCCCCATCAATTACAGAATCCTGAAAATTTCTGCACTCCGCAAGAAGGGGGATCTGTATGATTTCAACCAACAAAACGAACGGCCCACACCAGTTACAGATGGCTCTTATACCATAATCGATGATTTCCATTAGCGAGCACGGCTGGCATTGATTCAGTGGTGATTTTCATTGGGAATACAATCGATTCGTGCAATTAGCGTGCTTCTCGCATTAATCGAAAGGAAATAAAATCGAACTGTGTTGTTGCGAGGGTGGTCCCTCCCCATACGCGCGAATATTTGTATATGTAAATACAAAGGGTGAAAGGGGCCATGTGAGAGGATAGGGGGGGGGGGGGATAAAAACAATCGGACCTCGAGCACGGGCACGATCCTTTTTCAATGGACGGAATAAATCACGCGTAAAAATGAACCCGCACGCCGTTTAATCAACAGCGAAATTATTAAAACGATTCGCCAACAATCGCGAATGTGTTAATAAATTAAAGCACGTCGCTCCTCTCTCGGTGCCTTTATGCTCCAAAAAGTTAACAGGTCGGGGGGAGTTGGTTGTGAAGGCTCCCAGGGGATGGAAAATTTTTTCCATAAAATTGTTAATAAAATATTCCCTTTGATCCCTTCTCCTCTGTCCACGTAACACTGAACATTTTTTTTCCTCCTTTTGCAGTAACAATTAATGTTAAACGTGGAAACACCAAATTCTACTCCTTATATGTAATGAGAATTTTAATATAATTCTATATAGATATATATATATATATTGACCAAATTAAAATCATTAATATTTTGTAGATTCTTCGTTAAAGCCGGAAAAATGCATTTAGATGATGAAGAATTTTATCAGGGGAGGGTGGGGCTGAGTGAGAAGGGTGGATGTAGAGGGACCAAGAGAGAGAACTAATAAAATGGAGTAGAGAATAAATGGAGGTGGTTACTTTGTACGTTTATATGAGAAGTTTTGGTAAAAAGGAAGTTGCTGTGACAACGTTTGCCTCGTTCAAAGTTAGCCGGGAGCCTTTATAGTGTTGCTAAGCACCACATACCACCCTCACAGAGGATTCGGAGTGACATAATTTTCTGCTTGTCGCGTATCAGGCCAGCTTGAAAAACCTTCACCAACACACATGCTGTAACTGGTGTACAATCTTTTCAGCCAGCCATTTATTTCTTCCAAACTCCTCAAGGCTTTTGTAATTTAATAAACTTTCTCCACATTCTCCTCCTAACGATCTTTTAATTAGGCATCTTCTTTTTGTGCCGTTTTCACTGTAAACAAAATAAACAGCAATCTATTCATCTTCTCTCTTTTAAATATTTAACATAAAAAACCACCACGTTTTACGCGTTTAAAAGTTTTAAAAACATATACGAAATGATATAATTTTCTACCTGCAACGTATCAGGAAAACTAGAAAAACGTTACAAACTCATACGTTTTTACCAGTGTAGAATATTTTAAACCAGCTATTTATTCCTATAACACCTCTCAAAGCCTTTATCATTTAACAAAATTCTTCTCTTTCTCCTCATAATGAACTCTCAATTACGTATCTTCCCTTATACAATTTTCACTCGGAGCAGAAAATAGACAACGACCCATTCATTATCTCCTGCATTTTAATTTGACGTCAGTTTCCCTATTATAATTGTGGGTTCTCGAGAGTTAATACTTTTTGAAACTAAATTCCTAATAAATCGCTGTTACTAATTGATTGTTAACGTACAAACGCAGCCACAAACAACTCGAAGGGCTCAAAAACGACCACGTTTGATTGCGTTTAGAATGTCGATAAACATGTCCGTAGCCTTGATGCCTCGCATTCCTCACATGTGCGTTCGCCAGATAAGGGGTGGTTCGAAAAAATTAAAAATGGAGGGGATGAACTAGTGGAGTGAAGTAGGAAGAATGAAAAGAAAATAAAACATTTAACTCGCTGCATCAAAAAATTCGAGAACCTTTACTATTACCCTTCGTCACCCCCCCCCCCCCTCTTCTCTTTCTCCGTATCCATCAATTATAAACCAATTGATTTCACAAAACAAACCGCTTGCCACAAAATGAACCTTTGCTTTGCGCGAATACTCGCATGCTAAATGGCTTTGGAGTAGAAAAATTGAGGCAGTAAACTACGGTGAAAACTCCACTGAATCGAGCCACGCAGCTGTGTGCACGGATGAAAACTACTCAAAGAAATGTCTGTTAAATTTTCCCTTATATATATATATATATATATATATATACATACATATAATCGTAATCCACGAATTTTTAATTAGCACGTTGCACCATTTTCCGGATAAAATTTGTGTCGGTGTACAGTGGCAGGGATTTCCAATTTCCCTCGTAAATCCGCAATGAAGAGTCTCTTCGGTCCCGAACGAGTGCTGTTGATAAGCTCTCGAATATGTACGGAAGCTTTTAACGTTTTAACACGAGTAAATAAAATCGTTCTATGCGGCCTACTAATAAATTACACAATTTATTCCTGATTCCTAAAAATCCTCGTGGGTCTCCGAGAGGATAGCGTCCAGTCGTGTTAAAATAATAATGGTCTAAAGAATGGATTGGAGGGTGGGGGGGGGGGGGGGGATAGAATAGGATAAAACAGAAAGGCATGGTATAATGGGTGTATGAAAATTTATTAGGACCATGCCGCCAAGGAGAAAGCGCTGCAGACAATGTCGAGTATGTCGAGTGCCCAGATAGTATCAGCTGGCAGTGCGATACACAACAAGATGCCCCCCGCCCTAGTGGGGCCCCTTGCCCTTCACGCTTCCACCCCTGTCTCCTATCCCGGAGCGGTAAGTCCCAGCCACGGACCCCTTATTCAATCAAATTTTCTCTTTATTTTTTATAACTGCCTTCTATTCACGTGTACGAGCCACGAGCTTCGGGACCATCGATGACGAGAAGCTATAATTTCTTCGGAAAACCAGAAAAATAATACTCTCGGTTCAGTCCTATCTTTAAATCGTTTTACACTACTGAAATTTTCATTGGTTTTAATTTAAAAACTCAAGTATATAGTATTCTTTTAATTTATTGCGAATAAAATGCCTTTGCTCCATGGGCGTCTCGTCATCCGAACATTCGTAAGTTTACTTTCAGATCTCTCTCTCTCTCTCTCTCTCTCTCTCTCTCTCTCTCTCTCTCTCTCTCTCTCTCTTTCTCTCAGTTTGGCTTTATTTCTTTCTGGAATACGTTTCTCATTGTTTCTCTAACCGCTTCGTCCGTCATTTAACAGTTTA
Source organism: Prorops nasuta (assembly GCF_024137725.1). NCBI lineage: Eukaryota > Metazoa > Arthropoda > Insecta > Hymenoptera > Bethylidae > Prorops > Prorops nasuta. Next base: position 7,701,901 of record NW_027116802.1, on the reverse strand, counting down.
ATGCGCCTTTGTAAGGAGAAACGCTATCGTGTGGCTTGGCAAACTTACCCATTAAGTTTTATACTGCGCTTTCAAGATCCTAACTATACTTATAGAAAAAAATCTCAACGCTTTATTCTTCGCAAATAACTTTGATCCTTCATCTCAGAATCACATCGAGCTTTATTAATAATACGTTCATTTATAATAACACAAGAGCGCATCTAACTCATAGCTTCCTCAGTTTTCTTCAATTCCAAAGTTGATGAAACTTCTCTTTCTTCGGTTCCAGACTTTGTATACTCGAATACAATTAAATGCAATTTTACAGCTTGGGACAAAGCATTGCTGGCATATCGATTAATTTTCCTCTCTCGTGCTTTCTCCATTTTTTATCGAGTCTAATTTTTTCGTCGCACTGGTGCAATAAGTTGCGAACCGATAAGACGCATATAACCCGGGTGTTATTCGAATTTATTGCAGCAGAGGGACGAAAAAAGAGCGGACAGTTTGAAAATCGAAAGCGAAACGATTGAGCGAGGTTGGACGACGGTTCGCAAAGATCTCAGCTCCGTCTAGCCATAGGGATCGAAGAAGCTTGCAGCACAACGACTACTACTAACTCCTAACGACCCCCTCCCTTGCCTCTGCTGCTGCCCCTGGGGCCCTTGTTGTGTATTGCTGAATTGTCCGTCGCTCTCTGTAAATATTTTTAATGTCATCTACCGCACACAAACATACACACGCACACACACACACACACAAGAACACAAACGCGCGGGTGTGCACTTTGCACGTGGGCAAGCGGAAATTGAAACTCGAATTTCGACCAATTCCCATTGGCCGGATCAGTTTTCATCCTTCGTCCTTGATCGAAACTCTTGATGAGGGGTAAGGGTGAGCGCGGGTAGAGGTGGGATTGTGGGGGGAGAGGGGGCGGGGGATGGGTCGTATATAGAAAAGAGCTTTCAATTTCCGCAATTGTCCTTGCAACTGGAAGCAGCTGTCTTTCTCACGCCAAAAAACTGCTATGATTTCCTCCAGAATGTTTTTTGTCTCGTCATGAGGACTCGCTGGCTCGGCAAGTGAAGATATCGCTCCTTTCTTCCGGTAGACCAGAACTAACGCATTCGTGCGGGATTTCTTTGATTCTTGCAGCAATTCTGGCAGCCAGGACTACAGCCAGGAACGTCCCAGGATGTCAAGCCGTTCCCGCAACCCGCTTACACCGGTAAACCAGCTACGGCCGTTTCCAGCGGGGATATGGTGCAGGCCCAGCCTCCACCACCCTGGGAGGGACGTGCCATAGCCACGCACAAACTCAGGCTCGTCGAGTTTTCGGCCTACATGGAGCATCAGAGAGACCAGGACATCGTAAGAGTCAAGCATCCTCGCGGAAAGAAATTTCCTCTTTATTATTTTACGTCCTGCCATTTACCGGACCTATTAACATTCTTTAAATTTTATTGACATTAATAGTATTTATTAAAATTAGTTGTGACGGTTGTTATATTTCATTTAAGAAAAAAGTTTATAGGCTAGGGCTTATAAGGACTGGAGAGAAATTTAGTAGTAAAAGGATAAATGTTGAGGACTGCAGTGGGAAAAGCTGTTGAACAGTAATCTTATAGTTTTAATGATATTGTACTTAACTGATCTTATTTTAATTAGTTTTGCGTAGATATGAATTAACCTGATGCAATCTTGGTTTATTCGATTTATTTTTGAAATAGTTTGTGGAAGAAAGTGATCGAGGTACTTTATATTTAACATTTTTGTCCAATGACGTCTTCAATTTCTTTGTTATCAGTAATAGATATGCAACATGGACATTTTTAATAATTTGAACATTAATTTTATCCGGAAATTTCTTTCTATAGTTATTCGACTCCAAATAAATAATTGCTTCTAGTTTAAAGAAAAATAATTAATGTAAACTTTTATTTTCAGTATCACAAGCACCTTTTCGTCCACATAGGAGTATCGGCAACGTACGCTGACCCCTTGCTGGAAGCAGTGGACGTAAGGCAGATCTACGACAAGTTCCCAGACAAAAAGGGTGGCCTGAAGGAGCTTTACGACAAGGGACCACAGGCAGCCTTTTTCCTTGTCAAATTCTGGGCTGATCTCAATACGAATATCCAGGACGAGGCTGGAGCTTTTTATGGTGTCACAAGCCAGTACGTAAATCTCTCTCCCCTAAATTTGTTCATCCCATTTCGACTAGTTGTATATAGTAGAATATAGCAATTTTATAACAATCTATCTCCCAATTTTCCAACTTACCTTAGTCGGACGTTCATTGAAACAAAAAGTAATCGCCTCTCGTTCATTTTCCAGGTACGAGAGCAACGAGAACATGACGATAACGTGTTCGACAAAAGTCTGCTCGTTTGGGAGGCAAGTGGTGGAAAAGGTGGAGACGGAGTACGCCAGGTTCGAGAACGGCAGGTTTGTTTATCGTATTAGCCGTTCGCCCATGTGCGAGTACATTATCAAGTTCATACATAAATTGAAGCACCTGCCTGAAAAGTACATGATGAACAGCGTTCTCGAAAACTTCACCATCCTCCAGGTAATGTTTATTATTATGTTTTTTTCTTTTTGGAGTGGAAGAAAATAAATGGCCACTATTATGGGAGAAATGAATTTAATAATGTAACGAATGCTTCGATCGCAGGTCGTGACGAACAGGGATACGCAGGAGACTTTGCTCTGCACAGCATACGTGTTCGAAGTCTCTACATCCGAGCACGGTGCGCAGCATCACATATACAGATTGGTCAAAGACTAACCTGCTAGAACTGCTCGCCATGCAGCCATCCACCCCCATCAGTGCCTACCATCATATAAAATCATCTTACGCGCATATATATGTATACATATACATATATACATATACATATATATATACGTTATTATACAGACACCACAGAGACACCGTAAAGGATACAGTTGCGTGAATATTCAACGGTGACGCGCAAACCTTACATATTTTTCATGACCCACGAGAACTCTCGCCCAAAATGCTCCGTTAATCAAAGAAATTTCAACAGTATTAACGGCTGGTATTCTTATAAGATAAACTTGAATCTTTGAGGAGATTCCTCGACGATAAAAATATAATGAAAATCCGAGGAGATAATATTTCATTTTGCTTGAGAAGCCAATTGAAGCTCCGCAGGATCGTTTCTATTCCGGTGTCATAATTTTGTATTGTGTATCAAGATCGTGCAATCCTATTATACTGATCAATTTTGTTTCGCAAATGTACAGTATTCTGGAGCATTTTGTCGCAGAACTCTCGAGGATTTCGGATTAAATGCTACTAACCAGCCCGAGCTTGAGTTTGATTCGATGTTCCAAACTTTTATAAAACACCCGTAATTTAGATTTATCGGTGATACGCCATTAGTGCGGGTATATATATATATATATATATATATCGAAATAAATAAACACACACACATATATATATGTTTTCCAACATAGTGTGATGATGTTGGAAGTTGAAGAAAATTGACAATAAAGTTGGTATGAAACGTGCATTGCAAATGCATGTCGATTACCAAACGAAGCGAGAACGAAGAAACAGACTCCGGCCTCGGAAAGGCATGGTACATTATTTAGTATTATAGTTTTACTATTAAAGAAAACTAGACGATAGCTTATCAGACAAGACATCCACACACAGATATACATATATTACATATAAGAGTATATATGTTAAATATTAAACGCAATGATTACGATTTACATTGTTATAAAAGATCGTGTATAAAGTTATCTAAGTGATTTATAGGTTTTCAAAGAAAATGGTAATCGTATCGAAAGTAATGCCATTAATTTCAATTCGAGAATAGCGAGCAATATTATATGAACAAAAAGAGAAAATTATTTTCGATCCTTCGTTTACACTATCAAACGTTTTTATTACAGAGAGCTCTATGATTCGTGGAGAAATTTATTATTATTTTTTACGGAGATTTTAAACTTCCGGGGGCTTGATTCTTAGTAACGTTCGTATAGATTTCAGATGGAAAAAGTATCATGATGTGGATCCTTCTTACAGATAAAACCTATCAGATATTTTATCTCCGCTTTTTTACAATAATTATTATTCATCACGTTTCAAGTTTGATGTTCATTGCGTATGAGAATGCAATAGAATCAGTCTCGATTCATTAAACTTACGTAAAAGCCCGATCATTTCCTAGGCAGCGACACTTATTTTAAAGAGATGTGTTTGTATTTCTTGTAATCACCGCCCCCTCTACCCCTATATTTCTAAGACTTTTTTTCTATAGTTCTTACGCGAATTTCTTACTTAGCATACAGTACGTTTAACTTTTTACTACGTTTGCGAAGAGCACCCGTTATTCTTAACAGCCACAGGCAGCAACCTCTACAAACTTCATTATCAACAATTTTTATCTTAAGCTCTGGAGCTTGATCTTGAAACGTTTTTAATAGTGTGTATCTTTAAGGATAGTTCTATCAGCTGGATTTACAAACTCTTCTAACGGTAGAGTTCACGGACGATCAAGTTTCGTACTTAAAGTTTTCGATTTTATCATTTGTACATTTACACGTAAGGACCATGAAACTTGGCAGAATGTTCTTAGACACTCATAAGAGTAGAGCTTTGCGTTTAGTATCATTTCGCTCGTGCTTCCCTTCAGATTTTCTTGTAAAGAACCATCGGAAGGGAAAGTGCGAGGCTCTCTGCTCTTTTGTCGAAATTCAGCCTGTTGAACTAACATCATACAAGAAAGCATATATACTTTAAGGAATTAATAATATTAATTACCGTATTCTTACTTTAATTAACAATTATGGAACAAGTGGCAATGTATTTTGATCTCTCTCTCTTTTAGTCAGAAATATGTCGCTTTTAATTCAGGGTGAGAATTGAATTTGCTATGCGTCTGCTCGAATAAGAGAATGGAAAGCTTAGATTTTATCAGAATGCGTTTTTGATTCAAAAGAGCTGGCAGCTTATATATATATATATATATATTTATATATGTATGTTTTATTTACTGTTATCTTTTTTCTAACGACAATTTCGTATGTATTTTTTACTTATTAGAGTAAAGAATCCCACGGGATTCTACAAAATTGTATATACGACAGCACGATTTGGACCAATGAGGTGACGTTCAGACACAAAAAAACGATTCGCTAATGTCTCTTCTTTTTGGCAAAAATTTATTTTTAACAGTATTGTATACATATTTGAAAGAGCAACCCAAAATGTTCTCTAAATCGATGGCATCTCATGGTTTCATATCGATCTGTTTTCAACGTAAAAAGAAGCTTTGCAATCTGGATATTATACTAAGTTTTATTTTGTGTTTTGAGTAAATACATCTGGAAAAAAGGTTTTAACTGGAAAAAGAGGAGGACCGACACTAATCTTAACATTAATGGATAATGAATTTAAAATAAGCGATATACATTTATAAGAAAAGATTATGAAATATATATTTATCTATGTCTTCTGTGAAGATAGAAAATAGTACTCTCTCACTCTATATTGATGATATCGAAAATCGTAAATCAGAAGAATGCAAAAATGCAGAAGTAGAGCCAGTTTCGGGAAAGAGTAAAAAGTGGAAAAAAACTTAACCAGCTATCATATTGTACACAAATACATGAATTATAATGAACGCATTCAGATTTGTTATATATAACTTTGTACATATTTATATAAATAACAACAATAGAAAATGTTCAAGTTCCAGCAGCCCATGAATTAGCAATTCCTACTTCTGCTGTCATTGCTCGTATGACAAAAAGTATATACAGTTCCATATTTTTTCAATTCGCAAACGCTCTCATATCCTCATACAGTTTAGATTTCATTAATACATGAATTCAACTGTATAGTAAAGTTTCGAAACAATTCTTTCACAGAATTCTCGAGAGTGTTAAAAAATATATTTTTAGATTTATTAAGGCCGGTTGAATAATCAAGCTGTGCGTGCGACGATAAAAATTCTTTACCATTCAAACCTTTTTGTTTGGTAACTATTTGCAAAGTATATCACGTTTTTCGCGATAAATCATAAAGTTCTATTCATTCATATCCTGGAACTGCCATATCAAACAATTGAGCTTGATCATAAAAAATTTTGATGAGAGAAGAAAAGGATAAGGAAAAAAGTACTATTGATCAGATAAAGCGAAAAGTCTACCTGTATAATACATTATCATTAATGAAACGAAATGAGGATCAATGTAGCTGATTTAACGAGTAAAATGGAAATAAATGAAATGATATATCATTAAATTAGAGGTTTAAAAATATAATAGAACTCAGTACATGTACAGTATTTGAAAAACATGTTTATAATTTGTATGGAAAAAATAAATAATTGATATAAAATTAAATCGCCTTCTCTTCACTTTTTTTCCATCTCTCAGAATCAATTTGCATTTTATATTCGGTAAAGATTTATTGTTTTTTAAAATCCATAATTCGTGCTTCTCGCTGATTTAGTCTAAAACTTTATACATAATGTGTGTATGCGAGTGGGGTATTTAAAATTGTGCTGAAAACCATGAAAAACATAATTTTATGCATTATGCGTATTACTTTTGTTATATCTACATTTAAAATGAAATATTATTATTTACGGTTCCAAATTTTGTATAATTATTTCACGCTTATATTTATCTGAGTAAAATTGGCAATCCTATATATACATGGTAAACTTTCGTCTTACAGAATTTAATGAAACTCACCCTCCAAATTTTCACTTGAATATTTTATTTCATAAAATATATACTTACTTTTTACCTAATTGGAATATGGCCGATCACGGTCTTTTTCAACATCAATACAAGTTGAAGAAATCATACCTTATGTTTTTGGTTTTGACTTTTTCGTTTGAGTTCCAACAAATTTTCTTTACATGTTCCTTGCATTTTTCGGTGCGCTAATCAATACTTTAGTTTAATTTTCTGATTTTTACTGTCTTAGATATATAATTCGAATTGTTAATATAAAAATAAAAATTATTATAAATATTTTATGTAATATACCAATGTTTCTAAATCGTTTTATTAAAATACACATCTGTGCTTTTAGACAATTTAGCGTTTTTATTTCCAATTTAAGCTTTTCCTCCACTACTGGAGCAAGAAATACCCGCCATTTTTTTAATTAATATATAGATCATTAATCGATAAATACATATTCATATAATGATGTTACATTTTTCAATCTGAATATTACATGTGATATTAATACTGCGTGTAAATATAATAATAATTATTTTACAAGGGGCTATGTGATTGGAACGAACAATTCATTTCTGGAATCCATTAGCAAAGTAAATTCATATATTTCATATTGATATTTCACACATACATAAATACATGTGCTTCCGACTTTAGGATCTGTCAAAATTTCCTGTAGTATCCATATTCATAATTCATATTACAAAAAGCTGATTCCATAAGAATTACACGTCATCAGATTCAGTAGTGCCAACTCCAAATTCCAATTTCCGCATTCAGATTTTCGCCCGTTATATTGTACACGAGGCTTGCCTGAATCAGATCAGACTAGAGTGAAGTGGTGAAGTGTGAAGTGTGTCAATGGTTAGGCTTAAGTAAGGTAGTGACTGAGATTACTGAGAACTAAAGAAGTGGAGTGGGAGGTATATTGGAGGTAAGAGAGGCGAAGAGAGCTCCGTTACTTACGGACGTTCGTGTGCGAATCAGAACCTCAAAATCAATCATTTTCCGTTAAAATACTTTAGAGCTCTTGATTGAAAGAGCTCGGTCAGGTGATAACTCATATCAAAAACTGCTATGAAGTCAAGAATGAACAATTTACTCGTGTGCTGTGTTTTTTTCCTAGGAATACAATTTCATGATCGTTTGGGCCACGTAGCCGGGTCTCAAATAGACCGTCTTTATGGTGTCCCAGCGTCAAAAAACTCGTTGTATCCACCAGATCGTGATTTCGAATGCCTGGATGGTAGTTTAAGGATTCCGTTCACTCGTGTTAACGATGATTATTGCGATTGTGCGGATGGTAGTGATGAGCCGGGTACGTCAGCCTGTTCCAATGGCTCGTTCTATTGTAAAAATTCCGGCCATAAATCTGCAAATATACCTTCAGCTTGGGTAAATGATAGAATTTGCGACTGTTGTGATGGCTCGGATGAATATTTATCTGATACTGAGTGCAAAGACAATTGTCATGAGTTGGGTAGAGAAGCTTTACTAGAAGCTCAGAAAGCTGCAAAACTAGTTGTGGAAGGTAATAAAATTAGGCTTGAAATGATTGTTAAGGGAAAACAATTGAAGAACAATCATCACACTCGCCTGACCATGTTGCGTGCTGATTCTGAAGAAATGGAATTGACTAAGAAGGAAAAGGAAATAATTAAGAATCAGGCTGAGGAAAGAGAAAGGATCGCCTTGGAGAAGTACAAACCTATTCAACAGGAGCAGCCTCCTATTGATGAGGGAGAGGAGGTGCAAGAATTTGCTGCTGAGGATTATTTTAAATTATTAGATTCCGATAATAGTGGTACAGTTACTGTCATTGAACTACAAACTAGAGTCACTTTTGATAAAGATAGAGACGGTGCTGTATCAGAGGAAGAAGCACTTTATTTCTTAAATAATAATCCAGAAATTGCTTTAGAAGAATTTGTAGAAAATGCCTGGGCAAATATTAAGCCTTTCTTAATGATGGAGCAAGGTTTATATTATTTCAATTACTTTAAAATTTTTAGGGAGAAATTATTGTTTTTTTTATTAATATCTTATTCTTATTTAGGTATGTTTAAGCCAGCTGACCAGGCTGAGGAGGAAGGAGAACATGAAGAAACTCATGAAGAAGCTCATGAAGAAACTCATGAGGTAAGCTCAGATGGTCAAGATAGGAATGAAGAAGAAACTCTTGATCATGGAGAGGAAGATGAAAAATTACCAGATGAGCCTGACATAATATATGATGAGGAAACGCAAGCTTTGATAGACGAAGCTGCACATGCTAAAGAACGTTATCAGGAAGCTGAGAAAGCTGCAACTGATGTTCTCAATGAAGTAAGACGACTGGAAGAAAAATTAGAAAGAGATTATGGACCAGAAGAAGAATTTTCTTCCCTGGATGGTGAATGCTTTGAACACACAGATTTGGAATACATTTATTCCTTATGCATGTTCGGCAGAGCTAGTCAAAGATCAAAATCTGGAGGAAGCGACGTGAATTTAGGTCATTTCCATGAATGGGTGGGTCCTGAGGGTAATAAGTACGCAAAAATGAAATACGACAGGGGTCTAACCTGCTGGAATGGACCTGCTAGGTCTGTTATAGTTTCCCTTATCTGTGGAACTGAAAATAAACTTATCTCTGTTAGCGAACCAAGTCGTTGTGAGTATGCAATGGAGCTGAGCACACCGGCTCTCTGTAATCCTGGCTATGAAAGCGATACACACGATGAATTGTAAACATTTAAAAATTTTTCATCCTAATCAAGAAAGCACACTGGATAATTGCACGTGAGCAAGTTGCAAGGATTAATAATTATTCGTTTTCATTTTTGTTAGCGTGCTATAATTAAATACCGATTAACTTAGACTTTAATGTACTATTGTTACGACGGAGTAGACTTACTAGCGGTTTGCATGGTATCAATTGATAAGCTGCGTCTATCACTATAAGCAAACAGAAAACTTAAGGGGTGCTACTGATTATCGTGTAAGTCTTCTACGCAAATTCCTAGTCAATCTTGTATTAAAATTCATTGTCATTATGAAACCTGCCCCAAAATTATTTATCCTTGCATCTCGATTGCATGTTGAAATTTAAAAAAAATGCTACTAATCAATTTTGTTCTCGAATTCATTGGGAACTATTATTAGAGAGAAGAAAAGAGCCAATAAATCCGATTCGCTCGTGATGCTGAATAGGATATACGTTGAATCATTGTTACTGAGGTCATTGCCAATATTGAATAACTGTTACATTCCTCTTTTGTGAATTTTGTACACAGATGTTTTTACGAGAATATACGATCCGAATAAATATCGTATTAATAAAGTAATTTCAATCTACGCATCGAGTTATCTTATCTCCTTGCAAATCTCGCAATTACACGTTCATCATTTTCCTAGATTTACTCTCCTACACTCAAATATTTCTTTGGCTCTGAAACTACATATATTTATTACGTTAAATTTGTTGTAAATAATATTTTTTAAATACCTTTTAAAAACAGGACTATTATTTTTAACGTCGAAATATTTGCAAACTTGTATAAAAGAAAAAAGCAAGCAGGATATTTTGTAACTTTTTACATAATTGTAATTATACGGGTCGCAGATTTAATAAAGGGAAAGATTTGTTATCCAACTAATTGTAATGGCAGCTTTATTTACAATAGCGCGTAATCTACTCTGAATGTGTATATATATATATATATATATATATATATATATATATACATATAGAAGATAGATAGATAGATATAGATATATATACACATAGATATACAAAATATTCTTGTCGTAATTTTTTAGTATATATATTGACGATTAATCTCTCTATAGACTAAAGGTGCTACGTGTACATATTTTTGAGAAAATGAGATAATTACTTAACAAGCGGATGATAGCAGTCTACGATTGCAAAGTTCTTTTCAGTCCTCTTCTCATACTAAGGCACTTGGAAAAGGTTAAATCAAGACCTATCAAAGAAATTCTAAGCCCTTCTATATATCTCTGATATATTAAATGATTATCCGCAATGTGAATAAAGAAATACTGATTATTAAGACTTCCATTCTAAACGAATGATAACTAGCGCAATGCAATGGCTCCTTCGAACCTTTTTTTTTAATTTAGATTTTTCATTCAAAATTACGGATAGTCTTACATTAAAATAATGCAAATTGTATTTACACATTTGGGATCAGCTAAGTACGATTTAATTTTCCTAAGCTACTTCACAATCACGTTAACCCCGAACTTACTAATATTCCTACAAGAAATTTTCCAAGAATCTCGATAGTACTTAGCAATGCTCTACCGACGATCAAATAGTTACACGATGTACCCTGAAAACATTTACATAAGACTATTCAACTACACTGTACTTTTGTAGACGCGATTCTTTTATTCACGTGTAAAATACCAGGGAACACATTTTTCCTCGACTAATTACGGACAAATTCTGGTTTTACCTTGCTTAATTAATATATGTACAAGAAAGTAAGTAATTTTTCTTTTATTAATCGTGTCATACACAATTTTTTTTGTTCTCTCTTAATCCACGACGCAACATAAAATAAATTTATGAAAATTATTTTGTTAACATTTTCTATTAAACAATCTTCCATTGCGTTATTTCAAAATAAAAATGTTTAATTAATTATCTACATGCTTCTCGCTCGAAGACTGCACATCTTTAGAAAGCTTAGCTTTTTCTCAATTACCAGGATGATACAACGGATATCGTACAGCTAGTTTTTACACAACGTAGCACCGAGCCCCAATCGATTCTTCTATATCAACCAAGAAATTAATATTAAGAGAGACGCTACGCTGCATAACAGCCCTGTACTGTATCGATAATTATTCAGATATCGTAAGCAAGTATATAACTTGATCGATTCGCGATAACAGTGTTCATTTGCCGAGCTTCTCAAACATGATGAGTTTTTCTTTGAAGCTTTTGGTATCGGTTGTGGATGATACTTCAGATGATATATTGCCATTCAGCATATTTTGAAGGTCCTCGTCGTTTTTCGTTGTAAGAAGATTGTCAAACACCAGGTTGTTATCATCCTGTTTGGCTACGGGTGACGTTGGAGGAGAAGCGCTGATTTGCTGTTTCTTCCTTGCATAGATCACAGGACTACGCTGATTATTTCCGTTGTCATTCATCCTAGTGACTATCGTAGTGATGGCCAGAAGCTGATGAATATCGAGATTCTCCTTAGATTCTGATGACTGTCTCCAGTATGATTTATCCGAAGATACCTTCGAATCTTCCGTTCTCTCCGTCATCGATGTCCGATTACTCTCCGAGCTGGTATTCTTTACCCAAGAATCCTGAAAAAGCCGCTTATTTTACGAGATTCGCAAAAGGAAAACAAAACAGTACGAAAAACACCAGATATCAAAATACTTACGTTCTTTTCGCGTCGGTCCAAAATGTTCTCTGTGATATCCTCATCCTTTCTGTCCTGTTCGAGATCTCTTTCAAGACTGTCAAGGGTTTCAGTGCTTCCAGTCGATTTGTTCTTTCTGTCAGAATCGAGAGTATCCGTACTACCGAGCTCGGAGCTCTCAGATGATTTTTGAAGTCTCGATGGTTTCCTCAGGGGCGTTGGTCTTTTTTCCTCGTCCGGATCATCAACAGGAACTATATCCACGATACTTGTACTAGGGACCCTTTTTGGCAGTCTTCTTACTCTCCGATTCTCCAATCTATCATCCAAATCAAGGTTATCCGAACTCTCCGAGGACATTCTCTTAGAGGATCTTCTGGGACAACTGGACGCCTCGTCTTCGTCCTCCGCATCCTTGCAGCATTCGTTTACGTCAACGATTTCGAAGCTGTCGGAGGACTTTGACCCACTCGTTGACAATCTTCTGGTTCTTATACTGATGTCAGTAATGCTTCCTCGATTTAGGGGTTCCTGCCCAGTGAAGTTAACGTCAGTAATGATTCCTCGGTTATCATGATGGACCTGCGCTTGCTGCTCCATGGTTTCGAAGCTCTCAGTCGATTTTGACATGAGTTTCGAGGCCTTTCTAGCCCTTGACTCGAAACTGCTTCGCCGTCTCTCAATTGAGTCATCACTGGCTAGTGTCTCTAACACTTCCAAACTATCCGAGGACTTTGAAACTCTATCCGTCGATTTAGATATAGGGTTCAATGATCTCCTGTACGTCGGTCTTGACTCTTCATGCTCTACTAATTTGTCAAAACCTTCCGTGGACTTGGAGAACCACGAACCTGGACTTTCCAGACTATCCGGTGATTTAGACAATCTATTAGATGATCTCCTGCGCGGTAACTTTGACTCAAGCTCCTCGAATACGTCCGACCCTTTCGATATTCGATTCGACAGTTTTCTCGCGACTGGCCTGTTGATCAAGAAACAAAAAAATTAATATAAATATTATACTTAATATTTAATTAACTGATCGTTACCTTATTTCAATCTGCTCTTCACTAGTTTCAACGGAACTTCTAGATGCAATAGTTGCATCCAGAGAATCTGGGGATAATGAGGCAACACTCGAAGGCTTCCGGGGTAATTTCGACTCTAGCTCGTCAAAAATTTCCGAGTTTCTTGATAACCTGCTGGACGATTTTCTGCTGACTTTCTTAGGTTCTGTGGGGGAGGACGCAGCACTGCTCGCCGCCATTGGTGCACCAACATTCTCAAGGCTATCCAGATTATCTTCGTTGATCGTGGTGATAGTGGTAGCTGGCGCTGCTCTTCGAGGTGGCCTTCTGTTCCTCGGCCTCACTGAGATCCTGTGGTGCGCTGCCGTATGGTTCAGAGTCTTTGTCTCCAATTCAGCTGAAATTCATGCGTTTTCGGTTAAACACAAAGGAATCGGTACAAATAAAAAGATAAAAAATCCCAACGTCTTTTTACTTACGCAATTCTTCTTTGGATCCTGAAACTCGATGAGCATGATCCTTGGTGGATTTTGATACAACCTGCAACAAAATACAATTGTTTTGAATTATTATCCATAAAAACAAGTCACACTTTATTCGCAACACATTAACGCCGAGAAGACTTTGATATTGATTTTTTCAGAGACCCAAATGCTGTGCGATGAGAAATATGGTTCAAGTACGAGAGACGCTGAAGAAATTGTTTTTTGCTAGTTGCATAAGTCTCTTGCTCGGGTGGAAGTCTATGGGGCAGCGATCTAACGGTATGAAAGTAGGCTCGGGCGAGTTCGAGACGTGTTCGGAACCGGTTGCAGGTGCTACAATGAAGAGGGGGCCCCACACAAGCCTCGTTTTATCACTCGAGCACAACGCAACAGATAAAACGCTCTTCTATAAACTTTAGAAAACCGAAACGAGTCACGAAAAGCGATCATCGTAAAAATTAACGTCCTCTCGGTAAACTGATCGATTAAAATATAATGGATGCTATAGATTATAATCCGGAGAATAATTTGTTTACGGATAAAAAAACAGCATTAAGAATTGCCAGGAAGTTTCCTATATTGTAGAAAATTCGTTATTTACTCGATTATACAAAACGGTACATGAAATAAATTTCAAGTTAAATTAGAATATTTTTTTCGGGTTAGGCGAACCATCGAATGCCGTAAGACGATGCGTGAATTAAGATAAACTGGCCGGGGCTACTTTCGATTGCGGAAAGTCTTGTGCATATAACACGGACTCTAATCAATTCCAGTAAAGAGTCCGTCCGAGCCACCTACCTAGAAGCGCTTGGGTGAAAGTACCGTGAAATTATGTATTAATTTGCTTGTCTTGTAAACAAACCGAGTATCGACCTTAGCGCTAATTTCAGCCAGAATTTCATGTACAAATTTCTGCTCTACCTCACCAATTGCACGGATTTCACTTTATAGGTTCATTGTGTAGAAACTCGCTCGGTCAATTATGTTATCAATTTTGATATTAACAATAATAATGTGGTAATAAAAACTGATTCGTATGGATGGCTGTGTCAAAGAATGATTTTTTTCAACAAGAGTTTCTCGAAAGTAGTTCCCACGGAGCGAAGGGTAATTTTAGACGCAAATGGCCATAATTTTCCTATTGAGTCGTCAAATTCTGACAATTGACACTTGTCGGTAGCTGGGCGAACAATTCTATCCTTGCGAAACGTTAATGGGCGGAGCTTCGTACCTCGAGGCAGCAGTCAGGCTGAATAGACTCGGCAGAATCTGTCTTCGTGCAGTCAATCTTCAATTTCTGTCTGACTACTTCCGGTTTGGTTGGTACCTCAGTCTCGCACCGAGCACCATCTTCGACAATTTTCGGTCTTTCCATTTTTCGACTCTCGCATTTTCCCGCCTCTCGCAGCTCGCAGCTTCGGAAAATCTCCTCCGATCTCGGCCGAATCTTCGTTCTCCTCCTAACTTCGGGTGGCTTCCGTATCTCCTTGGCCATCTCGCTCGAACGATCCGCCACTTTTTGCCGCTTCTCATCCACCGGCTTCTCCGCTAGGGTCGCCCTCGCAACGTCCCCCCTCCCCACCCCATCATTCACAATTTCGACGGATCTGCGCCGATTTTCCACCTGCACCGACTTGCGCAATACTTCCGGTCGTTTCATCGGCGTAGGTACATCCAGTTTGTCGGAGCAGCCGTAAACGCCGATGCTGATCTTGGCCGAAGGAAAACTCGTGCATCTGGCGTTAGTTTCCTGTTTGTTCTTATCGATCAGTCTTCTCCTCTCCACCGGATTCAGTTTTAACTGCTCGATGATGGCTCGAATATTCGAGGATATGCTCGTTTCGCGATGCGTCACCACCATTTTCCTCTTCCTCTCGTACTCAAGCTCCCATTGATGTCGTTCGTATCTACACCACAAACCCCATTTAGCCTTTCTCATTTGTACCCAACAATTATTCAGCTTCGATGATGTTTCTTTGTTTTTTTTTTTATTGCTACTTTTGGTGCAGTCCATTTCTACAATGACATAGTATAAACATGGTAAAGAGGAAATTCTCGGCTACCCGCCCAGAGGGCGCGGAGCCTCGTTTTTCAAACGTATCGGCGACGATTGTTTACTCGACTCTCGTGCGCGTGCCACTTTAGCGTTGAGAGTTTAAGAAACAGAAGAGAAGAACCGATCGCGACAATTAAGGCCGCGCCTAATTACACCAACGATTCTCGTTTCTCAGGCTCTCTACCCAACAACGTTTCTCCTATTCTTCCACGAGCATATCGAATTTTCATCGACCTTTTATGCTTTTATTTTCTTCAATATTGCATAGCACGGCGACGCGAGCGACCCATATAAGTATAATACCGGTACAACCGGTAGGACAGTTATCGCCATCTTCTTTCGCACTGACGAAACTGTCGTGAGAACAAGTCGTATTCCGCGTTTTCCTCGAAACCAGTTTTCGAGGTCGATACCGATACTAACGAGGGAAGTAAATCGCCTGGGAAACAATGGGAATCAATCTACCCCGGGCCGAGATATACATAAATGCATGTGCTAAAATTACAAACAGTAATTGAATGATTATGCGAAGGAATAATGAGAGAGAGCGTGGATAAAAAGGGCAAAGGGGAAGTTGGAACGTGGCGAAATTGAAGCAAAAAGAGATGCAGCGAGCAGAACGCGAGTCTATTGTGCAATTCGTGGCGGAACGCGTGACAACAAAGCGAACCGTTGGTCGGAATTTCGCTGCTGTTTTTATTACGGCGAATCGAAGGATGGAAAATATTATACCGAGTGTCAATAATCCTCAACCCGATTTTCTAACACGGGAGACTAAAATGCGTGGGCTTTTTGCGTTGGTGTAGTCCTTTCTCCCGAGCGTGACATTGGCCACCTGTGGGAGTTTCATCGATAAGCCAGAAATTTCAACGGTTGTTATTGGATTTCTCTCGGTTTTGCTCGTGAAATTAAAGGAGATTTTCCGAGAAGCGGCTGAATGTGGAGGGGGGGGGGGGGGGGGGAATTGCACGGATAATGTCGACTTTCTCTTTAGGAAAATCACGAGTGTCGTAATTTCCGGTACCTACGCAGGGGCCGATACTCAGCGAGTAAAGAAGGGCGCGCGCTTATCGACCGAGATGGTAATGGCTCATGGCTGACGCATCGCAACTTGTAAGAGTACGAAGATTGCGAGAATCGCGCGCGTGGATTCTGTTATTTCTACTGTGTGGGTAGACGCGCGACCCGAATTTCGCCAGTGAAAGATGTTCGAGATTTTCTCGCGATTCCTACACACACACACACACACACGCCTTCGATACAACGGCGACCCATTTTGTCCTGAATCATTCGAGCCTCGGCCACTGTTTATCAACAATCCCGACTAACCTCGATCAACAAACCCTATTTTCGCTCGATGAATGCAAATAACGAATTCTTGCTCGCAAAACATTTCCACTAATGCGATTGGCAGTGATTAAAAGCTCTAAGAAACAATCTCGCGATATCCCGCTACTTTCCCGCATCAAGCGTTCTGATTCGTTTCATGAGAGAGCCACGATTATAGCAACAAATTGCTCGCCGGAAGTGTGTTTGGGTCTGAAAAAGGAAACGAGCTGAGAGATCGATAGGCAGAAAAATTCGTTGTACCGAGCTACGCCATTGAACAATAAGAGTCGGATAAGCATCGCAGAAACGAAAGTTGATTTAGCGAACGAGGTTTGTAAAAAACCAAGAAGAAAACGCAAAAAAGTAAAAGAGGGAAAGGAAGAGGAACCGTATAATAAAACGGCTCTTGTTAAAGACACGCGATACTATTTTCCGGTGAAAAATGCAAATACGAGTTATCGAGGAGGAATAGCATTTTCTTTTGTCTTTCCAGGAGGCCAACAAACCCGAAAGATCCGAGGAGCCTATCTTGGCTGGCGGACTATCGTACGCGTTAATTGGCCAACGGTAATTAATGTCAGAGACTGAAATACTACGATCCGTTACGCGCGCGTGATTCGACTATTCACCAATCTGTTACGGCAATTGTCCACAGTACTGATTCGGCTGACTTTAGCTCCAAAAATTATATTTAAAAGAGTGATTTTCTAAACGAGAAGTAACTTTATATTTGCTTCGAGAAAAACTGCGCGATAGATCATGGAAATGGTTACTCGCGATCACTATTTTGTCCAAATTGGTACACATAGCGGAAAGAACGAAAAACGTTTCTCTCAAATGTTCTCGGAAATAATTTGTTACGTTGGTACGTGTTGTATCTCGGCTACAAATTTGGTCATACCAGGTAAGTGTCAATAAATTCTGAAGAAACATCAGGATTTCATCCAACTACGCGTAACAGTCCTGTTCTCCAAGGCTTGACGTGCCTAACCCAGCGCACCTTATCCTGCACAACTGTGGCCCTAATCAAATTTGCTGGTCGAGATGAATAAGGGATGTTCCTGATACAATAAAATATATTTCTTTACCACGGCACGTGATTTAACGTGAGAATAAATAGTATTGAAGAAAATAGTTTAATCCTGATCAATATGTTTTCGTGAAAATAACTAATATAGTGAAATTTAAGTGGCTGGTCTATACACAAGAATCATGCATTAGATACTATTCGTCTTGTGATAGTCAATTAAAGTTATTTAAAGCTACTCGTAGCAGATCGATTAATTCATATTGCTTTGATAAAAGTGAACTAACAGCTTGCAATCTAATGTCTTTGTTTATTTGGATATTTAATATTACGGTTGCTTTACCGCACTGCACTTTTAACGATATCTCATGGATTAATTCTCGATGGAGAGGTTAAAGCCAGATAAGATAAAGCTTTTTTAAAATAGTAATACAGCGTCGCGGATGCCTTCTTCCGCTACGTAATTGAACAAGAAACGCACTTCGGTGCAATTTATTACAATTTTGCCGGAGCGGTGAATTTACGAGTTCGGGGACTTGGTCAAAGAGAAGGTGGCCTCGCGATAAATCGAAGAACTCGAGAAGTTTACCGTTGAATGGCACCGTTCTGTAGAAAACTAAGGTATGGAGAAAAAGTCGCGGTCGACCGGCCAAAAATCGCATTAGAAAAATATTGATTTCTAAGTAAACTATAAAACTAGTAATACGGATCTCTGATAAGAGAAATATGAGACTATTTCGCGCGTTCAATCAATATTTTTGTTTTCATTCGACTCGCCTTGTTGATTGTACGCAAATATGTGGAATTTCAATGATGCGACAAAGCAGTGGGTGGTACGCGATACAAATACAAAAGAAACGTAGAATACTTATATAGGAATGTAGAAAATAAAGCAAAAAGTTATTTGGACACAAGAGATTGACGATAGTCAGAGAAACAACATCGAAGCGTTCGTTTGTATTCACTGAAATTCTTGGTACCACTGTAAACACACGCGAGTTCCACTGAAACGGTGAATAGTTTTTGAGGAGAGTCACACAGTAGTTTGGGAGGGTTGGAAAGTAAAAATGAGCGGTGTTGCTTAGTGGTCGAGTGACCTTGGTGCAATCGATAGGGGCCCACGACGTAAAGGGGGAAGCCCTTCACTAGCTGCCGCGATTGTAAGGGGTGAAGGGGAGGGGTGGAGATGGAACGTTGCAAGGAGCTGACTTTGAACGCGTGTGCCAACGTAAAACGCAACTCGCTTACTAAACTAACTACTACTCGAGCGAGAAACCAGAGCCCCCCACGAGTCACAGAGGCCGTCCCCATGATCGGAGACCAAGCCGAGCGGAGGTGGCGCGCCAGCTCTCCTCTCTTCTTGCTGCTTTACGGGCGCTCGCATTTGAACGACTACTTGAAAAGCCTTTTCTCCCTTCGAGAAACCTCGCTTTCCACCAATAGCATTGCTACCAAAAATCTACGTTAAATTTGAGAAAATTTTCGACGCTGGTTCAAGGACCGTTTGCTAGGTTATGAACGGAAGGATTTTCAAGAAGCATCGATGTCGGTGAGTCGCGTCATAACGGTATCAGATTTATCTAGCTGCTTGCCAGCTGCTCCTTCGAAACATCTTTTCTCATCTCACCTCGACTCTATTCCTCATAAAACTGCCCATTCTCTTTCTTTCTCACTACCCCTCCCCCCAAAGATAGTCTTACGCAACCCAACCTTTCATCATTTTCGCGCCATTTTCATATCCTCCAAGCTCGAGCGAGCTTTCGCGATAAGCAACGCAGTAGTTGGATCGGCCGAAGAGGGGCAAAAATTCTTACGGCGAATTCAGTTGCGACAGCTGAAACCGCTCCTAACTCCGGCCTTTCATAATTCGCAATAAGCCGGACGGACAATGAGAAATGCAATCTGCCTCTCTGCCAGATTAACCGAGATAGGTTTCGATGAGATTTTAGTGCGATTATGTCACGCGAAATGCTCCGCTGACTCCACCGTGAAAAGTGAAATTTCCTCGAATCGCCAAGACTTAACACGCGCACAACTTTTGTGCATTACTGTAACGGCCGCTAAAAGGCCTATAATCATATTCCTATGTGGAGTATAGGTTAGTAAATTTGCTCTATACATGTTAACTTTTATTATTTTACGCGCGTGTTTAATACTTCTTGGGAAGTGAAAAAATATTTTGCGAAAGAAAAAGTTTAATTTTTTCAGGCACATTAGAGCATTTATTCACTCGTATAGCAGTATATGTATACCTAGTAGCCTTGTACAAAGCGAGAAATGTCACGAGTTGATATTTATCAACATTTCTAGGATTTGCGTATCAGGAAAATGTCAAATCTTGTACGAGAAATGTCCCAAGGAAAATTAATAGATCTTGCACTATTTACGAATTTGTTTTACCGTTGGTAAGGAGAAAAGCGTGATATCCTTTAGCGACGAATTGAGATTCATTGAAAGTACGACTGCCAGTGTGCAGCGGGCTCTGTTCGAAGTCAGTGACCCGATGACCCTCGACCGGTAGCAGAGGAAATGGCCAGCATCTGCGTATTGCGCAATTTACCTACTACAATTGTACCACAACCGGTCTTACATTTTTATTCCTTGCAATTGTTCACGGTATTTATTACGCCTACTATTGCCACAACAACAGGTGCAAAATAGCTTACTAAAGTAAAACGAGTGAAAAGGAGCTATAACTGACATAAAACGTTTACTATGATCATAAATTAAAAAAAAAAAACATTATTATACCCGCGATTCTTTCAATTACTTATTTAATATGCACGTGACTGGACTCACTGAAAAACTCGCATGCGTGAAAGATAAGTCTATATTACCGATTGAAAATAAAGTTGTACCAACTGTCGGTAAAGTTGATCTCCTCTGTACCAGGGAGAATTTCTCACATTCTTCCTCATTACAAAAGCATAAGAACATTATTTTTCACAATTTTCATAAGATGCATGGCATGCAAATGTAAAAATACGACAAGTTATTTTCTTCGAGTAATTGGGCAAAACATTTCCCATGATTTTTGTTGGGTTAAAAGTAAGCCAAGCAATGTCGAGAGGTGATGAACCGGGGGCCAAATAACGGGAGCTTGGTAGATAATGGACGATGCGTGTACTCTTACACTAGCCTTCTTTTTGACACTAAACTTACAATATTTCTTTTCCAGTAGAGACATAAAAATTCTGTAGAGAATATATATATATATGTTTTTCTAGCAGTGAGCAAGATTTGCTAGACTGTACAAAAAGTACTTGACCTCTTGGACCGCGCAGAAGGAGTTTAACCAATGAAATGACCCAGATCGTTTCCACGAAGGATCCCACGCGAAAGGCGAATCACTTTATACACCGAGTGTATTTCTTTAACGGCGTGGTCGTGCTTCGCGAGACAATGGGCAACACGTGAAACAGTTGAATAATGCGCAGTCTTTATAATTCACACTCACCCTATGCTGAATCTCCTCTGTAATCCGTTCGTGCTTCTCCAAGCTAGCGAAACGATCCTGCAAGAGAAAGAAATTGTTGATTTAGCAAAATGTGTAGTAAGAACGAATGTTTCTAGTTATTGTCACCCTAACAGGCGCCGGATGAACAAATATAGGGTTGACGTAACAAATGAAAGCCGCTAATGATAGCCTACTGTATTATAATTTTTAAGCTTTCCAGGAGAAAGTTCTGCGACTGAATAGACCGACTCCCATTTGAGCTACATTTTTCACAACAAATATTCTAACTGTAAAATAATCGCGTGTCTCATTGATGAAAAAAACTTGATTAATTATTCCTAGCGATTTAACACTACACTTAATTTTATGACTGCGCGAGGAAAATATGTATGATTCAAATAGTATAAATAATCAGCTCGTAGCTACGCTTTGTACGGGCGCGAAATCAAAATGTAATCATATCTCACCTCCGTGGTTTCCTGCTGATAATGCTCCGCGAAAGCCTGAAACGCATATAAATAAAATATTTAATAGTCGCTAAAAGATCCAAAGCCTTTGTACATTGTGACTCGAAAGTTTTGTTTACGAAACAAAAATTTAAAGATTTTGATTACTCGTGCGAAAGGGTAAAAGAGAAACTATTTGTTGGGCGAGAATTTTAAGAGGTTGTGTTGATTAAAAGCAGATAACATTGAGCACGATTAAATTGTTAATATACGATAGAGTGAAAATGAAACGAGATAAACGATGAATACTGCTCGACGAGGGAGAAAAATTCACGTTTACCTCAGCTCGGCATTCCCAGCGAGCTCTTCTCGCTCCAACAAAGAGTTAATCTCGAGTTCTGTACTTACGTGTTGTCCCGAAGCATCCGTCGCGGTCGCGGAGGCTAGCTGGTTCCGGTTCTCTATGACCGTCTTTATTTGATCCAGCACCTGCAAACATTGCCTTGGAGTCTCAATCGGAAAAGTATCAAAATACCTGATCTTGTTATTTATTTATTTCGCTCATAGAAAAGACAGAAAAAAAATCGATAAAAACGATTACCCTGTGAGACAATCCTTGCTTCTGAACGACATTTTGACTGTAGTCCCTGTTCTCGATCTCGCTGCTCTTTCTGGCCTGGCGTCGCTGAAACGAGATAAGAAAAGAAGAAACTCAGGTCACGCGTGCACGTGCGGATATCCACGCGAACGTGAAAACACAACCGCGTCGGACTTTCCTCGGCTATCAGGACGGAACGTTCGCCACTTGTTTTCTTTACTCTTCTCCGAACACGCCGCGCCTGGCTAGAAAGGAGCTTCCTCCTTGAAAGCTGTACAACGCCGAAAAGCCAGACGCGACGAAAATAATTTAACGCCACTCTTAAGAGCCCTAGCAACGTTTGCTTACAACTAACCAATCGACTAGAATTTTAATCAGAAAAACCACTTCCTTCTGAAAGAAACTTGCTGGCTCTTTGGAAAAATACAGAATTCCACGTTGGATGGAAGAAACGTAATCTTGCTAAAAATATATATAATATATAAGAGCAACAGTGGTTTCAATAAATGAAAGCTGGTAGGTCCGAGATATAAAGCCGAAGGCTGGGTCAGAAACTTGTAGATGGGAAGAGGAGCTTCGTGCAATCCGCTGAATCGTTTAAAAAATTCAGCAGGTGAACGCCGGAGTGTCGTAAATTTGGAGAGTCGAGGTGGACTCACCTCCAGGCTCAGTAGGCTGTTCAGGAACGAGAGGGGTCTCGTGGTGGGAACTTCCCCAGGGAAAACACTGTCGTGAGAGACCGATAATTTGCCCGCACCTCCTCGTAACTTCACCAACGAGTCTTCGGTGTCTCTTCGACCTAGGTATACGCTGCAAATAATGGAACCGAATAGATCATTGGTCCACGAGCACAGTGGGTGGTAAACCGAAGAATTTTTCTGATAAAAAAGTTGGATTCAAAACAACCTGTCCTTATCACAGGAATCGGTGAGTAATTCACTGGCGCTTCTGCTGCGAGCTTCCTCGTTTCTTCCCGCAGGATTCCTCATCGTTATATCCTCCCTGTGGGCCCGGGAAGGATCGGAGTCCCGGTCAACACTGGCAGAATTGATCCTGGCATCCGCAGCACCACGACTCTTGCGTCTGAAGATCTTCCTGAGTCCTCGCAGTGGATGGAATCTTCGCTTCTTCGGCTCTGCAATGAAACCAACGTTTTAATTACTAATGAAATAACATTTTATTTACTGTTATAAATAACAAAAGGGGAGAGACGTCTGATTACCGAATTCCTCATTATAAACGTCGAAAGATCCCATGTGGAACCACAAAGTTACCAGTCTCCACCTGACTGACTGACTGAAAACGAGTCTGAGATAACGAAAGAACAGAGTCGATAAGATTGTGGAATCCGCGCAAGTGATAATTTTTATCGGTCGATTTATCCTAGCTCGGCCTTCCTTACGTGGCAGGGGGAATTTCTTATCGCAGCTTTATCCAATGATTACGTAATTCGAACGAAACTCAGCTTTTGCATCGGTGGGTAAACAACAAGCTCTTTAAGTGTATAATCTCTTTTCGAAGACTAAAGCTGTATTTCAAACGAGTTGGTATTTTCTATTAATTTGTTCATCCAACATATTAAAAATATAATCGAAACAATGTTCAATTACAGTAATGAACAAAATTTATTCATATAACGAATGATGAATAATTTAATTATTATACAATTAATTATTCTGCATATCAATTAACTTGTTCATTATTTCAATGTAAACAATATTTATCGTTTGCAAATTTTTTCCGAGCATAACGATGGCTGTCTAATTTGTTCCAAGTAAAGCTACGTGTTTACCGAGTCGATATTTTCGATCAACCTGGTTATACAACATTTTAAACATAGCGACCACTGTCGAATTTTTTACGAGTAAACCTCTGTGTTTACCGAGTCGATATTTTCGATAAATTTCATCATCCCACATTTTAAACAATGCAATCGCAATGTTAATTAAAGCATCGATGGATCAAACCAGCGAAAAATGTGGACATTCCGAGAGGACACAGTTTAAGGTCACCGAGGACCAAATTGTCCAAATTAGTTGAACGTTAATCGAGCTCGCGCGCCAAAGGAATTAATTCCTAGGGTTTTCGATTTCTTCGGTACATCCTTGGAAATGAACCAACTTCTCGCGCTACGATTAGCCTTTGCCGAGGGGAACGAGAGTGGTTTCCAGCAACGAGTCCTTGGAAAATGATTCTTAACGCGTACTTGACACTGTTGTCGGCGTAGCTTTGTCATCACGCATCAGCGAGCAAAGCTCGTACCAGGTGGCAATGGCAAGAGTTATAGTTGCAAAGGCGTAAAAAATAACGTTCCGTTCGGTTCGGTGAAAGAGGCAACGATCAAAGGCTACGCGGAAGAGCGTACTCTGTGGTCTCTGATGTACACGAAGGGACGCTCGAGTAATAAAAGAGAGGACGCAGTCCTTGCCACAAGTTAGCATCTCAACTCCTGTAAATTCGACGTTCTTTCTACATCCCCGACAGTTCTAGACTTTCTCAAACTTTGTACCGATAGTTCTGATTATATTTATGATGATAACAAAAAAATGAAATATCCAGATGCTAAGTTAATATTTCAAACCTTAGTATTTTATAAGGAATAAAATAGAGATGGTTCTGAATATAAACGGTTTTTAAGATTTCTCAAGTTATCCAGGACCTCTACAAAAAATTGTGCACTTTTTCATCTTTTAGTAGATAATCGATCCATCAGAATATAATTTTACACGTTAGAGAGTGGGATGCTGATGTAAAATTATTAGTTCTGGCGAAAGAAAATGCTAATTTGTAGCAGTTAGATTGTGGAACAGAGTTCTCTATTTACTTAATAATTACCGTCGCTACTAAATATTATGATTTTAAAGTGAAAAAACGAAAGTTGCAGTTAATATTTAGCTTTTAGAAGATAAGTCTGAGTGAGAATAGTTTTTGTATAAATTTGTATAAAAATCTGGTTGTATTTGAGAGCCGAGATGAACGAAAAAGTGGTTTCGTATAACGAGCCCTCGGAAGATGAGTGTTGTTGATGCACGGTACAAGGTGGAGGACGCTGAAAATGTAAAAAAAAATACACAGTTGATTTTGGAGTTGTCGAAAGACAGGAAAGGAAGTTGAGAGACATTAGTCGTCGATAAAAAAAGGGTCGCTGACCAGGAAATTCGCGAGGCCACTGCGAGAGTTGGAATTAACGAGAGTTCGTTTGGAAAAAAGGACTGGTCGACCTCGAGAAGATTTCCTACCGCGTGACGTTTAGTTTCTTTTTTTTTTGCCAGAGGTAGGCGACAATCGGCAAAGAGAAATCTTCGAGGAGGGCGTCCTTCAGACTCTATCGGTATATGTACGGCAGAGAATGAAAAGTGTAGGGCCATACTCGATATCGAAAGCCTTAATCGATGAGCATCAAACATAGGATTTATTGTAACAACAATGTAATGAACTCTGTCATGCGAAAATATTGACCCTTCTTATTTGGTCGTTTTAATTACTGTAACTTGAATAAAACAAATGATTTATTGTAGCAACAGGGTAATGAACTCCCTTGTAAGAAAACAGCAAAAATGTTCTTTTTTTATTTCGTAAATTGAATTATTATACATTGAAAAAATCAGATGATTTATTATAACAACGATAGAATGAACTCTATTATTTGAAAAAAGATAAAAATAGGTTTTTCTAATTTAGTAATTGTAATTGTTACAAGTTGAATGATGATATTAAAATTGAAGAAGAAACTGACCTTTTGGAAGGGGATCCATGCTGTTTTGTCTGGCAACGTCGACGTTACCCGACGGATGATGATGATGACGATGATGATGATGGTATTGGGTCTGCGGGGGTGGGGAAGCTTCCCTGACGCAGCCCATCAGACTGAGAGCACCTCCACCTCCTCCAGGCCCTGCTCCACCTCCACTCGACATCCCGCTGCTCTGAAACACGCCGAAGAACCAGTCTGCAACCAAAGATACACCAACTCGCTGGTGCCAACCACTGGAGAACCTGTTCTCCGGGCCCTTCAACTCATTCCAGCCCTCCGTCATGCTTTTACCTAACTCTCTCTCTCTCTCTCTCTCTCTCTCTCTCTCTCTTTCTCTCTATCTGTCTCTACATATATATATACACAATAATACAGTCTATCAAATATAGTGTACTTGTTGAATAAAGTTAATTCTCTCAAATATCAGTCTTGTTTTCTGCAAAGAGACACTAGAACTCCTTGCCTATCAACATCAGGTCTCTTCATTATTTTCACAATGAAATTTGTCAATCTTATTTCTCAGATATAAATTTATAACGAGCTTTACATAAATGTAGGTTGAACAATAGCACCTATTACGCTTGACTTTGCACTTTATTGAAAAAATTTGTATCTGTTTCACATTATGAACCTTAACATTTTTATGGTTTTGTACGAGAGGAAAACCAAAGCTTCACACTTTGACGTATTAATAAACTGACGGTAACGAATTTTCTGTCCTCTTGTTGAAAGAGAAACGAAACTGGTAAAACTAAATCAAGCACACTCACTTGAAACTCTTTTTGAATAATTACAAATTTACTTTCATGCTATTTTGTCATTATTGAACATTATCGTTACACTTTTCTTTCACATTTTGCACCTAAAATTTCGCACAACCTAGAATTTCACATTTCAGTATATTATAAAAAACAAAATGTAACGAATTTTTTGCCTTCTCCTTGAAACCAAATCGAATCTGACAAAACTGGACTAGACACACTGATTTAAAACTGTACTTGAAACAATCTGAACTTTACTTTAGCTCCAATCTTGCTACTATTATATATTTTTGTTAGTCTTTTGTTTCATCCTGTACACCCGAAACTTCTTGTCCTAGAATTCAATCATAGAGAGTTCTAAACTTGTACGTAATAACAGCTGACTGCGTGAATTTTCTGTCTCATCGTTGAGAGCAAAACGTATTATGAAAAAGTGGGCAAAACACAAATGTTTCGACTTGTCACACGCACATTCATCTTCTAAAAAGAGCACTGGAAGAATTCGTAATGGAAGGATGGTTCCATGGTACTTCCGGTTTGGGGAGGAATTGGAGAACGCGTAGAAAGAGAATGACGCGAGTGCGACTGGTCCTCGGTTGTTCTGGGTCAGGAGATGTTGGTCGTCATGGTAACTGCGCCGACGGGGTGCTCTCCTCTCTTGCATCGATTGCACACCCTCCTGCACGACCCTGACCTTCGCTCGCTCAGCTGACGCTCGCCAGAACATCCCGGATCTCCCTACAGGCGTTCCTGTTGCACACGAAAGCGCACGCACGCTCCACAACCACAGCCACACACACATACACACACACACACACACAAAGCCAATTAAATCGTTTAACCTAAATTCTCTACAAAGGCGAATCTCTCAACAACTCTATTCTCCCCTTGGAGCACGATAATCATATTAACGTAGATGAGAAAGTTTCTCGCTTCTCGGTCGAGTTTCTATAACGATCAACGATTCTACGTCGATCAAGTTTTTCGCATCTGTCATTTCTCTCTCCGCGTTGTTCGTTAATCGATCCAAGCCAGAGTCGACTTGCTGGATCCATGACATTGCGCAACCTTGACATGCTCGGTTGTTACATTAATATAATATAAACAGTATACACAGGAGAGAAACAATCAGTGGCCATAAATGGCTTGATTCGCTCATCGCGCGAGAAACCGGAGAGAGCCGTTTCACCGAATTAACAAGCCTTGCCTTGCCCACTTTTGCTCGAGAATCGCGTGTCTCGAATTCCGTTGGTGGGTGAAAAGCGTGGCGAAACGACACTGATAAGCAGATACTCGCAAATTCCTATGAGATACTCAGAGAAATACAGATTTTTGTTTCTTTTTTTTTTTTTTTTTTACAAAAATGACCGCAAATACATAGTTTATGTTCGAGGCTTTCCATCGCTTTATTGGACCTGGCTCATCAGACAAATAAACACTGTCTTAATGACCTTGACATAGCTTGGATAAGTGACGTCATCGAGCAAGCAAACGCAAGGCTCTGCATGTGATTCTTGTTTCTGGCTTTTCTCTCTTTTTCCATCTCGAGTCAAATTTATTCGTGATATAATAGGAAATAGGACAACGAAGAGAGAGAGAGAGAGAGAGAGAGAGATTTTGAAACGGTGGAATTCGGAAGTTCGCTCCCATTTCCCGTTGATTGCGTGGTGTAATTACCACTACCTCTCCCATACTTCCGGTTTATTCTTCAACAATCGACGCTGAACCGTCCATCCATGACGATCGCGAGGAATGCACACTCAGCCTCGGAATCCTCCACTCACCTTCTTAAATGGGAAGCGACATTTTAGGCGTGCCTCGTGAATGCGTGCCCCGAAAATCTGAAAAAAGAACGGTATTAGCGAGAGCCGAAAATACACAAGTTTATTTTGGTAGAGAAATAAATGAGGAAATTCATTAGAGCTACAGAGATTTTGAAGGATCATTGTCGTTCATCCGACGCTCATAGATCCCCCCAATAAGCTTCAGGAAAGCTGCCACGCCCGAGACGAGTGGGAATTTTAAGCTTCTATTTATAAACAGTGAAACGAGCTTGATGCTAAGCGCAACACTTTACAGTCCTTCCGCCACTAATCTTCCATTTCTTCTTGTACTCAAGTCGCAATCATTCTTTTGTCTCACGCACATCTCTGAAATTTACAAACATTCACCATTGGTTGCATTCACTGTCTAGTAGCTACGGAAATATTCTACCGAAATATTCAATATGATTGGTTAATCATGATTGCACTCCGAAATCAGCTGATTCATTGAAAGCACTGAATTCTATACGTCATTTGACAGGTTTCAAAAATTTCAGTACTTTCAGTGGTTTCTGCTGATTACGGAATGATTTGAAATTGTCGAAATACCGTATTTGTAGGATTCAGCAGAAGCAGGAGCTTTGAAATTGGCACTTTTACCGAACGCCACTATTGCGACACGAGAGACATCTACCTCTAGCCAAACATTTTATTGAGAGATTTTCTACTTTTTCGAACCATAAGAATTGATTACGATTCAGCTAACCTCACTTTGTACTTTCTCTATAAATTTTACATGAAATTTAGGTGCTACACTGTACCACGAAGGGAACGGTTTAATTTCTAGCAGTATACGTATATTTTGATCCCTTTCCGGATAGAATTATCGGTTTGTTATGAATGTCGATTCTCTGAATCCAGTATTGATCGAGTATTGATGTTATGGTGGGAATTCGAGACCCCCACCATAACCTCGATCCTTACGTTGGTAAGCGCAAGTGAGCCAAAGTGGGGGGGGGGGGGGGTCCGAATTCCCACAATTTTTCATCGCTGCTTCCATCTAGTGATCTTTCTTGTCCAACTGGCTGGATCGATAGTAATGACACCGAAGCGAATTCCCATTTCTTCTTGTTTATTAAGCTCCAACACGCGATTCGCGATAAGTGTTGAAGAAAAGATCGTTATTCCTGAACTGTTAATTGTTCGGATAATTAACTCGGGCCATCAGTTACACTATCTTCGAAGCGGATGACAATGAGTGCAGTGACCTAACCTCAAAGAGGCCACTAAGTTCAGAGACTTTTCAATAAACTTCATTTCAGTGAATCACGAGAGTTATCGCGCTAGAGTGCTCGACTCATCGTCGACACGGGTAAATCGTGATGATTAATGCGCGAAAGAAATAAGAGAGCTCGTCAGGGTTGACAGGCTCTACGCGAGAAGCTAAAAAGCGCGGGAAAGCCATTGTTACTTCACCCTTTGTGGCGCTGTTGTTTTAAGAATCGTTTCGCGAAGAATTTAATTTTAGTTTCATCGTTATCGATTGTTGGAAGAGTAGAGAATCGATTAATTGAGTTTTCTCGGTTTCTTCCGTGATTCATGGGGAACCACTATTGTATGTATGCACGCATCCTGGGCTCATTTGGAGGAATTGGACGGTGAGGCTTGTAATTCGATAGGGGGGACAAATGAATGGGGTGGAGAAAGAGAGAAAGAGAGAGAGAGGGGGGGGGGGAGAATGATAAGAGCAAATTAAATTAGACTCGACTCAGTTGTCTTTCTTTCCGTAGGCTCTTTAGTGCAACCTCAACTCACTACGGTTCGTCGACCTTATCGATCCAATAATAAATAGACACGGCTGTACACTGCCGACGCAACTAATTTCTTATGCCTATTGCTTCGCCTATTGCATAAACTCTTTTGGTATAATTACAGCTCTATCCTATTCTTCGAAGCTATAACTTTGGTTTCTTCCCAGTCACTTTCTCCGTCCACAATCGGTTCCCTCTTTGTTGAGCTACCTCTCTTTCCTGTGTAAATGTTTTTCTTACTAATAAAAGAGAGGAAGAGCACACATTCCACTCGAAGGTTAAAATAGGCTTTTTCTCCCAAGTGAAAATAGGCTTTTCGTGGAACAAGATAAATCAGTCAACTCTGGCCTAAAATAGCTGAAATGTTTCCTGTGACTGCAGCGCCTATACGAAAAATAAAAAAAAAAGGAATATATTTTCCTATCTTTCTTAAGTTTGTCTCCATCTTGCTTTCGTCTCATGAATTAGCAACTGGTGGCATCTGTGCAAACCTGACACCTTCGTCAATTTTTTACAATATTTTATGACATCCCAACTCATTTGAAGATTCTATAATATTTTTAACAATAGTTTTATTGTTTGGTAAGAATAACGAATTTAAAAGAAACAAGAGGTCAACTTGACACTAAGAAAAAATCCCTTATCTCCCAAAAATTATTGTCCTTCGCGTATCTTGATTAGTTTCACAGCTCTATACTATCTTAAGTAATAAAGAACCATGTAGAACCTACTTAACACTATTTGGGATGTCGTAAAAAACTAAAGAAGAGGAAGATGCTAGTAGGTGAGGTGCCAGCTTCATAGAAGTAATGCCTGGTCCAGAGAAATAAGCACAATATACATATAGAGAAAATCAGTCTTGTTGTATTTCTTCTCTTGGCTAGTTTCATCCACTATGGCGATCTACCAGTGATTTCTCAATGTCTATACAACTACCCAAGAATCGTTCAATCCTGATCAGAAATAGCAAAGTTATTTCCTGCGACTGCAGCAAGCACGAAAAATAAAAAAGTAGGAGCATTGTTTTTTTCCTTTCTCAAGCTCAGTGTCTCCCCCTTTCCACCGCCACGCGAATTAGCAACTGGTGGTGGTGGCCAAGCAGAAGACATAACCTAGACAACGATCCGCGAAAGTCTGACTCACTGGAACTTTCCTGATCAGCGAGTTCTCACCGGTCATTGTACTCTCACGGCGATCAAGAATAATATTTCAAAGCAAACTGGATGATCTCGCGCACGTATAATTCAACGCAGAAAGATTAATTGGCATTGGACTGCGACTGTGGGACGCCTCTGATAAAGGAAAATGGCGTCGGCAAACCTATAAGTGAATTTACTCAATTTGGAAAAGAAGCTGCAAGCTGCTAGCAGTTACAAGGGTCGAGTGGATTTTTGGCTGAGGATCGGAGGCTTCGAAAGGAAAATGAAAATAATGTTCAGATGACGATAAGACACGCGCGAGGAAATCTGAGAGCGGCGCAATTTTCTCAGTATAGCAGACGTGTTAAAAAGCGAGCAAGAGAGCCCGTTGCTTCCTGACCTTTCTCGAGGGTCGATGACACTGGTTCGCGGTTAAAGGGACACGACGCCGACACTTTTCTTGTCCGCATTTCGATGAAAAACCGCCTAATTGGATCCGTTACAAAGAAACGTTTCCTCAAGGTTTAATAATGAAATGGAAAACACTCGACTCACGAGGTAAGAAGATTGTTCAAAGGATTACCAGTGGAGAGTGGTAAATCGACACAGAGGACGGTACAGTGGACGATGAAAAGAACACTAACGGTGCTTCTCCTCGGACACCTACGCAGCAGCCTCTCAAGTACACCCTGAAATGTCTGAAAGCTGAAGAAAAAATGGCGTGCACTTGGCCCAGATCTTTATTGAAATTCATATTTATATAATAGTAATACTTCATCATCGGGCCGATCAGAATCTTCAGAGTTGTGTTATAGCAGCTTCCGGGGTTAAAAGAAGTAGGAATGCGAGAATAAATAATACATGAAATTATTCGAGTCTGCCGGCGAGACGTCGAGAGACAGGGACTGGCTGAATGGCTTTTCTATGCTCGTTTGGCAGGACTTTGCCGGCTTTGCGCTGATCGGCTATCTCGCGTCTTTAACGAGGAATGCCGGTCGGCGAAAGATCGCTTCCCCGAAGTCCGGCCACCACCACGCACACAAACACACGCGAGCGCGCACACACTCACGCTTTTTCATCATTTGTAGTGTTTTTACCTGCCGGCATTGCTCAGACGATTCCCTGAGAAACGTGCACATTTTCCAGACGACTGAAATATATTTATTTCCCCCCAACTATTTCCCGCTCCACAATTACCGTTCGTTGCTAGACACGTTGAAACGCCAGCCATGGAGTTCGTTCGAGTGACGAAAATAGCCGTGGGTCACCGGACGGTAAGGAAGGAAGCAACATGCAGCACACTTACTAATTTATGCATTTTCTCTATTTCAATGAACACTGTGGAGATGACACTTAAAACGGCCCAAAGTATGTACGTGAGAAACCGTTTATCTCCATAATTATTCGAGATATTAAATGTTTGCATAAGACATTTGCGTCAGTGCAAATAAAAAGTTTGGGAAAAAAATTAGCTTGCAAATATTTTCTACCTTCCCTAGTTACAGTGATAAACGTTTTATTTTCTGCACTGAACGTGTTACGCGACTAACTCTGTATATAGAATTATTGAAAAATTTCATCAGCCGTGTAGAGTTTCCTGAGTAATCTGGGATTTCCAGGGAAGGCTTGGTCCGATAGCAATTAACGCAGCAATTAGACGGCCAAGGTAGCTCTGGCAATTGGTTCGAAATTGCAGATGCCTCGTTGCCGGAAGTTGGCTCGTTCCGCTGCAAAATGGGTTGGCAGGAGAGCTGAAGAGCCAGCCGCTTTTTAAGGATTTCTGAAAACTTGGTAATGGTATGACCGAGATATTGTTGCGAACGAAAAGACATTGATATGGAAAAAAAAGAGCGAAGAGTGTAGCAACTGCGAGAAGGTTAGTGATATTTTGTTTATATTTTTGTTAGGAGAAAAGACTCTATTGGCTTTCGAGAAGGTTAGCGATAGTGGAGGGAAAACGGTTGGGTTGGTGGCGCTAGTGGCGTAGTCACGCCGACCATGGCGCCCGAACCGAACCGAACCGAAGTCGTGACCGATTCCTCGGTGGGAATCCGCCCTGAGATCGACTCTCATACGCCTGCAGAGTGCAGGTCGAGAATCTTTCCCTTTCCCTTTTCCTCCCCCCTCCAACTTCACAGATTTGCTTTAGCGTTCCTGTCCGAACGATCGTAACCTATTCCAAACGAATCGAAAATTTCTTATGAGCTTTATTTTTGGAAACGAAGAAGACTGAGACTGCAATTTTGGTTAGTCGTTTCTAACGAAATCGACTCGACGTGCCAACGTATAAAGGACAGTGACCCGAAAAAGCTGGTCTGCACAACACGTTGCTATTGCTGTTGTTGGTAAGCGTTCAGGGAACGATCGATAGTCGTCTCTATCGTGTCTAACGCCTTTCGAGCACCTGCGACGACCAACTTCCGGCCCCTGTGTGAAAAGCCTTTGGTCGCGACCGCCACCATCACGTTGCGATGATTCAAATTCCCTCGAGCTCAGAGGATCGATCGATATTGCGGACTTGATTCGATCGATGAAGCATGGTGGGGAGATACGTGGGTAGGGGAGTGGGGGGAAAGAAGAGACGAGAAGCGTGTTGGTACACAAAGGATCCGTAGACAGGATGGAATGTGGGTGCGCAGCGACGTTTGTGTGTGGTAGCGTGAAACGCCAACTGCAGCGTCCGGGAAGCCAACTGATATATATAAATATTTGCTTCCCTAACCCCTCTACTTCGCTTTCCAGTCCGTTCTCTAGCGATTCGCTCGTATATACTGCCTTCGAGAAGCGAAAAAAGAGAACTATTTTTTTTGCATGGAAGAGATGCATAGACGGCAGGCAGTAGCCCGCTCGTTGCTCACTCGGACACGCTCTGCTTATACTGCCCCCCCCCCCCCCAACCCCTCCTTACGTCCTAAGTCACAGCCTCGTTAGGATATAAATAAAAACGTAACCCTAGTATTGAAAATATAGAATAGTTAATTTGGCGACGTTCACAGTTCGATGCTTCGCCATGAAGAAAATTCCCACGTGTCCTGGCAGGATATCCTGGCTCCTTGAACACTCGCCGTATGGTTTTCCTACTTGTTCACTCATTCCGAATGCGGTTCACCACGAATTCGATATCTCAGCGCGCGGATTGATTTCGAGAGGAGATTACAGGGCCCCTTGGTAACCGATCGAGTTCGAGATTTCCATACTACCTTAAAGTCTAGAAAGCAGCCTGGCTGTGCAAGAATGTTCCCGAACAAGCGAAAAATCGACTTTTCAACACTGTTTCGGTTTACAAAACAACCGACTCACCGCGCGAGTAGAAAAATTTCTCTCTCGATTAATTACGCGACGCAATTAGCATATTTCCGTGATGTAACCGAAACGGGTTCCTATACGAACCACATTTTCAGTTCTCCTTTCCCCGTTCGTCATTTATTTATACTCTACATCAAAGTGAACAGTGTTTCGAACGTTAAACGTGACTTTCCTCGTGATTCGGCTCTGATAAAATTACCAGGCTTTTCGAGAAATAATTTTGGGTATTTCTATGCGACAGGAGGAGAGGAAATCGTTAAACTGTCATGTAAGAAGAAACGGGTTTCGTCCCGCTGTAGAAGGAAGCCTTGCCTGCTGCCATTACCGTTGTAAGAGTGCTCAGGGCCGTATTACGTAAGATACTGACCGAAGAGAGCCCAATCGGACCACCACCACCCCCACCACCATTACCGAAACCAACCAGTTGCTCAATTTCTCTTTGTCCAATGAAAAGACGCCACCTAAAGGAGTCTAGAGGAGAGACATTTATGATCCTTTATTGTTCTCGAGAAGCTTCGGTGAAAGAAGGATTTGCCAACAATTTACGCAGCTTTTACAATTAGTAGTGACAATTCTTTAACACTAAAAGAAACAAAAGATAACTTTCAACTTTTTCCTTTACGCTTTTCCAGCCACCAATAAGAGCTGGCGCGAAAAAGATGGCGGCAAGTAAGCAAAGGTTAGTTTTGATTTAGAGCGCACTCACACTTGACAGCAGCACAGTTGTCGCGCAGCTGTCGTGTGTGTTTACACCTGCTACGACGTGCAAAGACACGTTAAAATCATTCGAGCGTGAAGCGTGGATTCCGCGAGCGAAGCTCGTTAAATATCTGGTTACCGCGAATAAATTAGGAAAGAAGCTACCACCGATGGGTTTTTCAGAGGTTAGCTGGCTATTAATTATTGGCCGTAACGAGAGCTGCTAATTAGGCTAATGAAATCCTACGGTGAATATAATAAACGGAATCGGAACGTAGCTACGATATCGGGAGAGCAACGAGTGTATCGAGTATAATGAAACGCATCGCGCGCGCACGGAGAATCTTCCCCCACCCCATTCTCAA
Organism: Prorops nasuta; assembly: GCF_024137725.1. Taxonomy (NCBI): domain Eukaryota; kingdom Metazoa; phylum Arthropoda; class Insecta; order Hymenoptera; family Bethylidae; genus Prorops; species Prorops nasuta. The sequence continues at coordinate 7,665,755 of NW_027116802.1, read as the reverse complement.
TTCCCCCTTATAGCCTATTTCCATTGCAACCGTCTCATCGAGCAAAGGTGGGATGGGAGGGAGGGAAGTTGTGGAATTTTGCTGACGAGCACCCCCCGTTCGAGTTCACTGGGCCAAACAAAGGCGAGTCGCGGTTGAGATTCAGCTGGCGAATCCTTTCGTAAACATAATAAACACTTACGAAATCTGAAGCTCGCGTTAATTCGCTCTAATTTTCACTCTCGATCGACTCAAAGATTGCCCCGCGATGCAACTGTCTCATTTCGAATTATCGCAACGGTACGATAAAACTAAAATTCTGAAATTAGTCCTCCCCTGTGTTGTAACTCTCAGAGGAAATTGATAAACGAACGAATGACAGGAAAATGAGGATAAACTAGGTCGACGGAAGTTTTTCACGAGAATTACTGTCGATACTCCTCCAACTCTGGCTGGTTAACGATCGAAACTCTCGCCTATGCCCCTTTGTAAGTATATACATTAACAAAATAGCTGGATTCACCAACAACATATATATCATGCTAGAGAGAAATATTTTTCAGATGATTCGAGCGAACTTGCAACTTTGACCGTGTTCCGATAAAATCAAACGTGAGTCGTATGAAATTATCGCTGGATCGCTATCGCTAAGATTCATACACACAGTTCGACTGTAATCCGTGTGCGTATATGTGGTATTGGTATAGGAAAGACCATGTTCATCGTGGCTACGCGCGCTTTTCTTCGATCGGAACTGGTTCGCGGATAAGGTCTTTAACCCTAAATCCCAGCCTCGCAACTAGAAATTCCAAGGATCCCCGAGTTTCAAATCTCTCTAATCTCTTTCAGGATTCATCGTAATACCGTGAATAAGTTGGCTCGAGTCGATTCTTGTGGCGAACAAAGGCATGGCTTGTTTACGATAGATTCGAGATTACCGAATGGAGGTTAGGAACACAGTTGATTCAGGTGGCGCGCGCATCCGAGGTACGCGCCGCTCGCGTTTATTTCTTATACGAGCGTCTTGATGAGAGCCATCTGTTCGATGCTTATGTACTTCACTGCCAATTACCGCTCGTTACTGTCAAAATTGTTATTGCTCCTTCTTGGAATGTCGCTCTGATAAAAAACTACCTCGCCGAAATAATTACTACCCAATTAACAAGCATACGTATGGTAAATAGAAAGAATCGCTATGATTTGGTTAGTATTGGGAAAACGGTGTGTTTAAGAAAGGAAAAAACTCGTTTGCAGTATAAGCCAACGGATGAATCGGATTTGGTCTCTTTAAGGACGTAGTCAACGGAATGCAAGCGCGTGTACCATTATCAACGGCCAAGATAAATAATGGGTTAGCGAGGCAGTCGTGAGTATGGCCAATAATTGACGGATGTAATTACGCGTAGTTATTGTCTGGATACTCCTGGCTAGATTATACAATAACGCTCAAAGGTCGACCCAGGAATTCTTGCAATGCCAATTTGCCTAACTGCTTGCGACACCCTGGAAAAATGTCCAATTTGTCCATTTCCATACCGGGAAAATTCGAGCCGGATTTAGAATGCTTCAAAAACCCCGAAGAATCGCACTATTTACTTTCTCGTAAGTCGAATAAATGCAGCGAACAATGGATTATGAAATTTAAGCTTGGATGCCACGAAAGTTTTTTTCATCCAACTTCTCGCTGGGTCGATCGTCACGCTGAGATAGGGAATTATTTAGGCGGTGGAATAAAAAAGTTTTGCGTAAAAATTTTACTGGTCAAATTGGACGAGAACCAAGAAAGTGTGCAGCGGGAAGATTTGAAGGGATTCAAGGTTCCAGGATATTGCAAATACTTGAGGTTGACGAGATAGATCCAGCGAGTTCTTTGAAGCGTGGGAGGTTGCCTTTTACAGGTCGATGTACCTGCAAGCAACGGAGACAGTCCCAAACCGGTCCTGGGAAAACATATTACAAAAAGTTCAAGTGTACCGAAAAAGTAACTAAGAATTATTGATTCCAAATCTTATCTTCTTGGATCCTCCCCCCCCCCCCCCCTCCCAGTCTTACTATTTTCAATAAACATTGAAATAGTTGAGTAAAAATCAGAGCTGTATAAAAGGAAGAAAATAAAACAGTTATGTTAATCGTGTGGTTCCGCGTAATACCGTATTGACGAAAATAATGACAGCTTTGTTAGGTGTTAGTAATTCACAAGGGAGATGCAAAAATCAACGAGCAAACTAAGTGATTATTATCGTGAGAATTTCTTATTTTATACGCGAGGAGCAAGGAATTGAAATCTCGCAATTTAGCAGCAATAACGCAACAACAATGTGAGGAATTATAATGAGTAGATGTTGCATGCACGAGAGAAACCGTAAACATTCATTGTTACGCTGACGAAACCTGAAAAATATTCTTGGGAAAGAAACTGTAACGAATGACCATTTCACTGATAAGTCGCTTCAAGGAAGATATTCGTGCCCTTTTCACTGCTGCGGAATACAGATCTTGGCATCGAGGAAAAACGAACCTACAATTACGTTACTTCACAAATACACAGTAATTAAATACAGTCATCTGTTTATGTATAATTTTACGTTTTGATATATGTAAATAGCTGGATATAGCTACAATATATCAATAACAACTATATAGTCATCTTTTGGATAATTTCATTCAGTAATGAAATGAGTAAACAACACCAGAATATCGAAGATCACGACGCAAGTGGGCGCGAAACATGTTTATGGCAGCTCAGTCTAAACTTTTATTCAATACGAATAATTCATGGTCTTTTTAACTATCGTCGCTCATGAATATACAAACAATTTATTCATTGCGCCTTTGAAAATGGTAATTTGACATTTTCAATAACGCCATTTAGTAACAGTGCATGAAATCCCGAAAATTTCACTTGAAGGCTCGTGACGTCACAGGATTATTTTTGAGATGGTGGACCACGGAGCGCTTGAACGATCTTCAACAGGTGGCTCTTGCTTGGCATATTTCGGACAACCGCAATTTTTTTATCAAATGACGAAAAGCAGTAGATTAGAAAATTTACCTTGAAGGATGATCTGCTCCTTAGGTCCAATCTGATGTATTCGTGGCACAGATGCTTTATCACTTGCGTTAGGTATTCCAATAGCACGGCAAAATAACACTGGCTATTTAAAAGTGTAGCGCCAACACAGAACGAATAGTTCCACACAGAATGAATGGTTTTTCGATGGAGTAAATTATAAAGGAAAAACGATCCACAAGATTTTATTATACGAGTTAACACCGTAAACACTGAGAAGAACAAAAGAGCATGCGACACTGCTGAAATTTGTAGACAAAACACGACGCACGAACGACGACTGTTGAGCGAATAGCGAATGAAACTCATTTACCGATGATGGGTTCCATACCAAACCCCAACCCCCCCACTTCTCGCCATCTTGGAAAGCGCGCGAATCTGTCCCAGTGACCTCTTCGACTTTACACTAGCGACAGCTAACGTTTACTATACGAATCAAAAATATCCTATAACCAATTTTCTTTCTTACCCGAGCCTCTATCGGTAAATCCGAGATTTATCGGTAATATAAATTGTTCGGGGTGTTGAAACGATTGAGACACAACAACCAGATACAACCCTATCACACTGTCACAGCTTCTTTGTAATTGATGTATATTCGTTTAATTTTATAAATATTACACAACATAATAATGTAATTGGCTACATTCATATATAAAGGATCAACCCAGCGGGATGGAATGACAAAAATATTTTTTTTTTTGAGGTATAGTCTATAAAATATTTTACAATCAATTTTACAAATTCTTTGTAACATAAAAGATATGATTATCGTCATTTTTGATATGTGGCATAAATTTCGATGCTACACCACCAAAAGTATACATGATTCAACTTTTTTTTTATTTAATAACTATCATTAACTTTTTGGTTCATATCAAGATCGTACTCTCAAAAAAAGAAGATTAGTGCATTGATCTGCCTAAACTATATTGAATCGAATCTCTGTTAATATAATATATAAAATGTATATAGAATAACGATTCGATTCTTAGTATCGTTACAATATTGCATTTATAAAAATAAAGTTAGAATATACTACATACAATTTCATGCAATAAAAATGTACACACTTATTTCATTATGGCTTGAACAAAAAAAAAAACAGTTTCTCTTGCACAATTGTAATATCTTACATGAATAAGTTATATCTGTTACATAAATGTTTAAAGCCGCAGTGTATTTCAATTACTTTTGTACGTGAAATTTTTGTATATCTGCAAACTGTGGCCACGCCATAAAATACGTACTTCGTTGCATTGATTTAAAATATTACCACCTATTCTTATACTTATACAAATTTTAAATCAGAATATGTACTTAAACATAATAATACTTAGTTCGCTAATAACATCTCTTTTCTTTCAAATAAGTGCCAAAGTAGATGATTTTTCTATCTTACTATTTGCATACATAGCTTTACATTACGTTTTTGGTCCATTTAGTATTGCTACACATTATAATATAAAATGCTTATGTTGCATTGCTTGCAGCAAAGCTAAAGTAACTTTTGGAGATGGTCTCTCCAAAAGTAAGTACTGCTCTCCGCAGTCTCTTAAATAAAACATACCGCACTACCGCAGAAAAACAGTTTTAGGACACTAAATGCAATACATTTCAAAATTGATAGTTCAACCACAATGACTTCTTAGATATTCTCATAAAATAAATTTGCATATTATAAACTTAGGAGTTCTTACGCTATGTAAATTCATCAGTACACTGCTTCCTCTCTTCCTCTACTCTTTGTCTGGTACGATTAAAGGCCTCTGTTTTCAAAAAGTCCACAGTTTTATACACTGTTGTATTTGGTGGAGATTGAGCTGGTGGTAAAGCTGAAGAAGCAAAACTCTCGGAAGCTTCCAAATCGAGATCCAAGTATTGTAGCACAACCAAGCGCCGATTAGATGCGGGGATAAACGTATTGTTTTCTTGATAATAATAAATCTGTAAATTATTATGTCGTGTATTATTTAAATGTATTTACTTAATCTAGAGGTAATGAACTCTCTTCCAAAGAAAAAAATTGTATCAACAGAAAATCATAGAAATCAAGAATAAGGAGTGACCAACCTCTTGTTTGTCCTTCCCATTATTATCATCGTCCGACGCTGAAAGATGATACGCAGGGTGCGTGTGTGTAGGCGGAGTTGGACTTGGAGCAGCTCTGATTCTTCCTCTTCCCGGAGGAGATGCCAACTGCAAAGGATTTTCCATCGGGGATTTATTCAAAGGAGGCTTGAGCTTTCTGTTGATGCTTGGTGGTTCAGCTGGTGAATTCTCGGAAGATCCAATTTCCGACATAGTAATCACAGGACCTGGTGACGGCTCATTACTGATAACTGAGGTAGAGTCGCTAGTTTTTCTACCCGGTTTCAATTCCCTATAAACAACAGGTGGCAGAGGTGCCATTGTTGTCGGAACGCTGTTGGAGCTATCTCTGATGAGCGGACTTGGCAAATTAGAATATGTAGCAGTTGTCGAACTTTCAGATCGAGGACTGGAAGGCTCATCATCATGGAAATCATATCTAAAGACTCTGTCGTCCACACTCGACGGTGCTGCATTTGTGTAACAATGCCTAGAAGATCGTCCTATGGTGTTAGTATTATTATCAGCCGTTTGGCCAGGCTGATGAGATCTCGGAAAATCGTAAGTTTCATCCGTTATTATTGCTGTGGCAGGCGTTGATGGTGCAGGAGTAGCAGGAGTGGTTGGCTTCGAACTATCTGTAGTACCATCTAAATTAAGGTAATTATGACCTGGATTTTCCGGCAACATGTGAGGAGGTTTTGGTGGCCTTGGAGGCACTGGGACTTGTTCCGTAACGGGCGGTGCTGCTGAATCTACGATTCTAAGTTTCCCAAAACGTTTCCTTACACTCCAAGAACCGATCTCTCCTTCACCAGTTGACTTTGATTCACCGGATGATGGAAATGTTTCCCAATTTACGCTAGGTACTGGTGCCGTCCATTCGTCATCAGTAAAAACACTCTCTGCGTCAGTAGTTGTTGGAGACCTTGGTGGTGATGGTGCCAGTCTCCTCGGAGCATCGTAATGCTCTTGCACTTGGCCCATTGCAGAATTTAAGGAACTAGTATCAGTTAGACGACGTCCAGAAATGCATTCACTGATGGGGATATAAGGGCCAGATATCGTACTAATTGGAGAAATTGGAGGTGATTCTTGTGACTCAAATGGAAATACTGAAAACAATATGTTTCTTTCTTATATAAAAGCCATCAAATTGAAAAACAAAAAAACATAACCACATTTTTACTTTGACATTGTTGTTCCTCATCTTGCGTATAAGCTTTTAGCCCACAAACTTGACACACTGCATCTACCCATTTATTCATATCAGCCTCGCTCTCTGCAACTAAATAGTATGTTCTTTTTGGTGTCTTCACATTGAACATATATTGATACTTCTGTTTTCGATTTTCAAACCTCAAACCTGCATCAACCTATAAACATTAAGAATGCGAGAGTAATGATGTTATTCTAATAGGAAGCTATACTCAAAGAGATTTATTATATTGTACCTGCTCGCATTGATCTAAATCAATTCTGCCTTTTAATTTACGGCAACGCCTGTCAGTGTAATATTCTAAAAAATATTGGCCAGGCAATTCTCCACTGTGTCGCAGTGCAAACCACCTTTTCCTCCATCTCTGCAATGTAAAAAATTCTCAAGTGAGCGGAATATTAATAAAAGGGAAATATTTATATCACAGTACAATAGGATAGGTTAGGATTCAAATATTAGACAAGAGTGATAAGCTGCACGACAAAAAGGTAAAAGTAGGTTAGGATGGTAAAGTATAATAAAATTTAGTAGAGTAGTCTCTTGTACATTGCAAGAAAGGGCAATAAACAATGAGAATATCAAGTGAAATGCATGATTAGAAGATCGAAAAGGTTGAAAAAACCGAAGAAAAAAAATGGTTGTATCACTCACTGCTCTCCAGAGTTTTGTGGGCGGTGATTTAATGAGCCATCCTTCATGAACGATCTCCTGGGTGGATTTCAGCACCTCCATGCTTCTTCAACAATTAGACATTGTCGTTAAACGAAGAAAACCACGGACATTTGGGTCGTCGTCCATTTATCTATTTTTGGATGATCTGAGATCTTTCACATTAACCGAGCCAGCGTTGCCACCTTGCCACACAGTTATGAAAGGAACACTCGACGACTCGACCACACGAGTTGTCACGGGCTGCACTCGCTGACTACTGGAGCAAAAACGTCACTCACTGCCTCCATTTTACCAACACCAGCGAGTCATAAGTAAGTTCAGAGTTCAGTTCAGTTCCCTGCCACCGTATCTACACATACATACATACATACACTTTTCTCTCACTCCTACTGGCCTGGCTTGCCTTGTGGGAACAACTTACTTTCAAGGTTTCTCAATTTCTGTACTTTGAATGGCATTCGGCATTGCGTGCTCGCTCTCAGCCTCTCCCGTGGACCCGTTCTTGAACTATGCATACAAACAATACATCGAACCGTAACTGTCAAAACCACATTGCAGCTTTACCGTTTACCACGTTCATCTGCCCTTCCACGCACACATCGCTAATTTTACTTCTCGTTCATATAAGCGATATTTCAATAATCTTTCTTTCCCAAGATTCTGAGTGAATTATCATCCTTATCATTGGCCGATGAAACACCTGAGAAAGATGTTTTATTTATTTCTCAAATCGTTAATATAGTTGGAAATAAAATATTTCGAGAATGTTATCAGCTGTTTGTTTAATTTTACCAGGCTCCTTTATCAGTACTTGGTCATTGAACAACTGGAATTTTTGGCTGCAAGAATGATTTTTTAAGGTTAAAAATTTCACACTCTAAGAGTTGAAGCAAAATTGAAACAAATTATGATGATCAATTTTACGGAAAGCTCTACTGTAGAAATACTAGAATCGGAAGTTCCGTTAGCTTTCTCCAATATATATATACACATATTATTGCGTGATTAAAACAGTTTAATTCGCAGTATTTCACAAGGACCCGCATTCGTTCGCAAACAAAGAATAATATTATATTTCCTAAGGAGAAGAAGGATGAACAAATCCGACTTGGCTAACTATCCATATTTTGAATGATTTATTAAATAGCTATTCTATACAGTAATAAACGCAGCGAGTGGTCATAAACCATTCAAAGGAGATGTCATTTAATAAAAATAATGTTACAAAACAAAATTTAAATAACAATCCTATAATACAATAAAAAAGAATATACAAACTAAGATTAAACAAAGAAAATAATTCTCGTAGAAATCTCTAGCTATCCTTTGGTGGGTGATTAATATTATATTTATATTTATGGTATATATATATATGTATATGACAGATGGAATGCTTTGCATCTGAATTAAATCTGTTTTTCTTTTACTTTGTAAATCTTCATTACAAAAAAGAAAATAGAGCGCTGAATGGTTCATTGACAAGTACATTTGTTTATTCGAAGACATGGATTATAGTATAAAATCAAGAACCACACATCTTAACTACAGTGTCCCTTAAAGTTTTAAACCAGAACTGGACGATTTATAATTCCATTCGTTGTACTTGAAAATCTTTTCCTGTCGTTCGCGCGTATGTTCATGTAAGCACACTGGCTCACGTTTAAAAAAATGTTTTTTTCTTGTATAATAATCCATTGTACAATGTCTAATCTACTTTACATATCTGTACATTGAGCGCTTCGTGAAGTGCAACCGTAGAAAAAGTTGCAGGCTTGTTTCCTTTATTTAGAGATCTATGGGGACTTTGAAAACACTTCCCACTATATTTGTTATCTGTTCAATTTATATTGTATGCCAGCGTATCATGAAACTGACGGAGATAAGAAAACGACAAAAATACATAAGACAATGAAATTCTGAACTGATGGAAAATCGTAGAGGTAAAATGATTCTCATTCCCCAAATGCGCCGAGAATAAAAATGCAGGTGAGTAAAATAAATAGTTAAATCGTAATGAATTTGTACAAAATTATTAAATAAAATAAAAACAGCATCTAGAATCGAAATCAAGTTTGATCCACAATTTCCAGTAAGGAACCGAGGTCTCGCTGCGATTGGTTCATTCCCTAACACATTACAGTGTCGTGAAAGGTGTCCGAAACGTTACAACGTCCAGAATTCAAATGATGATACGTAAACTTTATTTCGTCAATTCGCATGTTTTATGTTAGGTATGTATAAATATATACACACATATATTTATATATAACTCTTACGACGCGCTTCACGTTATTACATAACACTGCAATTAAAGAATAGTACTTAACGGCTAAAAGTGGTTCTGACGGTAGGAAGTACACGAAAGAAAGCGAAAAAGAAAAGACAACGAGGCGTCGATCGATCAGTATCCGAAAGCAGATTTTAGTCCCAACAGAGTATCTGTCTTGGGCATTGCGATCTGTCGAATCAGCTAGCGATCGTCAGGCGAGGCTTTTCCTTGGTACATTGAGGGGGCAGTGTGTCTTGAAGTAAGCTCCTAGTTTTCCATTTGTCGCCATGGAAATTGGAGCTGTAAAAAATGAAACAGAAAGGCGAGCATTGTGAGTGTTTTGATGGTCGATTTAGAGTCCTGGACGGATCGTCCCGGATTCGCCTCTACCAGAAACAGGCCAGCGTCGATGCATCCAGGCAGGATGGGTTTTCAAAAATTGCCATTAAAGTTTGACGCTGCGTCTCTCGCTGGCTGTTGGCGGCGAGGACGAATCTCGAGAGTCATCTAAGAATGATTCGCCCCCCATTATCTCCCTGATGCTTTTCGTATATGACTCTCGAATGTTCCTCGGAAACAATTGTGGTGATGATGCAGCGGAACCAGCTAAAAAAAGTATCGAGATTCATCTAGAACGACGAGTTTACACGCGAGGAATATTCGAGCCGTTAAAATTGGTACGACAGAAAAATGATCTACGTTTAAAAGCTACTACAACATTAGGTAGAAAATCTGTAATTTCTCGCTCCATAACGGAGATGTCTCAACAATCTGAGCCACGGCCTCTGATTATCGCAAACTGTACAAACATTAGGAATCTGAAAGTGATAAAATATATATGGAAAAGTATGGCCTTTCGCGTGTGATGACAAATACTTCTATATATATACTACATTTACGTGTAATGCTCGAGAAGAAAAATAAACTCGAATTATTGCAAATTTCTTTTTAATAATAATGTTAACCGTAAGTGGTTGAAACTTGAAAAACATTGATATACATAATTCGCCCTTATCTAGGTATCTATAAATCGTAAAAAGTGCTCGCCTTATGTAGGATACGAGAATGTTGTAAATCTAAACGTAGCTCTTGCAAAGGTTGGCAGTCATAGTTGCTTCTCGTAAAGAACAAAAGTGACCCGGCGATAATAATATTGAGGCGATTAGGAGGAGAGAGGGGTTGGAAGAGATAGAGAGACCAGATCCTTAGTCTATTTAGAGTTTTGATGAAAGGGCATCTATATATTAAATTGTTTAAAAAAATAGTGGAATAAAAAAGCAACTGAGAAGACCAACCGAGGCATGGCCAATCAATTCACTGAGTTTGGATTCTGATGTACATAAAACATAAGTAGCTAAGGATACTCTCTCTCTCTCTTTCTCTCTCTCTCTCATTTTTTTATATACATATATGTATATATAGCTACACATATACATATACATATATATATATATATATATATATATATACATATTTCACTCTACGATCCATCAGTAAACGAAACGAAAAACACTACACGTCTCGGTATTCTGATGTTCCTTGATTTTCAGCATGAAAAATAAATAGAAGGAACGCACTTTTTTCTGTACAATATTTATATGGTGACCATTAATTGGTATTAGGAGAAGGGGAAGAGAGATTTTTTTTGTCGCTTCTCTCAAATTTTCTACGAATTTCCTCTCCTCTCGTGGTCTTTCACGACTTAGATCCTAATTTTTGCTTCCTTTTTCCTTACGTTGATAAATGTTACACTTTCATCTCGCGATACTTAATCGGGTAAGTAAGTCACTATTTACGAAAAGTCAAAATAAAAAGTAATAATCTACATTTAATAATAATAATAATATTGTAATAATAATTATTATACTTTTAATAGCTTTGTTTGTAATATCTTCTAATTAACGAATAATTAACTCATAATGTTATCTCTCATTCGTCGTATAGAACCGCGGCGGTCTACATCGGTGTTCTCGATAATATAAAAAAGAAAACAAGTCGTATAATATATATTTATATATATTTATATATATAAATATATATATATATAAAGCGTTGCATCATTCGCATCTCTCATTACAATAGTAATCCGTCACGAATGCTTCGCGTATCAAAGCTAGAAAATAGAACTTTAAGAAAACGTGCAATTTCGTGTATTTATTTACGCTGTACACTAATTTTAAAGTAAAAGAAGTTTATTAATGCAAGTTCTTTAGCTTTAAAATTGAATTTTGAAGTCGTCAACGTTTTCTTAACTGGTATCGATTATTCTAAACATTATCCAAGCACTGGCACGCGTAGCGTTCGAATGTTTGCCATTTATAAGATTTTTCTACCGCAAGAAGGTACACCACTTTCAGATTTACAACACTGTCCTAGACACAGCCATACTAAGCCAAATACTTTTGGGTTTTATCATTATGATTATTCCTCCTTCACTAGCTAAATCGCTCCCTTCAATCTACTCTCGATTGCCTTTTCCTGCTTTCTCACTTGCGTTCCCCATTGAACCCATCATCTTTTGTTCTGCATTTCAGAGACTTTTTCCTCCAGCTGTACTGATGCAATAAATTCGATTTTGAAATCTGGTTTGTATGCAGTTATTGATATTACTGCTATTCTTACTCTTAGTCACTCTACCTCGATCTCTCTTTTACACACATTCCTGACCAAGAAAAATTCATCTGAAAGGAATGTATATCGCTGTATATACTGCCTGGTAAAACATATCATTAAAAAATCTTTTAAATACTTCGAAAAAAAAAACATAAGTACAATCTACGTTTTTTTGGCCACGAACCTTTTCATCAACTAAAAATTACGTTTCCAAGACTCAAAAGCGAATTCGAAAAGCATCATTGTACTCGCATGTAAGTTATCTTTCGTGTCCCTATTTGTTCAATTCATTAGACGCGTGCATATTTGTTTGTGTGTGTATGTAATTGTGTGGGCAACTGTTTGAAACATGGCGTCGCGCGCAGACGTGTATGAGTTAAAATGTTTTGCATTTGATAAAGGATATCTCTTTTTCTATATCTCTCTTCCTTTCTGTTAATCATTCATTCGCTCTATCTCTCATTCTCTCACTCAATCTCAATCTCTTACTCTCCAAATATTACAATATAGCTATCTTATACTCTTTATAGCAATAATAATAATATTAATAATAATCAATAAATTCATAGTAGGCAGGTAAATTAATAATAATTATTATTATCGTAATAATAGTATAGTATGTACAAAGCGATTTTTGTAATTGAGGGCCCACATTACTACGCTTCATAGCTACAATTTTTTATTTGACTGTACACGTGGTGGAGAACCCTCGAAACAAAAATCATTACTTCCTTTAAAATTAACACGATTTATAAATCCTCCCGCAAATAGCAGCCTGTCTGGTTGTGTAGTTGAAAATTTTTGGTAGCGATATCAGTGATAGTCTCTGCCTCGCCTTGTCAAGGATCCACTATGCTCTTGACGGTTTAATATACCATGCATCAACAGAGCAAAATTCTTTTTATGCATAAAGTTTAATGGCGTTATGCACACACGGCCCTCCAAGCCGTAATTCTTAATAACAAATGACCTTAAGTTAACGTTACTTAACTTCTCCTAGTTTTCTCCTGTCTCTACGTTCCTTACTTATATATATATATATATTTGTATACATATATATATATAAGGTTCTTGGTATATTTCTATATCATCTCCTCTCACTTTCTTTACTAACTTTCTATCCTTTCTTTTCATATTCTTACATAGTTCTCTCCTATATCTTTGCATCTTCTTTGTCACGGTAATAATAATAGTGGTACATAATAACTGCATTATAATCATCACTACGCTAGTAGTATTTGAACTATTAGTTATCAATTAACGTTAAGTATACACAACACATTTGTACGATTTCACTCTCAGCCTGCGCGAGCAGCGAGGAGGAGATAAGAGTGTCAAAAGGGCTGGAAAGGAGGGAAGGAGTTAAGGGATGTGGGCGTCAAGGAAAGGTTTGGGTAAAACTTACAGTTAGTCTCTCTCTCTCTCTCTCTCTCTCTCTCTCTCTCTTGTTTAATGTTCCTTTTCATGGTAGTGGAGAGCGACGATAAGAAAAACAGCCAGATTCGCTCAGCCAGCAACACTATGTAGAAACAACACTGGAGGAAAGTGAGAGCTTGGGAGAAGCTTGAGTAAGCTCGTATGAGGCCTTTTCAGGAATTTTCCGAGAGAGTGGAGCGGTGTTGGTGCGCTAGGAACGAGAGAACGGAGCGCTCTCCTCTCCGTAAGCCGCAGACCTCGCGCGGCGACCGGGTCCATTCGCGTTTGCCCGGGGCTCGTCGCAAAGTCACTTACAATATTATTCATCAAAGTCACTAACAGTCACTACAAGCCTTCGACGAATTTGGAGAGTTGGTCTTGCGGCGTCATCGGCGTAACTTCACTAGAATCTGCTCCGGTTGTCGGTGGCGGTGCCGGCGACGGATGATGCGGCATGGTCGTGGGATGTCCGGACGGTGCGCTGCCGGCTCCGCTAAGTTGTGATAGCATCATCTCGCTGGGACCGGCCAATTCGTGCGCGGGTGAATGAGTCGGTGTCCCGTGAGGAGGATGGTGATGAGGAGACGGAACGGGACCCGATCTGGGAGAAGGAACTGGTTGATTACGTGGCGAAGGAACGGGTCGTGGCGAAGGATTCGGTTGCGGGGATCGGATAGGAGGCGGTGATCGAACCGACTGCATCATCTGCATCCCCGGCGGTCCCATAACGCCCTGTGGTGACGGTACAGGTGGTGGTGTGGGTTTCATGCCTGACTGTCCATAGCCTTGCTCGTTAAATCCTACCCCGCTATAACCTGAACGTTCGATACAGCACCAATAATTAAACAATGCGCCTATCACCTCCCACAATTATGAATACACTTTATTAATTAAAAGTAACTTCTTTCTGACTTACCAAGGAGGGGCGGCCTGATAGGACGTTGCTGATTGTAAGGTGGCGCAGGTGGTTGAGTAAAAGGTTGCTGCTGCTGTTGCTGCTGTTGTTGTTGCTGCTGCTGAGCTTGCTGCTGCAATTGTTGCTGTTGAGCCTGCTGCTGTTGCCTTTGCATAACCAACAATTGCTGTTTGTACCACTGCGATTGCTGCTGCTGAACAGGCTGCTGCTGTTGTTGTTGATTTAACATCGCCTGTATTTGCATCCTGTTTTGCTGCTGCTGATGTTGCTGCTGCTGCTGTTGTTGTTGTTGCTGCTGCTGCTGCGTCATATGCTGCAAACCAGGTTGCTGCTGTGGCTGATTAGGACCTAAGGGGCCACTCACACCCCCACCATGTTGACCCGCTTGTTGCTGAAGATTTAGCGCCTTTTTATGAAAAAGATTGTAAGTTTGTTAAGGGGTATGAACAGTGTAAAAGTTTAAATTTTCGATGTTTTTTGTATATTTTATAAAAAGAAATCGGTTTGATTAATTCATCTAAAACTTTGTACACATCTTTAGTACAGTTGCCAGTATAGATTTTTATTTTTTTTTGTGCAAAGGTTTGTTGAAAATGAAACATCCTTAATTTTGCGTCAGTGGCGTTGACTGCAATTCATGAAAATGGATTTACTAAGGTCAAAAAACGAAAAAATTTCTTAAAGTATATATTATCAGCTGTAGTTGGACGTGGAAGAATTTCAAAATATTGTTTAGAAAAAATAGCAAATATTTGAAAATAAAAATCACAATTTTCACGATTTTTCAATAGAAAATTGTTTATATTAAAAAAATAAAACGGATAAACAATAACAGCTACGTCCAACTGAAAAGGGACAATTTCTCTATAAAATCTATTTGGAATTAAGTAGCTAAGACAAGTACTTTTCTCGTTTTGCTGTCAACGCGGTGAAAAAAAGTTATTTCGAGTAAACGGCGTTTAAAGTTTGAATTTCATGTACGTATACAACGTACTCTTACTTGTATACGGAAGGATTGTTTGTGTTCGCTCATGTTCAAATTTTCGCGAAACTTGAGATATATATTCCTTATTGTATAAATTAATAATTTATGAAAAAAAAAATAATTTTTCGAAAATTTTACACTGTTCATACCCCTTAACCTTTATAAGGCCGAGATTTAAGGTGACATATGGCCCTTGAAAATGGGTTGAAAAAATACTTAATACTATGGATTCATTGCATAGAAAGACCGATTAAAAGTTGAGCCAATATATTGGCTTTCCGGTCCTTTACAGATTAAATCAGTGCTGAGATAAGAGTAGGTAAAATGAATAATTAAGAGTCGGATAGCTCACCCGTTGTTTAATAAAAGCGGCCATCAATGGTGGATTTCTCTTGAGTATTTGGAGTAATTGGCTTTGTTGTTCTGGCGTATGGGGGCCCGTCAATGTTTGCATCAGTTGGCTCAATTGTTTTTGCATGTTACTCTGAACTTGAGGACCAACCTGACCGCCTACTTGAGCACCTATAACACCTGGTTGTCTTGGCATTTGCCCACTCATTCCCATTCCAGGCTGAGCTTGATGTTGCTGCTGCTGTTGTTGCTGCATCAGCTGTTGCGGAGTTTGTTGCCTTATACCGGCACCTTGTTGCATTACTGCATTTGGCTGGTACCTACTGCTTCGACCATATTAATGAATAAAGAATATCGCAAAATAAAAAGAGAAGCATACTAGTAAATTTCTTTTAAAACCACGATATTTACCTGGCCGTCCATTGGTCCATGGGTATAAGATGTGTTCCAGCTGGATTAGACATTTGAACAGGCATAGGCCTTTGCATTGGCGGAGGTGGCATTACTCCTCCCGCTTGGCCACCCACACCAACTCCAACTCCTACAGCTCCACCAGGAGCTACTTTACCATATCCAACGTGTGGCGCTTGTTGTCTAGCAGCCTCTTCTTGCACTTGTTTTACAACTTGTAGTACATGAGGCGATGGCGTTTGAGTACCAGGTTTTAAGCCAATTCCAGGTTGATGGGTCGATGGCAGATTTGTTGGACTAACCCCAGGTTTCATGGCTACTCCGGCTGTTATAGCAGTATTAGATGTTTGTTGACCGGCCTGCATTGCTCCAACCGGACCCGTTGGTCTAGTATTCATCACAGCCATCCTTCTCCTAATTTATTAAAACATTAGAAAAAACAATGAGATGCATATAAAAAAGGTAAAATATTATAATAGTATCTAATGAAAATAATAAAATAATAACAACGAAGAAGCATTTATTCATGTTTCCGTAAACTTTGTTATGCCTTCTTTATTTACCTAAGCAGTTGCGCTTGTTGTAGTCGTTGCTGAAGCTGCTGCTGCTTATATTTGTGCTTAATATTGGAACAGAATGGCACAAGACACTTGGTTTCTTGGCAGTGTTTCGCATGATAGAAGCACAATGCAATAAGTTGTTTACAAATAGGACAGACACCATTCGTTTTTCTTTTGCAAACTTTCGTGTGCTGCACCACTCGTTTCATCTTCTGACAGCTTGGCAATCGACAATTTGCATCTCTGCATTGACATGCGTGGACCAACGACTGAATGCACCTTTGTATCGATAATTTTCTTGCCTCCTATTAAAATGATATATTTATACATAAGAAAACAGGTAAAATGCAAGGAAATACGATGATATTTCCTTTTTTTATACAAGAAAAAAATTATTTTAGTTTTTACCTGTGGATTTGCTTGTTTGGCATCGGCCGGCGATGACCCATCATCCAAATCTAGACCAAGTCTCTCCATGGCATGTTCATGGCCGTCCTTCTCCTTACAACTGATACAAAGATCAAAGTCCTGCAACAAAAATTATGTTTAATACAGCATGTTTCTCACATAAAGAATAAGAATAGAGAGAAATATTAAATATGCTTACATCACACACTGTGCAATGATATCTAGTTTCAACTTGACTCTTGCAATTATTACACGTGTATACAAATTTGTCGTGCCCTTGATTGTGCAATTCGTACAGCATAGACATAGAGCTAAACTTTGCTCTCCTCAACGATGAAAACTCGTAATGCTTTTCTCTTGCCATTGTCAAGAAAGCATCACGCCCATCCATGAGTTCGCAATTTATAGCTGGATCCGGATCTTGTATCGGCTGCAACGGTTTATTTAAAATTAGCACATTGTTTATTATACTTATTAAGTTTAATTAAAAAACGCAAAAAACATTTACCGCCAAGCTAGCTGCACTTTGAGCGCTGTGAAGCCTAATAACGAAGAAAACTTCTTTATGCTTTTCCATGGTAATGAAAATTTTAGCGGACAGATCATTTCCAGTTTGAGATGTATTGGACTTTTTACTATTTTTTCGCTGATTAGCCTTTGATTTGTTGGACTTTTTCGCTTTCTTTTGGCCTTTCTTTTTACCATCTGGACCAGTTTCGTAATCCTCCGATAATGAAAAAATCTGGAAATAAATTATTTCGTCGTATTCTCTCATTTAATTAAAAAAATTTGTAATTAAAAAGATAAACTACAAAAGAAACACTACTAAAGAAAAATTACGTACAGCATTGGCTGCTGCAGCCTCGGCAGCTTCGGCTTGTTTTCTTTTCTCCTCTTCTTCCTCGTCAAGCTCTTTTATGCTTCCTTCTAATACATTAGGCCAAAAATCACCCTCAAAGTATGGCAAATCAGCGGCTGATGATAATTTATCTTCCATGGCTTGTTTCAAAATATCCTAAACAAAAATTGTTTTTTTTTAACCTAGTTTCTCAACTTCCTTAGATTTGTTTATTGCCTAGTAGTAAATAACCTCAAATAAAATAATTATTAGAAGTCGTAAATCTTTCAGGCTTTTTATTTTAAGTCTCTACTGACTCTTGGGAAGAATTTTACATTCCTAAGGAACACAAGAGACTAAAATAGAATCTTTAACGATGCTAACCTTGTAATCGAGAACGATTCGTTCTACCATTCCTTTATCTAGCATTTTCTTGTACCAATCTTGCAATCTTTTGGGTTTTGGGATTTTTTGTTGTTGTGGGTGGCAGTGGAAAATATAATCATCTCCTTCAGAAGGCGGGCAAGCCCATATATGAGCCATTGTATATCTATAATTTCGGTTTTAAAGGATATTAAACATGCGATTACAGAAACATATTATAATAATGATAATTATATAATAAAGTGAGTATGTGAATAATCTTACCCAAGTTGTTTCGCATAGTCCAAATACCCAAGTAGAATCTCATGATAAACAGCTGTTCGAAATTGTCTAGGCCGAAAGAAATGTACGGAGTCCAAGTACGCGATATACACTCGCCTCGTATTGGGTGCTGCGCATTCACTACCGTATTCTTGCACGTGCATACCGAAAAAACAAACATCCGTACCATCAACTTCCTCAAATGCAAATAGCGCTTTCGCCCGATACGGAAATTCACCAGGCATTTCGCCAGAGTCCACGAATCTACTCCTCATTCCTGGTTTCACCTCTACCACTTTATCACTGGAAGCAACTACCCTAATGGCCACTTCGCCTGCCCCGGCTTCCTTCTTCTTTAAGAAATTATTCACACGAGTCTCAATGTACGTTCCTAATTTGGTCACTGGCAATCGTTTGGCATTAAATTTATTTTCTTTTCGCTTTTGTCCCTTCTTCTTCAGGCAGTTATCACAAGTAAATCTTTAAAATAAAAAATGTATCATTGTTAGTATTGATATTCTGCATATATTATTTTGTTTTTTTTATATAAGAAAATTGCTTTAATTACCCTGTTGGCCAAACAGCTTCCAAATGTAGTACGCAAATTTGATGAACCTTCCTCTTACAATCGGTACACACAACGAAAGGCTCCAACTCCAAATGATCATTCTTCATCTCTTGAAACTGTTCCTTTTTGATCGTCCTGTATAGAAATGAATTAAAAACATAATTTTTGTATAATAATGAGAAAATGCAATAATAATAAAATAAGTATTTTTAATAAAAACTTACGTTTGGGGTTGCGAAGGGTCGTCTCCTAACGTCACTGTGTCACCAGGAATGTCCTTGAAACATTTCTGACAGAAGGTGTATCTGTCGGAAACAAGACCATATGCCTTTATACTATTGTTCCAATAGTAAGCAGATCCAATTTTCAATTCGTCAAGATCATGCGTGCGTCATACACGTATAAAGGCGAATTTTTCACGTCCCAACAGATCAGTCCAAATTTCGAGAATTCCAATTTTGATAGTAATTATTTTTTTTATCATCACAATTTATACATGCAGTAAATTATTTTGCCAATTAATAGTTTTTTGATCGATGATTTTGTTTCATTCCAAAAATGGTTTCGTCAATTGGATATTTTTCATTCGGGCATTTAATAACACGATCATTTTTAATCAGCGAGTTCCAATTTCGATTGTCCAATAATCCAGGGATCAATTTTCAGTGTCGGTAGAGTTGGGAAGAAGCAAGGGTCGCGGGCAACACAAGAAGCAAGCAGCAAACAAGGATTTGTGTGCGCGTGCGCAACCCATGAAGGTAACATACAAAGAAGAGAATAGTGCCATTGTTAGACACGGGATATCATAAACATAATCTACGATAATTGCATATACTCAAGAGCAATAACATCGATTTTCAATCGGCACAACCCAGAACCCAATGCTAGTGTGATGAAACATGGTTAGAACAACTATAATTCTTTACCGAAGCATCAAAGCAATTGAGTTAAGATTTTTTTGCGAGAAAAAAAATTATTACGACCCCTGAAGTATATGCAGAATTTACCGAAAGTGCAATGTGAATCAGATCGTTCTTACACTTATCTAAATAACTAGAGTCTTTCTAAAAGATTCGATTGGGCGTTATTTAGCGTTAATCTATCGATTTAATGAAATACATTAAAACGAAAGAAAGCACGTTCATGGTGAAAAGTGCCATGTGAACAAAAATTTTTAACATGTTTTCGCATGCCCTTTATCGTGAAATCTTTACACTAGTTAATCATTATATTGCCTTATAAACGATACATACCTGTTTTGATAAGAATAATATTTGGCATCCCTTGGAATTGTGCAGAGCTGTGTTCCATAACAACACAGTACTTGAGGGTTAAACGTATATTTTCTTCCACAACAGTATCCCAAAGCTTGCATCACAGGATCTATCTCTTGTTCAAATACTTCCGAAAGCTACAAAATGTTTTAAACATTTAAACCATATTCTTTTTGTTAAATAATAATACATTTTAATAAAATAAAACATGTGAATTACCTTAGTACAGCTCCTATATACTTTGGAATGTTTTTTATTATAAAGCCAAGCATTGTCAAACATGACCCAAAGATCATCAATATATTCCCAGGGATCGCTATACTGGCTCGTATCCAATTTTCTTCTTATCGTTGATAAGTCCATCGGTTTTTTAATGATTTTAAAATAATCCGGAATCCCTAGAGCTTCAGGATCTACCGGCTGTCTGAAGGGAATCGATTCTGGATCCAAACGATAAAGCTTCTCTAACGTTGGCATGAGAGCTTTTCGCAGCTCATCGGGTTTAAACAGGCAGACTCGTTTCTTCATAGATCCACCAGGGGTAAGGGGTTCAGGAACCAAAGGTTTGATATCGGTGGCTGATGTGTCCTGATTTGACATTGGCGTTGCTGGCTCTTCCTTGATAGATGGTTCATCCCTGACCATCCCTTCGCCAGAGCCTTCCTCCATAGGTTCAGTCTTGATTTCAGTTTTCATAGTGCCATCGTTGTTTATGTTCTTACCACCATCCATTCTATGATTTTCTCCGTCCTCCTCCTTGATTTCCATCCTTATTACCTCGTCCTTAACAGTATCTAGCTTTCCTTTATTGTTATTCATAGGGGGACTAGGAGAATTATCACGATCAAGAGCAGCCGTGATGGCAGCCATCTGAGAGGACATCGACGATGAGCTTCTAGGTGCGTTCAGGGCTGCTCTTTCCTGTTGAGTCATTCCTTTCCCATGTCCGGCGGGCGACGGCGTCGTACCAGGATGCGGTGGTGTTTGATTGGAGGAAGATGCGGCTTGATTCGGGGTCATCAATGAAGGAACTAGTGGAGTATTCGGCGTGGAAGTCGTGGACTGAGGTCCATTTGCTGTAGTGGGCGGTACAGGACTGAGTCCGCTTGACGTTGAAGGAGGTATCGTTTGCGGCGTTGACGTAGCGATTCCATTGTCGTTAGGAGTCGATGAGGCTGATAAAGGCCGACTGTTAGGGAATTGTTGGTTTTGCTGTTGATTACTCGACTGCTGTGGCTGCTGCTGTTGTTGGAGCCCACTAAATGGCGATGGGGCCTGAGGCATAGTAGAAGCTACAGTACTAGGATTCGCAGTACTTGCTGGCTGCTGTCCACCGGGCGCCTGTTGCTGAGATTGTTGTTGTTGTTGCTGATGTTGAGCAGCTTGCGCCTGAGCTTGTGCTAATCGAACCTTCATAATATCAGAAAACTGATGTTGGTTTTGTACAGGAGAGCTGTTTGGTAGAACAGCGGTACCGTTTGAAGTTGGGAATTGACTAGTTGTGACGGATGCGGTAGTTGTCGTAAGGTTAGCTTGGGATAATTGTGATTGGCCAAATGGACTTAAGCCAGGGTTGGGTGCCATATTAGGATTGGACGTTGCTTGGCCATTGGGACTTGGTCCTGGTGGTCCGACCAGAATCCCTTGCTGCTGTTGTTGTTGCTGCTGCTGTTGCTGGGCTGCTTGTTGTGCTTGCTGTTGAGGGAATTGCATTCTGTTATGTTGAATGCCCATTCCAGGCAGTGTTCCAAGTTGTCCCATACTCGGCGAGTGACTTCTTAAATTAGAAGGAACAGTTCCTGCTGATCTTGGTGGTGGGACAGCACCGACCACTGGTGGAGCACAAGGCCTTGAACTAGGACCAGCTGCGCCAGAAGGCTGAGGTTGCTGCTGTTGCTGAGCTTGCAGTTGTTGTTCTTTCCGCTTTTGTCTTTTCTCTTCCAATTCTTTTTGTATTTTATAAATTTTCTCGGCTAATAGGTGATAATATTCCGATCGTGAATTCGCCATTTCGTACATGTCCCCTTCAACTTTCCTCGCGTAAGATACCAGATTGAACAATCGCCTATCAAGCATAGTTTCTGGATTTGGTGTTGGAAATATCGCTTGTACCAATTTATGAACCAGGTGATTCCTAAGATCGGGAGTAACCGACTGGTGCCATTCTTTCGTTCCTTGAACCGGGCTTGCCGTCACTTGTCCAGGCTGAAGACCAGCTGGAAGTTGTAGATTGGATAATCTATTTTCCGCTAGTACACCTGGTTGCCCTGAATCATTTAATCCAAACAATTGCTGTACGTTCGCCGCAGCAGCCGCAGCCGCTGCAGCTGTAGGTCCCGTTGCCGGTGTAGGTTGTGTGCTCGCCGTGCCGAATGTGCTTGGGTCAGAATTTAATGGAAGTGATACGTTTGGCGCTACCACTTGTTGACCAGTACCAACAACCGGCTGCCCTGATGCTGCTGTTGGATATAAAATAATATTACTTACTTAAAAAAATATACACAAAATATATAACAAAAAGAGAAACTCGAATTACCTTGTGCTTGCGGTTGGGTTAATCTTACATTGCCCATTGCACCTGGTGGTCCTTGCACACCCGGTGTTGGCAATCTAACGCCTCGGCCAACGCCTTGTCCGGGGAGTAAACCAGGCGTAGTGGTAGGGCATTGTATGCCTAAACCATCGTAAGCTCTTCGCACTTCCGATGGGCTCGGGTTAGGTTGACTATTTGGCTGTATCGTAGATGCTCCAAGAGAGTTGGCCGTTCTAGTCCTATCTGCTTGCTTGAGGGGCAGACAAACAGGACAATCACTTTTGTTACAATGCTTCCAGTGACTAATAATTTGTCTTGACGAGCTGCAATGTAGTACTGTACAATTCCTGCCAGATTGGCAAGTGGTCATATGAATCAGTACGTTTTTCATCGTTCTGCAATGTGGTCGAGTGCACATTTCGCCGTTTGCTGTTTGACTTTCTCGCGTTTGACATCTATGGGCATGTAGAAGAAGAACTAATTGCTGTTGGATTAATTTTCTCTTTTCCGGATCTGCGGTAGATGTAGTACCACCTGAAAATCGGAAGCAATTTAATTTTGACAGTACTGTGAATATATAAATTATTTTTTTTTTTAAGATACCAACCTGTTGGAGCACCAGTGGCTGTCATTTGACCTTGTGTGGCTTGCTGTGGTCCCGGTTGTCCTCCACTGGGTGCACCAGATTGCGGTTGAGCAGGACTTGGAGCAGGTGGCTGAGCCTGTTGAGCCATACCACCTTCTTGACCTCCAGCTACATTTGTAGTACCAATAGCACCACCGGGTCCACAAAATCTACCGGCTTGCATAGCTGCCGTCATATTTGTTCCTACGCCTCTTGCCTGT
This sequence comes from Prorops nasuta, assembly GCF_024137725.1. Taxonomy (NCBI): domain Eukaryota; kingdom Metazoa; phylum Arthropoda; class Insecta; order Hymenoptera; family Bethylidae; genus Prorops; species Prorops nasuta. The sequence goes on along the minus strand of NW_027116802.1, from coordinate 7,642,091 downwards.
GGCGCTACTACGCCAACAGGGTTATTGCTACAAACTGCAACACCTTGGCTTGGTCCATTCCCTGCAGATCCTAACAGAGTATTTTTTATTTGTTTTTCAAGTTTTTAAAGAAGAAATAGTAATGTGTTTTTAATCAAATATAATAAACGTACCATATCCATAAGGGCTGGAAGCACCAATCTGGCTCATATTAGGCATATTAGCCATGTTGGGTGGTGCTTGCATTCTTGGACCACCCGGAACAGATCCGACAATACCAACAGGATGAACTTGCTGATGCGGACTTTGACCTCTCGTAGGACCAACCATATGAGCTTGTTGTTGTTGCTGCATTGCCACAGCTCGGGTATTCATCATACCAGGACCTGTCTGCATTTGAGCTACACCGTGTGGACCACTAGGATGATGAATTCCTTGTGCGTTTGAGCCCATCATAGTAACCTTAAAAAACATTTATTCAGATTTTTTATAACCAATCCAAATAAAATTAATCAAGAAAAACTAGAATTGCAAAATTACTCACAGTATTTAACGATTGTTTATTGAAGCTATTTGCTACAATCATACTTCCACCTGCCATTCCTCCTCCTATATTATTATTTCCTGTTGCACTGCTTGTCATAACCAGACCAGAATTCATACCACCTGGCATAGACATAATTGGGTTACTTCCAGCCATACTCATAGAGGATTGAAGACCTCCCATGGAATTTGCAATAGACATTTGATTGTTTGCTAAGGAGCTGGCTATACTACTAGGCAAACTCCCCAGACTAACAACCATTTGAGGATCAACTACTCCTTTGGAGACAGAAACATTAGGAGGGGATTGCATATTTGGACTCTTGCTACCCAAGGTTCCAGCGGACATTGCTAATGAATTGGTCACTAGTCCTTTATTGCCCTGTAAAAATGAATTATTTTAATTTTTCCAATTCTTTTACCTATACCTTTCGGACAATAATTCTTTCCTCTAATTTTACCTGCTGTTGCACATGATGAGATAACTGTTGCTGTTGTACATGTTGACGTAATTCTGACTCAAGCGCTCCATTTTGTTGTCCAGGACCTGGCCCTGTTGCAGGTGGTTTAGCACTTTCAGTTACCGACCCCCAGGAACCCGATGACAGTAAATCATCCGGAAGATCATTTTCAAGATCAAACATATCTGTGTGGGTTATGTAATCTAAGGAACAAATTGTTTATTTTTATTAATTAAGTTATATTTTAGCTAAAAGAGATATTCTTTTATGATTAAAATTCGTTTTTATACAAATTGGGCATATAAATTTTTCTATATAAGCTGATTATTTTATATTTAAAATTTTATAGGTTTATCAATTTAACCATAGAGACCAAATAACCATTAGCGATCTTATAAAGTTTAGATTAAATCCCACCGTCACCATAGCCTTTATCCAGAGCAAATTCATTACAGAATTTCATAAATACTGTATAATACACTATACATAAAATGTAATTAATATTAAAGAATAAATATACTATTTTATATTTTTTCATATATAGTATTCCTATAAAGACAAAATATTCATATAAAACTTTTATATCAACCTTTCTATTCCATAAATGTTAAATATTTGATTAGGGGTCAAAAATATAAAAGTAAAAAAGAATTAATAAAGATTTATGGACAAAAAGAAACTAAAATTTTTAAAATGTACTACTACATATAGATCATCAAAAAATTAATATTTAAGAAAAAATAAGACATGAGACATACACTGCATGAGCATAACTTAAGGGATATTACACTACAGCAGAATAACAACTTTCTCACAATAAATCGTGCCAAACTACAGAAGCAGCAAAGCTACTAATGGTAAATTTTTATAGTACAGAAACATGCGGAGAGGTCATAATCAGTTTAAAGAACATCTATTACAAGCAATAGTTCTGAAACTGCATCTGTCTACAACGCTCTTTTGATGTAAAGTAATGAAAAATATAATTTTGAAATATTTCACAAGCTCCATCAGCTTTTACCTATATTAACCCACCTTTCAATATGATTCTTCATACAGTTTGTGTATGTCTTTAAAGAATTTTGTCATTTGTCATAAAGCTTAGAAGCTCTGCGCATGTGTGTCACATGTCTATATGTATGTATTAATTGTTTATAATATTTTGTATATGAAAACTATACCAAAGAAATTATTTTATCAGTCATTAAATGTACTGATGGAATAAAAATAATAAATATTCAATTCTCTTTTCCTTTTAACTTGAACCTAAGAAACTAAAATTTAATATACCAATCAAATTTTAAGACCCAGAAGAGTATACAAATTTTGACTGAATCCGTATTATAACAATTGTGAATAAGATGGTCAGATAGATGGACAAAATTTTACATGTGCTTGGCTTTATGTTTTGAACTTTTTCACTTGGTTTGTAACAATATTTACTTCTTTTCTGGATGGTATGGTTGTTCCAATGTGGCTGTAGCTGATGCTGTTGCAGATGTAGTTGCTGTGGTGGGCCCTGCATTTGTTGCATGTTACCACTGCCACCTCCCCCGTAGTTTGTATAAGCATGGTGCATCATTAGAGGCGCCATACCCACTACATATATCATAGTTTTTAATTTCAAACTGTGGAAGAATTTCCTATACGGTTGTTGAATTAGAATACCAAAGTAGCAGAAACCAATAGCATAAATTTGTAATTAGAAATAGAGCAGATATACATAAAAGCATTAATTAAAAAGTATGTGTAAAATGTCTCTTTAGCACTGTGTAGAAAGAGGACAATTTTTTAAGCTGTTTCTGCAACCTCGTTATAATTGTCTCATTCATCATCTTGCGTATAATTTTTATAATTTTAATCTCTGGTTGAATGCCATGATTATCGACAGGAGAAATTGTTATAGTAATAAAATAGTTTTTAATATAAAGTAAGACTTGATTAGAGCATAGTACATGCTAGCAAGACATTCTTAATTGTATTGTAATAGTCATGCCTCTAACATGCATCATAAAGATCTAAAACTAAAGAATATAAGTAAAGGATTACCAGGAGTATGACATGTTCCATGTTCGATTAACCTTTCATTGATAAAACTAGCATGCAAAGTGAAGCTTGTAGTTGCAAAAGAAGGTAAAAACAAATTTTCAGGAAATACACAGTGTATATGTATAGAAGTGTAAAAAACGTACATAACCTCTGAGCAAAATTAGTATTCTAAACAATAATACAGCTAATATTTATATAAGTTACATTCATGCAACAAAAATTCATTTTTGTTCACTATAGAAAATTAAGTAAATGACAAACATGTAATACGTAAAAAGAGGACATGGTAAAACTAAATTAAAATTTCACAGAAAAAGAAAAGAATTTGATAAACCAAAAAAGTAAAACAAAGAATTCTTATGGATTAATAAATTTTATATGTATAGTAAAAAAATGAATGACTAATTATCAAACTCCATGAAATAGGTGAAAGTAAACTATTAAGCCAAATCAAAGGAAACGTAAGATTATGGAGAAATAGGAATTTTCTATGATTTTATTCCTAAAAAATATCTTAGGTTAGTTCAAAGATAAGATAGATTGTCAGATTGCAGTTTCTCTTAAAAGCTCAAAAATTGTTGGAATCTTAGAAAATGTCAAATTAGCTTAATGTAAATCCCTATGAACATCAACAATTATGGATATATGACAAATCAAACAGCATGGAAATATAGCTGTTGAAACGTCATTTTGAATGAAGTATCATAAGATGGTCCAGTGAACCAAGCAGGGAGAAGAGAACGTTTCGTAAGTCCAATTCGCGAGAAAATAATTTTGCTCAAAGGTTGATAATCGCGCGTCAATACGGTGACACAACGCGGCATTAACGACAGACTTTTGTCAGGTGCGAGGGAAAATTTAGGAGCGTGCAGGGATTCGGAAGAACTCCTGGTGATCGGTATAGTAAGGTTAGTATTTTGGAAAAATAGGATGAAACTAGGTGTGGATGTTCAAGGTGCTGAGCGAAAGAAAAAGAGAACGAAAACGATAGAATGAGAGAGAGAAAGAGAGAGAGAGAGAGAGAGAGAGAGAGAGAGAGAGCGTGGGCTACGAAGGGGGAAATGGTCGAAAGGAAGAATGGCTTACCTGAGGAGTCGGATGGTCCTTGGAAAGGGTCCCCGAGTTTCGGCCGCTTGTTCGGCGGGCCATCCACCAGGTGGTCAGCCATGGCTGATTTCGCTAAATCCTCACGGTGTCAGGCTTAACTCAAAGCAACTACACGGACTCCTGGTTGACGTGTCCAGGTCACGGCACGACACACCAACTGGCGAAACGAGATGATTCGCACTACGCCACTGGAACACCAGCACCTACTCCTGGAGAGATCAAGGAGCTCCAGGGATAGCGGCTTGCATGATTACGACGACGAGGACAAGAACAATAACAAGTAGAATCGCGGCGCGTGGAGCGTCCTCGAGCACGCTTCGGTGGAGGGTCAACCATTGGGCATCGTCGGGGTACGTCGAACCCCCGAAGCCCAGCACAGCGACTTTTCTTCCCCCGAGGAAACGCTGCTCTCTCAAGAGAGCGAGAGTGTATGTGTGTGTGTATGAGTGTAAAGAGAGAGAGGCGGCACTCGCGCGGCTTCCTGCCAAGTTCACTTCTTAAAAAAAACACTCGTTAAGAAACACTTCTCTTCTCTCTCTCTTCTCTTTTCGTAGGTAATCAGTCAGGTATCAGAGATAGAGAGAGAGAGAGAGAGAGAGAGACGATCCCAATGATCCGATGGAGCGATCCGCGCCGATCTGCTTACTCGAGTCAAGTGAAACTGAGCGAGAGAATAGCTAGTGTGTATAAAGTGGCTGCGCGCACGGCGCTAGCTCGCGGCGACGATATCGAGGGCCGCTGCCGCTGGCACCATCTTCCTCTCCTCTTCACGCCTCTTCTTGCCTTGCCTTGCCCGCCTTGCCACTGCGACGCGCGAACCTTCACCGCGGACGCACTCCGCTTTCCCCGCACATTCAAGGCAATCACGGGCGCCAGGAGGTCAGAACGATCGAACGAATCGGCTCCGGGGCGGCCACCGCGCGCCACAGAAATTCGCCAAAGCGATCGCGAGGCTTCCGCACCACACGAGTATCGGCTCACGTAAAATGGCGGCTGCTGTTGACCAGAGTTTTTCTACGCTTGTCAGAAAATGTCCGACTGGCTCGCCACTATCGCCGTCGACCGAGATCCCTCTTCTCATTGGGTACCAAAGTCACGTGACCGTCTTCGGCTTTCCCATTGGTCAGACTCCACTACCCACTAGCCTTATCCTCCTTCCCCTTACCCTTAGCCTTTCGCCACTGTCTAATCTCACGCCGCCGGTTTTATAGACTTCTTTTCTCTCTACAACCATTTTATACACATACTCTTTACGTTTCTCCTTGCTTCTTCATAGCTACTTTTTATCTTATTCTATTTTCTTTCACTATACAACTATTGGTTCACCTTTATATTTTATATCACGTTGCGTTCTTATCTTCAATGATTCGAAAACTACTTTTTAACTTTTTTCATATTTATTTCTTTCCTTTTTATTCATCTTTATGGCAATTCGCCTTTTCTCCTTTCTACTTCGTTCTCTTATCCATAATAAAGATATCTAACTAACTCTCAATTTTACCAATCGCTTTGCGTCCTCACTTTGCTATATCCATTGTCATCCGGATCAGCTGGTAAACTGTAGCTGTATGAACTCGCATTTCACGATCTCTGTACTTGTGATATATGCAGTGTTTTCTTAACTTAAAACAATTTTCCAGTGCATTCGAAGTGACGAAAAATTGTTTTCTCTTTCTAATTCGAAAATTGAGCTGTTTGCAGGTTAGAAATGTAACAATGTTTGTAACATTTGTCGAGGTTAGGTAATTGATAGAAATATATTTGTTAGTTTTATTCAATTATTCCAACGAAACGTTTCTGATTTGCTCTATTCCATAATTTTCTACTAAGTATAAAAAGAAAATTGATAAAACAAAGTATGGAATACAGAAGGTTAGTTAATTTGATACTCAAGCATTTTACATTTGCTCGTGTCAAAAAGTGAGGGAGATGGAAATTTTGTGGTCAACGCCAAGGTTCTGACAAAACAAAGGATCATAATCAGTTTGGTTATATTGTACATTTTTTCCTATTGATGGTAAATTGTAGAATTATCGATCAGGCGTCATATTAACCCAGCTATGGTGTTTTTTCTATACATTTGACGTTTACTTTCGAACATACGGAGATTCTTTTCCGGATACTAGTAAGTAAAATTTCATGGAAAAGAATAATTGTTTTTTATTAAGTTGTCTAAAGAATACGCGTTTTACGTTTCGTTAACTAAAATGTCGAAGAAGTAAACGTAGGGACAGAATTTCTGGATCGAAAAGTTAAAGAACAGTTAAAGAATAGCAAGAGCATAAGTATTAAGAGAGATTCAGTGGGAGCTGCGCAGAACTGCAGATTTCTTGTTGGAAGTTTGTGAAGAGGCGCGAACGGCACGCGACTCGACGCACGCAGAAGCACATATACATTACCATTGTGCGTGAACTTTTTATTCACTCTCTCTCTCTCTTTCTCTCCCTCTTTTCTCCTTTTACCAACGAGACAGTATCAGACGCGATTTACGGAAGGGGGATCGAGGAGAAGGGATATACTGTATGTATGTGCAGTAAAGCATTAGGAGGAGGGATATCGTAAATGGAACGGGAATTATTAGATGGCGGCGTCGCAGCAGACACTTGGACACCGCTTTGGTGGTATGACAGCGGCTCTCTCTCTCTCAGCTCTTTGTCAATCCTATCCGCGATTCACTATACTACTCATTTTGCATTTTACAATTCTAACATTCTTGTCGTCCCACGAATTTCCTTTAGAATGTAACGTTATAGCCGGCACTTTTTCAATTTCTAACATTACCTTTGAATCCTATTTTCATTAATAATTATTAACGTAAGGCTTTAATGTCTATCTTATTATATTTTGATTGCAGTCTTCAATCACTAATTAAGCCGTATTATTTTTGTATATATACACACCGAATCACTGATATCGCTTTTTCTCCATAACGATAAGGAGCGACAGTTTTCGTAATCTTACGTTCGAATGCAAGCGCTTCGTAATTTATCAATTAAAATATTACACTACATTAATAAAATGCGCGTGATCCAATATATATTATACAAAACATCAGATAGTTAATAGTTAAATATTATTTTTGATGAAGAAAGTTTTAATTATTTTTTCTAAACAATAAAAACAGAAAATAAAGTTTTGCATGGAACATTCTAGAAATTGTATTAAACGCCATCTGAAACGACAATTTGGGTAAAATAATGTATAATTTTTTGTAAATATAAATGCTATTCTTCTATATTCTTTTTGTATAAAATAATAATATTATAATATATATATATATACAAATATTTTTAACTTATATTTCCTTAATTAATAGGAAGACATACTTTTTTAACAAAATTTATTAGTATAAATGATAAATTTCATAACATACCCAATATTGAAAATATTTGGAGTATTGGTATTCTTATCGTAGGAGCGGCGTGTAAAAGCTATTATAAAAATTATGTGAACTGTGCAATTCGTATATCAATATCTACCTTATCAACCGGTATTTTTTGCAACATCATATTTGTGGTATCCTACGAATAGCGATCGTTTGTACAACTCGACGTAATTTACTAACAGTTCGTTTTCTTCGCGAATGACGCTTAAAGATCAAGCAGTACCAATGACTTAATAAATAAACAAATACTGCTCCTAAAATTACAATACCTATTATGAAACTCCAACTAATTCTTTCACTTGATATTTTTTTATTCTTTTGCTCGAATTCATCGTCCTTAACTTCATGATCCTTTTCATCCTCTTCGTTTTTCATTCCTAGTTCTTCCTGATCATTGCGTAGTCTGACTTCCGATATAAAAGGTATATTACCTGCCACTTGCCTTTTAAACCACAAAGAGTTTGGATCTTCTGACAATGATATCGCTGCTGTATCTCCAATAGAAAGTAGTTTCTGGGGCTTATATAAATTTCTGAAAAAGTAATTTTTACTTTATGAGTTTCCAGGAAAAAAGACTGTATGAAACTTCGAAAAATTATGAAAATATTTTTTACATTGGGATAGTTTCGTTAAGGGGTTTTGGTACAGCCATAATAGGAACTGGACAATTTGGAATTGGTCGAATTAAGTTTCCAATTGAACTTTCATATTCCAGTACTTTACTATGCCTTTTTAAATTGTTTCCATCCATTCTTTTTGGTAACTCGTCAGATGCCTTACTGCTCAAAGCACTCAATTTACCATTGTTTTGACGAAAATTTTCCTTATTTATGTTTTCAACCATAAATACGGATGGTACTCGTCCTGTTGTCGTATACTCCAAAATTGCATCCAACATCCAAAAACAAGCTAAAATTAATTATAATTAAAATGTTTAGATTTATTTTAATTGAGCTATTATTAAACACGTACGTTTCTGGCGATGACTATCATCAATGCAATTAGAATCACCATATACTACGATTCTTCCAGCATCATTTATCTCTTTGGCGTCATTATTTTTTTCCACTTCATTATTATCGACATATCCAACCTCTCTCTCTTTCATATGATTTTCAGTCTGCAGAAGACCAAGGATTGGCATAGGAGTAGATGGTTTCGTCTCACTTTCTAATAATAATTCTTGGCCCTGGTTTCGCAAAGCAGCATGAATTAGAACCCCACTTTCAGGAAATCTAATAAAAATATTAAATAATTCTGTTAATCAAGAATGTATTAAATTATTACATGTTTAATACCTAGCAATAGTAGTCCCTGAGGAAAAAATAACAGGAGGATGCTGCCCTAATACAAACTGACCATCTCCTACAACATCACTAAATGCAATACCCCAGTTGGAATAAAGGAGATCATTCAGCGCTGGAACATTTGCTCCTCCGGTATCAGGTATCCACCACTGACGAGTATTTTCGTCATAAAACTTTACTTTACGCATAACAGTAACATTGTACCAATCAGCAAATACTATTACAGAGAGACCCTCTTCCTCGACATCTTTCTTCAGCTTTGATATCTAATTAAAATATTTTTACCGTTTAAAAGTACAATATTTAATAAACGTTAGCGTTTAAATAACCAAAAAATAAAACTTCTTAAACCTCTTCAGGAAAAAATTCTTCCTCAGGGTCAACGACTAATAAAGTTCCATAATTGTTGGCGTCAAAGCAGGTGAATGGCGTTCCTAGTACTTCTAAATAATAACCAGCGTTACGCAAATGCTGATACATAGTTTTAAAATTTGTATGAATATGATCTCCATTCCAATCGAGAGGATCATTTTTTGCCTTTAGATCGTCCCGAGGAAAATATCCTGGCGGGTATCTCAAATTGTGAAATTGATCCCATAAAATACGTTTGCTAAAAAAATAAAAAATACTGTAAAATAATACTTATTATTTTGTATTATCAAAATATTTGATTTTGTCGTACTGCCGTGGAGGTGTTGGAATAATTTTAGCCTTTAACGGTAAATCAATAGTGCTGGTTTTTATTTCCTGTTCGCCGTCACTTGATAGTGATTGAATGGTGAGAGTAATATGTCCTGTTTATTGAAAAAAAAAAAAATACAAGCTATCCTTTATTGCTTTCTGAAAATAAAAAATAAATTTGAACCTTGGGCAATGCCCTGCCAATCACGGTATGCTTCAGGGACGGTAATAGCAACAGCAAGCCAACCAGACCATGGCCAGAGAACATCACTATGAGTTAACGAAACGTCGATTTGACCTTCGCCAGCACCGTTTCCTATATAAGGATGCCAATGTAAATCTGTAATATGTCCGGAAACACCTAAACCATTGATTATCGTCACGTTTACTATTGCTGGTTTACTACTATAGTAGATTGCTTGACTGCAGTATGGCCACATATACTGGCACTCGGTTAAATCTATATAACTATATAATTATATTAATTAGTACGAAGTTGATATAAAAGCACTCATTGTTTAACGTTGAAAACGTTGGTACCTTGGACTGAGAGTCGCTACAGGCGTATACATTCGGAGAAAATGAAAAGCTCGTAAGAGGTCCAGTTTTCCTGCGCCTTGCTCAAACATACCAACACCAGGAAGTCGATGAGCTGAACTTAGCAATGCCTGCTTCATACTGGCTGGCGTTATTCGCTTATTCGTCTTTTGTTCTTTGGTTTGGATAAATCCACTTGCCAAAAGTGCTACAGCCCCTGCTACAACTGGACTAGCGACTGAAGTCCCAGAAAGGGTTCTACATCCGCCTTGCAAAGCAGTTCCCCTCACACCTGACCCATATGTTACCAAATCAGGTTTCATTCTTCCATAACCAGCTGGTAATTCCCAGGTAGTCATTCCACGAGATGAAAACTTAGCTATCTGATCTTCCCAATTTATTCCACCAACTCCTATCACATCCATTTGATCTGCTGGATTATTTAACGTCCTGCAGAAAAAGAATAAGTTTATTATTTAATTGAAACCTTTCTCCTTGTCCTGCTGCTAATATTTTCATACCCATACAAGGGACCATCATTTCCAATAGCAGAAACCATGATAACACCATTAGCTGTAAGTTCCCAAACTTTATCGACAAAAGGGTGATCCATAAAATCAGGCCCACCAATACTCAAGTTTAATACTGTAACTTTTGTGAGTATAGCATAATTAAAAGCATCCAAAAACCATGAAGTGTAGGACACCTATTAAATTACACTAAATCAGTGAAAAAAGTTTTATGTACCACAAACTGCTTTTAAGGATATTTTTTACTTGAGTATTTGTAAAAACTCGAAAAATGTGAAGCTCTGCATCAGGCGCGAATCCTGGGCATTCTTTTGAAGATGAGGCTATTACCCCAGTTACAAATGTTCCATGGCCAAGACCATCTTCAAAAGTTTTTTCATTTGTCCAATTTGATCTCTCTTTGATTCTTTTAAAATGTGGATGACCAGCTGTTAAACCTGTATCAAAAACAGCTACCTACACAAAAGAAATTAAATCTATAAGCTTTTACGGAAAATTTTTTTTATTTCTCTTTAACCTACTCTCACTCCATGTCCAGTAACTCCCATTCTCCATAAAGCATCTGCTTGTAGGATACTTGTAATCTGTCTGGGTATAGCTCTTAATAATCTTCTTGAAGACTGTCTATTAGTTGGTCTATATATTTTGTTGTTCTGAAAATATTACATTATTATTCCTTATTCCTGCATTTATAAAAGAAAGTTTTAACAGTAGACATTATTCTCACATAATTATTAATTTTTCTCTTAAAGCTCTTGTATTCTGGCTGATCTTCATCATAATCATTGGTTGTATTAATAAATTTTAAAGTACGTTTGACAAATCGTTGAGGTGTTACTCTTTTCACAAGAGGATGATTATTTAAAGCTTCCAAACCATCATATTTATCTGCTTCTTTTAACGATATCACATCAAAATCACTAGGATACTCAGATGCAAGATTTTTTCTGAATAATATAGTCCAGTTCTGTAAACCTGAAAAGCTCAAGGCAGCTCTGATAAATTTTTCTCGTGCATACGGTTTATAGTAGCCTTTAAACGTGACTATGTATTCATTTTTTACAATGTCAGTAGAAAAATCTATCTTCAGTTTTTCCATATTCCAACCACAAGAATAACATAAATTAGATGCATCATGACATTGAGGAAAGGCAGTCGAATCAGTGGGAACGTTATCTCCAAAAATCTTAGAGTTTTCTTTAGTTTCTATTGTTCCATTGATTGAAACCACTGACAGCATGTAAATAAACCATATGTAGGACTTCATACTATTAGTATCAACTAAAAATAAAAGAATTATTTTTAATCTCATCTTCAATAAATTATACAATATTGTGAATTTACCTACGTCAATATTAATATTATCTCCACATTTTCATAACCTTATATGTTTACTAGATAATTCTTTTCTCTTCTTTTATAGACCATTTTGACTCACTATATATTATTTGCTTCTTTTGTGAAGCAATAAATAGGAAACAATAATCATTGGATATTACAGATTCCAATAACTACAAAGATTAACCCATGCTTGCATGTTAATCGTTAATCTTTCAAATTGGATGATGTTTGCGATTAGGTTACTTTTTGTCGTTGGTGCGGTCTGGGAGCTTAATTTAAAGCCATGTAATAAGTCATTAATAAAAATAAATACGCCAGATCAGATAATGCTCGCTTGAGTAATTCGAGTTATTATTTTTCCCTGGTTTTTCTTACATTTCAGTCGATAATGAAGTTTAAGCAAATCAGTTTTTTATGCTGGTGCCATTTATATTTTTATACACACTTTGCAGCTGTTCCAAGTGTTCCAACTGGTTCCAATCCAACATTTCCGACTTCCAGGCGCAACGCTAGGTTAAGTTAAACCCAGTTAAACCTGAATCCTGAAAAGCTACTTGCTCTGGACTCTGGAGTAGTCTGGAGCTATGTAGTACATATACACGTTCAATTCAATCACTTCAATCATTTCAATCCAGTTCAATTCAATCGGTGGTTAAATGTCAAGATCTCTTTTTAAGTTTGAACAACTTTGATCGTTTTTATAGAATTTAAAAATTCAAAGACCAAAGTAATGGATAATAAAAAAATGTTTTTCAACTGCTTTAGTAATTAAACTTTTTAGAGGGAGAGTGTATGAAAACCATTGTAAGAATTAGAAAATATAAATAGATTTGTTCGTTTTAGGTTGTACGTTTGTAAATTAGGTACGTTTAATTTTTTATTTCGGGTAGACTGACACCGTAACAATTATAGCAGGTGCAGAAAGTGTAGAAGGGGTACAAACTAAAACGAATAAATCTAATATTTAAAAAACTGTCATTTGATCAATTTCTAAAATTTATGAGAGCTGTGTCAACCCAAGGGTGGATGAGACTGTCGTAATAAAAAGCGAGGCAATAGGTCACTATTGTCAATGTATATAATAATTAAAATTTTTAAGCAATTTTGTGCGCAGTAGCGTGGCTCGACCACACCTGTAAGGTAGGAATACATTCATTTCTTTTTTTTGTCATATTTTTAATCTTAAACTGAATTAAACTATAAAAAATAGTGGTGCATACGTTATAATAAATTTTTGTTTAAAAAAATAATAGTTATATATAAACATCGGTAGGCACTTTGTATTTTTAGTCATTAAGCCAATTTTCATTGTTTGTATTTATGTATACTTTCTGCATTTTTCACAAAAACTGTATATTGTATGTTATATGAAGTATACATTTTTAATGAAAATTGCAGAAAAAGTCAGAAGCTGTAAACAACAAAAACCCATTGTTAGCAATTTTAATGGAGAAAATGGAAGAAGAAAATTCAACTGAAGAAACAGGAAGCTTAAAGAAAGAAAATATAATCAGTTGTGATTTAATGATGACTAATAAAACTGGTATTATAGCACCAGTAATTATTGAAGAGATAGATGGAAATGAGACAGATGTAGATTTTAATGAATTTGTTGAGGCAGAAGCATTGAAAATGACTGACATATCAAACTATTTGCATTATGATCCAAGTACTTCTTCAACTTTGAATGATATTGAAGAACAAGAATGCTTAAGATGGCAAATAGAGGAAGATAAATTAACAAAGCAATTTTTAAATGGCGAAATAGAATTTTGTGAATATTCTCTTAGAATGGACAAAGATACGGATTTAGAAGTAACTGATTCAGAATTTATGAGGTACAAAAATCAATTTCATTCGAGCAATCTGTGTAATGTATGCTGAGCTCTTAACTAAATTTCAGAAGGGATGGATCTAATGAACAAATTGCTCGTCAAAGAAGTAGTCTGAAAAAATCACAGAGGGCAAGTAATATCTATAAACAGAAAAGAAAGAGGCGTACACTACCTCCTGCATTACAGGGTCTTATGGGGGAAGCAAATTTAAGATTTGCAAGAGGTGATATTGATTTAGCAACAAAAATTTGCATGGAAATTATTAGGCAAGTCTTCTCTCATCTGTTTATCTATTTCATCATAGAGCAACTATTTTCAATTTTTAAATTTTCATAGGCAAGTGCCCAGTGCACCTGAGCCATATCACACTTTGGCTATGATTTATGAAAATGATCAACCAGAAAAGGCATTACAAGTGGCTTTAATTGCTGCTCATCTCAGTCCAAAAGATGCTGATCAATGGGCTAGATTGGCAAATTTATCTTTGGAAAGCGGTAATGTTAAACAAGCTATTGCATGCTATTCCAAAGCTATTCAAGCTAGTCCAAAGGACATAAATCTTTATGAATTAAGAGCACAGCTTCAAGAACAAAATGGTGACAGAAGAGCATTTTTAAGAGGATATAGTAAATTGGTTACACAGTTGGAGCCTGAAGATGGAGAGTATATAGTAAAGTGTGCTAAAATGTTGGCAAAACGATACATGCAAGAAAATAATAATGAGCAGGCACTGGATGCAATGGAAAATATATTCACTAAAGCTTTGAATCTAATAACCTTAGAAGAAGTTAACATAATGACAGAATTACTTATTGCGCTCAAAAATTTTCAAAGATGTCTGGATATTTTAACTAAATATACTAGTATCTGGGTAAAATTTGAAGCTAATCACCTAGAAGACAATGCACTCAAAGAAAAACAACTGTCTGACACAATTTATAAAATTAAATCATGTGACATACCAGAGGATGTAGTTGTAGATTTAAAAGCTAAATTTTTGATAGTATTAATAGAATTGAATGAAATTGATAAGGCAAAGAACTTATTACCAAAATTATACACTAAGGAGAATCCTGAAATTTCCGGCGATCTCTTTTTAGACGTCGCCGAGGCATTGATGGAAAAAAATGAGTTTAAACAGGCCTTGTTGCTTTTAGATCCTTTGGTTAAAAGTACCAATTATAGTTTAGCCGCAGTCTGGCTTAGGCACGCAGAATGCTGGGCTGGCTGTAAAGATACCAAAAAAGCAATAGCATCGTATGAAGTTGTTAGGGAATTATCTCCCCAGCATTTAGGGGCACGATTATCCTTGGCTAAGCTCTATAAAAGCAAAAATCAATTCAACAAAGCAATAGAAGTATTAAAACAGGATCCTCAGTGTGATACTCTGGATCCTGAAGTTATCTACAAAAGAACCTTGTTATTGTTAAAAGTTAGAAGATACTCAGAGTATTTCAAGTCAGGGATGCTGCTTTTTTCTCGGCACTGTGCGACTATTAGGTCAAAAGCAGAGCTTAATACTATTGTTCGAGCAACTGGAGTTCGTCAACGCTTGGAAGCTCTACAACTTCAAAGATTATCGTGTGGAGAAAAAATAGAGGATGAAAACGCACCAACTTTCCTCAACAGCGCCGAGCCCAGCGAGAGTAAAGAATTTTCCTTGTTTTTGCAAATGGGCAAATTGGCATATAAATTAAAAAAATTTGGGTTACTTCAAAGGATCTGTTTTAGCGCATTGACCTCAAAGAAATTTGAGAAAAAAAATTCTTACATAATGTTTCTTTGCTTAATAGCATGTATTTATAACAATGACTCATTTTATGGGTATAATATTGTACGAGAGTTGGTAAGAGTCTGTCAAAGATCAAACTCTTGGAATCTATTGAATATTATAATTCAAAAAGCCGAAGATTCTAGGCATAATAGATTTATAATGAGAATTTTAGGGAGAGAAGATGTCTTTTCTTACATGCACATTATGCATGCAAACAATTGTCTTGTCTCTGGAACTTACAAATATGCCCTGAATGATTACATATCTCTGTTCAGAGTTAGTCCAAGTGCATTATTATCCATACTTATTGCTGTCACTTTATTACAAATGGCATGTCAGAAGCTGGCTTCGAAAAAGAATCAATTGGTTGTTCAAGGTATACAATTTTATGAAATTTCGATTGGAGAATAAAAAATTTTTTATTTAATTATTTTCTTATTTTAGCAATGGCATTTTTGAAAAAATATTCTCAGCTTCGTGGGAAAGGAGGCAAACAAGAGGTCTATTACAATTCTGCAAGATTATTTCATCAGATTGGCCTATTACCAACTGCTATTCACTACTATAAATTAGTTTTAGAAAACGATCTGGAAGAAGTGGTTCTTCAGAATGCGAATCTGTTAGATTTAAGACGAGAGGCCGCATTTAATTTGCATCTTATTTATTTACACTCTGATAATGTCCTTTTAGCTAGATCGTATCTGGATAAATATATTACTGTTTAGAGTTTATTCTTTATTTTTTTTATAATATAAGAATGCCAATATTTAAATACATAAGAGGCACATGTAAATATTAATATGTATTTTTTGTCAAACAAATTTTCCTTCTTTTTACTCATATTCTCTTTGCTATTATTTGACTGCTAGAAAACAAAATGACAACGTCCTTATCGAGAGAAATTAAATTCGTCACGTTATGCCAAACATTCGAGAAAGTAATAAAATCACGATCTAATGATGAGAAAATTAATATCTTACAAATATTCATTAATCACTGTAGAAATATTGGGAAATCGATTGAAAAGAGAGCATCGGATGCCGTATGTACTTTGAAGCTTACTTACCATCGTATAAATTATTTTTATATTATACCATTGATGCTTTTTAGGATCTTTCTCTGTATCCATTAATGCGATTAATCTTACCAAGCTTTGAGCGCGAGAGGAGCTCTTTAAAACTGAAGGAAAAATCTCTAGCAAACATTTATATACGTGTATTTTATTTAGATAAAAAAAAAAAGGATGCTCAACAATTACTAAAATACAAGTATAACTACTTCTTCTATAAATAAAATTAAAAGATTATGAACATTTCTTAATTAAAAATCATTTTGCAGGGTTTCCAATTCAGAAGATATGGCAGCAACTGACTTTGCTGGTAGAGTTTAT
Organism: Prorops nasuta; assembly: GCF_024137725.1. NCBI lineage: Eukaryota > Metazoa > Arthropoda > Insecta > Hymenoptera > Bethylidae > Prorops > Prorops nasuta. Next base: position 7,625,172 of record NW_027116802.1, on the reverse strand, counting down.
CATATTTCTCGGAACAGACTATTAAATGATGAAAGCTCATTTACTATAGAGCGAATAAATAAATTTCTCGATGATGTTTCACAGGGTAATATGAAAGATCGTCGAAAAGATGAGTTGTTTAAAGAGTTAGTAGAAGAGTTGAGCGCGCTTGAATTAAAGTGGCTAACTCGCATTATTCTTAAAGATTTAAAGCTTGGAATAAAGAAGAAAAAGATATTAGAAGGTTTGCTATAACATTTTTTTAAAATTGTGTAGTCATAATTTGTATATCTTATATTGCTTCCTTAAATTCTTAGTTTACCATCCTGATGCTGCGGCTTATTACAATGGAATGTCAGATTTGTATCAAATTTGTGAAAGATTAAAAAATCCTCGAATAAAAATGCAAAGTCAAATACAAATTTTTTATCATTTTAAACCGATGCTTTTAGAGATGTGCAGTATTGAAAATATCGCTAAGCTCTTTCTCCAAAACGAGCAGTATTTTGTGCAAACTAAATTTGATGGTGAAAGATCACAGATTCATATGAAAGATGGGGTCTTCAAGTATTTTACAAGACAAGGGTTTGATATCACGAATAATTCGAGTTATGGTGAAAGAAATTCATCAGGTAAAAAACAATTTGGAACGAAAAAATAATAGATAATGATTAAATTCTATAATAATTCTAGGAGGCTTCCTTACAATTGAAATATCTCGATTACTACATCCTGATTGTAAATCATTGATCATGGATGGGGAGCTAATGGGCTGGCATAAAGAAAAGAGGAAGTTTGGTTCTAAAGGCCAAAATTTTGATGTAAAAAAATTGTCCAGTAATAGTCGTCACCAACCTTGCTTCGTGGCTTATGACCTTATTTTATATAACGATGAGGTATTGATCAATGACCCTTACGAGCATCGCTTGAATTTATTACAAACCATTTTCTCTGAAAAAGAAGGTGTTTTAGTTAATTGCAAGTCGATCAAAATAGATAAATGGTAAATAAAAATGAAACAATTGACTGTTGAGTAAAGAAAATAACATTACTTTGCAACATTACAGCGATGAATTGTTAACAAATTTTCAAAAGAGTATCGACGACAATGAAGAAGGTATTGTCGTGAAGAAAGTTAATTTTAACTACAAGCCTAATGTTCGCGATGGGGGTGGATGCTACAAAATCAAAGCAGAGGTATGATACTCTCTTAAATACTATATAATGTATAAATTATGCTTTTATTAAAAATGTAGAAACTGATTTATACACTTTTCAGTACTCTGGCGACTTAGTTAATGATTTAGATTTAATCGTGCTTGGTGGATATTACGGTGAAGGTAGGCACACTGGGTTGATTAACAGCTTTTTAATGGGTATAGTTAACAATGTTGGAACAGCACAGCAGCCATCCAAATTTAAAGCTGTGGTGTCTGTAAGCACCGGTCTTAGTAATGAAGATATTAAGCAATTGCAATCAATGTTTGTCCAGCATGGGTCCAATGCATGCCCACGTATGGTTCAAGGGCCTAAAGTAAATATCTTCCCTTTTCACTCATTAAAATTGTTTATGTCACCTGTATTATTACCTTTTTTTAGTTCGAGCCTCCTGATTTATGGATTCCACCAGAAAAATCCATAATCCTTACGCTACGAGCTTCCGAAATGTTAAGATCTGCCATGTATCCAACAGGATACAGTCTTCGTTTCCCACGAGTCTTGAAAATTAGACGAGACAAACCCTGGTACGGTGCTTGCAGCGAGACTGAATTTTTTTCATTGATTAAGGTAGAAACCTATATTTTTTGTTTCTGTAATTTAACTAGGTACTTAATTGGAAACAATACTGATCTACAATAATTGCAGGACAAGGGGCCGATACAAAAATTAACAAAAAAGCGGACAGCTAGGACCGAGATTAAAGTAGAAGATGCTCAAGTCTTGAAATTTCCCCGTTTAAGAGGCTCGACAATTTTGCGAACCGCTGGAAAATATATTGATGCAAAATTGCAGCAAAATGAAGTTAAACCAATAAGCAGACTTTTGGAGGGAAAGGAAATTTGTGTTATAATTGGTAATAACGAGTATCCTAAAGAGAAAATAGAGGAAGTTTTGCTGCAACACAGAGCTAAGGTTGTCCAGAATCCAGGAAAGAGTACTTTCTGCGTGATTGTGGCAAATCCAAGGGTTATAAGTGCTAAAAATTTAATAAAAAGTGGAAATTACAATGTGGTTAATTTTGATTGGTTCAAACGTGTGACTAACAAGAAAAATTGGGGTAAATTAGAACCATTTTATCCTTGGGATTTTTTATCCGTACGCAACGATACGAAATCGGATCTTGATAACATATTTGATAAGTTCCACGACAATTACACGGTTAATGCGGATGAAGAGTCTCTTAAACGGTCGATGAAAAGAGCCCATGAAATGGTAAATCCATAAAATAAAAAATAAAAGCGTACAATTTATTGAAACCTTTATTCTGTTTTAGACCTCACATATGAAAATTAAACAAAAGGCAATTAAAGAAGTGGACCAGATGGTATTTCGAGGATTGCCTTCATTTTCTTTGTTCAGAGATATCGTTGGATATTTTCGTGACCCTCATGATATATCCAAGCTGGAGTTTCAATTTCTCGCAGGACGAATTAGTGAAGAATTGGATGGAAGTGTAACCTATATATTTGTAAATACGGACGTTTCTAACACTGAGATAGATGAGAGCACGGACGTAGAAAATCAGCAGCTAATGCTGATACCAATTGTAGATAACAAATGGATTTCCAAATGTTTTCAACGTAAAGAATTTCTTGCGACTAAAGATTATTTCCTTAACTAAAATCATATATTTATTGTACGTTTGAAATGATTCACTGAAGTGTATTGCAAATGGGGCGTATTTAAATTATTATTATCATAATGTTGCCGAGAGAAATAAAATCGACAGATTTGGTTATGCTGTTGAATAATTCTATTTTTATTACAGTATATAAGTGTGCTCGAATTCAGTGCATGGCGCATCGTAACAAACTGAGGTCTCTGTTTGCCTGATATTCTTAAGGATTGGCTTGAGCTGGTTGAGTGACAGATAGACAGCCAGGTCGTTTAACATCTTCTTACTTCGAAATACTTATTCTCGACTTGACTCAGACTCTCGCACGATTTATTTGATTTTCGCGAAACCCATGCGCAAAATGCGAATCGCCAGCCACAGCTGCAACGTTTTGCTCACAAAGCCGGCCTTTCACAGGAATTTCCATGATAAAACGCAATATACAACAACAAAAGTACCAAACCGAATCAATCATACATCGTTTCTCAAATAGATTTTTATACGACGGGATGTAAAAAATCTAAGACAATTTCACGTAAAGCTTTAATAAGTAGCAACCGGTTTATCAGGAAAAAAAAAATCAGATTTGAGTGACGCGAGTGTCCGGACCAGATCTACTTATAGATACTTCACCTAGAGATGAGACGCGTATTAATTGAGTTTCGGCTTTTCCAAGCGCAAGTCTCAAGCTTTGCGGTCCAATTTATTCATAGAGGCTGTCCCGCTGACTGAACGACTACCAATTATATGTACTCGTTACTCTTGTCGAACAAGCTGCGCCAGCACTTTGCAAAATATATCCACGAAAATGCGCTAAATTTATTCCCAAATTAACCAAGATAAATTATAGTTTTTGCCTCCTCTTAAATTATTCATTTGCACATTCGCCCAGAAAAATAGAATCCGCTGTCTGTTGATACTTTTTCCTGTAGGTATTGTATATCATTAATTAAATAATAATCAAATTGTCATTATAAAGATGAAATTATGTAAATGAGAAATTTTGCAATTCCATTAGGAAAAATAAATTTGTCTCTACTTTAGATTAAAATCAATACCAAATATATTATTTTCACTCTAAAGTAATTTAAGATACACTGTAAAGGTATAATTTCATAAGAGATGAGAAGAGCAAAATAACAATGAATATTCATCTGCAGCTATAAACGCGGGGTATCTGTTTAAAAATGGCCAGATAAATGTCACAAAACTGGCTAAACCAACAAGAAAATTTCATCAGAGATATTTATATATGACTTCACAAAAAACCAAATATAATGAAAAACAATGAATTGTGATGCCATTTCTGAGCTATGGAGGTCATTTTCAATTTTTTAAATTTATGAAATATTTTGATTTAAAATTATATATGGATGTAGGTTTGGCCGGAATAATGTGCACGACCGCTACGCATTCCTATATACCTGTATTTGCTCAACCTATATGACTCTAATAAAAATTTCTTGTGCCTTTAGTTAGTTTTGATAATTTATCAGCCCACCTTCGTAAAACTGTTTTACTTCACGACAATTCTACTAATCAAATTACACTCTCCATTTACGAGAGTAGCACAAACACTTGTATAAGCCTCTGTTTAAATATTAAAAGGTAAAAGTTTCATCAGGCTTTTGAACATTTTAACCTATATGGCGCCACCGGCTACATTGAAAGTTATTTCAAATTAATTATTTTATAATGGAATTTCTACAAAATTTCTCAACACTTTCGAGTTGTCGTCAATTAAAGACAAATGATTGCTCACGGAATGTTTCGTCGACATCCACAACTGTAAATCTTTTTAAGATTCCTGAAACGAATACATAATTTTGAAAATTTTTAAATAAATTATCTATTGAATAGAGTAGTAGTACAAGACAGGACTTACCCTTCATTGCACCTACATCTATCCGGGCGTCTAAACATTGATGTGTATAAAAAGTATAAATATCAAATTAATTTTTGATAAAAGAAAATTGTATTTATAGCCAAATCTCACTTAGAATTATGGTCTCGCATTGCTTCTCTCATTCTTGGTAAACACAGGCAGCAGTACTCCCTTCGAAAAAAAGGTCATAAAAAAGAAATGAACTCTTAACCCTAACCCTGAACGGACCCTAAACTTACTTCTCTTTTAGCAATCCAGAATAAATAAACATCATCCCGGCAAATCCAACTAAAAATTTTCCGAGGTACCAGAAACAATCGGTTGTGCAATGTTGCATAATAATTGATTATTCTTGCAATTTAATTATATCCCAATGAAACTGTAAAACCAAAATAACAATTTGGTTAATGGCAGGAAAAACAAACCAGACTAGACACACGAAAATGGATCATCGATATTCGAGTGAGGGATGTCAGATATCAGCAGACGACATCACGACAGCAGGCAACAGCAACCAAAAACTTAGTAGAGGGGGTTGCATGAACACACTACCAACCTACAGGCTACATCTACACGACATTCTATTGTGTTGGTTGCCGTTGTCTGATTCGAAGTGATTTTTGACCATCTTAACAGGATCCCTCACGCCTACTTTATCGACAGTTCAAGTCAATAAACAATTAGTTTAATAAAATTCAAATGCGAAGCAAATTGAACAATCGTGCCTTTGTAGACAATGTGCCAGTCCTAACGAGTCAAACGAACTTAAAATCACTCAAATTAGTTGAAAAATAACGCTGTACCATTGTGCTGCATTCTTGAAGAGAGGTTACTTTTGGTTATTTCCACTTCAAGAACGTGGGACAGTGGTACAGCGTTATTCTTCATCCGATTTGAGTTTTTTTAAGCTCGATTGACTCGTTAGAATTGGCACCTTGTCATAAAGAAGCCCGTTTTTGCAATTTACTTCGCATTTGACTTTTATTAAACGAATTGTTTATTGACTTGTACTGTCGGTGAAGCTCGCGTGAGGGATCCCGTTAATAACGAGCCAAGAATTATATCGTTCCTCTACTTCAACTACTCGAGAAGTAGCATCGCTCTCTATGAGACGATCGGACGCAAACATATGAACAGAGTAGGAGTTGGTTGATATATACAACCACGGGACTATGTTGAATGACCTGTCAACGTATTTTCTTTTTTGACAACGCACGAACTATACCGAGACCAATCTCTCTGACGCGTAGATGAAAAAACCAACGAGAAGCCGTAAATGATAGAATTTAGGATGCCAAGAAAATTCCTCGATGTGTTTGTCGTGTAGTTCTTTTCAAATATCATTTATTACGCAAAAACTTAATCCGAACATAAATATAACTTTGAATATTACTATAGGAGTTACTTGTAATCTTCGCAAGGATTAATTTTAAAATTGACATGGATTTTCGAGCCAAGCCACAGGATGTAACGTTTGTACGATATGCGATTGAATAAAAATATTCGTATAATGCTCTTTTTCTCAAATTTAACGTGAAGCGTAAGAGAAACAATCGCCAGGCCCAAAGAACCAGCTGCAGCCACATGGTATTTTCTTCTGTGAACTTACTTTAAGAGCTCGTTAATACGATCCTCTTGTATGTTGCCAACGCGAAGTTAATATTAGTTTAAAGTGTGTTTTCATAAGTTGCTTGCGCTGTCACGAACTTCCTGCGGATTTGTGTGTTGATCTGAAATATTCAGCAGGCTAATGTCATCATCCGCTCCTATTGTTGCTTTTTAGAGGTAATGCATCTCTTGAGTCAACAGTATAAATGTCATATATGTGTTATACTGCGTATGTATGTGCATTAACGTTAACGATTGATTGAAATATGTCACTGTGTTAGATGAAGCTCCTAAAAAGCCTGAAGAGTCGATTTAATGCTGAAAAGATGCGTGACATAAAAATAAGAGTTCCGGGGTGTAATACACGGCTTCGCGCGTGTTTAAGTATACACGTGTCAGATGTCAAAGCATCCGAAACAGAATATGGTAATCAAAGAAGTCATCCGTTTAACGAAGAGTTTTTCTGTTTTTCCTACAGCATACGAGCGTGCGTTATCCACAGCGAAGTTGATGGTTCATTGGTTCATGGTAGGAAAGCGGCGGAGTTTGCCGCTTCTTGGAGCCAATAGCAGCATCTCTGCGGCCTAAAAATATATCTTAAATTGATGGGAGGAGACGAGATGATACCTCCTACGTTTAGAAAGGATGATTTTGCTTCATCTTAGTCGTCTTAGTATTAAAGCAGTAGCTCGTAGGAAAGGATAAACACCGTGCCTTAACTTTCGTTAATCTATCACTGTAAAAAAATGAAAAATTATAACTTTTTTTATAAGACTCTGGAGTTAATATATGTAAATTAAAAATTCAATCAAAGTTCTTGAATTAAAATGAAATATTAATAGTAAAGTGGAAAAGCGACTTTACGGACGTATTTTATAATGAAGACGAGTGGGTCGAAAGAATGTAGTTTGAATGGAGCGGAAAAGCGCCTTCGAAGTCCAAAATGTGCTAGGTGTCGCAATCATGGGGTGATTTCGGGCCTCAAGGGACACAAGAGATCCTGCACGTGGAAGGATTGCCACTGTCCTTCCTGTTTGCTGGTTGTTGAACGACAGCGGGTCATGGCAGCTCAAGTGGCTTTAAGGAGACAACAACAGGCGTGCGAAAGCTATTCGAATAAACTTTTGCATTGTTCTGATGACGAAAGGAATATTCATCAGGATAACAAATATTGTCAAAGAAAATCACAGAGGAGAGGGGCCCAAAGGAATTTACGGCATCGACTTCATTTCACTCAAACAAGCATCAGTGTTACTCAAGATTTTTATGGATTAGGTTCCTTGAATACTTTGCCCTCTAGTAAGTGTATTAATCAACACTCTTACCATCTCTCTATTTCATTAAATACATTTAACTTCTTGTTTGTATAAATTTGTTAAATTATTTGCTTTGACTTCTAACAAGAAATATTGTAAATCAACGCCATATGACATCAGTTGTCTATCTATCTCTTGTGTTAGAAAAATTGCACAATTACTTATTCGAATTTCTTCTGTCCAGTTTTAATTCAATTTTAAAATGTTTGTTTTAGTTTCACCTTCCGCTCATTTGTTCGGTCCCCTACCGCCTTTTGGACAGGACCAGACAAACGTAGAAGCTGCGGAAGTACACGTTTTCCGCGCTGCTCAGCCTAGTTACGAATTATTTGGCACATCGGAAATTCCGGTAGGCAAACAAAATCTTTCTTCCATTGTACCTCCTCAACATCAACAACGCTTCATCCCGACTACGGTTGATACTAAAAGGAAATCTGCAATTTCTTTTAACATTGATTCGATAATAGGCTCCAAGTGATATTATTCATCTGAAATAATTTATGTGAATTAATCTTTAAGTACAATAATAATTCAAATATAGTCAATATTTTAGATACTTCATATAATTTATGTAAATTGATTATATACAATAAGTCCATTGTAACTTTATAACTGTAAAATAAATAATTTTTAAATTAAGAAGTAGAGTATAAAATTTTCTATTGCACACACGTTTTAACGGTATCATAAAATTACTTAGAACAATAACAACTTCTTAATACAATTAAGGTTTATTCTCTATCATATACTGCACTAATAAATTAACTAGTATTATTTCAACACTATTTCTCGCTTTCCAATATTTTCACGCATTGCTTCATGTATGAATTCATCTCGGAAAAATCCGACAAAGTTTTATGAATAATTTCGTACAAAATACTTGGCCATTTTTCATCGAGGATTTGTAATTTTTCAATTGCATCTGTGGTGAGATTGATCAGACTCGACAGGTAAACTTTACCTTTGTGTCTTGAAATAAGATCATCCTGCAAAAAATTGTAATTTTCTTATCCTGACCAAATTTTAATTTCAAGTAGATAAAGAAATCAAGCGAACGTTTACTTGTGTTATACTTCCTTTTCTCCATTGCAAAGCTTCCTTAGCAACCACGCTACGAAGAGCAGGATCACAGTTAAACAAAAACTGTTTGGCAGTAAGTTGATCCCCGTTTTGTTTCTGCATTTTTTCTAAATGTAATCTTTGCAATAATGGCTGCAGCAAAGATTCTGGCAATGAACACATTACGATATCAATTAAACCCGCGTACTCTTGATTCGCTAGCTCAACTTCGTCCAAAGTAATCTAAAGATTCGTTTGACAGATTAACAAATAACCCATATGAAATTTCTCAACAAATATAAATTTACCTCTTTCCCATTGATAATTTTCAAACCCCAATGCGCCAAACGGAAAATAGCATAATTTTTCCAATCTTTAGATACAATAGGGTTTCCTTCCACTTCTATTTGAATGCTAGTTAATCCTTGTGTCTCGGCCAGGGCATTCAACTGTCCTAAATGGATGATATTTGTTTCTTTAAAAACAAAATGCTCGATATTTGGGAATCTGTACTTTAATTTTCCTAAGATTAAAGCTATGCTGTTGAACTGTGCATAATAAAATTTAACAACGTTCACGTCTTCTGATTTAACGGGATCCCAATTTTTATCGATGAAGCGGAGAGCACCTTGACCGAACACGTTTAAACACCGTCCTACGATCTCTATTAAGTAATCACCACCTAAAAAAGGAATCAAACTTTATTAAATTTGCCGATGAATTATTATCAATATTATTTGTATATTCAGATTTAGATAAGATGTTTATCAAACCTTGTTCGCGTTCCTTTGGTGGATTTGGTTGAGGAGTTGAATTTGAAGATGAAACTGTCCTATATTTAACCCTAGCTGTGGCTGCTCTATTAATTTTATAATAAATTAGTTTTTTGGGTTGTGCACTTTTCACCCTATTTTTTTCTTTCATTTGGACTTTGTGACCAAAATTTTTCATTACGCACAAATGACTAGAATCACTACGATTCGACTTACAGCTATCCAAACTACTCGCTTTCGAGCTGGAAGAATAATATTCCGAACTACTATTGTGAGCTTTAAAAAAAAACTGTAATTTCCCATTTTCTTGATTTTGTTTCTTATTTTTAGTATTAGTATTCGACGTAGTATTGCATACACTTAACGATTGTGATTTGCACACAACTTCTTCTTTTAATAAATTAGAAAAGGCGATATTATTCTTCTGAAAAAGTTTATCAGACTCAAACGAAGAGGGATTAGTACTTAATAAATGGTGGCGCAAGCTACTTTTCAAGCTCCCATGGCTCTCTGAACTTTCATAATCGCTATTTGTTGAACTTTCAGCAGGATTTAATTCTTCATTACTGTCGTTTCTCAAAGAATTCTTGCTAGTTTTGCAGGTTAAATTATCAATGATCGAGCCGACAATAGGTGGTAGCTTAAATTCTAAAGGATATACTTTCAAATCGTTCTCGAGCCGGCATAAGTTACCACTAGAATTACTTCTTTTCTTTATAGTAATTTGCTTTGATTCAATGTTCTCGTTTATGGATGTTAAGCTCCCGAAAGCTTTTGATTTTACCTTTTCATTCAAGCCTTTAGTACTGTTAAATTTGCCATGGTCTTTTTTTTTTTCATTTTTCTCATCATTCAGTGAATTTTCATCTTTGTTAATGGATCTACTGCTATTAGACGTTCTGGAATAGTCCCAAGTAGTTTTAGCATTCGATATGACTTCTTCCCGTCGTACGTTCGTGCATATCTGGGTGCTTAGATCTAGGAAAGCAGAATTGGATTGTTCTTTTGTGTTTCTCCAAGCCGTCGCCGATCTCCGGGTCTGCTCGTTTATTTGCATCGCAGACAAAATTTGAAGATTTGGCAAATATGAGACGAGGAACGAAATGTATTCATTGTTCAACGTAATTGGATTTCCATCTATTGTCATCTCTTTAATATGCAATGCCTTTACTAAGCTACCAATATCTTCAATTCTGAAATAAATTAATTACTGATTGTTTGAATCATTTTATTGAAAATTTAGTAATTTACTGTCACTAATCAAAAATACCTTTTAATATCATTATTGCTAAGATATAATTTTTGCAATAGGGGTGTTTTTCCAAATCCTAATAATTTTTTTATTTTATTACGTCTCAGATTTAACTCCTGTAGTGAGGACAAACCATCAAAATCATTATTTCCTATTGTTTTAATATTGTTGCCAGCCAAATTAAGTACTTTTAAACATATCAAATCTCCTAGGCCAGAGATCTGTACAATTTGATTCCCATGCAGATCAAGTACTTCTAATTTTGAAAGTTGTTTCAATCCCTCAATTTTTCTAATTCTATTTTTACCTATTAATAATACCCGCAAGTTTTCCAGAGACTGTAAGCTGCAAATTTTTTCTATCTGATTGTCATATAAATCAAGGAATACAAGTTTAAGTAGTTGGGTAAGGTATGCATCTTCAACTTTAGTTAGTAAATTATGCTGCAGAGAGAGTAATCTCAATTTGGTTTCTCCAATAATATTGGGAAATGTTGTGAGACCTCTTCTATCCAAACATATTCTGTCAGGATTCTTCTCACGTTCTGCAGGCGGTCTTGTTGCAATAACTGTCCTACCCTCTCCTGTCCATTGCAAGTCAACAATGTCACAACCATCAACATCAACATTTTCAATATTCGAAGATGATCCTAGTGAACTATAGAGAAGTTTTAGGAGAATAATTTTTTTTTCTTAATTTTTGGAAGAGAAGTTAAAAGTTAGATACCTAAGACAATTATAAGTACGTTTTAGTTTGGGTGGAACAGGGACTCCAGGTAAAATAGGTAAAGCAGGGGCAATCGTTAAAAACTTAATCTCTTCTTGAGCTTCTCTCTCTGGTGCTGCTTTTCCCTTTACAGCAAGTACATTGTTTTTTGTCTGTAATGTAAGAAAATAATTTTATATAAAGATATAAATATTTTTTCTTTCCCATTTTTCACTTATTATGAGATAAAATTTAATATATACCCGTACGGAGGTTGTTTTGCTTACTGGCATTACGTAATCATAATAAATTATGAAAATTTTGCTAATATAAGATTAATTATTAAAATGTAATAAATTAGCTTTCATCAATTTTGTTTTGACTTGACACTATTTGGTCTATTTGTCAGAACGACAGCAGCGCGAGGTAAATAAAGCATTTTTGCTTCAAACTAATTTAACAATTAAGCATATAAGATAAAGTAGAACACTACTCTGTTGGATACGTAGGGAATCTTCGTACTTTCAAAAGATTACTTCATTCTTGATGGGAAGGGTGGAGGGGGCCGAGGGGGTTCGGTTACCATGCACTGTATGGATAATAAAGACTGTCGTCTGCCAGATAAAAATGACTCATGCCATGATCATAAAATAATCTTTTTAATTTCGTAATCAGGGACGGCAACACTTTACCACCCATTACCGCAACTTTTTGACTATAGGGTTGGCAGCACTGAGAGCACAAAGAGTGTTATTCAAGATGGGATCCATTCCACTGTATTTTAAAGGGCTTTCCACAACCACAACCAAATCGTATGACGCTGTCGGATGACGGGCGCAAGCGCGTTTCTGATGTTTCAGACCAATCTGACCAATCCAAAAGTGCGTATTTCACCCTACCGGCATCCCAGTTCCGACAGCGTCATACGACTTGGTTGTGAAAAGCCCTTAACGGGATCCCTCACGCGTGCTTTACCGACAGTACAAGTCAATAAACAATTCGTTTAATAAAATTCAAATGCGAAGCAAATTGCAAAAACGGGCTTCTTTATGACAAGGTGCCAATTCTAACGAGTCAATCGAGCTTAAAGAAACTCAAATCGGATGAAGAATAACGCTGTACCACTTTCCCGCGTTCTTAAAGTGGAAATAACCAAAAGTAACCTCTCTTCAAGAACGCGGCACAATGGTACAGCGTTATTTTTCAACTAATTTGAGTGTTTTTAAGTTCGTTTGACTCGTTAGGACTGGCACATTGTCCTACAAAGGCACGATTGTTCAATTTATCTCGCACTTGAATTATATTAACTTAATTGTTTATTGACTTGTACTGTCGGTAAAGCACGCGTGAGGGATCCCGTTAAGAGATTGTTCAACTATAAATTGAGAAATGTTCAAATTCACAATATAAACACCGCGCGCATTACGCATTGATGTTTTTCACGAATTTTTCACTTATTTCGCTGCATTTTGATTGATTATTGAATTAAAAACTATAAGAAAAGCACGAATATAGATCACAAACACACTGCACACACTGGGCACTGACGATATTTACGATTTTTGTACTTATTACACTGTATTTTAAGACATTATTTGATTATAAATTGATAAAAGTTCGAATACGGATCATAAACACACTGCGCGCGCACCACACATTAACTTTTTTCACGAATTTTTAATTTATTTCGCTTTATTTTGGGAGATTATTGATTTAAAAAATAAGAAAAGATGAATACAGATGACAAACACATTGCACACACTAGGCACTGACAATATTCAAGATTTTTCAAGTTATCACATTGTATTTTAAAAGATAATTCAATTATAAGTTGATAAAAGTTCGAAAACGGGTCAAAAGCACACCGCGCGCATCACGCACTGACGTTTTTCACGAATTTTGCAATTATTTCGCTGTATTTTGGGAGATTTTTGTATTTAGAATGGAGAGGAGCACGAACTTTGCTGAATTCGTTGAAGAAATGCGTGGAAAGTGCACCGTGGCGCGCGGTGTGCTTGTGACTCGTTTTCGAAGTTTTATCAACTTATAATTAAATTATCTTTTAAAATACAATGTGATGACTTGATAAATCTTGAATATTGTCAGTGCCTAGTGTGTGCAGTGTGTTTGTCCTGTGAATTCGAACTTTTCTCCATTCATAAGTAAATTATCTTCTAAAATACAATGTAATAATTCCAAAAATCGTGATTATCGTTAGTGCGTAGTGCGTGTGATGTGTTTGTATTGTATAAAGTTCAAAATATGTGGCTATTTAATACGATTGCATACAACGGGCCTCCGGCAAGTAACTTTTTGTATTTACTATTCTTTTTCGAAAATTTAACTTTTGCTATTGGAAAAATATATACTTGCCTAACATTTGGATTTCACCCATTTTTTTAATTGAAATATTTTATGTTACTATATTAATTATACTAGACGATTTATCTACTTGTCACCTTTTTTTAGAAGTGAAGCTTATTGTTTTTTGTGGGATATTTGTCATTACAGTTTGATCAAAATCAGTGTAATTGACACGCCTGAGTTATATATATTGTGCAATAGATTTCGTCTAATCGTCGAGACTGTATATATATATATATAGTAGCGGAAACTTTGAAATTGTTTTCATTCGTTTGAAAATGTATTTTTTGCATTAATGTTATACTACTCCCGATGTATGTGGGATTGGGATATTTAAAAATTCACAGAAATTTACAAAAACATTATTTTGTACATTATATGTATGACTTATTATTATAATTACTTAAAGTGGAACAATATTATTTATCGTTTCGGAAGCGGTGTGATTATTTCGTGATGGTATTTGATAATTTCATTGATCGTAAAGTTTGCATTTGTCTTTTTTACTTCGTTAGACAATTCTATTTTTCTTTGGTTTTCTAGGGTTTATTGTTTCAATTTCGCATTTTCTCTGGAGGAACGTAAATACATCCAAGATATGGCCAATCATCTCGTTTTTAATACATTCGATTATGCTCTCTATCAATTTTCGTTTCGTAACCTCCAGATAATCCTGATTTGCAGCGCCGCGCGTTGTTTGTCTATATGTATAAAATGGAACTAAATGAAACGTCAAGTTTAAATGGCAGGTATGCCACTTTTGTAGTATACTACAGCATAATTAAATCGAATAGAAACAATTACAGATTAGTATCTTTTACGCAATTAACTTTCTTTAATTTTCCCTTCAACATAAAGAAAGTTCGATAAAATTGCAGAGAATAGCTTTAATTATGTGAACGGTTATACTTTCTTAAAAATTCATTAAAATAAAAATACATGTCATTTAAAAAATTCAAGGTGATCTTCATATGTATTTTACACCTCACCCATAAGATTAAACCAATATCTCCATCTAATATATTTTTTCTAATAGTACTGCAAAAATGTTCTGAATAAATTTTATAAAAAATTATTAGTATTTTCATAAATATCATTATTTTCAGATTTTTCAGATGTGTTATTACATTAGAATATAATAATTAAAAGGTAAAATTGCATGGTAGATTTCGTAAGGTTTATAATAATGTTATAAAATAACGAAAAAAAAATAATTGTCAGCATTTATATACATACTCGTACATGATCTAATATATTTAATACAACTAATATGTTATATATAATTTCTTTTTATTGAAATTATAATATAAACTATAGTGGGGTACTAATTATTAATGAAGATTGTTTAAATTCTGGCAGTATAGTATGTTTCACTTTACGTAATACTTTTAAAAACCATAAAATATGAGAAGCTTGCGTGCATTATCTTGAAAGAAGAACAATAATGATATAAATATTACCTCCAATTAGAATTATTATACGTGAGGTTTTACCATGCGAAATAGGTCCAACGAAAGAGCATATAAACCGAAGCATGTAATTACAAATGGCTTTTTGCTGTTACTCAAGATCATTAAAACAACTTTTTGAACTTTCACCGAGCGATTGTACCACGAGCCGGCATAACTATAAAATGAACGTAATAATTAAAACCATTAATTGATTAAATTTAGCTTAACCTCAACTCACCATTGTTCGTTTAATTGATTACTCAAATCTGTCAAGAATTGTCCCAATAATGTAACGAAGAAAAAGAAAAAAAGCATGGTTATTAATTGAAATACAGCTCTAGTTTTAAAATTCTGAAACAATAATTGATTAAATAAAAATACAGAGTTAGCTATTTACTATATACCTTTGAAGTATAAAACATAAGAAAATATATACTATATTTTATATCTCTGTGATAAATTTTTACATAAAACTTTTTCAAGACCTCTTATTATATTGGCATTTAGAGAAGAGTCATTTGCGAAATTTTAATATTTTCCATAAATTCTTATCTAAACAAATGCTTTCCTACGTGCATTCTATGGAACGCTTTAAGTGATACACTCATTATATATATATATATATATATATATATATATATATATAGAGAGAGAGAGAGAGAGAGAAAACTGGATTACTTACATTCAGATTAGAAAGCTGATAAATGGTAGGAACAGATATAAATAGTGACATGACTAGTGCAAAACCGAAGATTGGCACCGAATATTTCTCGAACATTGATAGAAATCTGTATAAAAAGATGATCTGTCAATTAATCATAACGTCAATTATATTCATCAGGGAATGCTAAAAACATTCAATTAGCTCACTGTAAAGCTTGCAGGTGTCTCTTGATACACAGGCACAGAGAATGCATGTACATTTCGTTCAAATTACGCGTTTCACTATTTTCTTCCATTTTTTTAGGTACTGCATTTTCCAGTCGATACCTAAAATTGTTCAATTATTATAAAACTTCCTTTAATTCTTTCATAGACTCTATTAACCTTTCATTTCATTACAAACTGGTCACATTTTATTAAATATATATATATCAAAAATGTTCACTTTTTAATTCTCCTCAGAGCATTTGAAGGTATGAATTCATTTATTTCGGTAACTCTATAAACGGTATCAAATTTTTACAAATATCATATTTATGCACCAAAATATAGAAAATAACTTCAAAAAGGGCTGCTAAAAAATGTATATCTTTGACAGTTACGAATATAAATGAATTTTTACATCCACGTTCAAGGAGAATCAAAATGTAAATAGCCTGTAGAAGAAAACATTGGTTCGTTGAAAAAGCTTACCCTATTATTTCTATCATCCCAAAAATATGTAACATATGAGTAACCCACATACTGAAGGCTGATATGACAGAAGTGATCGAGGCTACCATGTTGATATTGACAAGGGACGCAAGAAACCAAAAGTACTTATCTTTATCCAACATGTAATCAAATTCGAACATGTAAAAATTTGGTCGAGTTTCATTTAGTGGAATAATGATATCCATAATCCTTGTGCACGTCATTGTTAGGAATATGTATGGTGGGGCCACGAAAAGGAAGGCAACTGTAGAAATAATGAATCCAATTGACAAATCAGGAAGATAAGTAAAGAAAAATAAAAGCAAATAATATTTGGAAGAAGAGTTATTTACACGTGCATAATTTCGTGATCGTTCTACTGATATCCGCGTATTTAGCTTTTATAGCTTCTTCCACCTCGTTCCTTTCGGAGCACCAATCCTCCTTCATCATATTCCAAATATTCTGCAGCTAGATAATTAAATTATCGCATTTAGACAAAATTTTAAGTATCTTATTCCTTTGTTTTGAAGAACGTACATTAGTGACTTGTCTCAATGCCACAAAGTAGGCCCACATAATGCCAAACATGCCTGTGAAACATGGCGACATGTCAATTAAAATATCGATGTCATAATTCGTGTTCACGCCGTTGATTATCTGGAAGAAGCAAAGGGTATCGAGATGGCCAATAGGTTGGAAAAGAGATGCAAGACTAGAGAGAGAGAGAGAGAGAACGAGAGAGCAAAGTAAAGAAATGGAAAGAAAAATGAAAATTAAGAACCTGAGAGATGAGACAAGTGAAAATGAAAAAATTGACAATGGCGATTCGAAAAAGCCTATTCTTGCGACTCTGAAAAGGCCACATGCCAACGAGATAGCACCACTGGTAATTTAATTTGTAATAATAATCAAACTGGGGATAATCCATGCTTGTTCGCGTCTCGTCAGTTACTGCGGTGAGGAGGGCCCAATAATTCACACTTTTCCCTATGCCTGGATGAATAATTTATCATATTATTTATTGAACCACGAACGCATTGAACTTCAAGAGAACCAAAACTTCCGTCAGAGATAATTACAGTATAGCTTGCCAGAATTGTCTAAAATAATGCAAATAAAGAGGAAAACGGTGTAAAAAGAGCGTCACTCCATTATAGGAGTCTTTAAAACTCGATGAATTAGAAATGAAGGCGTAGCGCGCGATTGCTCTCATATGAGACTTTTCCATTTAATCCTCTTTTTTTTCTTTATTTCAGTTTCCTTTATCCCCAATAGGTCTTCGTAAATAATACATGTTAATTCCAATGAATTATTTATTCTTAACGAGAAAAAGTATTTTTCTCAGTCGCCGGTAAAAAGTTAGAAGCTGGCATTGAACGTGTTCCATTTCAAATGGGAAATGAACTTGTACATATTTAAAATTCCACGAATTTTTTCCTGCAGCTATAGTGCTTCCATGCGATTTTCAATTTATTTTAGCCCTCGACTCTTCCTCGTATAGGTGATGGTTAAAAATACGATTATATAGTTTTCAATAGATTTATTATAATTTCAGTTACATTAAACATTAAACTATAAACGATGTAATATATTAAAAACTTGATATGTAAATACTGTAAAATAAAATTAGTCTCTCTTACAATAGTTTGAAATGATAGTATATACGTTGCTCTACGTTATACGAAAAAGTTTAAGTGCAGTATTGTAAAGTTTAGGAACTTTCATGGATACTTTGAACGTGATTTAATTGAAATAATTGCATTAATTATAATAATAAAAAAATGTAAGTAAAGGATTTTTAATACTTGTCACAATATCTACGACAATTCTTCCATACACGAATAAAAAATATATCATACTAAAATGATGGTCCCACATTTCACCTACTATGAACCAATGTATTCTTTTTCTCACACATTTATTTAAAGCAGAGTAGAACGTATGGTGAAAATTGAAACAAAAATTATTACTCTCTAGACCATAGAAACGTAAAATCTGGAAAAAATGATCTTATCCTAATTCTACAATCAGTTCATCTACATGTTCATTATGTACATTATAAAAAATACTGTAGCTGACTGTTAGAGTCTCGTGTTTATTATTTTAGGTATGATTTATATATACTACAAATTTTTATAATATTACGTGTATCTTTAAATAACGCATACTGCGTACAATACTGCCCTATGATCATTGTAAGACAGGAAGTGTTAATTGGAAAAATAATGTTTCTTTTTTCTTTTATGAAATTTAGGTACACTTGCACTAAATCTACCATTAAATGGTTAAATTTACTGTTTTCAAATGTGAATACGCGTATAAAAATGATTAATGGTTTCAGTATCAACTTTTCGTGTGTACATTGTATTATTTTTGACACAAGTAGAAATTTTAAGTGAAACATTTACAAAAGTTCTTCTTGTTATAAACACCTTAATTTTTAATAATAAACTAGAAATATTAAGCTGTATACTTCAATCTTTTTGTTAGATTTTTACAACGATTTTACGAAAATACGATTAATGACAAAACTTTTTAAACCCAGTGTATACATCACTACATTGGTAAAATATAATGACTGACAGTAGATTAAAGAGATCTCCATAGTTGGGATTTCTATATTATTTTTAGAATTATAATAGATTCTCAATAAAATGATCTGTAGTATTTATTCTAAAATTTTAGAATCACTTTTATTTTTAATAACACTTAAAACCCACTCAGTAAATATAATCTAGTTTTTTCACAAGTTCAACCACCATATCCAAAAATTCGATTCTCATTCCTTTTATCGCTAAAAATTTAGTCATTTTATTATAAGCCATAACTGTTTATACAATTTATCAAATTACCTAGATTTGACGGATTGTTTAAGTGATAAAAAGTTAATTTTTGCCAGAAACGGCTTCCTGTCTTAACAGGGCAGAATAGTCCTGCGTCTGAAAATACTGTTACACCACTTACACCCTTGTCATACTATATGTTCATTGATCCTTGGCATTCCATAGAAAAGAGTCGATCTATATAGTCTAACATAAGATCCGTCCTATTTTATTTATAAATCTAGAAGATGAGCGTCTTTTTCTCCTCTTTTGTCACGTGCAAAACTATACCTTCTAAATGCTTATTCTTTCGTTACATCGTGTATAATATACTATATATGGTCGGTTCCTTCATCAGAACATGGCACAGTAAATTTTGTACGGCTACGGGTGTTTTTGAAGCATTGCATTTAAATATATATATATATATCTTTTTTATTTAAGAAAAGAATAAAGTGAGCTAAGTGTATATAAGATTGCAACAAAAGTTGTGTCTGTGTTTTTTCTGATTTATCAAACTAGAAACGATAAATGATTTTTCGGATTTCTTACTGAAAAGTAGCGCTACGTATTTATCATTATATAAACGGAATTGGTATTAACAAAAATTTTGATCAAAAGAGCATGTTATTCTGTTTCGATGATTAAGTGGTTATTGCTCGAAGGCACGTTTATTTGTCTTGAGACATGAAATTAAAAATTCTGTTGATTATCCTTCAACCTCGTTGTACATTCTTCTCACAGGATCCTTAATGTTGCTGTTAAGATAATTGTGAAGCACCGATCCGTTCGCCAAGTTAGCTGATCCATTCTGCAAAGCGTTTGCAACGCCATTGGCCATTCCATTCTTGTGAGAGAGAACCGTGCCATTTTGCTGAGCATATTTCTTCGCATTGTTCAGCATCCCATTAATAGGTTTAGCATCATCTGAACAAGAAAAAATTGATACCCATGTACAACAATTTTTGAAAAACAATAGAGAATTATTATGCAAGGTGTCAAGTTAACACATACAAAACCATAAATTCATATAGAGCGAATTATTTGCAGACTTTAATTAAAAAATTATAAAGGATTAAAAATTCTTTAATTCCAAAGCTTCTATTAATCCTTGAATTACCTGAAGCCTGATCAATAGGAAAACACATCAAATAATTCTTCCAATATAAAATCTCAAATTATAGAATCTTTAATCGTCGATAATTTGTTTAATTAAAAGCTTGTAAGAAAATGGAATAAAAATTTGATTCTTAACAAAGCTGTATTAATTTTTATAAATTTATGCATGAGTTAACTGAACACCTTGCATACAATTGTCTAATGCACAGGAATAAACTTACTTTGCATTCTATTATGCATATTAGTATCCGCTAAATTTCTAGCATTTTTAATGGCCGTGTTTAGGTCAGAAGTGAGCTCACCTTGAGCCACGTGCTTGGCAAAGCCATTGGCTAATTGGCCCCCGTTGTTCTTAACGGGGGCCCTCGCGTTTGGGTCTACCAACCCATCCTGAGACGTTCTTGCAGGATTCTCCTCCCCTTCCTCTTTTCTGCGCGACAGTCTAGTCAGTTGATACAAGGCTGCTGAGAATTCCTGCTGTACGCTTGGGACATCAGTGTCCCCATCCACCTGATAAAATGTATTATTCTCTCAGTTTAGAAATATTTCAATTTGTCACTCGTAAATCATAAACTACTTACGATCGTTAAACGATTGTCGTTATCCAAAGTTTTCAGCATTGGCAAGGATACTTCTCGAAAAATTTCCAGTCTTTTCCTAAAAGCTGAAACACTGTCGTCCAAACGACCTCGTCCTAGCTGTAGCTTCGAGCAATCCAGGAGAACCAATGGTGGTTCTTGACCAAACTGAGAAATAAAATTTAGTCATTTTTGTGACATATTCATAAGATTATATATATATATATATACAGTACGTACTTTATTCTCAAATTCCATAACTTGATTAAGGTCCCTGGGATAACCATCGATGATCATACCATCGGTGTCCCGATTAAGCAGGACCTGCTGTTCCACCACTTGCATAACTATATCCTGAGGGACCATTTCTCCGGATACTATGGCATCGTTTACAATGGAATTGGAAGCTGCCATGGTCCTCAAAAGTCCTCCTATACTGATGTGTACCCATCCTGTCATATTTCTCACTGCTTGGGTACACAGCGTAGCTTTGTTGCTCCCAGGTCCACCTGGAATTAATTACAGATTTTTATGACATTTCTACCCGTCGTAATGTTGAAATCTACAGCGAATTAGCACAGAAATTGTCAGGAACGTTCCTAACACGTGATATTTATGTTGATTGTATAAAAGTCTTTAAAATTACAAAATAACTATTGTTATAAGTTTACAGACAGCAACTAAAACACAATTTCCTGTAGTGATTACTATAAAATTCAACTTTTATATAATTTAAAATGTAATTGGAAATTTTACATAATAATTAACTGTAATAGTAAACTATTCAATACTATTATTGTAATTATTGCTATTTTTTTACAGTATTTAATTACATAATTATATACAGTGCTTACCAATGACCCAAATGAAGGATGGCAGTCCTTTTCTTTGCTTATGTGCAGTTTTGGCTGGTTTTATGTCCATGACGTTCCTCTGAGGGGACTTATTAACAGTCTCAGCTAGAATTTGACCATTTATCGAGGGGGAATTTATCATAGATTCCTTACTCCTCTCAACCACTACTTCCGCCTGCATGGATTGTGGCGTGTCCTTATCCTGGACCTCGCCATCGTTCATTCCAAGAATTCTCATAACTGCATCGCGAAAATCCATGTAAACTTCGCTAGGATTTCGCTCACCGTTTATCTGTTCGTTATAAACATTATTTGATTATACATAACGTGTATGATCAAGT
The DNA here is from genome assembly GCF_024137725.1 of Prorops nasuta. NCBI lineage: Eukaryota > Metazoa > Arthropoda > Insecta > Hymenoptera > Bethylidae > Prorops > Prorops nasuta. The sequence goes on along the minus strand of NW_027116802.1, from coordinate 7,602,871 downwards.
AAACTAATATTGTTAGCAATTTTCTCTATCACGCAAGAAATACAAACTCATTAACAAAACAAAACTTATTCATAATTAGAATTTTTAATATTGGATCGTTGATAAATGGGATATTCTTTTTATTTTATATAATATCTTAACTAATATTATTAAAAATATGAATTTAATAATTATTAATTTAATTTTACTTTAAAAGTAAATCTAATAGAATCACCTCGATCAACAGTCCACTCTGATCGAAATATTCAGCGACTGGCATTACATTTCTGTAAAAATTCTGAAGCTCCATTCTAGCTAATCCAATTATCACGTGGCCAAGCTGAGCACCGAAATCTATTTGACGCTCGAGAACCTCTTGCCTCCAAGACACGAGGATCACACCGTTGACAATTTTAATCTAAAAATGGATCAGGCTAAGTGTGCAAAGAGAAATGGTCGAATAATCGTAAAATTGATCATTTGCTTGACTCACTTTTTCAGCATATTCAACTACATCTCGCATACTTCTAGGATATCCACTAACGAGAAAAACTTTGGCCCCTGGAGACATTTTCATCTCAAGCATGAGAACTTCCGTAACAGTCTTGCTGCTCAGCTGACCAAAGTCTTGCATGTCTGGAATGATAGATCGTTAGAATAATGATAAATTATTATAACAGTGGAGAAATAATATTTTATTATCGGTTGCATATTTTAGATTTGGTTACAATTTAATTGATTTAAATAAATAATTTTTTTAAAAAAGTATTTTAATAATTAAATATTTATTTATGTGAATTATAAATGGTAACCATAACTATGACTATAAATATATTTAATCAATAATAAAAGAATTTTCTCAATGAAATGAGAAAAATATATCTGAATATTTTGCAGAATTTACCATTTCCTAGCGCGTACTGTTGAAGGAGGTCCATCATGTTGATATGGACGATTCCCTTCCTCTCCTGCATCAGGTTGTCGCAATGTGTCACCTTACCACTTCCAGGGCCGCCTAATATTTATTAATAATCATTATTTTTACCTATTACTTGTATAGATCAATTTCTGTTGTATCGTTATTAATTTTTGAAATAAGAACTTAATTTCGTAAACACTTTGTGACCAAGTTACATCATTCGTAACTCCCTAAAATTTTCTTAATCACCCAATTATACCAGGCCTTCTTCTTTCGCTTTGTTACAAGTGTTATAATTAATTTAATAATTAAAAAAAAACAGTAATTGAAAATAATAATTGTTTTATTCAATAAAATGGCTAACAAACTATTATTTGTCCGGGAAGCTTTCATTGCGCTCTTCTGTACTACAGTCACGCATACATTTCATCAGTACACACACGCTAAAAATTCACTAAATTAAAATGTAAAAAATTAAGAAAAACTTTGAATTAATTTTTCTTCGGTAAGGAAGGCATTTTTCTGTCTATACGATCGATTGTTCTCACCGAGTACAAAAATAACGGGAACTTTTGGCATTTCGAATTTGACGGGGCCAACGTTCTGTTTCGGAAAGTGGCCATCCGGTGGTGTCGCCAGTAAACCAGCCTCTCCTCGCCATTTGCCTGTACCTCGAGCATTGCCCTCCTCGAACACCTGCGATCCATTTTGTTGATCTGCAAAATTCCAATCGATGCAAATTTACCAACTCGACGAGACGAATATTAAAGATAATCCGTTATGGAGGATATAAAAGAAAATTGCTCGCCACGATATTACCGGAAGTCTTTTTACGCCCCGCCATTATCAGAATTATTACAAGTGTTTTTGGCTCGCGTTCACTCCACTTTTGCAGGGCTGCTATAGAAAAGTGCTACTAACTCCTCGTAAACGCGACAATTTATGCCGATATTTACTACGTGTCGTATAACCCCCACTCTTCCGGTTCGCGTGACGCTCGGCAGGAAATACCTGGCAATCAATTTCGCAGGGATCAACGTTAAATATTTACCCTTTCGACTCAATCGCTTATCTTCTCACAGATTCATTTATCATTTTTCCACGAAATTCCCCCAATTACCAACTACTCTTTTATTTTCCCATCGATCATTTTCGATCTTTTAGGTAAAGATCGAACAGAGTAAATAAGACAAGTCTTATAATGTACATGTAAACAAGAAGAAACAATAGCAAGAATTTGGGCATAATTGAGCTGTTACATTTCAATAAATATTTATAATAATTTTACTTCTTACAACTGATTTTATTACGGAAATTATTTATAGTGAGTATTATATTGGTTTAAAAGCGATAGTTGTAAACATCTAACTTGGCTGCAGTGTATTCAATTAATAAAATACAATATTATGTACATTAATATTTTAAATAAATTTTGAATATTTATCCCATGAAAACGGATTAATGAAAACTATTATTTTCTTTGTATTCTGAAAATTCACTTTTCATTTATATTATTCGCTTTCTCCTGAATATTGGATAGAGTTTTGTTCCCTTATTCGTCATAGGTTTTCAGGTACAAGAACCTAATTTTTGAAGCTACGACGCTTGAATCACGTTGGAGCAAAAGTCTATAGCTCCTCCCATATGCTTTAAGCTAATTAATACGATAAAATGTAACGAGTTGTAAAATAAAAAAGAAGACGCTAGAAAATCAATAATTATAATAGTGAAATTTAAACAAAAAGAGGAAGAAGACAGAAGTAGACGTTGTTACACACAATCGGTGCGTCATCCCAACTATAATTTTTCTTGTTCTAACGATCGTTAATTTTCCAGGTAGAGATCCACCAATCGATCGAATAAAATGCAAGAAGCCAAATAATTAAAGTGTAAAACGCTGGAAATGCTCGAACTAACGATATAATGTAAAATAATTAAAAATACGTCATTAATTATTAATAAACCTTCCTTCTCCCATAACGATCGATGATTTTCCATGCAAATAAAGGTCTGCCAACCGATCGAATGGAATAAAATAAGTCAAACGCTTAAAATAAAAAGAAGAAACTGTATAAATAAATTAGTTATATTAAAATTACATACGCCCCATTAATTTTCCTCTTTAATTTTTTCATAAATCGTTAATTTTCCAATTACAAGTTTATCGATCAATCGAGTAAAAAAAAATACAAATAATTAAAAAAAAAAAACAGAAAAATGCAGAATGAAAAAAAGAAGAAAGAGCGCGAGGCTCTTGAACGTAATTACAAGTGTCGCAGGATAAAGTTACCCACGATGTATTGATTTGACCGTATGACTCACGTCCATGACAGTTTCTTTACCGCTCCGCCAATTCGAGCGTTCTTTACAAAAAGTCAAAGTCCAGTCTAGCCTTGCTACGAAGCCTGATTTAACACACAATGACCCTGGAGAACTTTGCCACAACGAAGAACATAGTCTTGAACGAAAAATTTCGAAGGGTTATTTTTTCTCCTTTATAAATCCTGCGCATTTTCTACGGAGGACATTGCGACAAATCGAGATGGCAAAATTTCAGGGCTGGCACGAGGCGGCTAGGTGGATTTTTATGGAGGTTGCACGTGGGCGTAAAAGGGCTTTTGTCGCGAGGTTGTTCGCGTGTGAAAAAAAACATGCTTCGCTTTCAGTAAATCGTCGGAAGATGTATCGATCGGTCGGTGTATAAAGCGACTAGTTCCACTTGTGCATGCTCGGTACAAGTGTGACAACAACGCCAGCTTGGCAATCGAATGCAAGATGTACGCAAGTGGATTTTTCGAGAACTCTCAACAAGCGTCGAGTACACGCGGAGCTTATTGCTCGGCTTGAAACTTGATAATTTTTCAGCCTACAAACTGCTCTAACCATCCCCTACCCCCCCCCCCCCCTCCTTATATAGGCGAATCGATACTGTAAACGATTGGAGAAAAAAATCCATATTTTTATTCCTAAAGGGGGCTAAGGTCAACCGTCCGGTTTTGTCAACAATCCTCGGCAACAAATGAATCCAACGCGAGATCGTTTCTTCTGGATGCCCAAGTTGTTTCAGGAAAAAGCCGTTTTAACGATTTTCATCGAAACTCTGGGAGCGTGGGCGAATCGAGTAAGAACATTCCTCTGCATATTTCATAGACTCGAGAAAGGATTACATTCACCATGGAAATTTTATCATAATTGTTGTCCCCAAGAGTTACGTAGCCGAATGAATAATTGCAGTTTGCGTGACTTCAATTCAACAGAAATAAATCGTTCAATTCCTCAGCGACCATACGTTCACTCTACACAATCGTAACGTCTGAGTGAAAGCGCAGCTGTAATTCTTCCGGAATATTTTATATCGGAGAATCTAAATAGCAGTGAGTATTTTTGCAGCATCCTGCAATGTGGAGGATTTTTTGACATTTTTTTTGTATCAATAAAGAAAATAATAATTTGATTTTTTCATGTGGTCAGTCATAAAGGCTGATTTCGTTGCCTTTTCACAAAAATTCGGGAAATGTGTCAGGGCTGAGGAGAATGAAATGTTACGTGATGTTTTAATTTAATGGATGTCGTGACATCAGCAGAAATCACCCTTGATTGGCCATTGACCCATGTCCCACAGTCAATACTTTTCGGCTCTTATCAGCACAGTTCACATCTATCGCCGATAACTTTTTCAATCATGATTTTGAACTTTTGATGATTATGGGACAATGGTAAACAAGAGAGAGAGAAACATAAAAGTTGGAGAAGGTTTGTCCACGGTCAAGGGTAGTGGACGTAGCTATGCCAAGGTTAACTAGGACGGACAAAAGCACCGCCACGAGGGCTGCAAGTATGATAGGTAGGTTAGAGTGGGTGACACGCGTAACGATATACCTATCCGGATGTAATTTCTAAGGTTTCCTGGAATTTTCAGATCTTTGGCATTCCATGTGCGTATATCTGATATATATATATATATATATATATATACTCATCTCATCAAGCTCTATTTTCCTCTGATTACATTAAAATAAAAGTGACAACATACTATTTTAGGTGTAATTTTTTTTCCAGTATATTTTCATAGATCTGAAGAATTTAATGTGTATTTGATGCAAACTCATCTAGCGTCAAAGATAAACATCATGCGTTAAGTACTCTTTTTCTTTGATTGTATTAAAGTTAAAGTGACGATACATGAATTCATGCTAAATATTTCAATTTTTCTGGAATTTCCAGATTTTTTGGGATTCGATGTTTAGCTGATGCAAACCTACCACTTTCTTCGGTATCATCATTACACCTTAGGCATTTTCCTTCCTTCATTAAATTATAATAAATGCAACAATACACTAATTATAGTGTAATATATTTCAGTTTTCCTAGAATTTTTATATTTCAAGGATCCAATATTTTGCTACTGCAAACCTAATATTTTGTTAACGATTAATATGACACTTTAGGCGTTAATACTTAAATTTTCCCTATATTTTTTGGTGCTGAGTAATGAGACTTCCGTTTAATGCCAACCCAACATTTAATGCGTTTGGAACTTTTGTCTTCCTACTATATTATAATAAAAAGCAGCAATAAAATAATCCAAAGCTAATGCCTAATTTTTCTCAGAATTTTCAGATACCAATGATCCGATGTATACCGATGGGAGGCTTTTTACTTTGAACGAATAACATTACGCGTTAGACACATTTTTCATTTGATTATATTAAAAAAAAAAAAAAAAAAGAAACAATAAAACAATTCAGGTCTAATTCTTCATTCTTCCTGAAGTTTTCAGATATTCCAAGGACCACACATATATACTTTACACCAATCCATCTACCTTGAACGACTAACACCACGCTTTATGCATTTTTCTCTGTGACCAAATAAAAAGATAAAATTATTGATATACTAACCCGTGTCCAGGCAGATGCCCATAGTATTACGTTGAAACGCCGTTGCGTACGTTTTGCTGCCATTTACTCACATTCTGACCAGAGTTCTCCTCCACTTTACCCCCAACACAAATAAAAAACTCACAAAGATCCTTCACCAGGGCTCACCAAACTATTATTCCCCTTTAAACATTCACTTGGATCGAACTTGAAACACTTTCCTCCCCCTCCCCGCCCTTTCCCCCAGCGATCGATAAACGCTCGATCAGCCGTGGAACCTGACTCTCCTGCCAAAAAATCTCTGTCCGCCCAATGCTAGTCTCGTTCTCCTGTCAAGTCCCGATGACTCAATACTACGCAATTTCTTCGTCAGTCTCTTCAGCACGATGTTCAGCAAAACCAGAATCCACATGGGTCTTCAGGGACTCTTCAGCATACTATCACTATTTCAGGTTCACCTGTAGCGTACCTCATTCATTCCGTGACGGTAAGAAAGAGAAAGAGAGAGAGAGAGAGAGAGAGAGAGAGAGAGAGAGAGACAAACACAGAAACTCAACCAAAACAAAAAATCTACAATATTGTTAACACTCGCCACGAAACACCCTCTCGATGTCTTCTCCTCCTTCGATCTCGAGGTTGAGATCAAATCAGACTTTAGGATTCTTCAAGTTCGACTCCGAAAGGTCCTTCCACAAATGGAGACATCAAACGTTAGGATGAAACTCGAAAAATTGTCTCTCCAATGTTTATAGATTCAATGTAAAAAAAAACCTCGTTGGATATCGTTCCTTCGATGGAATGAAGCTCTTTGTTAGCGATACTGTCAAGGTATGACTATCAAAGAACACCGGCGGCTTTGCAAAGTTCCTCGTGAAACCACGTGTCGTCATGGATACGCGCCTGCGTCTTAAACGCTCACTCTACTTGGCCAATGTCCACCTATTCATAGACCAACATCACTGCGAACGAACTTTCTTCCATGGATCTCCTTCCAAATCGTCAGCAATTGTTCACAAGCTCGACCACTTTAATTCGAAGAGTTTTACAAATTCAGGAATTTTTTAATAAATACTCCACAGTCCATTAAATTTTATTTTTGCATCATCGTCAGTATGACGCATACAGGCTGAAGGGAAAAGTTTTTTTAGTTTAACAAGACGTATTATAATATTCTATCTGTCGATCAAGAAAAGAAAGGGGTAGAGATATTGGCTATAGCTATAGTGGCCGTAACCTTAAGGCTAATGAGGGCTTTGTGTAATTTTAGACTCAACGACAGGCTTAACAGGTGCAGACATGTGGCTCGACAAAGTTTTCCCTACCACGTTCCTATTTTTATCACAACGCCAGTGTCTTCCACCACTAGAAAGCTTTTCATTCTCCAAATTGACTACGATTATTTTCTTCCTAGTAAATTCAATTGCAGGTTTTTTTTTTTCGTCATTGATGGGCTGTTTCGTGGCTTTCGGAGAATCGTTGCAGGAGTTTGTGATTTGGCGATGAGTGGTTATTGAGAAAACAGTTTTGCTCACCTTGACAAGGCGGAATTATAGATGGATATATGAGAGAGTGGCATCTGTTCTTTGTATACGTCAATTGGAAATTGAAATATTTCAACCTTCGAGGCTGATGACGATACACAGTATATTCCAATTGGACTTGGCAAAAACGTAAAACTGAGCTTTCATTACCCATAATAAAACGATCTATAAGCTCACTTTGTCGCATAAGTAACTGGCTAGTTTTCATTCGTTACGTCGTACCTTCGTGGATTATTCAATCGAAGCAGGAATTTTTAAAATATTTATGCTAATAGCTACTCCCAGCAAGGATACGTATCACTTATTCTTCTTCTGTTTCTTCAACTAGAGAATTTTCTCAACCCTCACCACTTATTATTAAATTACACCAAGAATTCTACAATTATCCTAATTTCGCCAAGTCGTCAAACTGTCAAATTGTCAGAGCGATCAGGCAGTGAATTCTATATGTGTGTCAGCAAGAGAGCATATATGTGAATGTGTAAATAATTTTAATTATAGAATAGACGATTCGGTATTGGAATAGAGGCTGGCACGTGTTCATGGCCAATTTTCAGTGGAATACAATGGCTCGTTGTACACGTGGAGCCCATTCTATCATCGAGCATTGTCAGCTTTCTTTTCCCTTCAGTGACCTTGAACTCCATTCTTCCTTCCCTTCTTTACAAATTTATCCTCGAAAATTCGACTAGCTCATTTGTTTAATAAATATTTTCATAACGGCTCACAATAGTTTTAAGCATGCATAATGTATAATAAAAAAATTTTCTTATTAAACATTAATAACGTATGTTTGTACAATCTATAAAAACTAAAAAGTAAAATCTAATAAGAAAGGGTTGTGATTCAGTTTAAATTTTACTTCCTATAGTTCTATCGGAAGTTTCGATCCAGGAAACGAAGAAGTATGTAACTACCTGTTATCGTATCGTTGGCAAGTTTTGTAATTTATAGTTTAACGGCCTTCGACTTTATTATTCCTTCTCTTCTTAAAAAATGTATCCTCCACTATTCGACCAGTTCGTTTGTTTAATAAATATTTCCATACAGTCTGATAATGGATATAAGTATGTACAATATGTAATACAAAATTGGTTTGTTAAATGTTAATAATGTATGTTTGTATAATAAAGAAAAGAATGAAAAGTAAAACCTTACAAAAAAAATGCCGATTCAGGTTAAACCTGACTTCCTAGTTCTGTCAGAAGCTTCAACTCATCAGGAAACAAAGAAGTAACTGTCTGTTATCGTCACGTAGACAATTTTTGCAATTTGTCGTTTAACGACCCTCTCTCTCTCTCTCTCTTTCCCTCTCAGCTCTGTTATTCCTCCCCTTCTTAACAATTAGATTATTCTGCTTATTTAATAAATTAAATTAAATTTAATTCTATATAAAATCAAATTGTAATAAAAATAAATATTATAATATTTAAAAGGTTCAAGTGGATTTTAATATCGTCATTAGTTATTGTCTTTCTTTCTCTCCTCGACATTCCAAACATTCATTCATTCCCTTCTTGAAAAAATATCCTTTCTAAGTTTAACAAATATTTTGATACACAGTGATATAGTTTTTGTATAATAATTGTATAATAAAAACTCGTAAAATACATCTCAATAATATTCGTTTGTACAATGTATATACACTGTTTTAAACTGAAAAATAAAATCTCATGTACATAAAAAAATGGAAAGTGACGAATCAGACAATTGTGGCTGGATGACGCGCAAACCTGACGTCATAGTTACTGTCGGATGTTATGACCCAGGAAGCGAAGGAGCCACTGCGTTGTCTGTTTTCATTCCTGTTGCAATTTTTACAACTGCCAATCTCGCTTCTGACACGTATGAGGTTGTTGGATCTGTGTTTCAATAGTAGTTTAACGTCCTGGTGTCTTTTACTCCATTGTTTCCATGACTTATAGTGGAACCTGAAACATCCAATAGGTTTTTCAATTTCTCGCATACTTTTAAACGTCGAATCTGCAGCAAACGTAAAATCAACCAAGTTGAAATATATTTTATTATTATAATAATATTTAAGTATATTATTAATTATACACTAAAACAAAATTATATATTTAATTGCTACAATTCTATAATTGATTAAAATATATACGTTTTAAAATTTACTATAAGTATTTTATTAGAAAACCATTGTACCATAGTTTTTCTTTAAGAAATACTTATTTAAATCACCCAAATTATATAACTAACAAAATTATATTTGACTGATTAAAAGAAACTTTTTTCTCACCGTAAATATAAAAAATATTCTATATAAATTGAGAATCTTACAAACAAAAAGCAAGTGTTATTAATTTTTTAATAATAAAAATGTTGGTACTCATTTAAAATCAATTTTATCAATGTAGTTTTTTCTCCAGATTCTGTAATAAATATTTAGGAGGAGAAATACCTGACTGTAACGAATACCCAGAGCAAATAAGTGACGAACAGCATGAAACAGAGTATGGCCAATCCTGTTCCTTCCCAAAAACCAAGCTTTATGTAAGCAGCTGCACCAATTGCGCAGAGATAAATGGCAGCAGCACACATAGGACTTAAAATGATCAAGCAAAGTATATCACCTGCTATTCCCTGTGGCCTGTAATCGCTCTCGCTTTTCCACCACTGGCAAAACGACTAAAAATCGTTGTATTAATGTTTCCGCATATGTCTGCTTTTTCCTAGTTTTTTTTCACTTACCTCCGTCAATGGTTTGTCCCTCTTTTGAATCAAATAATTGTATTTGCAAATCTCACAACGATCCGTGTTCGAAGTGGACAACCATTTTTCCAGACAACTGCAGTGAATCAGACCCAAAGTTCCAGCACACTCGCATGGCTCGATCAGCTCCTCCAAATGACCATCTGTTCGAGATTTTGAAAATTGCTTACAATTTTGTATTTAAAATGCACCTTAGGAATATATGTGCGCATGTAAATCTATAGAATATTCGTTTCTTTTTGAAAATATCATAGGAAAATTGTCAAGTGTCTGAAGAAATTGATATTTTGTTAACAATAAATTTGTTTAAATTTTTAACACATAATTATTTGCATTTGAGAATTATCATATAACCCCTGATGGTAATTTCGGTATTCAAACGATTCTCGTAGTACAATCGTAAAGTACAAGTCAATACGTTTTAAATTTGAAAGAATAAAATTCCATCAAGAGACACGGTAGTGTCTCGACGGCAAGATATATATGTGAGTAGGTAAAGACCTGTCTATACTGCCGTCGAATATATTATTTTCCTATCCATATTTTTTACCTTTCTTAAAACTTAAAATTGCTATAAATATTAATATTTCTACATTGATTTTAATTCACGAAGAATAAACTAAAACATTGTAATTAACTTCAGGAAAAGAAAAAAGAGATTTACAAGTACGTTTCGATACAGAAAAAATCTTTGGTTTCAAATTAGAAAAATTTCTAACTTGTATAGCAGTGTTGAATGTACATTTAGTTATAATACAACCTTAATAAAATTTTCAAAGGACCTTACCTTCGTGACAGATTCTGCATAAAACGGACAATGCTTTAAGCCTGTCCGGATTCAAATTTGCACGACACAATGGGACCCGGGGATCTTCCAAGGACGAAGAAAACTCGTTTTTACAAGATTCCATATTAAATTTTTACGAATAAAATTCCCATTTGGCTTGTCTTGTTTATTTGCTAATCGTATACAAGAGTTACTCTAGTTTGATTGGTATTACCATCAAAACGTACTACACACTAGATCAAGCTACCAATGCTCAATATTGGTGTTGACGTTTTGATTTTAGTGTCCTTGACCTCGCTACTATAATACTCACCTCTCTGTCAACTCCTCCTCATCGTTCTCATGCACAAAATTCAAACAATTTTCAAGGAAAACTTCCAATTTTCTTCTCAAAAATATTTTAACAACAAATTTTAAACAATCCTACTTATTTTCTCTACTCTTTGGATACAATTCCAATCAATCGATGCATACAGGCTTAAAATACATTTTGTACGTGAAAATCGATCTTACTTGTCATGTATAAATTATTCCCATTTCAAAATATAAAAATAATAAAGACTAATATTATTTTCAAAAAGAAAACTGTAAGAGATCAGGCCTAAGCTTCTAGCACATTTACAAGGTTTGTCTAATTTGTTTAATTATAAGTTTATTAGAATTACCACAATTTTCAAATAGAACATAAGATTTTTGTTAAATATTTTAACCTCGAAGAACCTTAAAATTTCGTGAAAATTTTTCTAAAAGATGGTACAACATTATGCCAATCTGTGCTCAAGTTTCTTCAGCATGTACATTAAAATTCTATTTATAAGCGAAGATTGTCCTTATTTATCGTAAAATCAAAATCTCTTTTACCTTTCTATGGTTTTGATAAACAATTTCTTATACACTTTATTTTCAAACGCCTGTAAGAAAATATCACCATCTGGTGTTATTTTTCTCAAGTATTTTCTTGGGAAAAATAGGAAACTGCCCGAACTGCCGTGTTTTATTCGTCGATAAAATCACTTCTACTCTAAATATCCATTTCAACAGGAATTGACAAAAGAATGATGTAATGTACAAACATTCACCCACGCACATTTTAACTAAGTTTAATGTTGGAACGTCTATTTATACAAAAAGACAAAATTTCGGAATGTTCTGTTTAATATTATAATTACATGCTTTTCTTTTATACAAAACAATTAAAAACTGTAATTTTTGTAGAAAAAAGTTGAAATTTTAATTAAACTTTCCGCAAATAGAAGGGGGCGTGAAATAGTTTTCAGTTTCGATTAAAAAATTTCTCTTCAATTAAACACGAATATTCTTATATTTCGAATTTTATATTTTCACTAGATACGCTAATACTCGTAAGCTATTGATATTCTGCACATTCTTTAAACATCATGATGAAGGGGTCTTTGAATACTGAATTCAGCCTGGTTGTATTATTTCACTAAGCCGGAAGAATAAGGAAAAAACCAGTGCATGCAGAAATCGAAACGATAATTTGAGATTTAAAATGTAAATCGCCACTTCAATCCACCGATAGACTTACGACGGTATGCTTTATAGCAACGATTCGAGAAAAAGGGGTGAAAAATTCTCGTGCAGCAATTTCAAATATAAATCATGTTATTTATTTAGCTCTGCTACTCCCTTACGAATAAGAAACCTCTTCATTTCCAGCAACATCACCCCCTTATTATCTCCACGTAACTGACTTTCAATTTCCATGCAAGATTGATCGCATCCGGGCAAGGAAAATTGCTAGTTTAAGTTTGAACAGGAAACATTGAGTTAAGAAAAAAAAAGTCAAGTTTAAAAACCTTTCATCGACAGTTCAAACAGAGAGATAGAGTTAACGAAGACAGAACTTTGATGTAAAATATTTCTGTTGGATGGCAAAATTTTAATTAGGGTCGTATAAGAAATGATATTATTATTACAGTTTAAAATATTGACTTTATGCTCCTTATGGAGGCCCAGTAATTGGAAGTCATTATGGTTCAAAATTCCATATGACATATTGACTGTGTTAACAACTATTTGTATGTGTATACTGACATTATTGCAGTTCCTGTATATAATTTTACTGGTGGAGAATTCTGACGATCTAACCGGTTGTGTTTTCCTTTCTCTCACTGTTTTCTCAGTGGCTGTGAAAATGATACATGTTCTGAAGGCTCGAAAAGATATTCAACGATTGGTTCATATTTTCACCAGTGAGCCATTCGCACCAACTAACGAAAACGAGATTATTATTCAGCAAGATTACGATAGGCAGATAAGGTACACGATTTATCCTAATGTTAAATATACTTATTTATCAAAAAAACTAAATTATTTTATAAATAGTAAGTTATAAAATGACACTAGATTTATTCTTGTTACTTACATAGTATTTTCCATCCAAGTGTTGCGAGCAAAAACCGTCATTTATAGATGAAAAAATTTGAAGAAAAAATGTCTTGCACAAATTTTTAATTCTATCCCCTAAGTACCTTTAATTTGAAGCATATTCTATTGTTCAATAGTTTTGTGAATACATGTCCAATAGAGTAATCGACTTTTTCAACCAACAATAGAAATTAAGCTTCGATGAAAGAATTTTTAATTCTCTTAACAACTTTCCAATCAAAGGCTGAAGCAAAACATATCAAGCTTTTTCTTAAAATCACTCCCCCTTTTTATAATTTTTTCGAATTTTATACAATTCATTTCGAATGTTGGTTTGATAAGTCAATATAATTTTAAATAAATCAAATTAGATCAGTTTAGATAATATACTAAAATCTAGATAATATTAATGAAAACTTTTAATCAGCTTCCATATAAATATATCGATGGTTACAGGAAGAGCACTATTATTTATGGATCTGCGGTAGAGTCCACAGTAGCAACAACTATCTTGAAATCCTTTTTGTTTGAGGTTAAGGATAAGCAATTACCTTTTAGAGCCTGGTATCCTAGTGATTATATAGCTACATGGAACTTCTTTGCTTTGGCGTATATTCACCAAGTCTACAGTTTCGTCGTCGGCTCTTTCATCGACATTGCCTATGAGACACTGATATGTGGCTTTATGATGCAGATCTGCGCTCAATTCGAGATTTTGAAGCACCGAATGCAACAATTAGTCAACGAACAAGGAAATCGATCGGACCATCAGAAAAATATAATCATTAATTGTGTGAGACATCACAATCTTATCTATCAGTAAGACAATGAGTTGAAAATGGAAACTCCAAGATATTTTTAATTGCTATCTGTTAAGACAGGAAGTCATGTCTGACAAAAAATAAATTTTACTTCCTAATTGAATCTATGTAAATATTATAACACTTCGTGAAAGTAGATTATTTTATTCTAGAATTAATCATATTTATATTTAATCACTGCCAACTTTTTCAAAACATTTCTTTACATACTACTTTTAATTATCTTATCCGTTTGTTATAAATATGAAACTTACCGACACTTCATACATATATCGATTCATGTCTACAGTGGTTAAACGTTGAGGCATTGTGTATACTATATCCCAACAAAATTAAAAATAAAAATTGTACATTAAATTATTTCGCCATTTCTACAATAATTCTTTCGAATTGCTTATATTCATCAAACTTATAGTTTTTGTCAGACAGGACTTTCAGTCTGGGCAATGCAAATACATAAAAAAAAAATACATAGAGTTTCGTTGTAGGTGTTCAAAAAACATAGTTGACGTCTTCAGTGGGGTGATAGGTGTACAGTTTTTCGTCAGTTCCTTGGTACTATGCACTACCATGTTCCAAATTGTCCAGAAGGATCTAATGAGCATGCAGGCATTATCCTTGGTTCTTTATCTCAACAGCTTGTTCGTACAAATCTTTATTTATTGCTGGTTTGGAAACGAAGTTTTGTTGAGCGTGAGTTTGGAGAGAAATTTGGTACTGAAAAAGACTAGAGTTATTATTATATTTCAATTTAATATTTTCGGTATTTTTTTTTTTTTTTTTTATTTAGAGTTATGAAATTGGGGACGCTATCTACAAGATAGACTGGACCATGTTGGAGGTAGACACTCAAAAAGGATTGATAATGATGATGAACCGAAGTATGAAACCTATACAAATAACAACTGCTTCTATAATATCTCTAAATCTGGATTCTTTCACTACTGTAAGTAAAAAAATAACGATATAGTCAGACATGCAGTATTCAATTTGCGTAAAATTTTTCAGCTAGTAAAAATGTCCTACTCGGCCTTCAATCTTCTTCAAAAATCGCAAAATTGAGAATTTTGTTTAGTTTTTAGTAAAAGAAAGAAGAGGAGGTTAGAGTTGAAATTAACGAATGGTTGATTAATTTTATTAAATTTATTTACCTCTCCTTATCGATCAAAAAAGCTGAAGCTCTTTAAACAAAAATCTTCCAACAATTATTTCTTAATCCATTCACTCGAGAAACATTTACGGAAGAGTAAAATTCAAACAAAGCAATTATTATAAAAGGATCGTCAAGAACCCTGATTGTAACGAATTTTAATACAACATTAGTTAAAAAATTGAGAATTTACCATTTTTGCATAGAAAATATATGAGATCAGTCCCAGAACTCCAGTATATTTGCAAGTTTCGGTTAACTTCATTAATATCAATTTGTCAAAAATCCAACATTTCTATAGTATAGATAAAAGTTATTAAATAATAAAATTTTTACACTTCAAAGGACGAGAAATGTTATACAGTAGGAGAAGCATTGAGCCTTTGTAAGCACAAATTTCTTCAACGTACACTAAAATTCTGTTTATATCGGCAAAGATCGACTCCCGCAAGATCAAACCTCTTTTTTTCCTTCCGATTTTAGCAAATTAATTTGTATACATTCTTGCTATATGCTCCCATGATAAACGCACCATCTAGTTTAGTTCTTCTCAAATATTTTCTTAAGAAAAATAGGAAACTGGTCTGTTCTCGTAATAAATAAAAATTATTCATTTGTTCCTTCAAATCATTTCAAGTAAATGGATTAAAGGGTACGAAAAGAATTGAATAATATTTAGTGTACAAAAGTATGCTGGAGTACACAAAGTAAGTAACTTTAATATTCAGAACATTTTATTGTTATTACAACGACATACGTATAAAAAAGGTGTATATAAGTAATTTTATAAAAAATAATTATTGATTGATGATTTCAGTGTTTCATCGGCTTACTTAAAAAAAAATGAAAAGTTTAAGAAAAACGATATTTTTTTAAATACAATTTTAAAAGTAAATTTTAAAGACAGTACAGTGATTGTATATAGCTTTTAGATAAGTATTCACAGCAAACGAAACGAACTTTTGTTAATAATCATCAAACTAATATACGAAAACCAATTTTAATGGAGCATTGTAGAAATTACTAAAGTGAATAACTGATACAGAGTGTCAATTTGAGCATTTTGTTGATACAATTTTCCTTAG
Source organism: Prorops nasuta (assembly GCF_024137725.1). Taxonomy (NCBI): domain Eukaryota; kingdom Metazoa; phylum Arthropoda; class Insecta; order Hymenoptera; family Bethylidae; genus Prorops; species Prorops nasuta. Next base: position 7,586,588 of record NW_027116802.1, on the reverse strand, counting down.
ATTTGAAATGCAAATCGTTACTTCAATGCTTTTTAGATTCGCAACAAAAGAAGAGGCGCTGAAATACATAAGCTACTAAAACGTAGAATATTCTGCGCATTCTGCATAAATATTTAATCGTAAAAAGGGGTCTCCGAATGTATATACACTATATTATTTTAGCAAATCATAAGAATAAAAGAGAAACCGATAGGAATCGGGAGACATTGATGTCAGATTGAAATGTAAAACGTCACTTTGCTCTCACCGACAGAAACACCACATAGATTGCAGCGATGAATCGAAAAAAGGGGTGATTTATTCTGATATTGCAATTTCAAATATAGATCATTTACTTTCTGTAGCCCCGGGTAATACTCCCCCACGCAAAAGTGTTTTCTTTATTTCAAGCAACGTCACCCCCTCATTATCTTTGCATTATAGACTTCCAATTTTCATGCAACATTGATCGCATCCGGGTAAGGAAAATTGTTAGTTTGTTCAAGGAGGAAACACTGAGTAAAGAAGAGGAAGTAGTATAAAGCTTAAAATGCTTCCATCAATAGTACCAAACGGGCAGCAAATCTAAAATAACAATTTTATTAAAGACACATTTGAAATCTTACATTTGCACGACGTTAGCTTAATTAAAAACTATATACAATAGCAATGTTTTCGCTACAATTTAACATACTGACTTTGTGCTTCGTATGGAGACCTAATAATTGGAAATCATTATGGTTAAAAGTCCCATATTACACGATGACTGTGTTCACAAATATTTGTTTCTGTACATTGACGCTTTTGCAATTCCTAGACATAATTCTGCTCGTGGAGAACTCGGACGATCTGACCGGTTGTCTTTTCATGTTCCTCACTATTTTCTCAGTGGCTGCAAAAATGATGCATGCACTGAAGGCTCGAAAGGATATTCAGCAATTGGTTCAACTTTTCACCCGTGATCCATTCGTGCCAGTCAACGAAAACGAGATTCTCATTCAAGAAGAATACGATAGACAGATAAGGTGAACGATACATTCTTGAAATAATAATTGTTCAATGTATACTGCATATAGCTATTAACACGAAAAAGAAATTAAATAGTACAAAATGTACTCGGAGAAAAAAATTGAATGGCAGTTTACTAATCTCTATTTATAGAAGAAGCACACTTATTTATGGAACAGCGGTAGAATCGACAGTAATAACAACTATTTTCAAGTCCCTTTTACTGGAAGTGAAGGATAAACAATTGCCCTTCCGGGCTTGGTATCCTGGTGATTATAAGGCTACGTGGAGCTTCTTCGCATTAGCGTACGTTCACCAAATTCACGGTTTCATCATCGCCTCTTTGGTCGACATTGCCTACGAGACGCTGATATGTGGCTTCATGATGCAAATTTGCTCACAATTCGAGATTTTGAAGTACAGAATGCAACAATTGGTCAACGACCAAAAGAACCACTCGGTTCATCAGAAATTTATTATCATGAATTGCGTGAGACATCATAATCTTATTTATCGGTAAGAGAGCGGAGAATCGAGGGTGTAATACTGTAATTATATCTGATAAGACAGGAACTGGTGTCCTCTAAAACTATGCTTTTTACATTGCAATATTATATTATAAAAAGAGGCTTCAACGATTTTTTATTCCAAAAACTAGAAATGGTTTTTGTTAACAAATGGAGGGAGGGTGTTGACCAAATTAATATATAACGTTATCAAAAGAAGATAATAATAACGTAAATAGCACACTACTTGAATATAAATGTGCATATAAAAAGAGGCGCTTATGTCGCGTTAAATAGTGTTAGTAAGGAGTATAATAGTAAAACGTCAAATATATACAGGGTGTAAGAGAATGACTGTACAATTTTTAACAGACTGCTTTTTCAGGCCTGCTTGATCATAAACCTTGAAATCCTAATAAAATTAGTGCAGAAGCTCCCAGCTGATTGAGCTACGTGGGTGACGTCACAACGTCGCAAAGACCAAACCTCAGCTGTTCAAATTTGTCAAAAACCACTAAATTTTCCAAAGTTTGTAACTTGATATTAAACAGATGTAAGGAATAATAAACCTTATTAAATTGCGAATTATTCTCTCGCACCCTATATAAGCAAAAAAATATAATTAAATATAGAATGAAATTTAAAATATGAAAACATTGTTTAACGATAATTGCTGATGTTTATAGACGCACATTAGTTTTTTTTTCATTTAATATTTTATCGATAACAATTTCTATGTCGTTAAACACTGAAGTCAAAAAGTATAACTAATTCAACACGGCAACATCAAGATTAGAAAATTAGAAAAATAAATCTGACCATTGTAACTGTATTTTTTCTACATTCTGTAACTTTTTCCATGTTTTTCTTCATTTTTCTTACAAATTGACACCATAAAAAGTGCAAGAAATGGTGAAAAGTACAGCACAATTGTAGAAACTTAATCATACATTAATATTTTGATGCTTCTCTATATTACAAATTATTCTTTTACTTAAAACTTGTCTATTATTGAATAATATTTCCTGTTTTATCGGAGACAAATATCCAGGAAAAGAATTTTATGGAATTTTGTTGAAGGTTTGCGAAGAGATTGAATGGCGTGTTCAATGGGGTTATAGGTGTACAGTTTTTTGCCAGTTCCTTGGTACTGTGCACTACCATGTTCCAAATCGTCCAGAAGGATCTGATCAGCATGCAGGCATTGTCCTTAGTTCTATACCTCAACAGCTTGTTCGTACAAATCTTCATTTATTGCTGGTTTGGAAACGAAGTTTTGCTGAGTGTGAGTTCGGGAAGAAATTCGGCTCTGAAAGAGACTAGAGTTATTATTGTATTTCAATTTATTATTCTTTGTATTTTTTTTTATTTAGAGTTATGAAATTGGGGACGCTATCTACAGGATAGACTGGACCATGTTGGAGGTAGAAACTCGAAAAGGATTGATAATGATGATGAATCGAAGCATGAAACCGATACAGCTGACGACTGCTTCTATTATATCTCTAAATCTTGATTCTTTCACTACTGTGAGTAAAAAAAGAACGACATTGGTCGGCCATACTGCGTACTACTTACGTTAAATTTTTCAGCTACTAAAATTGACCTACTCGGCTTTCAACCTGCTTCAAAAAACGCAAAATTGAGACTTTTTTATGATTTTAATAAAAAAAAAAACGATGTTAGTCGAAATTAACAAAAGACACGGAAAATAGGAATAAATTTTTATGAAAAAGAGCAATTAGCGGTATTACCTAGTGCATTTTAATCAGACCCTTTCCCTACTCAATTAGAGAAATTAGAGCCGAGATGCTTGTTTATCCATAAGTCAAGGACAGCTTGTTCTTGGTGTTATTTTTACTTATAATAGTTATCACGATCATTTCCCAGATGTATAACAAGACAATAATTGTTTCTCGATTCTCCCTATAATAATAAAGAAAAGAAGCTTTATAAGTAGTTAGAAAATTGAAGAATTTTAAAAAGCGTAACTTGACCCGCTTAATAACGCGGCGACAATAATAAATGACTCGAAGGAAAACACTGCGGGCTAAGTTAAGCTTTGTTACGCAAGCTTCTTTTTATTTCGTAAACATGAAAAATTCCATTTGCAAATGTAATGGTGATGAACCATACACGTACGACACAATTCGTATCTTGCTGAAAATTACAGAGACCGGATGAGATTTTTACTGGTCGATGACGTTAATTATGTGGCCTATACATTTGGCGAAAAATAGAAACAGAATAAATGTTGGCAGCATAGAGCCGTTGGTTTAAAGTCATTCTCACGGATTCGTTTCGAACACGATTCGCGATGAAAAGAAATTAAAATTGAGACGGGAAAGGAATGAAGGATTTGCAAAATGATTTGCTTGGATTAAGGTATATTATTAATAATCGATAACGAGAAAGATAAAAGACATGGCACCTGAAGGCATTTGGATTCTCGAGGAATGGGTGTGCGGAGCAGAAAATAAACCCGAAGCCGAGAAAGCTGGTCTGGGATGCTCGATGCGGGCCATTTTTGGGCTCCCCACCAGTTGCATCTACAGCAGCGCCGGCTGGAACGAGGTAGCTCAGTTTTCTCGAAGCTTTTCGAAAGCTTTTCTGGCTACGCGGGCTCAGACACTCGCTGACACTCGGCTCGCGTCGTTCCAGAGCCCCCAATCGACTAGGTAAGTCGTCAAATCATTGGCAAATCTGGCCAAAAAAGTTTCGCGATTTATCGCTATAACCTACAATCTTCGCTCGACGCTTTGCTCTTCTTCGCCAATCCTGGATTATGTCAATCTACGTCAAGCTTGGATTTCAGTGGATCTCGCTACTATTTGAGAATCATTAACCAGTTTTAATATCTTGGACAGCTTTGCCCTTGCACTTGTACAGAGAAAGTGAGAGACAGTCAAAAAAGCTTCGGCATGCTAACAACATTAACCTGCAGCGAATGGCCAGCTGGTCAAAACAATGGAAAAATTCGAAAGTGTTTTACGTGGAACTTTCTTAAAAGGAGATTAGGAGTAGTGATTGCTTTGAAATTCACTTTGCTAAACACAAATTCCGTAAGTAGACAGCCACTCGTTTCCCAGTGTCCTTGCTTCAAATTTTATTATAAATATTTGTTTTTTTTTTCCTAATGGTCCGTTACGAATTAAAACTTCGAATCGTGTTTGCGTCCTTTTTTCGTTGTTTATTTTTTAAGGGAGGGGATGATGGGCTCTCGATGAAATTACGGTGTGTCCCAAGAATTCGAAAAATCGGCGTGTAAGAAATGTGTGTTAGGCGATGGTGTTGAAGAAATGTGTGACGAAAATAAACTGGTGCTTGCCACTTGATAGTTCCGCCCGCGTGCTATTTTCAAACCGCTAACGTCCGACATCCAGACTTTTGCGGGCTTTACCTAAACCTACTCGGATTACTCGGTTTGACAAGCAGGCGAGAATTATAGCATTACGAAAATCTCCAGCACAGTTCTCATGCATCTACTGTATCTAAAAAATATGATCCGATCCTTTATATACCCAATTATTAATTATTTAATTTCTCATAATAGATCTTATTTATTGACACGGAAAGAATGAAAGAGGATGGCAGAGTTTGGATTTACTGGACACGGGAGAACGAAAAGTTTTTGCAAGTCGCTCTGCTCTAACCAATCGCAATAACAACAATGCTCTCCTAACGCTTAAGGATTTAGCTTTTGGCCCTAACACAGCGCGATGCTGTAAGTAGAGCTAGCAAGACTACTAACAAAATTAGATATAAATCTAAAACAAAATCACAACGATCGGTCGATGAATTTCAATATTTTCAATAATTTATCTTGATTAATTTCAAGTGGCACGATTGCAATGATATTATTTTTTTGTTGAAATTGTCGATCTGCCGAGAAACTATTAATAATCGTCAGTAGGAATGTCGAATGTCGGTCGTCGGGTGACGCTACGCCCGTTCTCGGCAGATGTCGGTGGTGGGCTTTCCTATAAACGCTGTTGCCATCGTTGCCACATATTTTTAGAATCCAGCCGCGGATGCTATTTTCGTAATGGACGATGTGGTCGACTCTTCGGCATCAGCCGTTACCAAAAATCATCGTGATTGCTACGAGATAAAATTGAAACGAGTCGATCGAGATTTCTTAGGGACTGAGAAGTGATTGAAATGGATGAATTACAGGAGACATCCGGGAGGTTTGATAATTTTTAAAGTAGATCGGAAGAAGAAAAAGCGGCAAGATGGACGCGATCAAGAAGAAGATGCAAGCGATGAAGCTTGAGAAGGACAATGCGCAGGATAAAGCCGATACCTGCGAGGGACAGGCCAAAGAGGCAAATCTGCGTGCGGACAAGGTCCTTGAGGAAGTGGCCGATCTCACGAAGAAGCTCGCGCAAGTCGAGGCTGACCTTGAGACCAACAAGCAGAATCTAGAACAGGCCAACAAAGACCTTGAGGAGCGCGAAAAATCACTGACCAATGTAAATATTCTTCTAATAGTAAAACGTACATATAGTGTCAGAAACGTCGTTGGAACATTCCAGAAATCCATCTGACGCGTTGGAACATTTCTGGAATGTTTCTAACACATGTGTCGATCTCGCTCCACATGAAAACGCTTCTGACGATCTGATTGCCTTTCCGTGCATTATTCAGGCCGAATCAGAGGTAGCCGCTCTGAACAGAAAAGTCCAGCTGATCGAGGAGGACCTCGAGAGATCGGAAGAGCGTCTCAATACAGCAACGGCCAAATTGGCGGAAGCATCCCACGCAGGCGACGAGTCCAGCCGGTAAAGTCACTTTATTTTCACAAAACACAAATATTTTACTCGTTATTATCCTGCATTTTAATTATGTTTTTATCGACTAGTATGTGCAAAGTGTTGGAAAACCGCGCTCAGCAGGACGAGGAAAGGATGGACCAACTGACGAACCAGCTAAAGGAAGCTCGTTTACTTGCGGAGGATGCTGATGGAAAGTCTGACGAAGTCTCGCGTAAGCTGGCCTTCGTTGAAGACGAGCTAGAGGTCGCTGAGGACCGTGTAAAATCTGGAGAAGCGTAAGTTATCTTCGTCGAAAGACTCGAGTGGATCCCTAAAATCTTTCATTTATCTAATCTCGCGCAATACCCCTCAGGAAAATCATGGAACTCGAGGAGGAATTGAAGGTCGTCGGAAACAGCTTGAAATCCCTTGAAGTATCCGAAGAAAAGGTAAATAGCTTTTGATGCAATTCAAAGATATTTTATTGTTATATTTGTTCCCTTTCTCTATCTTGATTTTACCCTAGGCAAACCAAAGAGTCGAAGAATTCAAACGCCAACTTAAGACCCTGACCGTGAAATTGAAGGAGGCAGAAGCCCGCGCAGAGTTCGCTGAGAAAACCGTCAAAAAACTCCAAAAGGAGGTTGACAGGCTCGAAGGTATAACAAACATTTTGCCAGTCTCATATTGTACTACTCAAAAAATGTACATAGCTTCCATTTGGACCCCTTTATGTAACAAGAAATCAAATGTCGTATATTTATTCTGATATAAATTTAGGAAGAAATTTAAGCATTTGATTCCTTAATGACATTAAGGAATGGTCCTTGTACTATCTCTCTTTCGATAACTCTTTTAATTCTCAACGATTTTATACTTTTAACTTTTTTAATTTTAACAATTTTTCCGCAGTGCTGCGCTTGCTCAAAAACACTTTTACAACTAAAATTCTGATTCTGTATCGAGCAACAGAAGCCAAAAGTATATACACAAAACGAAAGAGAAAATATCACAGCTGAATAATCGCGTTTGCCAAATTGCAGTTTGAATGCAATGTTATTTATTTCGTTGCAGACGTATTGTACCGCCAGAAGGAACAGCGGAAAAATATTATCGAGGATCTGGACTCGACTTTCGCCGAGCTTTCTGCCTATTAAAAATAATTATCTTTCTCTCTCTCTCTCTCTCTCTTTCTCGCACTCGCCTTCTTTTCTCTATTTATCTATCTTTTTCTTTCTGTCTATTCGTCTCTTTCTTCGTTATATAATGTACACTTTATAATTGTTTCTCGCTCGCTGGCTACGCTTCGGATACATTTTTTTCTCCGAACTTTTTGCTTCTAACAACACGCGAAACGAATGATTTTCTGCCCACGAGTTAAAATATTAAACAACTTTACGTCAGACGACAACAGGTACTCTGCTGTTTTAACCCCTTTTCTTTTCTATCTTCTCTTTATTTGTTAACTTTCCGCTTTGCCTAATATCTGGAACCTCTGTTTATATCATCTGTTTCCCATTATAAAACAAGGGAAACAAACGCCCTTTCTCTCCACGTAGAACCGTCAATATCCAGTAATTTCTATTGTAACTATAGAAATAACGTTCTGCCTTACCTTTTTCAGACGAGCTGGGCATCAACAAGGACAGATACAAATCCTTGGCCGATGAGATGGACTCAACATTCGCTGAATTGGCTGGATATTAAATCGCTATTGGGTATATGGATTATCACATCTTCTGTGTTTCAGGTGTTTTCATGATATTTATTTACCGGGGACTGAAAACAAGACCTTCGAAATCGAAAAAAAAAAAATATCAAGAAATTGTAAGCGATACTCTTTTTTCAATCGCGCATATCAACGAGAGAGAAATGCTTCTCGTTTGATCGATCATTATACAAAGATTCTAGTCCTTAAAATGCTATTCTCACACGTTGTCTGTTCTGAGTAATAAAAATCGTGGCTACGTTCGTTTCTCCCATTGCCACTTTATTTTCGAGACTTTTCCTTTAAAAGAAATACCCCATTTAGCCATCAAATTCGGGGGAACATACGAACGTTTCCTAGCACCTTATACAGGAAAAACGTCCGATTATTTAAAACGCGAGATTTATTTTCAAGCAATACTTTGTTACATCGTTGTACGAATTATATAAATAAATAAACGGTTGTAATCTGGTAATAAAGAATAAAGGAATACTTTAGCTTGTGCTAGTCGCAGGAATATGTCCTAAAGGGAGGTAAGTGATGAGACATGATTATTTTTCTTATTACAGAGGCGAAATTATATATAAGACGTTTATTTCTCGCTAATAAATTTAATAAATTTACACGGAACATGGCATGTTCGTCAGATGGCATATAAAGTGTGAATTAATTAACTTACGTTTTACGATAATTACAGTAATTCTCTCTCCGAGTTGTTTATATTTACAAATTGAAAACCTCAATAATCTTGCTTAACACTTAAATCGCGTTTATCTTTGTGCAGTCTCGTTGCTCATTTGTACAGTGTAATTTAATCATTCAGCTAGTACAAAAACATTGTACACACTTACATGCACAGCTGGAATTACAGCTGTCATGGTAAAGCAGAGATTACACACTGCAAGTACACACACCGATGAGAGTGAGACAAAAATACAGCCGAGTCCCCTTTAATTCTCCATTAAGTTTTTCCCCCTAGATTCGTTTATTTTACTAATACACGAACGGTCCTCTCTTGTTCATGATATTTGATAAAAACCAAGTTTCGCACGAATCGTTTGTATGATTAATTTACTGGGCTTGTTTTTTCGCTCTTTATCTCCTTTGCACGCACCTCAGCGTTTTCTCCCTGTTTTAATCGGACATAATTGGTCAACACTGGCAGTACATTCGTATTACAATAACACGACATAGTCGGTACTTAATCTTTTCAATTTGTGAAACGTACGAATATGTGCGAATATAAATAACATTTTAAACTATTGCCTTAGATTTTAGTAATAATATCATCTTGATTATTAATGATAGCGCTATTAGCAAATACAGACTATTTGGTGTATCCATTGCACGCAACATGACTGAATGTTGAAACTTACAGAATCAATTACACATTGCAATAGCATCTATAGTTATTGGTGCTATCGCAATTTTGCTACCAGTAAAATATATAATTAATAGTAAATATATATAATTAATATGATTTACAATCCCAAACTTTCTTATTTACTTTTCATATACTTTCAAAATAATTATTGGCCACTAGAGAATGCAGTACCATTCATAAAGAAATATTTGTTTTTCTTTTACTCTTTTCGCCCTTTGCTTTTTTTTACACAAATAGGATACAGCTACCTCGAGAAATCGCTAATATCTTTATATAACTATGCAATAGGCGTATTTTCCTTTTACCAAAAATCTCAATTAAATCACAGTTTAGCGACTCAGCTAAGTACACTTTATGCAACTTCAACTGTGCGTAACTAAGTTGCTCCGACTCACTTGAAGAGTAAAAGGAAAGCACCTGATGAAAGTGCGGCGTGTATACACATGCAGGTGGAATGACGATTAATAAATTTAATAACACAAACATTACAAACACGAATCAAAGACATAAAAAGTATCAGATACGTCAAATGTAACATGAGCGGCAAAAATGATATACGATACATTTGTTCGAAACTTGATTTTACGCATTATAATAGTTTATGGACCGTTCTTTCCCAATAATCAAGTAAACTTTGTTCACTGTAAATATAAAGAGCTATTTAGAATTATTTAGATCTTGACTTTTTGGTAGCATTGTATGTGTAAACAACATCTATAAATAATCAAATTTTTGTTGCACACACACATATATATATATATATAATTATATATATGTATGTATATTATCTATACTATATATTTATATTCGGAGTCACACCACTTAAAATCTCCCAGAGCACAGGTGCAGGAAAACGTTTCTGTAATTATAAAAGATATATCAATATTTAGTACAGTAAACTTCTTTGCATTTGTATTCAGATAAGTCTTATAGGGAAAATTCATATCTCTAATCATTAGGCAGACAAACGTTCTCTTACGTTCACGCTTTAGGTCGCATTAAGCGGTGGGTCCTACATGCAGTATACAATATACGTACACATATAGTCATATAGCATAACATAATTTAATGGTAGAATGACAATAAATACGTAATGATCTCGATGCAAAAGAGATTTAATTTATGAGAAGAAGTTCCTAATCAGAGATCAAATAATTTTTTCTATAAATTATAGATTAAAACACGTGAGCATTCATCCACGTGTCTGCGTTAAAAAAAAGTTAACATCAACAAATAACTGACTGTCGTGTTATATGAAAATCATTAAATATACATTTGTTCTATGCAATACAAGTAAATGCATTACAGGACCACTCTCATCTCATAGTACCCCACAGAAAAACATTACAAGGTATGTCCGTTCAAAACGATCTGATCAAGTTCAAAAAGTATGCATCGTTATCATAAGCATGCACATTTAGATATTTACATAAATCTGTGTATAGTATATTTAAAACGGTACGAATTATTTTAACCTAAAATGCAGATACGATTTACACTTTGCACATGTAACATTTAACCACTGCTGGAAAAATTCAATGTGAAGATTAAAAAATGCTTGGTGCACTTTACATAATTATTCTCCACATCACACAGTATAAAGTTTTGTGTTACAATACATGCATTTTGCTTCCTCACAACTCTCAATTGAAGTTTTTTTCACAGAATCGTGGTTCACAGATACATCATAGATTACATAGAACACAAATCTTTGTTACTAGTTATTCTCTCTGGGCAAAACAAATAATATATCTACAAATTTATTTGCTATATTTTAAAGGTATAAAGCAGCTTAAGCTATTATTAATTTTTAAAAATATAATTTTTTTAATTACCTTTTCTGATTCTATTTCTTTTTCACTTTATCTTTGTCTCATCTATTTGTTTTAAGTCCAGTCACAACCAGACATCCATCCACCATTATTCAGTTAGCAATTGATGTAACTTCTGTTCTTTTCAAAATTATCATTAGTTTTCTAGCAAAAGATTTATAAATCTATTTAGAACATCAATCTTTTTGCTATACATATATTAGGGAGGGTCGTTAAAAAGGGTATTTTTTATTTTTAGCGATGCACCCTTCAAAAGTACTCCGAATAAACAACAAAAAAATATACCTGAAAACCCTGAATGTTGAAAATAAAAATTCTAAAACACTTCCCGAACCGCTTATTTTTTCCCATTTAAATGACATAGGATTTTGACAAGTTGTGGAAAGAAATGTTGAACTTTCCGTGATTGTTACCTTAAAAAGTTATAAGCTATATAAAACAATCAAGTATAGGTATTAATATTTGTAGAAATTTGAGCAAATTCTCTTTCATACACATAAAAATTGGAGCATTACTTAAATCAATTAAAAACCGGTTTTAGGATTGTTTTCAATGGTGTGCCAATCTTTGTGCATGTAAAAGAAAATTTGCTCAAAATTTCTGCACAAATACTACTACCTATAGTTGACAGTTTAATATAGTAAACAAAATTTTAAGGTAACAATTATGGAAAATCCAAAACTAATTTCCACAAACCGTTAAAATCTCATGTTATTTAAATAAGAAAACGTAAGAAGCTCGGGGACGCTTCTGGATTCTTTCTCAGCGCCCAGACTAAAAAGATATCTTTTTATTTATTTTGAGGGCATCTTAATCAAAAAGAAAGAAATACCCTTTTTAATGACCACCATAATATATATATTTATATATATATATATAAAGAGAGAGAGAGAGAGAGAGAGAGAAATAAATATGCATAAAACTTTTTCTCGATAATGCAGTGAACGTGCGTAATTATACGTAGTTTTTTTATGAGAATAAAATAGTGTTCATGCAAACCAGTACCTTGCAAATACCATAAATTCAGATCATCATTAAGATAGAATTACGTTTTTCTGGGGTTATATAAATAAACGATATAACACTAAAAATCGATCAACATCAACATAAACTTAATGCATATAAAAATGCAGATATTTTGCTTGTATATGTATTGTATGCAAATATATATAAATATGTATATATGTGTATATATATATATATATAAAGAGATTTATATACACACAAACTCTTTAATAGGATAACAATAAATCCAATTAAAAAGTACCATTTGACATTCAGATAAACTTGTTCCGCATTATCAGAATTAGCAATTGATTCGTTACAAGTCTGAACTTTCCTCTGCTCACCTTGAAAAAACCTATTCAATGTTTAAAAAACACAGTCCACAAATTTACAAATTATATAGTAAAAATCTGTTGATAAGCTCGAATGATTCAATAGGTTCTGAACATAAGTGAATCAACGGAGGAGAGTGCAATGCATTAGGCAGTCAGACTATTAGGTCACGATGCGGGAAAGAATTGTTGTAGACGCTGAACGGTCCTGCGATCAAGGGCGCACAAATCAAAATCAAATGTTTTCTTCGTAATCTCGTATTGACCAGTCTCCAAAATAATTCTAACTACTCGTTGGAGCTCCTGGTTGTCCTGAAGCGTCATTATCTTTTGCTGCAAGTCCTTGAGCTGCGACACATAGTCCTCAGAGAACACTGGAGGCTTTCCTAAATCGGGCTCGACCAAATTCGTGGAATCCGGAGCTACCTGTTCTGCGTCATTTTCAACTTTTTCGGTTTGGTCAGATATGGAGCGTTCATCCTCGTCTTTGATAGGATGATTTTGTAGAGCGGATTCCGCTTCGACAGCGACAGGACTCTGACTGGAGGATACCGGCTCCACAAGAGGCGAGGTAGAATGACCTCGATCCTTTTCTCTTTTAACAATAAGATGTTCATCATCGGCCTTGCTCTCGCTTTTCCTTTTTCTTTTCTTACTTTCTCTCTCTTCTCCTCCGCCCTTATTACCCTTTAGCTTATCTTTCTTGCCACGATCACCCCGCTCCTTTCTAATATCCGCTGGAGGAACCGGAGAAGATAATTTTGTAGTTTCCGTGGATAAGGTAGACACTGGGAGTACATCGGCTTCTTTCTTCACTACTGTTTTTCCCTCTGGAAACGAACAATCATCATCCATAGAGGGCGCGGAATCGCTGCTATCTCTTTCGGGCATTTCTGCCAAGAGAGCTGACAAAGGTGTTGTCGATGCTGGTGGTACATTATTCTGCTTCTCTACCGTACCCTTTGATTTTTCCTTTTTTTCTCTTTTCTCACGTTCCTTACTACTGTCTCTCTTATCTTTCTTATCACGCTTTTTATGTTTATGCTTTTGTCTATCTTTATCAGTCCTACCCTCCTTTATCTTTTCCGTCTTATCAGCTTTCTCGGACTTGTCACTCTTAACCGATTTCTCCTCCTTCGCCCTTTCTACTTCTTTCGTTTGCTTCGGCGATTTTCTGCCATCTTTATTAACTTTCAGCTCCTGACTTCTATCCTTTTCTGACTTTTCCAACTTTTCCGGCTTATCAGTTTTCTTTTCGGTAGATTTCAACACTTCTTTAGCACCAGCACGCTCAGAATCTTTATACTTTTCTTTCCTCTCTTTGTCTTTATCCTCCTTATGTTTTTTCTTCTCCTTCTTTTTCTCACTTTTTGATATATCCAACAAAGTCTTAGAATTATCTTTTATCCTGTCGTTTTCCTTTTCCTTCTCCTGCAAACTTTTTTTCAAATCTTTTTCTTTTGTCTTTGGAGATGCCGACCTTTTCATCTGTGGCAATGGTACAGGACTGGTGGGTTTTTTAGTTACCACAGGAGACGAAGGTCGTCTACTCATAGGACTCGAATGACTTTTACTACCAGGACTAGATGACCTTTTAATTTTATCTTTACTTCTACTTTTTTCTTTTGAAATATCTTTTTGTTTCTTATCTTTCTTTTCCTCTGACTTATCTTTCTTGCCATCTTTGTGAGGGCTATCTTTATTTTTTATTGTTTTGTCGCTTTTATCAGACTTTTCTTGTAGGACTGGAGGCTTAGGCATGGTAGTTTTATCAACTTGCATTACCTTTTTATTGTCTGGAGAAATTTTGGCCGTTTTTATAGGAGGTCCAAATAAATCAGCAAATGCATTTGATGTTTTAGGCTCTACAAGACGATGTTTCTTTGCCTCACTTCCACTTAATTTGGGTTTTCCAATCAGTGGTGGAGCCTTTGAATCACCTTTCTCCGTTCTTCCATCCACACCTGCCACTATTACCTAAAATAATTTTGTTTTCATTGACTTTGGTTCCTGAATAACAAAAAGTTTCATCTTGAGGTTAATAGAATTTAACAATATATATACTTACAGCTCCGCCTTTTAAAAGCTTTCTTCTAAAATCATCATTCGGATTATTGAATATTTCTGTATGTCGAATAACATTGTTGATAGCTGGTCCACTCGGTTGTAACTGAAGATCATAAAGAACTTGAAACTTCTTAGGCTCATCTTTATTCTTCAAATAAATATCTATTGGAATAAGAAACCCTGCATATCCAGATTCTTTAACTATAAACGGAGGTTCTTTCAACACTCTTTTTGGTTTGGGAAAAGTTTCATGAAGATGGAACACAACTGTAAACAATAACTCATTATTACAATTTAAAATAGAAAGATTAATAAAATAGCAAAAGCAGTCCTGCACCTTTATCTATATAATGATGAATATCTGCATTATCAACTCCTCTGACAAATACTTCCCAATCATGCGTATACCCTTCAGGAGTGGTACGCACACGTAACACTGATGCGTGACCACATTCTAATGTCACACGAATGGCCATTCTCTTTTATATTATTAGACACTTAAGATTATTTATCAATAAAAATACAAACAGTTCGTTTCACACCAAACTGTTGTACAAATTACATTTTTGGAGCAACTCAGATTATCAAGATTTTCTCAATTTTATAATTCTACAAATATGTTTATTTACCGATAAAATTCATCGTTCATTGACTCATACCGCACTTAGAATGCAATATCAGGACTAATTGGACGATTACCCGCAGACCTAAAAGTTTTACACAACATTTGAATTCGAGAATTTTGTATGAAAATGTTGATCACTCGTACAGAAAAAAATCCTCATATTCATAACCGATTATTGGCAGGGCTATTCACCTGTTAAATGTTAGGCGAGTAGAACGAATTTTCACAAGAATTTCGCTGTGATTATCAACAGGTAAACTGCACACCACCAACAAGAACTAGTCGCCATAGTCCTTATAATTCCACAAAATAGGACTAAAAAAAATTGAATATAATGCCATCTACAGGGAAATAAAATAATCGTTATATATTCGGAAAAACAAGAGCTAGTTGCATTTCCGCCTAAAAGGCTGTTCAACAAGTGCGTTCCAAAAATCATCCGAGAGATATCTCAGATATCCATTTGGCATTTGGTTTCACTCGACCAATTCAATATCATAAAAAATGATAATTGTCCAAAAGTTATAATAAAAAGAAGTAGGAATAATATATGTACATATTATGATTTCTCGGTTTACTCACTCACTGCATTTTTTTTATTTAAATATTGAATACGCAGATATTAAATACCCTAAGTAATTCATTCAATTAATCTTAAATATCAAAACAATTGAAATAATACAATTAAATATATATATTTGCTAAACACTAATCATATATATATATATATATATATATATATGTATGTATGTACATATTTTAAAAAACATGCCACACATATTCCCTATTTTTTATAGATTTATTATAAATGATAAACAAAACTATAAAGCATGACATACAAATAAAATTATTTTTACCGTCGAAGAATCTATCACAAACACATGTTATTTAAAGAGAGATATTGTGGAGCTGTTTTGAAAATTCAAGTATACTGTGCACACTAGTCCAATGACAGTGAGATAAGAAATGTATATTGGTGTATACATATGCATACTATCAGCGCAAGCTATCGGTCAATTTTCGCAGTTTTTGAGTGTAATTTATTTATACGTATACAGTTATACATTGACACTTCGCTATCATTGTGTTGGTGTGCACGGTCTCTATAGTTAAGTATAGCCCAGTCACGGGTCACCCACCAGTGCTGTGAAATTTAAAGACCACGTAAACATAAACCGATATATATTAAAAGGAAAAGACGTAAAGATTATGTAAAGATTATAAAAAGAAGTTTTAATAACTTTTAATTTTACTTAGATAACTAGAGCCTTATCGCTATACCTAAAATTGTTACGTTACGTGTTATGTCAGAATCATATTATTATAAAATTTGATATTTCTAACCTACAATCTTAAAGTATTCGACTGATATTCGCCGAAATGTAAGTGTTCGTAAATAATTTAATATATATTTATAAGTAAGTGATGTTAAATACATATGTATATATGACAATTTTATAAATTAGTAAATATGCAAATAATTGAAATTTTTATTAATTTTTGTAATAGACCACTGGAAAAAATATTATCATTAATGCAGCTATTTATATATTTCGGCTTATAATGGATATAAAATAAAATAAAGTTCTATGGAAATTCGTTTGAAAATGGAGAGATCCAGACTAATAAACTTAGTGGGACTATTACTAACTAATATCATCTTATTTAATCATTACTCCAAAGCAGCTGTACCAAAACAGCCATATGAAAATTTAGCACCTGATCATGGACTTTATAATTCTAGTGATAACGTTACTGTTTTAAATGTGACAACCTTTAATTTAAATATTTATAGTAGTAACAGAGGCTGGCTAGTTGAATTTTATAACAGCTGGTGTGGCTTCTGTTTTCGATTTGCACCAGTATGGAAATCTTTTGCAACTGATATAGTCTGTATGTATTTATTAATATTAATTTTGATATTTTATGGATTTTAAATTTTCAATTTATTTTACTTATAATCTTTTTGTAGCTTGGAGAGATATTGTAGAAGTGGCAGCTATTGATTGTTTTGATGATGAGAATAACGGCCTTTGTCGTGAGCATGAGATTATGCACTATCCAATGATAAAATATTTTCCTGTTAACTTACCTCCATCATCTATGGGTCTTCCACTTGAGAAAGATAATAGTATTGAAAATATGAGGCATAGATTAATAGATATATTAGAAAAAGAGCAACAAGAAGGGAGGGGATCATCTTGGCCAAATATTACTCCCTATAGGTATTATTTAAATTGTTCTTAAATATTCAAAGAAGTTCTTGTGTAAATAATAAAAATAATCACACATTTCTTTCTAATTCCTAGAAATTCTGAAATAATAGATATCTGGAAGACTTTATCCCCTAAAATAAAGCATTTCTTTTTGTTTTTTGAGAGGACAGATTCCCACCTGGGTGTAGAACTTATATTGGATCTACATGGAATAACAAATATTCAAATAAGAAGAGTAACTACGAGTAATGAGCCTCTTTGTATTGTGCATAAGATTATAAAGTTTCCCAGCTTAGTTGCTTTTGATCATACTGGCAATAAACGTTTAATCAATGTTGCAACACCTTCAAGAGAAGGTGTTCGACAAGCTATTCGAGAATATTTAATCGAC
Organism: Prorops nasuta; assembly: GCF_024137725.1. Lineage (NCBI taxonomy): Eukaryota > Metazoa > Arthropoda > Insecta > Hymenoptera > Bethylidae > Prorops > Prorops nasuta. Next base: position 7,568,778 of record NW_027116802.1, on the reverse strand, counting down.
GTAGGTATTAATCTCGACGAGCAACTAGCTGCTATTGAACGGTACAGTAAATTAAATCCTGTAGCACCTAAAATTGCTACAGAGAAGCCTGAAAAGGAAGATGAAATAATGCTTCAGCAAATCCAAGAGGATAAATTATTTCAACGAGATATAGAAAATGCTTTAAGATTCTCTTTAAATCGTGAAATTTCGTTAAGACAAGTCATAAAGGAGGATAAATTTAAAGCCTTATTTTTGTACATTAACGTCCTAGCTGATTATTTCCCAATAAGACACGATAGTCAATTTCTGAACGCTGTTCGTGACGAGATTAAGAATAAAACTTCTATTACTGGTAGAGAATTCAAGGAGCTGATAAAGTCTAAAGAAAAATTGCATCCTCCTTATTCAGGACCAGGCGAATGGATCGCTTGTAAAGGAAGCTCCGAACAATATCGAGGATACCCTTGTGGTTTATGGACGATGTTTCATACTCTAACTGTGAACTTTGGAATTCAATCAGAATATAATCACAACAAAGATCCAGCATTGATATTAAAGGCTATGTACGGGTATATTAAAAACTTTTTCGGATGTGCTGATTGTTCTCAACACTTTGTTAGCATGTCTGAAAAAAATAAATTATTTGGAGTAAGAAGTGGCAATGAGAATATCTTATGGCTGTGGCGAGCTCATAACGAGGTGAATGCCAGATTATCGGGTGATGAAACTGAAGACCCTGAACATAAGAAAATTCAGTATCCGACTGATGAACGCTGTTCCAACTGCAAATACGAGAATGGTACTTGGAACGAAAGGGACGTTCTGCGATACCTTAAGCATAAATATAGCTATGGCAATATTAGCTATCTTGGTGCAAGTGGAAATTATGTGGATAAAAATGAAATTAAGGTAGAAACGCCCGTTACACTAAGTGGAGGTAGCAGAAGTATTGGGTGGGATTTCAATATATTTGATATTAGCATTTGCGTTGTATTATATGCTTTATCTGCTTTAATTATTGTTCTGGTGTGCGTTAAATTTGCGTTAAAACGGACATATAAGAAAAAAATATATGTTAGCCTTCTTGGCAAGGTATAAATTTCATAATAAACCTGTACAATAGAAACTAAAGTATTCCATACACATCCCAGTCAGCAAGACGTCAATAGCTAATTTATTTATGTAATCATTTATGATCGATTTTATATACATGTATAAGTAATATACTTTAAGCTTTTACACTTTGTGATATACCGAAGATGTTTTATAATTCATGTATATACTATTTTAACAAAAACAAGAAAATAAATGATTGTATACTGTTTCAATACAGAAATGTATAGTAACAATTTATAATAGTGTTGAAATACTATTATCAAAGATTATTAATAATAGATGCAATTTGTTTTAAAGAACATTTTTATGAATGCTTTTATCAAATAAATTTTGAATGTTTGATTTTCCAATAAATTGTAATAATTTTTCAGTCTTTTTATTATTATAGATATAATAACCCTCTAAATATAAAATAGCAATTTAACTAAATGTTTTAAAATGTACAATAATTTATTCCAAATATATGAAATATTATAATAATCATAGTATATTATGTGGCACTTAACTATTTTCTTGTTTCAAAACTGAATGATTTATATTCAAAATTTTGATAAACATTTCATGGTATATATATTTTATTTGCTTTTTGTATTATTTTGAGGCCAAGTAGATGCTGTATCCCATACAATCCCATTATGGGGTAATTTAGAATTAATGTAAGGAGCTAACCAAGTTAAATACCATCTATCACCAAAGACTTCTTTCACATTTTGCTTAAAACCTAAATTGTATTTATAACAATTTTTGTTACTTTCATTTGCCACATGTCCATTACAGATAAGCCTCAAGTGATATATAAGAAGTACACCTGTATACAACATACCTATTAAAGATACAATGTAAAGCATTAAATAAAATTGTTCCAAGGAACCATCAAATCCGAATACAAAAATTGCCAATGGAAAAATAATTTTTATAAGAGACATAGGAAATTCAAAGTTAATCTTATCCCAAATAAACAAGTTGTTATAAACAAAAGAATATGTTGTGGCTGCAAATAAATAAAACAAAAACATTGTAAAATATCTGTGATTGTAATGCCCAATACAGCATCCAGTAAAAATACAATGATGATCCCTTTTAAGAATACAAGTATCACAGACTGGACAGTGCCATGAACGTGGTGGAGACAGAAGTTCACAGGCTGTGCATAATCTCCATCCATCTCTGGTACTTGCTAAACTCACAGGGATTATAGTCCTCCCTGTACTTGTATCACATAATACTGTATATGTAAAATTTCCCACTATATTAATCATGAGGAAATTTCCCAAAAAAAAATGAATGTAGTAAGACCAAGTATTATACTGATATAAATTTGGTAAGACAACCCATAACTCAAACCAGTACAATAATGGAACAATTAATAATACAAATGTCATTGAACAAAAGTCACTGAATGTTTTGGGCAAGAACTTCGTCCGAATGATCATCTTGACTTCTAATGACTATTCTTTATGGTAAATTTTGCACCAAACTCCTAAAATTCATATAATATAATTAAATGTTGTTCCTTTTTCCCCTGACTATATTTTTCCATTTTTATAGAATATTCTCCTCTCATATACTACATATAGTCTTTTAAAATAAAATTTCCAATTGACACAATTAGGAGCTTCCATTTTATTAAATCTTGTTCTTTGATTCAATTTACCTGTTTTTACCGCAGCTTCAAATGAAATATAGATAAGATTTACGTAACAATGGGAGCATTGTTTATGAAAAGAACGTAAACCGCTATATTGTATATTATCATAATTTTTAATTTATCCTTTCTGTGTTCTCTTGTTCTCACAGTCTCACTTATTACAGCTATAGACAACCTTCCTGCCTACTACTCTTCCTACTGGCTAGTGTCTACTTTATTACGACTGCGTGTGCGACCTAGTCCTGGTAATAAAATAAGTTAGCTTCAGTTAGTCGGTTAACTTTTAACATCCTAACGTAAGGTTTTGCTATCTCTTCCTGATAAACATATGGATTTATTGTCAGGATTTAATATAAACATCTCTAATATAAAATAAAGATGCGTAGAACTGTATACAGCATGTATGTATGTACAGAAACCGCCTAACGTAATTAACAATTGATAACAGCCCAGCCCACCTGTCCACTTGTCCAGTCGTTCTTGATTCTAATTTCTAATCCCCCCCCCAAGGCCCAAGCTCCACTCTCTACCATACTTACCTAACTTACCCTCTGACGGACTACACGACTATGTACACACACAGTAGACAGAGACACAGTACATACACAGCCTACACAGGTCCGGGACCCGGTCCGGCCTCAGCCCGGACGCTAGCTGCTAGCTTTTTTATCACCGCTATACATATGTATGTATACCGCCAGCTTCTGACCAGGTGGCCAGCTCCAACTAGTTCTAAGTTTCATATAATATCGGAATAAGCTGTTTCATTTTTTCCACATTAAAAATTATAAACTTGTTAAAACGACATAATCAATTTTTTGATCTTGCGCACTTTAAGCTAAAAAGGGAATTAAGGAAAATCGACTGTCCCCAAGAAAAGACAGAGCTGTAATTTAATATAAAAAGTGTCTGTTTGGAACAATCGGAGCTGTCAAAAGATGATGAGCTCTAAAAAAGACGTATTAGAACCTTTGGTTGACAAAGCAGAGGAAGGAGAATCAGCTATTTTGGAAGTAAGCGCAATGTCAGTAAGCAATGTTAAGAAGCAGGAAAGCCGCGAAGGTGATTTTCTTTCCAACTGCAGCACGTCTATAGAAGGTTCTATGGTGAGCTTATTTTTCAAATTATAAATATTACAATATATTTAAAACATTTTCACTCTTAAATCTGTACACTCTTTTCCTCTTTTCTCAATTGATATATAAATAGCTCATTTTTGTGAAGAGTCTCCTTGGATTTATCAATGTTGTCAACAATTACAGGTAGCTTCTCCTTCTATTGACAGTTTCTCAACATTACCTGAACAAGAGATTTCAGATTTTCAAATGGATTCACGTGATTTACAAGTGAAAGTAGACAATCCACAAAAGCACCTTGAAACACTGGAGACTTATATTACATTTCGCATTACCACAAGGGTATTTTCAAATCCTGAAAAATATTTTGAACCTTAAAGATTTACAGAAAATTTTATTTTATATTGATATTTTTTCTAGTCCTCTCGTTCTGAGTATGAAGAAGAAGAATATGTTGTACGTAGACGCTACAATGATTTTATTTGGTTACGACAAAAATTAGTGGAAGCCTATCCTTCTCATATTATACCTGTAAGAATCTTTTATTTATTGTGATGTTAAATATATATAACCTATGTTATCATGAGAATAATTGATTGATTTAAACAAATGTCATAATTTTTAGCCAATGCCTGGAAAACACACGCTACTTGCACAATTAGATCGATATTCCAAGGAATTTATTATAGCTAGAATGAAATTATTACACATTTTTTTAAATAGAGTCGTCAATCATCCAATTTTGAGCTGTGACAAAAATTTACATATCTTCTTAACTAGTAAACCATCAGTAAGTGTACTTTAAAATGTCTACAATAGGAATAATATTAATAATGAAGTTAACTTTTAGGAATTTATGATTCTTCGAAAGAATCGTGGAAATGTACTATTCAAAATGACAGACTCCCTGCAAAACATTGCCAACATATATACTATGAAACAGCGGCATACTGAGTTTGAGCAAGTACGTGATTATTGTACAGCTTTATCAGAAAAGTTAATGACGATAGATAAAATAAATCATCGTATACACAAGGAACGTCAAGGTAAAAATATTACCTAGATACAGAGAACAAAAACTTGAATTAATCATTAATTATAAAATTTAGATTACTTGCTTGAGTTGCACCAAATGCATCCAATATTTACATTATGGGCTACATCAGAACCAGAGCTCGCTCCAATACTATTAGCAATAGCAAAAGCTATAGAGGCAAATGCGTCATCTCATCAAAAACTTGTAGAGAATCCACCAAATGAGGAAAGAGAATATGTTTCTTACGTTGAATCGGTGAAAAATGCTTTGGCACGACGAGATTCGATGCAAATTGAATATGAAATAACTGTAGAGGAGCTGGATAAGAAGCGTTTGGAGAAAGATCAGGTACGTATATTTATTTATATTTGTTTGCTAGTATAAAATAAATAATAATTCTTTTATTCACACACACACACACAGTTGGTTAATGCTACAAATGGAATAGCCTCAACCCAAAGTTGGAGTGGCTCTTTGTGGAGGTCTGAAACTCGAGATGATAAATTGGAGCGTTTAGGACAGACCATTCCAAAATTATCGAAACAGGTTGAATTGCTTCAAGACCGAGTCGAATGTGCAAATGAGAATTTGCGGAGCGATTTACAACGATGGAACGTGGAAAAGCAATCTGACTTGAAGAACATTCTGATTTCAATGGCGGATAGACAAATTTTACATTATCAACAATGTATGAATGCGTGGGAAGAGATTCTTTCTGGTTTAAAGCTGGATAGTATTGGAACTGATATCACCACTGGACAATCTGTTAAAATTCCTGTTTGAGCTATTATATTGTTATTTTGTTACTTACTATTTTAAGTCATTAATACACGATGTATATAAATATATATATTTACAAGTACTTGGATTCGGGTAATCTTATATCGGACAAGAGTTTTATAGTATAGTTAAAAAACTGATTTTATGTGCTTCAATGTCACACAGGCTTTAAAATAGTTTGATTGTTGAAGAGAAGTTTTCTAGAAAACTAAATTGCTATAAAATCGTTACGATAATGTTTATTTGTTATACAGGTTCGTTTAAGATATATATTAGAAAAATTCTATACTTAAGTTTATTTACAAAATGAAATATATTTATAATAAAAGTATAATAATGTGGGGCAAGAATAACGCATCTGAATCAATCAGAAGGAAAGGAACAAATTCAGTCGATAATGTTTCCATATTATTTTGTGTCTATGTCGATAATTTTGGGACCAAATGTTTGTTTACTGCTGTTCGTTATCTCTTTGTATCACACAAAATGTTCGTTGACAATCCGTTTAGTTAGCTAATACTTATATTTACCAAAATTATCTATACAATAGATAGTCGGTGTATAATATACAATTACGATATAATTCACATAAAAATAAACAAATAACTATTTCGTTGTAATTATATTATGGACAATCCACAGAATGTCCTTTTATGTATAATAATAGTATAATAATTCTGTGAAGAATTACAGCAAGGTTCCGGAATTTTTGCACTTATTAGCTGTTACTATAGTCATTAATAGGGATTTCCTATTAATGACTATAATAAACAGCTGAAAAGTGCAAAAATTTTCAAGCCATGAATTACAGGATAATTCTGTAATATACTGCAATGTTTACACTTAAAAACGCATCTCTAAAAAATTTGATAAAATTTGTTGAAGTAATTCACTCTACTTACATATTTCTTATACAGTACTCATTGTCTCTTGTTAAAAACAAAATTATAACAATTAATAAATAATTCTTGTAAAGTACTTATTTGCGTATTTGTTCCCTTTTTATTCTATCAGGGAATAATTAGGCCAGGGTGTCATATAAAATTCCACCAAATTGTCCAAGTCATAAAGCCTTGTTATAGATTCACCTGAAAATGTATTGTTTCTAATTATTTGTATAATTTTAATTTTTTTTTTATAGTCGTAGCTTTTTCTCTAAATTACACACCTGCCAGAGTCATTTCATTGTGAAGAAAACGAACGGCACGCGCGTAAGGCTGTTGTATTTTCTCTCTTAATCTTGGAGCCATTAATCTCGTTGGATTCCACAATGGACTCCGAAACTGGGGAGTATCGATATCACTTGCTTTCCAAGATTCCGGTTTTACCTCTTCTAGCGGTAATACATCGGTTATTGTATATTGACTGCTGTTTATATTCCAAGTAAATTTACAGCCTACTTCATATTGCTTTCGTTCTTGCCCACTATAAATAAGTTATTAATGTAATCTTTAATTATCCTCCAATTATTAAAAATATAACAAGTAATATAAGCATATACCTTTGAGTTTGATTGCACAGTTCACTAGCTTGAATTTTCATGATTAACAAGCAAATAATATCGCCACTCAAGGCGCACACATCAATTATTTCAATGTCATAATCACTGCAGTGCCAATATTTTTTTTTAAATCGGGTACAAATCCAGTCTGCAATATGGTGAGAAAATGTCTCGATATCAAAACTCATTTGATTGATAGAAACGCATGGAACCATCTACAAAAACAAGTTAATTATCCATTTGCGGTAAAACTTAAAGGTTTTCAAATATATTTACAAAAAAATAAGATTATATACCAATTTTTCTGCTTTGCTGTTACTAATCATTTGCATTTGAACATATCCTGATCCATGTACGTGCACTGGAAGAACACATTGATAGCTAACATAACCACCAGTCTCCTCATCTATTGAAAAAGAAATTTGTTAACTTTCTTATTTTTATAAGATTTAATATTTTTTGGAATTAAAATGTACCTTCGACATCAGTAATAACCGATATCATCTCATCGTCAAGCTCTATATAACTTCTTTTAAAATGTGCCGTACATTTTATTATAGGATACTGTAAAGTTGCTTTAGGAACCAACGGCGATGAGTTTGTGCTAAGCTTACGATCTCTAAATGCGCTTCCATTCGTTAGTTGATTCTGATTGAGAGGTCGCAGGACGATTTTCTCAGCTGCAACAATGAAAAAACAAGTAAAAGAAAATATTCGCTAAAATATGATTCAAGATCTTACCGCTGTCTAGCTCATGAAACAATCCAAAATCTTGAGGTGAACAAAAGTCATCTGTTTCGCTTTGATCGGAGTCTGCCCAGTGTCGTTTCCCATTTGGTAAAACAGGAGACATCACGGGTGTTGAAGGCAACTGATAAATAGAACAAGTTCGGGGTTTCGCTTGATCGCGAATATGTTTGAAAGGTATGATATTCTCGGCGTCCTCGGTTTCATCACGGAATTCGTACTTTTTATCGGCCAGTCTGCGCTTTCTGAAAGAACTTAACTTCTCACAAGTTTCTTGAGCCTCATCGGTAAACTCATAAGCTTTTTCAGCTTCGAGAGTAAGCTTGTGAGTAGTTCTGGTGGTCCTGGATTGAGTCGATGGTACAGCAGGCGGTGGAGGAGAGTGCAGATTTGACCTTTTGCGGGGGCTCAAGTGTCTGAAGGATCTTGTAATTGGTGGAGACATTAATCTAGGGGAAGAAGGACTCAACGAATGAAATTGTGAATTAAAGGACGACAATTCCTCAGACACTCCGGGTTGTGGTGAATTAGCGCGTTGATTTCGCATCATCTTCTGACTAGATTCTGAATTACGTGTTTTTAAGATATCCGAGGGTGGCGTAGGTATTGAAGATGACCATTGAAATCCTTTTAGATCCAATGGCAGCCTTTGAGGCGTTGACCTTGGTGAACATGATGGATGTTTTACTAAAGTAATCAAATCGCTGCCAATGTTAAGTTCTTGGGACATATCCTCGCAGAAATCCTGTAAAATCTTGTCTCTAACAGATATTGCTTGTTGCGCCACAGGACTTAAGTTTCGACACTTGCAATCAATGGCATCTGAGCATTCGCACACTTTGACGCTCAATGTTTCGGTAGACCTTCTAATATCACAGATACAGTCGCTTTGATTATCGCACGTCGTGTTCAAAGGTAAATCATTTCCTAGCTTTGCGGGTTCATCCAAGCAATTCTGTTGCTCTCCATTACTTTCGCATTTCGGTGATTGATCTAGCAGCTCGGAACTGCCTAATCTTTCATCGGAACATTCGTAGCTATCTGGTTTCGCATAAAACACCTCTTCCCCGTCACTAATATCCGGAGATACTATATCTGTTACTAACGAATCTGATTTATCGCTGCTTTTCACATTTTTAACCTTCGGTATATCTAAATCTACTCGCAAAACGTGAAGAAAATTTCCTGTATTTACCACTACATGATTCCAATAATTTAAGCATACCCCAGCGCGAAATTTCGGGTATGGAGAGAGAACTTCATAAGTTGTGTGGACTGTTAACCCATGTTGAAGACAATTACACCGAATACATCCATCCCAGTTAGCTGCTAGTTCTAAAGCAAACAAATTTTCATTACTTTAAATTCAGCTCTTTAACTATTGTCAATAAAAAATAATCAACAATACCTTCACCTTCTTCTTCATAAGATGCAGCGACTTTTAAACAATCTTTACAATTTTCTAAAGAAGGGACAGCAGTTATTGTCAAATATGCTTTATCAGTAGGCTGGAGTTGCAGCCAATGTTTACTAATAAAATTAATAAAACATTATTTTTCATACAATGCTCAAAATAATTTTGGTGTAAAAGATCTTACCATAGTCCATGAATAACTAACTTATTCCTCTCCATTGGCCATTGAGATATAACAATGTTAAGTTCTCTATAAATAGTATAGGTACCAAATAATGTAACTTCTGCAACCTTACGGGCAACTTTATTTGGTGTATATGCCCACCAATGTAAGAAATATTTGTACAAGGATGTATTACTACTAACATCTAAAGTATAAGTGTATGTTAAAAGAAACTGGCCACATTGTGTTAATCCCATAACAATATGCCTTCAAAGAAAAAAATATCAGTATTTTATTTTGTTTGCAATTTAATTAGATACTATAAGGAGGTCAAAAACAGGCCTACCCAGCCTCAAGTGCTGATTTTGGAACAACATATAGAAGCAACAAACGCCGCCATGGAGGCACAGTGGTAAAGAATCTCTCTTCAGCAGCATTATTGTGCATAGACAAACAACCTCTGATCTACAACACAAATATAAGAGTTAAACAATGGTAGTACAAATGTTTCAGTCAAATCTTCAGTTATTACAAAATGGATGAAACTGCCAAAATATAGCACATAACAAACAGAAGTTGTTGGATAATAAATGAGAAATATTGTTTCATAGTAAAAATAGAATTTAAACACTGTTTATTTTACTTTATGCTTTTTGACAGGTGTCGAAACCTAACAGTCACTGAAATGCGTTGATGGGCGAAAGGTTAATTTAGCTTACTTCTCTCGTTGATAATTTTTGGAGTAAATTTCGTTTGCTTCGACGATTAGTCAAGCAAGGCTTTTGCCCGACCACCACGTATTCTGATCTTTCGGATGTAATATCAGAGAAGCACTCATTGCAACAATCCGAGGTAGTATCGGAAGACGATGCGTCCGCCATTTTTAAATAACCTGAGCTACTAAACAGGGACTAGGGTAAAAACTTAAAACTTATTTAGTTAAAGTCTAAACGTGCCTGCTGATGTGTCAGTGAAACCAATAAAATGAATTAAATTATAATGTATAAATGTGCATGTATGTGTGGAAATCTTAGAAAAGTACTAATGCAAATTTGAAACTAAAGTACAGCTGTTATTATAGCTATTACATGAAAACGACGAGCACGAGGAGGGACAGTATATACAACCGAAAGAGTCTCACATGTTAACTTAACACAGATTCTAAGCATATAAAATAATGATCTTTTGGAGTTGTTATAAAATATATATTAAATGAAATCAATTGCAATGCGATTTCATTAAATAATCATAAAAATAGAAATACAATATAAATTGAAGAATAACTTATTGTAATAAAATCACTTTCAGCATAGTATATATATAATTCACTTACAATTAATAAAGAAGAAAAAAACTGTTGCTAATTAATTTGTTTTGCTTGATATAAGAATATATCAGTTTTTGTTTAAATATATAACTTTATATATTTTACTCTTAAATATAAACGATTATGTATTTATGAATTAAAATGAAATTATGCAATTTATAATTAAGGGAAAGGCAATTTTTAATTTGTTTTTACTATTTTTACTTTCATTGGTATATAAACACTTTGCCAGTCTTTTCCATAAAGAAAATAAAGCTTTGTCTTTACAATTTTAACTTAAATATCATGGATATAACATTGGATGATAGATTAAATGTATTGCAACAAATAAGTCAAAGAAAACTGATTGAAATATTGGATGGAATTTCTGGATCAAAGGACTTAATAATAGAGCACAGACTCATGAAAATTCTTGATACATTTGTGGGTGTTACAGCCCTTAAGTAAGTTTACTTATATAAAATTGATTTTTGTCTTTTTAATAATGTCTTCTTTCTCCATTTGAAAGGCGATTTGGAGTTGAGAAAATTTATAAAATGGAGCAAGGCCTAAAACCAACAAATACTCAACGTGTCTTTTTAGTCTCAAGTGATCTAATAGCTTGTAAAAGAGTATTAGATCAGATTCATTCTGAGATTATTGGTAGCATGAACCAAAATCAATCTTCATATCATGTATTGGTTACTCCTTCTGTACCAGCAGTTCTACACTCCTTAATCGAGGAAGAAGGTTAATTTTCTTCATTTAATATTTTTACATTAAATTATTAATCTATTTCTAATTTTCAGGACTTTCTGGTTTACTATCACTATATTCGTTATCTTATGAATTTATCAAATTAGATGGAAATGTTCTGTCTTTGGAGAACCCAATTTTTTGTGATCTGTATTATCATTATGATAATGCATTACTGCCTGCCTTAGCACGTAGTTTATGGTCATTACAGTTAATCCTTGGTTCTTCACAACTAACAATTTGTTTGGGAAAGTATAGTCAACAAGTGCTGAAACTCATTGAATCTATGGAAGAATGCCTTGGGAGCTCAAGTGCGGATAAAGAAGTAGGAGCATTTATAATAATAGATAGAAATTGTGATTTTGTTAGTCCACTGTTAACACCTGTAACATATGGTGGGCTATTGAATGAAGTCTTAGATGTATGTATTGGCAATGCATCTTCAGGAAGCACCCAAACAAAATTAGAGCCTAGCAGAGATCAAATCTATGGTGAAGTGAGAGATACACCTTGCAGTGATGTCTTTCCCATTTTACATGAGAAGGCTAAGTCACTTAAAAGTATTGTTTCTTTTGATCTTCAATATGTCTCTCAAGTACTGTATAAAAATAATGTCAGAAATAATGGCTAATATTAGCTGAACAGGTGGGAATACAAACTATGAAACTGGCTGAAATGGAGCGTTACGTCTCAACAAAATTGCAAAAAACGAGGGATATGACACGTCAACTTGCCTTCCATATTTCCGCTTGCCAAACCATAGCAGACACTTTAGGTTCTGAATTTCAAGCTATACAAACTACGGAAAAACTCATACTCGACGGCAAGGAAAGAAAAGAATGCCTTAATCATATAGAAAGAAACATAGGTATTGCAAGCAATAGTAATATTTGATAACATCACTAAAAAGAATGTTTTCAGATGAACATCCATTAAGAAGTCTTCGCCTCTTATGTCTACTATCGGTAACTAGTGGTGGGCTATCGCAGAGCGAACTATTGCCTATTCAGAAGGCTCATCTTCATGCCCATGGCTATCAAAACATTCCACTATTTTACAAACTGCAAAATACAGGATTGTTGAAATACAAGTCAGAAAATATTTTACACAAACTACCAAACTGGAATAGTGAATGGACAAACCAGGCACAACGTCTTAAACTCATTCCAGCTTCCTCAAAACGTAATGAGCTCAAACGACGAACTTGCCCCAGCTATGTTTTTAATAATGCATATGTTCCTCTTATAGTAAGTATTACAGATTTAAACTTGTTCAAATAAATCGATAAAATAGCCAATGAACTGTCGTCATTAAAATTCATTTCAGGCACAGATATTAAATATTGTATTGAACCAAGATAAGGAAGCACGATTGTTTGATGACCTTTGTAATATGCCAAATGTTATTGTTAATGGACAAAAAGGATCTGTGCATTCAAAAATGGTTTTAATATGTGTTATAGGCGGTATTAGTAATGCGGAAATAGCAGCATGCAGACTTGTTGAAAAAGCAGCTGGAATTCGGCTGGTACTTGCATCAGACAGCATAATAACGGGAAACAAATTGATAGAGAGAATACAAGAAACTTAAAATAAAAGGAATAATAAAGCTACAATGTACACGTATTTATGTTCACAGTATCTTTAATTTTATATGTAAACAGATGCAGGTTTTTAATCAATTTCTTTAAGCCGTTTACTTCATTTACTATGTAGTATATCCGATAAAAATCTTTAATATTATTACAATAATACTGTAATAAACAAAAGTTTACCTCATGACATAAAAAATTGTAATTAGAAAGATTATCTTTTGACATTATTTCGTGTTTGCAATCTTATTTTTAATGTCATTAAGACGAATGTAGAAATAGCACAATAATCAATAAATATTGTGCGGATGTCCAAGTAAAAAGGAAAATTGGACACCAATTTAATAATTACGATTCTCTTCACGATTACGGTCGCGATCACGATCACGCCTTTGACGTCCCCAATCCTGTCCTTGTCTATTATAGTTTTGCCTATCGCGGAAATTGCCTTGATTTCCTCGCGAAAAGAAGTTTCCTGGTAATCAATAAAATATTATTAAGGATTGCCGTCAATAAATAGATCATGATTCTTATTAGGAGGCAATTATTTTAATTACCTTGTTTCATTTCAAAGATACGTTCGTTCGAATCAACGAAATTATTAACTTTATCCGTGAGCTGAAGGGCCAAAGATTGTAGACGACTAGGTTCACTGCGGTGCATGACCACAGTTTCTGTTGGATCATCCAGTGATGCCTGGAAATAATAAATTATAGAGAACTGTGTTATATCCTAAAAAAAAAACTAAGTTAACACAATTAAAAATTAACAAATACCATTAGTTCTTCGTTAATGATCATTTTACTAATAATGGAATGAACAACGGATCGTTTTAGTTGGAACATCTCAGCAAGCTTTGGCATAGAAATGGAGTCATAGACGTGTGAATATGTGAATAAATACGTCCTGAGAGCTTCTTCCTTAATTAATCTTGTGAGCATCGATCGCACTTTATCAGCTTGATAGAACAAGTCCCAAACTTTAGCATTCATTTTCTCATTGATGATAAAGTTATTACAGGCTGACCAATTTCCATTACGCATGGCCTTGGCTGCTGCTACAACATGCTCTCTCATAGACTCCGGTGGTCCAACTAAGGATTGGCGCTCACTGGAGCGAAGCTGTTGATAGAATGTCTTGGAAATCATTCTCCTTCTAGCGTCAAATTCATGGGCTGCCATATAAGGAATTTCAATAAGCATAGCGGATACAAGATAGACGCATTCCAACAATTCTAAATTAATATGCATATGGAAGGGCATCTGTCTCTGCTTCTCTATTTTTTCTTGCTCCTTACTACGTTCGTGCTGTCTTTGAGGAAGAAGACCTTGCGCTAAAAGTTCTTTCACTTTTCCAGTTACCATCAAATCTACGAGGCAGCTGTGCGCGTCTTTGATATTTGCATGTCTAAACGCACAGAGCCCTAAATGTGCTATGGTCCGATTGTACAATATTTGCGTAGCAGGATCAGAATGCTGGATGGTTTCCTGAAGATGAGACATCAGAATCAAATCTCTAGCTTGAAACCAATTATTGTGAAGAGCATGGTGATAAATATGTGAAAGAATTGCACGAGTCCTTAAACGATCCGTGTTATCGTGAGTGTAAATATATTTGCAGAGTTTCTCCATGACTTGCACGGATGTTACTACGTCAGATCCAAGCTCGCCTTCTTTTTGCTTTAGAACGTTCGGGTCAAACTTGTAGTACAGATGCTCAATCTTTCTCAGATACACACGACAAAGTTCAGAAATAGTTCCCTGATTCTCCAAATACTCCTGTACCTTGTCTATTATCGCAGCAACTTGCTTCTCATCCTTCAATCTTTCTACATATTCGTTACTGTGCGGATCGCACTCTTTCAATAATTTTGTGAACTCTTCATCGAGTCGTTCTACCAAAGTTAACACGCATCCGTGTACTTTGTAAGGCGGATTTTCAAATTCCTCATCATCCTCGTTTACAGATTCGGAGATTGTTATGTCCGGTGTGCTTAACAACATGTCCAGCATTTCAGTGATCCGCTCTAATATTTTTGACCAATACTCGGGCTTCATTGCATCGGAAACTTTCGGATTGTAGCTGAAGATCGAAGATACTATTGAAAATTTGATTTTTATGGCTACCGCTGGTCCTAAATTATGAGAATCGGCTATAGATTGCAATTCGTGTAAAAGTTCAATTTGTTCTCGTCTATCGGTGCGTTTTTTTCCACGAGCCGCTATTACCTCTGACAATTTCTTTAATACTGCGGTTATATTGATCTCAGCGTCCTTAGCAAACATCTTCGGTTTTTCAGATGGAATAGCCACTCCTCCTTTCACTGTTTCCCATTCCCCTTCACCATCATCATCATCGCGCTTCTTCTTTCTATCCTTATCCTTTCTCTCTTTCCTTTGCTCCTTTCTTTTTGCCTTATCTTCATCCTCTTCCTTGTCCGTAGCTCTTTAAAAATTAACAAAATTTTTCATTGAAATAAAAAGTTTTTGCTCTCTTAGAGAAATGAAATTAACAACATACTTTTTAATAAACCGTTCACGAATATTTTGATATTGTCCTTCATCTTCGCTGCTTGTGCTTTCACTGTCTGAATCGCTACCCCAGTCAGATTCACTCTCGCTTCCGTCATCAGCATCAGGAGCTCCTTTCTATTATTGAAACGACAAAACTATAAAATTATCATTAAAATTGTAAACAAACTTATCAAAATGGTATAACCTTGAACTTGGAGACATCCATATCACTAGCTTCTGAACTAGCTTTTTTGAAAAGCCCTGCGCTATCATCCTCTTCGTCTGATTCCAAGGCTTCTTCAGGTTTCTCATCTTCCTCATCATCATCCTGTTCTGGATTCTCCCTGAATTTATTTATATCTTCTTCAAAATCTTTATTGTACTTTCTAAGCTTCTGACGAAGAGAAGTTAAAGATTTAGAGTTATTTTTGGACATATTTTTACGACCCTCACGATCTTCCCAAACTTCATTAATAAAATCTTCCATTTCAACTAAACATCTCACATAAAACCTTGGTGTTTGCCCATTTTCTTCTTTAGCTATGACAGGCAGAGCCTTTTGATATGCACGCATAAGGTCTTCAAAACCTATAAAAAAACAAAGAAGTATACAGATTAAAAATATTCAACATAATTAGATATTTCTTATAACTTCTAAAACTTACTTGTAAGCATACTGCTCATATCTTTAATTTTCTTATAATTCCTGATCAGTTTGATAAGATTGGCAATTTCCTCATATCTCTTCTCCTTTGTTGATCGAACAACACGTTTGGTTTCTTCCTCCTCATCGCTAAACTATTACATTCAGAATTCAGACAAATATTAATTGTAAAAATTTCAAAAATTTGGATCAAATTAATATATCAATTATAATTTACTGTAAAAGCTGTTGCTGGTGCTCTTTGCACTTGTTCCTCCTCAGATGCTGTATCAGATTCCGAATCTGAGCCAGTAGCAAAGAAACGACTCATTATGCTGAAAATGTTTATAAATTCATAAGAAAAATGCCATTTTTAGGAATATTTCGTAAAACTAATATTAGAGCTTAATAAAGATAAATTGGCACTTTATTCTTCTATCAAATATTTAAAATTTAGTAATCCAATCGTTAATAAGTATCTTCTTGAAAAATTGAAAGTACCATAATGTTGAAAAATTTAATTGTTAATCGAACTTAAATTTACTTGGAACATTATTGGAAACGTCAAATTTTCGTTTGATAATGTTTTAAAAAAACGTTTATACTTACTATCAGGTAATTTGTGGGCCTTCTATGAAACTGCACGCAACCAAATGTAGCTGAAAAAAAGGTTATAACAAAATTGTCGAAAATAACCACACTAGCTATACACGAGTGCACACGCTACACCACAACCCCAGCGCCACACGAGCTACAGACGGCTATAGGCTAATATCACTGGCCACTGCCCAAGTCAGCAGTCAGCCCAAGTGAGTCAAATGTTCAACATGATGGAATAATGGTATTGTATTGTACAAGGATACCGGATATGTGTACTATGTACATACTATGTACTACGCTACCAACGGTTGTTTCCTTGGTAACCAGATGGTATAGCGTCATCGTAAAAAGGCCAAACATATCTAGCGAATTCTTTAAAGTACTGTCAATGGATGGAGGTTATCTGAGCCAATTTATTTATCAATTTGACTATCATGGGTCGAACAGATTGGGATCGTATTCTATCGATTAATCCATCGTCATTAACTGATGAAGATATTGAGGATTTCTATCCAGCAATTATTAATTGTAATGTTGATGAAATAAGCAATGTTGCTAACCTTCAGACGATTTTAAAAGTATCACAAGAAATATTACAATATAAAGACAATCAAGTACGTTATTTAATTAGTTCATTATACAAGTTTTATTATAATAGGTTGATATGTTATTTTATAAATATAATTGCTTCACGTTAGGTTGAATCGTTACTTCTCGAATGTGGTGAATTAAAAGAAATTGTATCTTTAATGAAAGCTGACTTATTTAAGCAGAAGCAATATGGTAAAATTTTTTAAATTCCCTACATAACTTAACAGAATTTCATAATTACTAATTATTTTTGTTCTTGTTGATAGACAAATCCAGCAATAAAGTCGATGCTACTACATTACAAACGGTAACAAAAATCTGGGAATTTTTAATAGTCCAAGTAAAAGAAAAATTTAAATTTTACCTTCCTTTTTAGGTTCCTCAACCTAGAGAAATGTCAGCTTTCAACACGGTTGAGTTAGCAAAACCAGATAAAATTGGAACGCTAATAGATGAATTAGAGGTATATTTCAAAAAGGTTTGTAAATCTCTTTATATATACACACAATTATTATTCTTTGTTTCAGAACTTAGACAAAGAAAATGTAATTTTAAAAGAGCATTTAACAACATTGAAAGAAGAGATGGAAGATGCAACTGAAAAAATGGAACAGGTTACAAAGGAGCTAAGCGAGTGTCAAATGAAACGCATGCAGTATAAGGGTAATCGGAATCTCAACTATTTCTAAAGATTACGATTATTGAATGTCTCCTTGGATATACTTGGTTTCAGAAAAGATATCAGAAATGGAGAAAGATAATGCTGCATTAGTGGTTCAAATTGAGGAAATAACCAACCAACAATTATTAAGGGATAAAATTATTGACGAGTTTGGTATAGCGATTGAAGCTAGAGTAAAAGAATGGAAGTCAATACTTGATCAAAAGGATACAGAAATATCCAGATTAAAGGAAAATTTATCGCAATCTTGTATACGTCCGATAGTTTCCATTCCTCAACAAGAGAAATCTCAACTTGAATGTTTGAATGAAGATATTGCCCAAAGAGATAAAATAATAATCGAATTGCAACAAAAATTATCAGAAGCTATTCTGGAAATCAATGAAGGATCTAATCTTATCGAAAGATTAAGAGCCGATGCCAAAAGGTAACCTATCACTGCCATTGGCTTGAAATAATATTAAGGGAAGCAGATTTTGGTAGTCGTACCAATAACACTTTTTTTATTTCAGGATGGAAAAAGGCGCAAAAAGGATGGGACAAAAGGACTTGCTCCAAAAATTGCAAGAGGCGGATGACAAAATTTCAAATCTGCAGAATCTTCTGTCTCAAGCCGATATCGATGTCAAGTCCAAGAGTAGCAAAGTTAGAAAAATATTTCAAGTTTTTAAAGTGTATTCCGTCATAATATAGTATAGCATTTCTTTATTACAGTTATGCGAAGTGCTAGCTATTTTAAAGCGATACGAAGATAAGGATTATGGTTTAACAGAGGCATTAAATGAAGTGAAATTACTGAAACATGAACTCGTGCGAAAAAGTGATTATACGGCAGATTTAATCAATATAATAAATAAACTGGAAACCTTGAATTCCTATCAAGATATGGAGATCACAACGCTTAGGTATGATATTTGTAAAATTTTTATTTTATAGTGATGTTAAATACCTGTATCTTATTCTTCTCTACTTTATGTAAATCACAAATAGAGAGAAATTTGGAATACCAGAAGATGAGCCTATTTCAGTTAAGGATACGTTAGCGAAAAATAATGAGGGAAGGAAAAGGGTAGAAGTCCTTATTCATCAAAATAAAGCTCTGATTGAAGAAAATTTGCAGCTTAAATCAGACGTAACTTTTCTCATTTCATCTCATTTGAATTCACTTTATTTGAATATAATGATAATTGGATCCTTATTTTTTAAGTTAAGAGTTTTAGAATATAAACATGGCAAAATTTCAAGCAATGCCAGCGCTAACACCATGAATGCAGTCAGTGCTGATTTTCTGCACTCTACTAAATTAATGGATTCCACCCATGAAGTTTCTGAACCAGTAATTGATCCATCTTACCAAGATCTTCATGTAAATGCTGAAAAATTGAGTATTCGGGTAGTGGTGGAAGAAAACGAAGCGCTCAGGAGAGGCATGCATGAAATTTTGGACAGTATAAACAATCAAGATGGTGAATGTTCAGATAATGTAATAGTATAAAAGTAACGCACTCGCTAATCTTTGTTTCTTTTTCATGGCACATTATTGTCTTTTTGTTTGTTTGTCTAGCTTTTCTTAGAAAACGTTTCTATTATCCTCGATTATTTTCTATCAATTAAACGATAAATTTATTTGAATTGAATATGCATTGTAAATATTGAGAAAAAACATTGAATTGTATTACATTTTTTATTAAACGTTTTTTTATAATAGGCAAAAGTTCAGTGGAAATACGCTCTGACACTTTGGAAAGACTTTTGGAAGCTTTAGACATCAGACATTTAGCTGGCTGGTATCATCCAGCAATGAGACTTCAAGAACATTTGAATGTTGTACGAGGAAGGAATGCTGAATTGAGAGCTTTCACGAAGGAACTGAGGTTCGTTTAACTGCGATACATATCTGATATAAAGTTCTATATGGAAACGACCAATTGATTAATATTATATAATATTTTTGCATTATCAGGGAGGATTTATACAAGAAAGACCATGTACTCCAAGAAATAGCTCTAAATAAGAACGTTGATATTGAAAAATTGTATTCCACGGAATCCGAAGGTGAGATGCATATTTCTCAAATGAAACAGTTGGAAACGGCTTACCGTAACGAAGCTGCTAAATGGGCCCAAGAAAAGGAGATGCTAATTGCAGATAAAAAAGAATCGAACGATACAATTGAAAAAATTAATGTGCAGTTGGATGTGTTTGAAAATAATTGGAAGCTTTTAGAGTCGAACGGTAACGATATAGAGAAAAGTTTGGCTGCAAAGATCAAAGAGTGCGCCAATTTGTCGGCGGATATTTGCGATATTAATAGAAGGTATGAAATTGTCCGAGAATTAATGCATAGTGAAACAGCAAAAATGTACTACTATCAAAAAGAAGCTATCACCAAAGAGAGCAATTTGAGAAAGCTTCTCGCTGACGCAAAAGAGTGCATTAAGCTATTGGAATCTGAAGTGCAGATACTTCAAACTAATTTATCGAATACCGTAACGACCGTAGAGCACGAGGAATTAAAAGAGAAGCATAAGCATTTGTGCATACGATATCATGCATTATTGGAAAAAGACATGATAACTGAGAGCTGCAGCGAAATTGAAGGGCTGAAGTCTGAAATCGAGATACTGAAAGAAGAGAAAGAAAAGATTATAGAGGAGTTTAAAAATGTTAAATATATCGAGAGCGATGACAACTTAGCGCAGCAATTAGCGGATGTAAGAGGCAAGGAAATTGCCGAGAGGCAACGTGCTGATCGTGCCATAAAATTATACGAAATATCGAAATCTCAGTTGGAGAAGTATAAGAGTAACTTTAATGGCTGCAATACGATAAATTCGGAGCTGCAAGAGAAAATATTCGAGCTCCAGAAAGCCTTAGCTAAAGAAGGGAGGATCGAAGGGACAGCGATAGACGAAGGGAAAATTAAAGAATTAGAAGCTATTGCTGATTCGTTAAGAATTGCTAATGAAAATTTACAGACCAAGCTAGAGATCGTTGAGGAGGAGTCAAAAATGTATTTTACAGTAAACTCATTGAGAACTTTGGAGTTGGATGATTTGAGGCATCAAATATTGGATCTACGGGCGATCAGTGAAGACAAGGCTACAATATCTAGACTAAGTTTTGAGTTATCGCAAAAGAAAGCCTCTGAAATAGAATTGAATTTGAGAAAGAATCAATTGGAAGATGAGATTTCTCGTTTGCACGAAGAGTTGAAGCAATCAAAGTCAGAAATTAGTAAGATGCGAGCATATACCCAGAATTATAAAAAACATTGCGACAATCGATGCAGGTAATTATAATCATTAATGTGCGAAAAAGCAAGCATGCCATCAAAGACATATTTTTACGAATTTACTAACATTCTGACAGGGATCATCAAGAGTTGATAGAATTCTTGCAATCTCAATATGCTGGCTCTACATCGGTTAGCGCGTTGGATAGAATAATCGATATGTCAACGAGAATACAAAGTGATCGAGAAGAAATTGATATTCGAATGAGTCAGGCGAAAGAGTTTCACGAAAATGCGAAAATTCAGCAAGATTCATTGACTAGTCGCTTAGAAATTGTTGGACGTTTAAAAGATATAATGGAGCAACAAATTGGTAACAATGACATGCAAAATATCATGCAACAATTTTCTGAATATTCCCAGCGTACTTTTAACGTAAGGCTGGACTTGATGCGACGTACACGTTACCAAAATTACTACGTAACACCATCAAGAATAATTTTCTATTCTTTTTTTTTTGTTTTTTTCAGGAGTTTAAATGTAAGCGTCAAATAATTCAATTGGAGTATGAGTTGCAGATAGCGAATAACAGATTAACAGAATACAGCTCAACTATAAAAGATATGGAACGTGAAATGATGAATGTGCAAAGACTTTGGAGTTTGCAAGGAGGCAAGCTTGAAACTTTTGAAAATTTACCGATGAAAATTGCCTACGCAAAGGAATCTGCAGCGGTGCAGGTTGAACCTGTGACTCATTCCATTGAAATTCAGACCGATTATCATGGGATTGAGAAAGAAATTGAAATGACGGAGGAATCAAAAGCTCCGAGTCTTACGAGGTCAGAAACTAGAGTGATGTCTCCGAGAAAGATAAATTTTCGAGATGCAGGAACAAACACGCTGGTTCTTCAAAGTGTTACTGAAACGTCCACCGTAGAAAAATTGGACGAAACTTTAAGACTAGATCCAAACAAGTCTGTGGAGCTTGTGAAGCTCGAGGCGCAAATTTCCGATAATCGGGCAAAAATTAACACTTTAAATACAGTAATCAAGGACAAGGAATCATTATTGTTAGAGAAAGATAGGATCATAGAAGATTTACAGTCACAAATAAATATCGTTTCTCCAGACTACGATTGTGGTGATAAATTAGCCTTGAAATCAATGATTAACAGTCTTCAGAAGATAATTAATCAGAAAGAGGAAACTATAGGCAGGTATCAAAATTTACTAAAAGAAGAGAGAGATGGGTATATTAAGGCGAAAAGTGAGCTTCAAGACGAGATAAAGAGTTTGCAACAGCAGCAGGAGCACAGAATAGCTGCACAGGAAGAAGCGAAAGATAATAGGGATAGGCTCGATATTTTGGAGCGAGAAAAGTTAATGGACAATGGAGAGATAGATCGTCTTCAGCCTGGTTTGGTTTATGAGGAACGAATCGCTAGGTTAAAGGAGAAAAATTCAAGTTTGGAAGCTGATTTAAACATTATGAAAGAATTGAGCGATCGTTGGCGAAATTTAGCAGAAGAGAGACTGCAGCATATGGATCGAATGAGGGAGAGGTAAGGTAATTTTGTAGTCCGTAAAATTGTCGATCCTTTGACTTATCGAATAATATTTCAGACTCGAGGAACAGCATAAAACTGAATTGGATACCTATTGTAAAGAGCTTGGAAAGTGGCAATCGGAGACAGATGCCTTGAGAAAACAGTTGTCCGAAAATCGGGCACTTGTTACAAGGAGCAATATTTCAATGATAAAAGATTTACAAGAGCGGGAGAACAAAATTCACGAACTTACTCTAACTTGTCAACAACTGCAAGTAAGTTAAGTTTTTGTTTCTTTTTTAAAAAACTGTAATTGTGACAACAGAGTATTGATTAGGTAATGAGAGACTAAAATTTTAAGAATGAAATAGAAGTGTTGGAGTGCACAAATCAATCTCGGATAGTAATCCATAATCCACTGGAGCCTAAAGTTTACGAAACGGTACAAACTGCAAATCGGGATCATTTGCAACAAGAAAATCATTTGGACTCTGTGCGTAGACAGCTTCAAATTCTTATGGAGAAAGAAAAGATGTACAAACATGAAATCACTGATTTGAAACAACAATTAAGTCGCAGGTATAACGAATCTTTGAAATTTCCTTCAGATCCCGCAGTATTTCTCTATTTTAATTCATTCAGGTACATGGCATTGAAATCTCAAGAGAAGAAAACGTCACAACGCGAAATTCAGCTCGAACGAAAAATAAAGGGCTTGGAAGAGGAATTGGAGAGACTGCGGGAGCAAGCTGAAAGGGATCATTTGGTTCGAGAAACCAAGAGAGCTAAGGTGTTCTTTTCATTATTGTTAATTACGAAGCCGTCGTGGTTCAATATCTGTTGAATCTGTTATTATAGCAGTATGTGGACAAATAGTACGTTCGATTCACTTTTCAGACAGCAGAGGAGTTGGCGTTATGGGAGAAACAAAAGAAATGGCAGCAAACTGCTGAGAGATTAAAAGAGAGACTCAAGGAAAAGACTGAGGAATATACTAAATTGCAAGCGTCTTACGAAAAATTAAAATCAGTATCATCTTGCCAAGAAAGGGAAAAGGCTTATTTGAGAAGTAAACTTAAATTGGAAAGTATAAGCACGTGCAGTTTATCGGCGAGGACTTGCTCGATAATTCCAGAAAATGTCGCGGAGGATGTTCAGAGAGAATGTCAAAGTTTAAGAGCGAGAATTAAAGATTTATCCGAAAGATTGGATAAAGAGGACAGCAGTCAGCTTTACATTACTATTGAAGAGCAGCGAAGACGAATAGCTGCTTTAGAAGCCGTTGCTCAGGTAAACGCAGATACGGACAAACCTTGAAAATTTAAAAGCCATTTTGTTCATTTATGTTACTTCGTCATATATTCTAGGGCAATGTTTATATGGTAACAAAGTTAGAGCAGCTTGAAGCAAGAAAAGACTTTCTTGAGAAAGCAAATTTAAGATTGGAAGCAGAGAATTTTGAGATGCGTCTTGAAGTGGAAAAAGCAAAATTAGACACGCCGGCATTACGAGAGAAGGTGGAGCACTTGGAAAAGTATGTAGCTTAATGTGTAACGAATTATGAGAATATTGTTTATATATGTGACGGTAGAGAAAATAATTAAAATGTTTTTGTAGATACATCGATTTATTGAAAATAGAAAAGTCTTCGGCCTCAACATCTTATGAGAAAACTCTACTAAATAGAGGCTCGAGGAGATCTCTCCCAGAATTGGAGAAAACTATCTTTACGCTGACGAAAATTGTTGAGAAACTTCAAGCGGACAACAAAAGGCTAATCTTTGATTCTAAAGCTAAGAGTCGATTTATAAGTGAGGTAAAATTGAAGCTAATTTATATATATATATATATATACGTATTGAACGTGTCAAGTGCTTTTATCTCCTCTTCCTAGTCCGCGATCTTCTCCTCATTTATTAATAATAAGAATATACGTCGATTTGCGCAGGGAAAAGATAATCTTAAGAATTACGATGAGCATCTGTTACAAAAACAATATGAGCAATGCCAGAAACGGGTGGTCGATTTGGAAACAGATTTGCAGTTGGCAGAGCAGAGAATAGCGATGTTAGAAAGGTTACAGAAGGAAGACATTGACAATTCAGAAATAAGTATTTTGAAGCAACAATTAAGTCAGAAATCCTCTTTACTAAACAGAGTAAAGCAATTATTAACGAAAGCAGCCATCAATGAAAAAATCCTTCGTGAAAAGGTAGAAAGTACAGGGGAGTCAAATCTAGAATTCTTAATGTTACCAGCCAGCTTCTGCCGTACTAATTAATTGATTGTTTTAGATTCAGCAGCTAGAAGGAAGACCAGCTCTTCCCGTGATATCAGAATATTCAGTTATGCCTTTGACATAGAAAGAAATTCATTATATATCGTCAATTCTAGTATCTTTATTATTCAGCTAGTGTCATATAATTATTCGCGCGTTATAGTATGTAAAGTCACATAAGAGATGAGTCTGTCGTCCAAATTGATCTTAGGTAAGAGGAATGAAGACAATAAGCGCGTTGATAAAGGATGAGTAATTGATTTTTAGCGAAGTACACGTGCGTTTGGTCTTTGCAATTTTATTTCGCTGTTGAAAAGCGTACATTCCTTTATTAATCAATGTGACAAACATATAATATGACATTTTTATAAAATGATGACTATCGATGACTTTGTCGTGGAAAGTATGGAGTTTTAAGATTTATATCGCTGCCTGTGAAGCTTATCACTTAATTCTGACTAGAGGAAAAGGAAAGAAATAAGAAAAGAAAGTATACATTGTGTTTCTCTAATTACTAGTCATAGCTAAGTATTTAATAGATATTAAAGGATTTTCTATATTTTTTAACTGCCTGTTGGTCCATACAGGATCAGTGAACTTTTGCATTGACGTCTTTTAGCAGTCTGGTGTTCTTCAAGCTTGGATAAGGAATCTTTCTATGGAGGCAACGTCTTCACAGTCTGGGATGAAATCTCCATTAGATTTTACACAAAGATCTGCACACATTTCCCCTTTGAAGTAACGACCAAACATATTCTTGCATTGTGCGCAATTCCTAATGCAAACACCTAGAATGTTTCCATAAAATACCAATAATTGATTAACCATCGTATTATTATATATTGTAAGTTTGGAAGGTTTGTAATCTTTTTTGTACGAATGTTTAATATAATGCTGAGTGGTTACTGACCAAAATAGTACGAGCTGGCAGAAACATTCATAGCGAGTATAGCAGCGGCAGTGAGGAGCACCAAGACCAGTCGGTTCGTCAAATTCATTGCTGAAAGGAGAAACTATTTATCATTTCGTTGTTATCCACGAGAGAAATGATGAAACTATATGAAATAATAAGAAAGTTATTATTAAACGAATGGTTTATTAACAATTTCGTAATAATAATAAACTTGATTTGTGCCTCGTTAGATTCATGTTAGAGCCGAGGGAGTTGGAAGCTAAGGGAAAGAATATGGGATATCTACGTGGATAGAAAGTATCGCTGCAGAAATAAGGCATGATGCGCAATTGGTAGAAACAACTACACTACCGAACATAATAACTCTCTAATAACTATGTAATAAGTGATGACCGTGTCGAAATACCTGTGGAATGCGTCCAAGAGAAAATCTGCAATGTGATTTCAGGTCTAGCCCCCTTATGACAGTTTAAAAAGTAGAAAAGGTAATTCTTCTCCCGATTGATGATAAAAGTGACGAACAATTAAATTTCTCAAAATATCTTTACAGTATTTTGAGAATTTACTAAACTTAAATAGTTTGGATTATTGAAAGTGCATGCCCAACACCGCACGTTCGTGTATACCGTCGAAATGTCGGCTTTGCAAAATAAGCTCCCGTAGCCCAATATAGTTTTCAAAATGCACTTGTTTACAGACAGATAATACTCGATCTAGTAGCACGTGTGGCTATAATGATAACGATTGAAGAGTAGCCCGTTAATGTATATATATATATATATATATATATATATATATATATATGTTGACAACGCGAAGAAAAGGAAGCAAAGAACTAGAGGTGGAGCCAGGAGGTCTCTATATACCAGGGACTCCTCGTTTCTTCGATTCTTGACGAATACTCCGGCGTTTGGCTTGGATGAGGTGAGTTTTTTTATACGGCATATAGTATAACCGGAATTCGCACGGTGCTTCCGCGTTCTCCTTAACAGTGGCATTGTCAAGACGCAAAGGCAGGCAATAAATATGAATGGAAGGTTCTTGGTGTATCGCGTGCTTTTTTAAAGACAGATCCGCCTACCTTATTTCTCGTTTTCTGTACATGCAAAACTCGGCTGTAGGAAGCAAGAGCGAGTTTCAACTCTTTCAAGAGTCCAAGAAGAACATTGTTCCGGCGGCGCGCGGCGGTGCCGGTACCGATGCCGGTGCAGGCGTCGCGCGCGTCGGTACCTCCGGCAGCTGGAGGATAATTCCTTTCCAATTTATCATTTAAACTTTCCATACTACATAGCCAATATTGACAACGAGAATCTCTGTCTGAATCGCACAATATCAACATTCTTTTTCCCCTAAAAGACACATTATCAAGCAATTGTATAATATTACCCTCCGTCTGTAGTCCACTCGTATATACGAGTGATACTGCGATGAAAGCAAGGTAGAATTAATATTTGTAAACAGAGTGATATTTCGGAAGACAGGAGGAAGGTAGGGCAAGGTTGCCCAACACACACACGCTTCCTTATAAATTATAGCGAATACTCTTTCAATACCACTGATCAGTGCCTGTGACTTTTAATTAGTCAAAGAGGAGCAGCTTAAAAGAGGCGAGAACTATATATTATGTATAGCGCACTTTCGTACGTTCCAGCGGGACTCCTTAACACATTGACCAAACGACCAGATTCAAGAATAACAAGCGCAACGACATGCACGTGCGATATATATCCCTCTCGCAATTTCCGTTATCTGCTTTCATCCAGTATATTTTATAATTACAAATGCATTTTTCTCTGCCTATCCTATTCTATATAGTACATAATAGTAGAGTCCCTGCGTCTTCTTACTGGAAAACATCGGTTACGCAAGATATGGATCGGGCTGACAATGAACGATAGTTTAATGCAAAACGCCGTTATAACGGATAGTCAGAATACGTATATATGGGCGAGAGAAGAAGAAGATGATATTTGCAGCTATATGGCAAGGTTGAGTTATTATATCCTTCTTACATCCGACTTGTCAGAGCAGCAGCATTGAAACAATAACTCTGTGCGATTATAAGTTTCTCTATAATGTTGCGCAGAAATCGAGTTGTTACAGATATTAGGTGCTGCAATGTAACGCATGAGTCTTGGAAATGTTCATGTTTGCAAGGATGCTCATTTACGTATGCGTCACAACAGGAGGTAAGTTTTCCTTATCACTCTCGTATTTATGACGTCACGGCTCTTTATGGAAAAACTCCATCGACTCTTAAATCAATGCTCCATATAAACTCGAAACAACCAGCACGCCTACTTATGTATATTAGGGTAGATACAAAAAATTCCCCTGCTTTTAATTGGTCAAGAATATTATAAAAGCACGTCCTACTTTTTTTTCAGAATTTTTGGAAACTGTTATATGTTTCCGAATCCAGTTTTAATGTTAAAATTTGTTTTTCAAGGCTATTTTCATTGAATTGTTCTCCTCATTTTACAAAAAAACATTCAATATTTTCGATTGGTCGGGAACGATAAAAATACATGTTCCTTACATTTTCAGAATTTTCGAAACCATTAATAAGATCTCCTAATAGTTTTAAAATTAAAAATTTAGTATTAAAATAAATATCAATACAATAAGACTTTCTAAATAATGTTATTTAGAATAAAAGTTTAATATGCTTTCATGAGCTTAGGCCCATTGTACGATCACAAATCCGGTGTCTCATGTGCAACATAATAAGCAAAAATTTCACAATCGCAAATGATGTGATTGGTTGTCTTTCAGATCTTTTGCTTCTTATGTTATACGCAAGACACTTCATTTGAAATCGTATATTGGCCCTAAACTCGTGAATGATAATTAAAATTTTATGCTGCGATTAGCATTGCATAGAAAAAGTCTTACTCTATTGATATTTATTCTAATAATAAATGTTTAATTTTAAAACTAATAGTGAGCCTATTTAACGGTTTCAAAACATCTGAAATTTTAAATAATATGTATTTTTTTTAACCCACCAATCTCAAAAGTATTAATTTTTTTTATTGAATAAGAAAAGTAAATGAATAAAAATACGCCCAGAAACGTATGTTGACATTAAAAGTAGAATCACCGTTATATAACGGCTTTTAAAAATTCTACAAAAAAAAAATAGTGCATGTTTTCTTACTATTGTTGGCGAATTAAAAGCAGGTGTTTTTTTTGTTTCAACTAACCACTTACATATATACACATATATATACATAGTACGTAGCCAAAGTTTGTGCAAGTACTCACCGATATTTTCGTTAGGCTGATAAAAGAGGAAGTTTATGAGGCACGCAATGCTCGACGAATGATGGTACATGTTACTCCAGGACCAACTTTTATAGGTATTCCCGGAGAAAGAAACCCTTAGAAAGGAGCAACAGGATATCCCGCTGAACTCTAATCTTAATTTCATTTTTATCGTCATTTCCTGCGCTGCTCTCTTTCTCCTTCTTCCTCCCTGTCGAGGGGTCGCGCGTGCTTTTCAGAGGACATTAGCTAATAATTTGCTTAATTCACCAATTTATTATTGTTCTTACCACTACATTAATATTATTAAGAAGGAAAATAAATTAAGTATTTATAAGGCTTTTAACGATAATATTTTATTCTTATATGTATGCACTGCTGTATAATAAAAAGAACATGATACATAAGACAAAAATGGGGAATCCCACACTGTGTACATATATATAGGGCCTAATCTAACGAATCAGTCTCATCCTCTTTCAGACTCTGTCTCGTTGGACTTATTGGGAATATAACTGTGCTGTTCCGAGGACTTTCCATTGACTCTCATTCCCTGGTCAATAATTTGATCCGTCTCTCTTAAGATATCCGACAGTTTCTCCAGTGCCTTCTTGTGTCTTTCCATCTCTTTTTTTCTCTTTACATTGGTTACGCTCTCTCTCAGCTTCTCAGCAATATCTTTGGAGAAATAATTGGAGAGATGATCATTCTCACCAGTGATTTGCTCGGATTCAGGCTCTACGTTAATTCTGTCACCGAACAACGCGGGTCGATCGGAGAGTCCGTTGCTCCGACGTTCGGGACCGATATATCGGTCCCGGTTTATAGCAGGTTTCAATTTATCCTCCGCTGCCTCTATCAGCACAGTATCGTCCATATTGACCAGCGACTGCTGAAACATCTTTTCCTTCTGCTTTGAAAAAGGATTGCGCGCGACAAAACGATCAATATCTTTGTGATCATCCTTGGGGAGGAATTTCTCTCCAAGGATCTTGGCGTGCTGAAAGTTTTGGGAATTATGCATTTTCATTGCTCCATCCAATGATTTTTCAAAAGAGTCGTGCGATCCTAACAGAGATGAGTCAGTGGCGATGGCGGCAATTTTATCGGGTCCATCCATCATCTCCAAATGAAAATCCTTAAAGTCGTTAGAATAATGATCATTAGGCCCTTTCATAAGGTCACCGTGTAAAATCTCCATCTTTGGGGTTTCCTTGATAAGAGGCCCAAAAGTATTCACTTTCATAGCGCTCTCATCGTTGGAGAGATTACCTTCCTCCTCCTCGTTCGAGTAACTGCTGTTATCGCTATTGCTATCGTTATCATTATGGTGGAATATGCTATCAATTGCCGCGAAATCTTTATCCGTAAACTTACTTGGAAGAGAGTCATCGTTCTCGAATGGAGGTATAATTGTTGAAGAATCCTTATTGTATGGCGACGAGTCATCGCCAATCGAGTATAGATGTTCGAATGGTGGATCATTTTTGAAGAACTCGTCGAAATCAAAGGGTTTGCTCAGTTCACTGATGAAGTCATCGTCCTCGAGGTCGAAATCAATCAACGACTTTTCATCATCGCTCATCGAATCCTCCAAGTTACTGCCAGAGTCAATTACCATTTGTTGAGAGTTTTCACCGGTTTGCCGATGCTCTTGAGAGCCATAACTTTCTGTACTGCTACTACTATCGTTCGTTCCACCAGCTCCAGTGGCATTTTGAATCCCTGAAGAGCCGATAGTTTCGCCTAAATTCTCATGCAGCTGACTCTCCTTACTCCCCTTATCCCCGTTAATAGTTTCATTCGGAGTCACACCGTTTTTGTCATCCTGCAGCTGCACGATCGGTTTGCTTTTGCTCCCGGTCCTATCGATTTCTTCAGATTTTTCCCCATTCAACCCTCTGCCTTGATAAAGAGGCTCCAGAGAATAACTTCCATCTTCGTATTCTTCGTATACTTGGGCTGTTGGTCCAGGATCATCCTTGTCGAGGCTTTCTTCCCGCCGATCCGAATAATCTGGCACCTCGACATAGGGAATCTTTGCAGGATCATAATCTGGAATATTCGAAGGGGTTTTCAAGAAATCTTCATGGTCAGCCAGATTTGCCTTAAGTTTTCCAGATAATTCTTCCTTGGTGGAGAAAGCTTTCTTCATGGGCCTGAAAGGACTGGGATTCGTCCTGCCGACCAGCAGTCTCCCATATCTCCTATCATCATCCCTGTATTCCTCCTCATCCTCCTGCATGCTAGATCCCGAAACAGCTGGAGAATCATTCTTGTATCTCATATTCATGTTCATTTTCCTTTTCATTTTCATTTTCATATCGATTCCCAAATTAGGACGGTAGTTGAAATCCTCCACCTCGGAAGCCTCCGAAGCTTCGGAAGCTTCGGAAGCGAAGGACATTTGCAACGTATCGTTGCATCCCTCGAATATCGGCGTATAACGCTTCGGTTTCTGCTCTCTCTCATCCTTCATCCCCTTCTCTCTCGGACGATTTTCAGTTTCTAGACGACGGGCCTTTGCTCTACCCGTCATTGCTGCACTCGTGTCGTTAATCAGTTTCCATATCTTCTTGTAAACCTGTGTATGATCTTGAAATTGCGGCGGAGCCGAAGCCAAGGCGCGTCTATCGATCGGACTTCGAGTCTGATGTTGCTTCCCCTCTAACCACCGATGCTTATTCTTCGACCTCGTACTCCTTGATGCCAATGGACCGCGACCCATCGCGTTGTCGTTGGCCCCAGCAGTTTTCGCTATCCATCCTCCATCGCCTGTGGTCGATCGAGACCGTCTTGAGCGAATCTTCGTCGAGTTTTTCTCCTTACTTTTCGTCAATCTCCTCGCACCGTCATCGTTATCCCTTACTTTCTGATCGCTGCTCAATTTTCTTCTCAATCCCTTCTGACGAACAGTCTCTATTACCATAAATTTAACATTTTTCGATACGTTCTTCAATTCCAGTGGCTTGTCGCGTCGTCTAAAATTTCTTCCATTCTCGGGCGTCGGCTGTTGTTCAAGCGACTGCTTTGCGCTGTTTTGAAGGACACTTGGATAACCAATAATGTATGCGTAAACATTCTCAC
Organism: Prorops nasuta; assembly: GCF_024137725.1. Taxonomy (NCBI): domain Eukaryota; kingdom Metazoa; phylum Arthropoda; class Insecta; order Hymenoptera; family Bethylidae; genus Prorops; species Prorops nasuta. Next base: position 7,536,304 of record NW_027116802.1, on the reverse strand, counting down.
TTGATAAACCGGAGATCAAAGGTTTTTTTTTATGTGACTCCTGAAAATACAAATATTTCGGTAGAAACTGCTCTAAAATATCCTATAGGAAGCATTTGGTGCTGAGATTTATCTTTATCATTGCGATGTGCCTCAGTGCTCTCAGTGACCTCGATGCCTTCGATCAATGTATGCACTACTATATGTGCAATAGTGGCTATGTGAATAGGGGATGATGCAAGGATTCAATGATCAATACAACCTTGAGAAATGGCACTTTTGAGAAAGTGGCTTTATTACTTGACAGTCATGACACTGAAGTAATAAGTGAAAATGCGCGTTATATAAATACATATACACTTACTACATTATAAATAATATTCGAGATATAAAGCTGGTGCTGCAATGATAATTATTTTATTGTTCCTCCATAGACTAAAAAGATGATGGGGAAAGAGGAGGAGGCGGGGGGGGGGGCTTTGTCCAAGTATTAAAAAAAGATTGGTCATGTGCTGATTTTTGGCGATCGGTGCTACACGCGTCTATATTTACACTATTATTAAATTGAAGAGAGTAAAATTGTATTCTTGCCATTCCCTAATGCAGTGTCAATATATCCGGAGGGTTCCTTCGCGTAAATAGCGCTTAGATAAATTCTAGCAAATACTTACCTACGCACGTTCATTCGTTATAAAAATTCTCTTAAAACTATAATTTAAGTCCACGCGGCCGAGTTGCACATTCTCGTCGCAATGTCGCTGCGTTTATAAGTGCATAACCAAGACGGTAAGAAACATCTTTCATTTTTAATCGTACCAACAAAATAATATTCTACATACTCGCATCTAAGCTATGATTTTTTTTTCAAATTTTCCCTTGTAAAAACATCTTACTGTATTCTAGTCTCATATTTTAATCCCAATTATAGACCACATACCTTTTACTTGGATTTATTACGATAAATTCTACCAGCAACATTGCTGTGGAAAATATGCGGCTTGTTATTTTTTATTTATAATAGTGATTTCGGAGTATGCAACAGGTATTTGTTCAATTAAGTTAGTTAGTCAATAAAATCGTGTAACATTGTAATGCTTGATCCTTGTCTCGACCAGACAATTAATTTCCCACTAACGGCACATGCGATACTATGTCATATTAGTATTATAATACTAATACTGCGTTGTGTGAGCGCTATAATAATTACGAATAAATAAATTTTATTCTGTAATTAGCGCGTAGCTCAACTTGATCCCTAAAAATCTTAAGCCCAACTATATACACATATGTGTGTGAGTGTGCATGTGCCCTATGCCTGTGTAAAGTCTTTATTATTCCCAGCTATTTCCACACTTTCCTCCCTTTTAGGTATTCTACATATATATATATATATATATATATATATATACAGGGTCCATCAGATAAAATGAATCAGACCATGAACGTAAAATGCTGCTTAACTTTGTTACTAGAAGAGATAGCAATTTTTGTTATAAGACCTTTTTGAATCTTTTTTTTTTATTTACGTTCAAAAATGCGCTATAACAAAAATTGCTATCTCTTCTAGTTACGAAAGTAAACAGCATTTTATGTCCTCGGTCTGATTCGTTTTATCTGACGGACCCTGTATATATTAGCGAAGAGTAATATTTCAATATGGCAGTTGCCGAAATTTCCAGTTCCATGTGAAATGTCGTTTAAAGCTTAAAGAGAATTATTGCAGTAATGTTATAATATTAATGGATGACTATTGCCATTATTGAAGATATATAGTGTACGTGGCGAAAGGGAGAAATTCGAATTGAGGTGTGTTTGTGTGTGATCCGTGTGCAAATTTCCCTCCTCCATGTACGGCGTTGATTCTCATCTTTCGTTCGATGTGCCGGACGTTTTTTGGCTTTCCTTTTTATTTGCCAAACTGGTCATAATCGGCGGGAAGACTACTCACGTATTGAGCAGCGTGGCTCGTCCTTGGAAATTCTGCCCATTTGGTTAAATCCATGCTTGGAAGGACTCCGCTTTTACATGGTACTCTTGGATTTCTGAGGTTCGGAAGACAAAAAGTAAAACTATATAAATGTTTCTATAGAAGACAGGGTACCCGGAAAGTCATTTTAGCCCTCTTTATATCTCGATTTAAAATTGCACATGAAGTTACTTTAAAGGCTATAATGAGTGAACACTGCAGGCGTGCTCCGTTGACTGCTCATAACCGTGCAGCGTGCAGCTAACTCACCTACAGTCATGTATACCTGCTTCAGGTCGAAACGTTTCGTAAACGAGTGGATGTATATATAATTGAACGCCGGTAGATCTTGAGACGATCTGTGCGATAAAAACTGCAAGAGGATTCAATGTGTCAGACTCAATGGTGAGCTTCGTGCATTCAACATTAATCGAATCGCCCTATTCGATGGCTTCTTAAACAATATTATCAAATTGTTATACTCGATCATTTCTTTCTATGAATATTAATTTTTCGAGATAAAGCGAGGCGGGGGCTACAAAGACTTTCCGAACAACCTGCATACGTTCGATGTCCATTTGTCCAGCCAGCGGCTGGTGCAAAGATACATCTTCTAATGAAAAGATTAAAATCAAAGCTTACATTTCATGATCGGGCAGAACCATGGGGTAGATCTGAATAGTGTCGATAAGATCGGTGTTATCGCATATCAATCTGGCTAATCCAGTTTTTCGAATCTCGTCAAGTTGTTCTGAGAAATGAAATGGTGCTCAAGTTAGGGGAAAGTAATAGGGGCGAATTATACATATGTACGGACATCCTTCGCACTAATAAATCGGAGGAAGAAGGAGGACCTTAGACTCACCGAGCGTGAAGGACGATGGCTGGTTCGGCAACTCGTACCAAAACCTGTCGCCGCTTCTTGAAAAGCTGAACTGTGTGGCTATAAGGCATGCGAAAGTTGGACCCAGCATGCTGCCCGGAAGTGGTTGCTCCGACACTCCGCCAGACCACAGATCCACGTCAGCTGGATGTCTGAAGCACATTAATCGAGTCTTTGAAATAATCTCACTCGATCGTATCCTCCAATTAGCAATGTCTGCTGGATCCGCTGTATCTCGATCCCCCTTCAATATAGGGGAGACCAGGGCCAGTTGATTCATTACGAGACGTTAGCTGACTAATTGCTTATAATTGCACTATTATGCGTGCATTAAAATGTGTACCTATCGTGTCGTATTTCTTTCTCCCGTATCTTTATATTAGAAACGTATTTAAAGATGGTTACTGATTGGTACATGTATAATTGTGTATACATAAGTGGACTTACTCGAATATCGAGCGGTATCTCCGGATTGTTTCATTAGGCATCGATCCTAACAATTCCTCAAAAGTATTGGCTTCCGGTAGACCACAAAACTTCCTGAAATCAAGAGAAATGAGTGAAGAAAGAGGAAAGATTGAAAAATATTTGAGAAGGATATCTGAAATTTACCTAAACTCCATATAGCTTGGAATTCCGAATTCACGACCTCGTTGCATGTTGAACGAGACTAAATCCAGGCCGAATTTAGCGCCTACTTTTTTAAACAAATGATTGGTCACCTGGTGGTAAAAAGATTATCATGCAATTGCGATTCAATATCGATCGTCATTATTTCTCTTCCCGAGTTATAGCACATACGTGCAAAGAGTACATGTACATAGGTATATTTGGGGTGATTAAGAAAGGGTCAACAAATTTTTTCCTTTTGCTAGACAATTTTTTGTTATATCTTATGTATTAAAATACATTTTTTCACCAAAGCAGACCTCTGTAGCTCAATTTTAAAGGTTGGCGCAATTCATTTCTCATTATCATTTTTTTACTGTAATAACTCTTTTTCGTCACAACTTATTATGAAGGTAACTGTCCATACAAACGCAGTATCATATTGTTTCTTTTAAGCATTTAACCGCTCAATAATCTTTATTTAGCGGTTAGATGCTTAAAAGAAACAATATGATACTGCGTTTGTATGGACAGTTACCTTCATAATAAGTTGTGACGAAAAAGAGTTATTACAGTAAAAAAATGATAATGAGAAATGAATTGCGCCAACCTTTAAAATTGAGCTACAGAGGTCTGCTTTGGTGAAAAATTCTATTTTAATGCATAAGATATAACAAAAAATTGTCCACTAAAGGAAAAACTTGTTTGCCCTTTTTTTGAATCACCCTAAGGTATATATATTACACCTCTTGCGTTATTGCGTCGTCCATAGCTTGAGCCACTTGATTCATCAATCCCATAATATATTCATCAAAAACACCAGCCCGGTAAAGATCGTAGGGTCGCCTGATCAAGTCCGACAATCTTTTGGATGCTGCAACGTTCGAAAGGTGAATGTGAAATGTCAACTGGCTCGAAAAGCTAATTCTAATATCGTACCAATAAATTTATGCGCTTTGCTCCACCTCTCGATAGCGGTAGGCAGCAACGAATGACCGAATCTGAAGGCAGCTGCGGCGAAAGCATCGATTACTCCAGGATTTACCTTCTCGTCATATCCATCCCAGTATCCCTGTAATTAAAGCCAGCCATGCAGTTTAATTCAAATGAAAGTTTCATGCGTGAAAAAATATCTAGGCATTTTTTCATGCGAGCACATACATTCTTCTCGAGCAAAAGTCCAAACTTTTGCATTACGTCTTTACCGAGAAGAATGGGCAAAAATTCATTGTAGGTAACGTGCTGGATTTCAGCAATGACGATTCTCCTCGCTTCCTGGAAAAGCGTCTCGTCATCCCAATGGGGATTAACTTGAGCCAACAGTTTTGCAAGTCGGTTATGCTCGCGTGCCATCAAGGTATGCATGCATGTCAGTACCAGCTGTTCGTTTACCCGAATCTCGCCTGAAAACACGTGTACATACATATATATATATATATACATTGTACAATCTCCTCTTCGCCCATTGTTTCCAATTGAAATTAAATATAGGATTAATCGATTTTGCAGCAACAACGACCGAATCGATATATTGGTACACTTACCCGCTTCAAAACAATACATGGACTTGTTGGGTCTGGTACAGCCCTCATCAGGTATATCTAATTTCAAAGGTAGCAAGTCCTTAAGGCCATATTCCGAAAAAACTGGATTCATTCGAAGCAATCCACCATATCCAGTTCTCAGTTTCCTGTATACCATTTAACATATGATTATGTGCTATATATACAGGGTGTCCCACGAATGATGGCCATGCCAATACCATCGGATAGGGGACAAAAATCTAAGTAAAAAAGTTGTAAAAACTTTTTTCGTAACACCCTTGGTTAAAAAGTTATTTGCAATTAAAGATTATCGATTAAAGTATAGCCTCTCTTAAAGAGGAAGATTGTTTTGGTCGCATTATAAGGTAAAAAATGCTAAGATTATGTGAATTAAAATACTAAGAAAAACACAAAGCCAAACATCCACTTGAGCCTGTGAAGTGGTGTGTTTATGTTTTGATTGTTTTTATGGCGCTCGAACTCAAAACTGCCGATCGGCCTTCAACCACTCCAATAAGCTCAAGTGGATGTTTGGCTTTGTGTTTTTCTTAGTATTCTAATTCACAGAATCTTAGCATTTTTGGTCTTTTAATGCGACCAAAACAATCTTCCTCTTTAAGAAAGGCTACTTTAATCGATAATCTTTAATTGCAAATAACTTTTTAACCAAAGGTGCTAGAAAAAAAGTTTGTACAACTTTTTTACTTAGATTTTTGTCCCCTATCCGATGGTATTGACATGGCCATCGTTCATGGGATATCCTGTGTATATAATACGATATATTCTATCGGCTTTTCTCGCTGATTCTATTTTAGAATTGGTTCGCTCATATAAAAAATATACCTAGCGAAGCTTTCGGTGATACCATAGACAGTGTTGCCATCCAGAACACCGGTCAGCAGATTGAAGGGCACGCGCGAGCCAAGTTTACAGGCTGGTCTCACAGCTGGAAAGGCACGTACGAAATCCATGCACTTTACGTTGTACGATTGATAGAAATAGTCGTCCTCCGGTATATAAATCTCGTTGCAGTATGGATTCTTCAAATGCGGAGGTCGATGACAGCATTCTTCAGGATCGTTACGGTTCCTCGGATCTATGTACAAGTAAGACATTTTATCGACACTGTTTTATACATGTGCAAACAGGGGATCCGTCGACACAGTGCGGTTCGACGGTGGGGTAAAAATTTTGAACTCGGAACCCTAAAATATTGTATGAAAACTTACATTGATTTGACACAAAAAAATTCTATGTCATCCACGTGTTTTTACGTAAATTTTTAATTTAAGAGATACTCTCATCAATTGCAATTAGGACAGCTACGCAATAATGTGTACGACTAATTTGACACCAGACACAGTGCACACTCTTTCAGCCTACAAGCCTTCGAATATATGTATAAGTATACCTATTACAATTTGAATATTGCAGGCTAATTTTTTAGTGTCGAAAATGAAATACTCTTGCCGATATAATGTAAAGGATGGAAATTAAGCATCGTGGCGGTATAACTTTCCAGCGAAAGAAAAGAGTCGATTAATTTTTTGCCGGCAGCTTATGGCAGCTGTAAGGTATACACAATTTCACGGCTCCGGAGAGAAATTCTAGCCTAAGCGTCATGCCGGACGCAAGGTTACTCAGCATAAATTATCTCGACAATAATATCGCGCGAAGTGGTAGTGGTTGCACTTTCTTCAACTGTAGTTATCTTATTTGCATTCGATCGATCGACGATAAAAATCCCAGACGGAAGAGCAAACATCTTTGTTGCAGCAACACGTAATCCGCGTTACATTATATTAGAGACGGTACCTAAATATATATAGAATCGTCGAAGGAGGCGTGACGCGAGCAATTAAACTATATACACTATCGCTCAAAAGTCTGAATACACTAAAGTAAAAATCAGCCTATCTTTCAAATTTTACATCTTCGTTCCAAAAAATGGTACAGAGATTTAATAGGTTTCGCGATCGAAAGGTTATTTAAAAGGTCTTTATATTGGTGTGTGATAAAACTAATTTGACGTTTCTTTCACTTATTAAAACAGCAATAACTTAAAGATAAACAATTAAAATATCTGTCTACTCTGCAATAGCGTCCAACTTAGAAGGGGAAAATCAAATATTAATATTTAATATACACAAGGTTTTGAAGATTTTTTCAATAGCTTTCGAATGGGTCTAGGAAGAAATCAATATCTTTATTATTAAAAAAAGTTATGACGGTTTTAATAAAATGATTTGTCACTTTTTACTACTTCAATATTACTTAGAAGTTACAAATATTTTAGAGGAATATTCACGAAGGAAAAATTTGACTTTTGAGCGAGAAATCACTGTTACTCACTTTGAATAAACCACTTTTTGGAAGAAAGATGTAAAATTTGAAAGATGCGTCGATTTTCCCTTTACCCTGTATTACGATTTTTGAGCAGTAGTGTAGGTTTGCATGCAGAAAAGTGCTTATACCTAAAGGAGTTGCGGTGAGAGTGTAGTCGTGATCCATAAATTGTCCCCAAGCAATTACCATCACTGTTCCGGCATGATCGTGATAGCCTTCATCAGGGTGCATTGTACGAGAGACTATTCGTGACAAAGGTAGATCTCGACCAGTTATGGATATCCTTGGCGAGGTCAACCCATCGGCGAATCTCGGTGGGATCAATCTGTAATCGCGACAGATTTATTATATAATAATACAGGTATGATAGGCCAGTATCATACAAAAACTGTATGTATAATTTGTATAAAAAAATTTCGTTATAGACGCGCTCATAGATTACCTCGTAAACGGGGTCAAGGTTGCGCCCCAAGTGGGATTTTGCAGATTGGTACAGAGGCCGTCGTATCGTCGGTATTTTCCTGGTCGACACTCGACATTGCTGAGGAAAGCTGGGCATACTTCGCGAATCAAAGTTTTCGACGTGTCGATCAACGGTAAGCTCTTTTGTACCTCTTCGTAATTCAAACCATACCTATAAAGCGGAATAATTAAACAATAATAAAGCATCATTCTTTCCGCTTGGTCTCCACCATACAGTTTAGCTTACGTTTGTGCCAGATTAATTGAAATATCCAAAAGTAGTTCTCCGACGGATGCTAAATCTTCGGGCTTCCATACTTCGTTGTGCGGCTGAGCAATATCTTTATATAAAAAAAAACAAAGAAAGAGAGAAAAAAAGTGTAAAGAGTGACAGAGGGGCTAACTGATTCGTGTGACGATTGGTGCGAAGAAGATCGATTACTCACTGATGCGTTTCCTAGCCTCGACGTAAGCTCTATTGACAGCGTCATAAGTGATGCAGGTTTGGCCCCCAGTGGTACCGGGTCTGATCAAAAGAAAACCAAGAAAGAGATATACGTGCAAATATATGATGAAAAATTAAGGTTAACGCAATAAACGTTTCAACTATCATTCGATCAAAATGTTATTGACTACAGTGTTTCTCGAATCCCTTCTCTTGTCCACTTAATTACCTAACGCCGTAGCCTACTTTCCAAAGAAGACGCCTGAAGCCTTCCCCGACTGCGCAACTGCGCACACTATATTTGTATCGTGGAGCGCGCGCGCGTGCCTGCCTGTTTGTCTTTTATCGCTATTTCAATAGAATTAAAGAGGAAGAAAATGTTAAAAATCGAGAAATGTATTGTTTATACGGATTGGGCATTTGCACCGCTCAATATCTTGGAACGAGGATGTAGGGCGATTATATAGTATATGTATACGATGCACCAAGGATTTATTTTTTTTTTGCGAATGTCCAAGTGCACGAGTCTGTGGCGCTAAGATGTATAAACGAATTGCAAGTAGTGCCATATCGTTCTGAACCTTTATTACTGGTGTTTACGGGGCTAAAGTATAAAACCGCTACGGAACAGTTTTTACATCTGTTGGACACACGCGAGTGTCCGAAGAGAGCGTTGGAGGATGAGATGGTCGATATAAAGAGGCTTTTTAGTCCTTGTAATTGACAAAATATCCGATTGATCATCCGCGTGTATGAAGCTTCTACATTTAATTATTATAGGAAATTTGTAATTTATGTATTCAACACTAACATTACATTATTATGGTAATTATACATGTTTTTCAAGGATCTAAAGATTTTGCATTTTTCGCAAAAATTCCATACATGTTCTTAATTTAAAAATATATTCATTTCTAGAGTCAAAAACTCTTTTATTGGGACGCTCATCCTTGAATTTTTCTACAGATACGTGTATTATAAGTGAATATAGTAGACAATAAAATATCGCGGCGGTAATGTTGTTCGTGTCACTTATATGAACAATAGGATCGTTTTACGTGTTGGTAATGGATTATTGAATCATAAGCAATAATCGTTTTGCGCGCTTCCCCAAGAGTCAGCCGATCGCTCAGCTGATTACCGACTCTATTAGAATTGGTTCCCACTTTTGAAATTCTAGTAAAACACTTTCTCGTGGATGATTGCTCATTTTCTGACGACTATGAATAATTTGGTCGAGTAAACACTCTATAGAATTCCGCCTATAAAAATTAATTGGCCTATTGAAATTTGTAATATAAGGCTAGAGATGCAATAATAGTAAGAGAGCGGCCGATAGCTAGCTCATAGAGCTACTAAATTAATTTTACTACTTTCAAACATAATTACGCGAGAATTACCATTTCAATTTTATTCAGCTGAATGAAATCATGGAATATGAGATCTGTGAATTTTTTAATCACACACTCTACGCAAAGTGTATTTGCGAATAAATTAGTCGCGACTTTTCTGCTTTCTGTTTGTTATTTACTGTTTTCGTGCTGCTTGGTATGATTCGCCTGGCTGGTACACGTCTAAAAAGGTTAGAAAGTCCAGTGAACGAATTGCTTGATAGAAAATTGAAGGACTATGCAAGTAGGCTTTATACGGTTATGCGATGGTCTCTTAGGAATACCTAGTGGCTTCGTCATTCGCAGTGACAAAATCCGCGAAAGAGGCTAAATGTTGAAAGGCCGATTATAAAAATGAACAAGAAAGAAAGTAAAGAAAAAGTTGCATTATTATATATGTATGATTCCTAAAACCAGATCTTTTATATCCTACGTAGGAAATAAGTTTTGTCCCCTTAGCTCCTCTACTACTTCTCGCGTATACTGGCATTTATTTTCTTTTCTTACTAATGATTTGTCTCTATGCGAGAAAAGGTTGGCTGATGGCAATGCGCGCATTCGTAGCGGCAATAATTGTCAAATTAATCCATTTGACGACGCAACTCTTTCTCAAGCTTGTTCCGTTTAATAGTTAGACACTATATGGGGCCCGAGGGAAAACATTCAGTGACTGAGAAAGAACGATCGAACCAGATCTATCGAAATAATTGGTCAAACTAAATTAATGGCAAAGGAACTAGGAGAAAGAAAAAAAAACAGCCCAATTATTTTGAACGATGCAGTGCAGTCTATAGTCTCTCTTTCTCCCTCGGTTCTTATTACAACTAACGGATGCTTCAATTGGTATATATATATAATGGAGAAGGATACGTGCATGGGGATTTCACACTCGATATTATTCATATATACTATATATATAGCGTTGTGTAGGTATCGCTATGCGGTGCTACCGTGGGAACTATTGCTCTTTACCTTCCTGCGTCATTTATATTAAAGATTATAGACAGATATAGCGTTGTTTCTTGAAACCTCTGGGCGGAGAAGTGGATCGACCACGCCACTAATCAGACAGTGAGGCACGTAAGCGCACGACCAGCTATTATAGCTATAGCATATATAGCCTTCTCTAAGCGTCACTAGGGAACAAGTCGGAAATTTTTAGCCAAGCGATCGTCGTTAAGTCTAGCTCGTTTGGACCGAGTCAACATATGCCATGTGCATGTACACGCGATACTTGCAAAATTGCTCGCAATTTCTCAACTCGCAACTCTGCCACGCCGCGCCGGCTCTGATCCAAGGTTAACCGTGCCGGATATGGGGATATGTCTACACACACACAATTTTCGATATAAAGCGAACCGAGACAATTTAAAAGGGACAGTTTAGCCGAGAAACGACTCGATCACCGTGATTGAAGGATTACGATAGACATTTATTAAATTAGGAATAACAGCTGTTTTATAAATGGACATAATCCTGTAGCGTATAGGTGCAAAAAATGTTTTCGTAACCCGCGAGCCAAATAAGATAGAGAGAGAGAGAGAGAGAGAGAGAGAGAGAGAGAGAGAGAGAGAGAGAGAGAGAGAGAGAGAGAGAGAGAGAGAGAGAGAGAGAGAGCATCTACGATGTTTGATTTTGCTGTCGTTTTCACCCTATATAAATGTATATCATTATATATATTATAGCATTTTTGTATATTTATGTCATTCGGTTTGCAACGATGCGGCCCGCTTTGCCGAACGGTAAGTGAAAAGTTGCAAGTTGAATTATTGAGATGTCTTATTTGAAAAAATTATGAATATTCGGAAAGATAATAGTTTGCATGTCCGATGAGAGACGATTCACGAGTATCGACACCAACCAAGAAGAATGAAAACTTCGAGATGTGGTTCTCTCTTTTTTTGGGGGGGGGGGGGGGATGACAGAGTACGTATATAGATTAGTAAAAAGCGCATTGCACGTGCAAGACAGAATAGTGTGAAATGCATAAATTTTCAAGCTTATTTAAAAGTGAAGTAACGATGCATGAAACACATTGGAGGCATACTTACAAATTGCTGCGTAGTAAATTGTAGGTGTAATCGTAAGCGCTGGTTCTACCTGGACCGTCGAGCATCAGCGCGCACTCTTCCGTTTGACCATAAATTTCAATCGGTTGGAATTGTAGCCCATTGCAGCCAGGCTTTGGAGAAGCCAACAATATCGGACAGAGCACCGCGAAAAATTGTCCAATTATTGATCTATAAATTGAAACGCCACAATGCTAAATTTTCCATAAATTATAATTATAATGATTAGTATAGGGTTTCGTTGTATCCTCTCTATCTATAAAATTTAGCAATACAATCATCTCCTACGTTGAAAATAAAGTAACCAAATGGGTTGATCGTTCGTTAAATAAATAAGTAACCAAGCAGCTTATTTCGACGTGGGAACGCCACGATTGGCTGTACAATATTTGGTCCTAATGAAACTGAACGAATGGTCGATTCAATGTTTCCGTCAAGGATAGATAATGGTCACTTTAATTCTTCGCGTGGGATCTACGATTCCAGCATCGAGTATATCGTACAGACATATATAACATTCGCTATTCTCGCTTTTCCCATATATCATCAACAATTTATTCGAACATGCAGAGCAGATCCACTATAGCCTTACCTTTCTCCTTTTCTCACCTATCATATATACCGTATCAGTAATTATCCGGCTAATTTTCTCAGATTTATCATCAGCTACGTGTACTATACTGCAGTACGCTGGAAATATTACGTAATAACCTTAGGAGAATAGTGGTTTTATGTTGTCTTTTTTTAACAAATAACAGAAATATGATAATTCGTATGTAAGTAATATAAAAATAATAGCGTTATATTTAGAAAGTACATTGAGTGAATATAGAGCTAATTGAAAGAACTGAAACTGACAATTCATCATAGAGAAGAAGTGACAGTTTGCGAGAATTCGAAACTTACGTTTGAATAGAAGGATATAAGAAAAGAATTGTTCAGCTGACTTGAGCTCGCGCGACCTAGAGTGTCAAGTAAAAATCGGTAGGAAGAAAGAGTCCTTGCGTTTCTTTTTCATTTGTTTTAGATGAAAAGTGAAATGCGATGATTACATATTGGCTCGGAGATTTATAATACTTATATAGATTAGATTCTAGCCTCCAGTGATTAGTCGGTATAACTAATCAAATTAAACACACTTTTTCATCATATAATACTATATCGAAATATTTAATCTAACAAAGTTTGAATGAAGGAATGAAAGTTTTTGCGCACAAGAATCCAAATTAAACTAAAAAGTTGCATGGGTAAATATAGGATAGTATTAATCTGTAATTAAACACATTAAGATGGATTAATAGTATTATAATTGGTATTAATTTGATTTAGAATTATAAAATTATTAATTTATGTAAAACATTTCGGTATATGGTATAATAGAGGGTCCGTGCGGGTTAGTTAAAGTGGATCGGACCAAACAATGACTCGCACTGTTACCCTTCTGCATAAGCTGACTCGATTGGTAATCGAAGAAATCGTCGAGTGAAAGTGAGAGAGAGAGAGAGAGAGAGAGAGAGAGAGAGAGAGAGAGAGAGAGAGAGAGAGAGAGAGAGAGAGAGAGAGAAGAGACAGCATATTTCTTTCTCTCTGGTGTTCATACACACGTACACACACGTTTAATTATTAACCGTGTTTCAGACGGCACAGTCAATGATGACCCTTTGTGTGTGTGTGTGCCTATGCGCGAGAGGCAGTGAGTCATGTACATATTTCTGTTTATTATCAGTCAATCATATGCCAACTGTCCTGCGCCCGAATTTCAGGTCCTTTTGCCCTATTCCACTTTATCTGGCGATTCCTGTATATATGATATACTGAGGGAACACGAGGAACGGTAAGATGATGTAAATGAAGGAAACAACTATTACTTTCTTGGAGCTCTGTGCAAATATTCCTTTCACTTTCTTCACACATGCATAGTATAGAATGATTCTTGATAGTAAAACGTATCAATGACAACGATCGCTCGTATTACAAGAGCCTATGTATATAGAAACATCTATCTCACAGCAATTTCGATTCTGACATCATACAAGTATTTTATTATTATATACAGTACTATAAAATATGAAGGAGCTAGACTTGAAAAAACTTGGTGAATTAGCTTATAATACAAGGTCTAGGGTCTACCTGAGGAAGACAAATGAGCACAGCACAGCTAAATTACTTATTCCCTACTATTTAGGTATATATAGCAATAAAGAGTAGGATGACGGCTAAAAACGCACATAGATTTACGTAGGAGGCTCCAGTCACCCACTCAACGGGCCTATCAATTTGCTCATAAGCTTACGTTATTTTTTATACTTTGAATTAAATGGACGGTAACGTCTATGACGCTGATATCGCGTATCTTCACCTTTATTACCACACACATACAATTGCCTTTAAGAATTTTGATTTTTGTACCAATAAGATAGATCGATGAATTTTTATTAATTTAGATAAATGTATATGAATAATAGAAAAAGAAAAGGATCGAGGAAAAATGTGAAAATTGTTAGAGCTATATATTACACATTATTTGCAAGTAAATTGATCGAGTGAAAAAATCAATAAGCACATCACTTTTTCGTTGCTAAATCTTTAAACTTTTTACCGCGCCGTTTTGCCTACTTTGCTATCCAATTTCAATCCCGATTCCTGCAGGATGGATTCGAGCTAATCTCCCTACTGGGCGCTCACATTACGCCTGATACATTACTACAAGATTTTCTAATGTTTTCTTTCGGTTTCAGAGTATAACTATATAAAACTAACAGACACAATGAGTTTAATATTTTATCGCTTTTGGTTAGAACAGTGAATATAATACTTAAGGAATATTTACCTGGTCATTTTTCCGATGAGAATCCTTCTTATTCCACAGGTGGTAATACCGACGAAAAGAAAGGCGATTCGAGAAACGGAGAAAACTCGCAGTCGCCCAATTAAAACTATAAATCAGCACACTTAGGGGGATGATTTACCAAATGGGGCAACAATATTATACCTGTGTCTTACGATTTTTGTCTTTTGTACCAGAGGCAAGCAGGCTCTTTGAAAAAGGTGGAGAAAAGCTTCGATAAGAAATGAAATGACATTTGTATCCCGCGGATACCTCTCGTCCGGTAAGCTTTGGCTACGCTAATCTTTCCTGGGTAGCTTCAGGATTTATCGATGATTTGTCGAAAGAGAAATAGGAAAATTCAGAGATCGTTATGCACAATTAATATTGTCAATGATTAAAAAGGGTCAGAGTAATATAATCAATTATATTTATAAGGCCGAAAAATATCGAGAAAGTAAATTGTGATAAATCGAACGGTACCCGGCCTGATCGAGGTAATAGAGAGATTATGATATTGACGAATAAAGGTAACAGAAAGTTTGTTATTAAATTGACGATATTTTTACTAGAAGGACGAACGAGGAAGGTTAATAATAGAGAGATCGCGTAGGGGTCGAAGGAAACGAATCTGTCGAGTTATGCCGAGAGGGGAAACTCTGAGGTGGTTGCCTTGCCGGTTGGAAGATTGGTGCAGGATTGATGCAGGATCTGTGTAGGATCGGGCAGCAAGTAGCTGCGGCAACTGCTGATCGGTTGGACAGAGCACAGAGCACAGAGCACAGAGAGCCGTCAGAACAGATGGAGGAGATAGCTGAGAGACAGTAGGAGAGAGTGGTCGCTTCGCGCTCGTCGATCGGTGCGGAGGTCTACGCGATTCTGTTTGTTACTCGTGCCGGTCGCGTCCTGCCTGCCTCACTCCTGCCACGTAACATAATTCTTTATCGAGAGCGAGAGCAAGAGAGGCGCACGTGACTGGATTGGATCGCGTCTCTCTTAGTGGCGGCCGCGCTACCAGAGAGAGAGAGAGAGAGAGAGAGCGGTGGTGGAAAGCTCCCGAAAGGCCTGGTCTTCGATGGTATGGCCCAGATTGGGGCCCCGGGCAGCCGGGGACCCAATAAGTCCCGTGGTTTGCCACAGTGCCTAGACTCCTTCCATTCCATCATTTTCATCCAGGAGAGAGTATTAGGGAGAATACCCGTGCGATATGCTCTCTCTCTCTCTCTCTTCCTCTTTCTGATGCTGGTGTTCACGTATGCTTTGATCCGCGCAGCGAATAGAGATTTCCATTGACCGAATGGTCAATCGGTATCGGCCAGCAAATATCGAGTGTCAAAACAGAATCGCCATAGTCGAAACTCTCACGTATACTACACACGGAAGCACGAGTGAGAATTAATGCACGGACAAAGATTCGTTGGAAAAGGAGAATGCACTTGTGCGCGGTGTTATAATAGGAGGGGACCACATTTTTTGTGCAGCTGAAGCTTTACTTTTCAGTACGGAACGTAAGGCATCACATGCAACAACGTGGAGATGCTGCTGCCGCGCGCTCGCGCATGTCCAACCACGTCTCAGACACTTTCCTTTCTCTAAAGGAGGCGCGTGACTGCTCACAGGCTCACTGCCCTCGTTTCGAGACATCAATTGTGACTCCGAAAAGCGCCGTTATACCGAATCCTTTTATATACTCATTCGTTATACAATAATTCTCCAAATTTAAACATATATTTTGCTGCCTCGTTCGCTGCAAGCTCGTTTTTGCCATGCATATTATACGTATAGCTCCGATATCGTCCAAATAGCCTTGGCTCGATCAAATTGTTTTAATTCCGTTAAATCTTAATAAGCTTAATTGCTCTGATCAATCGATAGGTGCTTTGCGGTCTTATATGTATTTATACATAAATGAAACTTTTTGCGTATCATCAGCTATCGAGGTACTTTAATCAAAATTGATCGCGAGTACGTACAGTGCGAAATCGACAATATTATACATTTCCTTGGATTATGTAAAAAATTTTACATATTGTAGAAAGGTGCGAGCATAATCCTCGGGCTACAGCACTCTCGTATCTCTTACGTAAGAGATAACTATAAATCATTATTATTAATGTTATTGTTAATTTATATCCTAATACTAGTACTGGATCAACAAAGTTTTGCCTTGCATTGATCAAATGTTCTTGGTGAATTAACAATTTGCTTCTGGGAAGGGACCAGTCTACGAACTATTTCTATTTCTGTGATTCTGTGTTCTCTTTCAGACTGGGAATGACAAATGTAAACGATACAAACCACTGAAAACAGATATGTATCGATAATCTTTTCAATATGCAATAATCTGATTGATTTTTCGTCAAGAAACTTAAAATAATTAACAACACTTATACAGAAATCTCGTTATAATTTAAGATTCGATTACAAATTAGTCGTTAGCAGATTAAAGTATATGTTAATAAAAGATTTCCTGTGTAAAAAAATCCGTATGCTCCGCTCCAACTGACGAAAGCATTAATTGATCAATTCCTATAAATCTCAAAACATAGAGGCAATTAAACTGTCGCAAGGTCCCGCTCTAGCCAAGCATAGTATTTCAAATTCAACAAAACCATTCGATCCTAATTCCTTATTAATTCGTTCGCTTCCTACGTTTTCTCCATTATTTTTTATTTGCGCATCAAGTTTCTCATTGGGACACAGCTTTTATCATATCACCCCTTATTACACTGCAGCGGCGCATCCCATGTACGTCATTCAATAATAAGCCATAACTGCATGTCTTGGTTTCTCGTTGAAAACATATGAAATAAAACCAAGTAAGCGAGATATCAATGGTGAATAAAGAGACTTTTTGTTATATAGCATTGTGCGTGTATAGAAAAATTTCGGAAAGAGAAGATCTTCATTTCTAGTGGAAAAGACTATAGTTGCCCTCGGCTTTCTCCGTTAATCGGAAACTACAGGAATAAACGATTTTTAGGCTCGCTCTTTCGTTTCAGCTGTCCTATGTTCCACTGGATGAGTGCGAGAAAGTGGCGAAATCATCGTTTTACCGCAATTAGCTGGATCGCGGTATATATATATATATATATATATATTTATAAAAGTATATACATGTAGAGAGAGAGAGAGAGAGAGAGAGCTTTATGAGAAGAAGGAAGTATTCTTACATGCGTACTATAGATATATATAAAGGTATATAGACTCGCGATCCTTATAGGTATATAGTCCTCGGTAATTTCCAACCCGGTGACCCTGTCACGCCTCTCAAGAGAAAGCATTCTCTTTTCAAGTATATACCATGCTCCGACAAAATAATACAACTCCTCTCTTTAAAATAATTGTAATGTTTGCTTACATCCTTAAAAACCGAGTATTCGCTTCAGTTTTAATTAAGATACAAATTTCGGTCTAAGAAAGCACGGGTTAAACCGAGGCTCTTATATTTGTTCGCTGTATAGGAAAGTTTCTCGGATGAAGAAAAAAGGAGCTGGCTACGTTTCATAAGAGCTAGCATCTTGAAATGCGTTACGTGTTTATACATGTCAATAATGTGGGATATATTTAACAGTGCACATCCAGTACTGTGTGGTTTGTATATATATACTACCTACCACAAACAAGGCCTCTGTACGAGGTAACGGGGTTGGCACGCGCTCCAAGCACAAAGACACACAAACGGAAGAAAATCTTATCTTGTTATATGTAAAAAGCATGTCAATTTCTTTCATAGAAGCTTTTTGCCAGCTCCTTTCTAAATACACTGAGAAAAGTCTTACGGAAAGTAATTTATATCCCGCTTTAGAGCGTTGCATGGGAAAAAGAAAAATCCCCTCAATCGCGAAATGCAATTATTACCAGTTTTAGAGGCAGTTTGTCAACAATTATAAAACGGAATCGTTCAATTTACTCATTTTACACTTCAATCCTTACGATCTTACTAAACATTGTAAATATTACAGTGCAAATGGGTAAATTTAACGACTCTACGTACAGATAATTGTTGAAATATTAACAGCCTTTAAAACTGGTATCAATTGCCATTCTCGTGATTGACGGAGTTCGGTGGAATACCATTCATGTAATTTTTGCTAGTTTTTTCTCTATTCGAACAAATAATGCATTTTTACATCGTGGCTCTATAGAGCGTCACAAATACCTCACCCTATAGTTATATTTATATCATATACAGTATATATGGTGTGTGTTTTTGCTTATTTAATTGCCCAGATAAATATCTCAAAGATGACTAAATATTCACACAAGAAATTTTCATTAATAAATATTTCTACGATTTTTTTTAAAGAATAAAATGTAATTTACAAAAAGTAGAATATCCGTAATATTTCTGAGTTACGAGAGTTATATTTTAAGATTTTAAAACTGGAGTCATGTATGTTTTATTGCATCATTTTATAGCTTATAGTCCAAGAGCTTCATAAGATCCTCTTCTGAAATTTTTATTTAATAATTTAATGCAACCATCGTTTACGAGACATTTGGACTTGCACATATGTGTGCAGTTTGGCTAAAGTAGTATGCGCCCTATGTACCCCTGCGTATAGTACGCTCACCTATACATATATACTTTCAAATACAAATATCTTGTAAAGGTCTGGATGAATTGAAATGAAGTGAAATAAGGGCAAAGATTATTTGGGAAAACTTTTAAAGTTAGGCGTAAGCTATTAAGAATAGGCTGTACAAAATACACAGGATTCGATTAAAAAAACTCAAGATATCCCTAGTTGTCATAACTGATATATATATTATACTGAAAATTACGTGGCCCTTTGTCCTTTATGAAAAGTCGCAAATAAATATTTTTCACGAACAAATACCTATACAATATATCTTTAACCATCAGTTAGGGATAGGTACTTATCTGACATTTTTAAAGAAATCCTCTGTATTCGCCTAGTTCGTTTCAGTAGAAACCTATAATCAAGCGAGGGCGTAAAGTAGTGCATCTGCATAGTATCAGCGCTTACATGTCAGGTGCTATATCTATTTTTCCTTAAATTATTTTGGCAGGTCATGTTTCCTCTAAGTATACAATCAAGCATTCTCGCTTTATTGTAGTGTTTTTGTTGAAATGCACGGAAGCCACGTAGCAAATAGCTTAAGACTTTACTTATATATAACTATATAGTGAGAAGTTGCAGGAGCGAAAGCTAGGTTGCTTAAAAACTATACGGATTACATTGGCTTGGCTACTTTTGCTTCTCATGCAGTGCAAAGTAATCGTATATATTGTATTTATATGGAATCATTGACAGAGCTAGTGTATCTACATACACAATAGATTGCGAGTCGATCAAGTTCGGACCAACCAACCCATCTTATACCCATGACTTCATTACGTTGCACTATACGCAACATTTTTAATCAATCGATCACGGATCTCTGAACTCTACACTCCCGACATTCACTTTTTGCATTGCCATGTTAATCGGTTATTTTCTTTGCCTTCTCCAACGATGGTGACAAAAAAATGCAAGAGAAAAGAGAATGGTTAATAAAAGCGCAGGATTTGGCAAGGAGAGGGTTATTGTTTCTTTTCGGGTCAGAATGGAGAAGAATGCCAAGGTTCTCCGCCATATATACTATTAAATCGATCCGATCTTGTATCCGCTCAGTTATTCTTTGGCGCTTGCCATGTAGTACAGCAACGGGTAAGGAACGCGACCAGCGGCTCGGACGCCCTACCAGATGGTGGTGAATGCCGTGAGTGGAGCGAGTCTGCTGCTGGACCAGCCGAACCAGCCAGGGACACACTTTGGTCCGCTCGAATTTCGGTGCCGTAATCAAGATTTCACAATATAGCTGTATAGCTATAACTATGCCTTCTACAAGCCTTACGCGTTGTTACGCAAAATCTCCAAATACTTCTCGCCAATTGACCTTGCAATATTCTAAAGTTGTAATTAATTTTCGACCACGGTGTAACACCCATATATATATGCGAGGGTGATGTATTTTTTCATTTTTTAAGTAAAATACCACCAAAATTAGAGTGCTCCTTTATATACATGTAGAATAGTCGAAAGAATTGTCATAGCTATGTTGTAGAGAGCTTGGTAATATCAGTCTGATCTTGGTAGATGTGCTGAGGGAAATATAAAGGATAGGTTGAATTTTTAAAAAATAGCCCATCCACCAATCACAACTCTTCATTTGATATTCTTGTTTCTAATCCCGAGATCGAGCAATCGAGCATTCCCCAAAGTGGCAAAGCTTTCTTATCATTCTATTCGATCCGATCATTCAGCCTCTAGTACGAGATATGTACTTGGATTTGTGGAATTGCATCTTTATAGGATTTGGTTTTACTCAAGTAGTTGCTATACAGTGTTGTCTTTGTGAGCGATACAAGCTTCGCGCATTATCGCTCACCTACAGGTATAAATATACCTTGAAATTCAAATATTTCGTAATCGAATGGATAAAATGAAATTTGTTTATATATTTGTAGGGCGTTTCGTTCATGCACTATTCTAACACAACTTAGGTATATATTTTCTCTTTAATATAAATTAAACAAACAAGGTCATAAAGAAATATTTTTTCAAAAAATTCTTTACTCAGATATATATATTGAGATATTGGAGGATAAAGATATATTTATTTAACAATATATCTAACGTTTACAGTAATTGTTCACAGAGTGATCTCTCTTTTCTTCATTCGCTGTTCCCGTGGCATATATGAGGATGACGTTTCGTTGCTGCTGCGAATTGTGTAATCGAGTTCTTCTTCTCTTCTAAGAGACGATGAGCCAATGAAATGGATCGTACAATCCGCGGCAGTTACGATAAGTCATCCTCTAGCTATACGAAAAGCCATGCATGCAAAGAACATAGAGTCACCAGCTGCTAAATGCTGAATGCTGCATTGAATAAACCGGAGGCCACCTTGAACAATTATACCGGTCGACAAAGATTTTGTTAAATCTATAACTATGACTCCGTCTTGCATATACGTATTTCGTTAAATGAATATATATATATATATATATATATATATAACAAAAAAGATATTTCACTTTGTGGACCAGACGTGTGATTGCAGTAAACGTTATATTGTGAAATCAATATCTTTATGCCAGCTAATATTTCATTAACGAATTTTCTTTTAATATTAATATATGACTATTTTTAATGATATTTTACACTATAGAATACATAGCTAATTAAGCGCTATTCTATCCTATAATTAAGCCAGATTTGTGCAAGAACGAGGCATTCTGCATACGATACGAGGGCTAACTTTGAGATGCTTTCGAAGTCAGATACATGTAGGAAACATACGATGAGAGAAGGAGAGGTGTAATTTAAAAAACTCAGGTTGACCTTCATATTTTTCTTAATACGCTTTTCAAGGTAAAATCAATGATATACCAAGCTATGTTTTAATTCCCTTAAACTACAAAACTTTTATTTCACTCGCTTTACAGGATCGCAGAAGTTTTCGAAGAGTATTTAACTGGATAAAATTAAATAGGCTACCATATTTTATTCTAAGCTTGCGCAGTCTATCAGGAGATATATAGGGAGGCTATCGGATTTTGTAGGGAATTACAATTCTTTCAATATTATTTAAATAATATTCTCGTCAAATTGGTAGATGTTACGGTACGACACCGAACTGGTGGCTGCGGTCCGATGTGAGAAAAGCTATACATACACACACACACACACACATTCCCTAATATTGTCTGGGAGTATATATGTATCTACTTTCGCCTCATCGCGTGCTCCTCTCTCCAATCTCCACTCTTCTGCGCTCTGCGCAATCATCCACTTTTGCTTGCTCTACTATCGGCTATCTGGCAGTATCTGGTGCGACGAGCGACGAGCAACTCGCCGTACGGCAACTCGTCGCTTCCACAGCTGAGGAATAATGACTTTTTTCACGTTCTCTGTCTTGACCCATCTCGATCCGCGCATCACGCGTAGGTCTCCGCGTCGACTATACTGATGCGACCCACCTTGACCGGCTCGGCCTGATTTAAACTTTACAGACGATATATTATATATTTTTATACTTATTTTCATTTATTCATTTTTATTTTTACCACGCATAACCAAAGTTATTCTTGTAAATTAAATAATCGTGTATCGCGCACTATTCTATCAATAAAGCGAATCGCATATTCCTATATTATATATAAATATATATAGATACTCTCGCTATTACTAATTTGAATTCCTACATACTTATTAATATCAAGAGACACGGTAGTATTCGATGGCAAGTACATATAAAAGTAGATAAAAACATGTCTATGGCGTCGTAGGGATGCTCCTCTTTGATGTAGCTGGTGAGTTGATCATTGCCGGCATATTTTCAACTGCAGCACCAGATACAGGTGTGGTTTCTTCAGAGGCTGACGATTTTGTAGATGCTGTGCTGGCCAATAATGACGAACTTTCAATTGTAGTACTAGATCCATTTGCGGTTTCTTCAGTGGTTGATGATTTTGTTGTTTGTTCATTTGGCGATATGCTTGAGATGGTTGATAAAGTCGTTTTTATTTGTTCAGTTGTTTGCTTTGGAGTTGGAGTGGTTGGTGATGCCGATGGAAATTGTTCATTTGTCGCGTTTGAGGAGTTCGATGTTGTCGGTGATATGGCTGGAGTTATCGTTGGCAAGCTACTAGTAGATGTATGGTTATCTAATAAAGAATATTAAAAATATTAGCTCTGATGAATCTATAATTTGCATTTCCGATCGAGATGATTCTCTCTAATTTTACCTGGTGTATCCGAATGCGGAAGATACAATTCAGGACATTTAACTGCACATGCTAAATTAGTAATATATTGGTTTTTCTCACTATTATTACAAAAATTGTGGCAGAATCTTTTGCGCAGACCATCCAAAATACCAAAGCCGAATCTTCCAGTTCTTTGCAAATGTCTCGCTTCCTATTGCATGATAAATACATAATTAATAAAAGGCATTCGATTAGACACGATGTTAGCCCAAAAATTCTAAATAAGGAGTAAAAGTACATTGATTCTTTGCTTTAGTGGCAGTTTATGGTAATGCCTCGAATTAACGCATCTTTAATACTTAACCATCTGGTGCAGGTCATTGACGTATTTTTGCGCCCGACCCCGTTTTATATTTCCTCCTGATTAATCAAATTTTTATGTAACTTGCATGTTAACCGAGGGATTTTCGAGTCGTTATAAACATAGATTTTCGATCCAAATCGATAAATTAAAAAGGGCCGATACAATATGGCGCGATTGGATTCTTTTTTTAAATTTAATAAATTTACGCGATTTTTTTCCTCTGCCCCTGCAAGGGTTAATGACCATTATTTAATAGCTAGATGTAAAACTTTTGTGTCAAGGGATTCTTTTTTTTAATTTCCTCCCCCAATATTTATTTTCTTTTTGGGTTGGCACTCCAAAACCGCGGAGAACCGGTATATGTTTGTGACTGCACTAAAGGAAATTATTCTATTGCGTTTGCCAAAAAGTTTATTAATTCGCTAGAAGAAAGAAGGATATGATTATAATGTACCTTATAAATTGCAGAAAAAGGAATTTTTGTAGTATTGCAAATTTTTATTTTTACTTATTTCTGCAATTATATCAATGAGCAAATTAAAAAAAAATGCAGAACACATGACTTTGTTAAGAATCGAACGGAATTTTTGGCTGGCCCGATATAATAAGATTGAATGCTAAATAGTATTATTGGTAAAAGGGAAAAAGAGAAAATATCAAACCTGTGTGAATATGAAATTAATCGTACAAAGCATCAGAATCAGCGTATAAAACCGCAACATCCTCGAGCTAATTTGTGTAACGGAATGTAGCAAGGTGTGAGATGCACTATTCTCAAATGCTTTTACCAGCTATTTATATATGCCCTAAGTAGATAATTTCTTTTGAAAAAATCTAGTCAGTGCCTGCTTGTGCATAAGGTTGCATATATTAGCCACAGGGATTCAAATTGTTCTACTTGTCGACTGAGCCTTATCGAAGTAGAGTTAACTTTACCGAACATTCAATGCTATCATTGTAATAAATGTCAAACAAAATTCATATCTTACAAGAAGAAAATCCTTGGTAACTCTTTTCTTCTGAAAATATTCTACAAAAGCCACACGCTTATTGATAACTTTGTTTTCTCAGACATATAATTATATATAGGTAAATGGTTTCTCAGAGAAAAACGAAAAATGAGACCGACGTTTTCACAATGAAATGTTTCTTAGTATACTGCGTAACAAAGATCCACGTCATTTGACTCGTTAATCTATCATAATTTCATTTGGAACAGAAAATGAATGTATTAAGGAAATCATATAAAATAATCTACAATAATTTTCCCATAGTCGTACCTGCCCAGAATGCATAGTTTTAATGCATTTCTGATATTACCATAAAAGTCTCTTTTGCATAATTATTAGGATTATAATTTTTCCTACAAAATTAATTATCTGAGCACATATGTGAGTGTACGTGTGTGATATTAAATTATTTGCTCGTCAAAGGAAATGTTAACCATTTGAACGATAAGAAAGAAACCTCCTTCAAAGCAGTCGATAAGAAAGCAAGCGGTAACAGCGCCTGCTGGAAAGGCTGCTGCTGAGGAGAGATGTATGAGTGTGTATTCAATGGGTTATGTAGAACACGTCATTTAATAAATGAAGTAAGAGACGAATGTCTACAGATGGAAGCACCGAACAGAAGATATTTTATATTAATTAAGATATAAAGTCAGAAGAAATCCCCTACCACAATAAAGATACATGAAATAATAATTAGTCGTTAATCATCCATCGATATCTGTTGAGAAACAAGCATTTATATAGTCAAATAGCTTTATTTGCAGTCGTAGCATAGGTCAGTTAATGAACTCCCGTTGATTATTCTGGTAAAACACAAATCTTTAAGCGATACTTGAAAATTAATTTCATTTGATGTAACATAACGTTGAAAAAAAAGTAGCTTTGCAATGAATGAGACTATTAGATCAATTAAAATTACTGTGGTTGAACACAGATTGAAGGATATGTTAAACAAAGCATGCATGGTGGATGCTGGTTTATCTTCATATGCCTGTGCAGCGCACGCGCATGTCTTCTCTCTCTCTCTCTCTCTCTCTCTCTCTCTCACTCTCTGCATCACTCGCTGCCGTATTTGTGTATGTGATATACTATAAAAGGCTATACATGTGTCTGCACAAGGAAGGGGTGAATTGTGGAGCTACCCAAGAGAAGAGAGCTGGTAGGATAGTGAGTTTCCCATGACGTTCCTTGGAGGTTTCTGCGTGCCTTTTGCGTGTGAGAGAGAGAGAGAGAGACGAGTTGATAGCGCAGAGGGTTGAAGATAGAAGTAGGAATAGTGGAGATGGGGTGTATGGAGTAGAAGGGAATACTGAGAGAGGGTAGGGGGGGGGGGTGGAAGGAGGCGAAAGGTGAGTGGGTGAAAGAGGGAGCTCTCGAGGTGGAAAAGCTCGGTTTGGGGTGGTTATGAGGAGTAAGGCGCGAATAGATGGTGTTGTAAGGTTAGGTTGGTATAGGGCTTTCAGTCAAGTGCGGGGAATCGCGGTTTGCTATGTCAGAAGAGGATAGAAAAGGATGGGAGACCCTCGTGCAGCGGTGACTCAAGGGGAGTATACAATTTACTCCATAGGATCAAGAAGCAAACTATATAGATGTCTATCAATTTCAATTGCTTATCCTTTAATCCAAAACAAAATCGACAAAAACCTACTTTTAAAAAGCATTATACATTCTTCACCCCATACTTATCTATTTCAATTTCATCGTAACATTACTCCGTCAAAAGGATTATCTTACCTTTTCTGGAGTACTTCAGAGAATACTTATACTTTAAAATCATATTTTAAATATCAAAGGATTTAATTCCACCTTCTCCCACACTCGAATATTCTGCTTATTATATACATTTAATGAAAGCACTTTTAAAGTAACTAATGCAGATTAGTGAATTACACCGAGTTCTTATTCATGCAAAAACAACGTCTCTTAAGTTTCGACCAATATCTTAAGTTGGAAGCTGTTCTGCGGTTTCTTATTGTTACGCTTGCGCCAACCTAAAAGTGGAAACAAAGATAGTATGGTCAACAATAGGAATAATGCATTATACTGTATTATATTATAGTAGAAAGAAGGAATTAAGAAAGGATGTGTGGGAGATTATAAGGGAGAAATAGGAAAATGTAAAATCTGCGGAAAACACTTAAGAACATTGGAAAAAATAGGTATATATACTGTGGTTCGTAAGGGGTGACTTTTTGTTTTTGCTATATACCTTTGAGTCTCGGGATATTTTGAGAAAAGCAAGTTCTTTTGGAGAAAACACTTTCGGATGGAAGATTGTTGATTATAGAGAGGACATATCACGATGCTCCTAGTTCGACCTCGAGAGCTCCACTCCACGTAACACGAATGTCGTCATCGGCGTCTTAAATGGAACGCCTCATTTCTTGGTATACTTTTCTTGCTTATCTCAATGGCTTTTCGAAACCTTATTAATTTATAGCTTCATCCATTTGTTCACTAGATATTTCATTTCAAATTTGTTAAAGAAGACGAGCGACTATTTGTCCATGTCTTTCGTAGCGGTCCGACACGCCATACGTTATACAGGGTCAGTCAGATGATTCGTATCGAGAGGCGAAGGCCCGCTCGAAGCCTCGTAGTGGGGGCTAAGCGCGTGATTGGTCGCGGAGACACACACATATATATATATGTAACAACGCAACACTCACATCACCTCACTGTCACTCCTTTTAGTCTTTCATTTTCAAACGCAGATTGAGAAAATTCATTGACTGACTCGCTTTGCCTCTCGCTCGTTTCTGTTAAAAGCCCCTCTCTCTCTCTCTCTCTAACAGTCAATAAATTTGGTCAATTTGCGTTTCAAAAAGAGGGACTAATAGGAGTGACAAAGAAGCGAAGCTTATTGCAGTCATTAATCGAAGTGGTGGTGTGTCAGAGCAGGATCAGAAGCAAGGATGTGACAAGGAAAGGAGTGACTCGTTTGTTCATCTTTCTCTCTCTCTCTCCCTGCCAATCGTCAACCAATAATATGCTTATCAATAATATGCTAATTTTTTCTCTTGACGTTTTTAGTACTTTCTACAGAGCCGGGCTAATTCAAATGTGAAAGACTGATTCTATGTATATGCAATTTTAAGCGAGAATTACTGTATGGATTTTGAAAATTCACAACTCTCCTCAAGTAAACTGCAGGAATATGTAATTAAAGCTAGGAGATCCCATTACAAATAATTAAGAGACCAACTTCGTATGACGTTCAAATGACACTTCAAGGTCAAACTTTTAACTCATAATTGGATTTCCCCCTTGGAGTCAACATGCTTTCCTCCGAAAATCTTTTCTTTAAAATATTAATTTTCCTCACGAAAAATGTCGTCGCTTTAAGATGAAGAAAAGTCACGCGGTATACTAATATAGAATATATACAATTTAAGTAAACAACGTAGACAAATGTATAGCAAAGAGAGTTATTCTGGTGAGAGAAAGAGCGTGCAAGGTTTGGTAGAGGGTCAGCCATTCCGAGGGTTAGAAATAAAGTAGCAGAACTGATAAAAAGGAAGGGTTGAATGGGTGAAAAAAGAAAGGGCACGTGGGAAGTGTGCGTGTACGCGCGCGTGCACGATTCAGGCAAGATGAGTCGAAGGGATTTAAAGCAAGGATTGGGGGTGGAAGAGTGAAGTAGGGTGATGGGGGAGGGAGCTAGAGGGGTCTGCGAAGAAAGCTGGTAACGCAGGGAGAGATATAGTTGGTGGGGGTAGGAGGATTTGGTAGGGTCAAAGTGAAAAGAGGGGAGGTTCGGGAGGCTGGGCGGGAAGGTATAGTGGGTTGCTCGTTCGGATTATGGGGGATATAGGGGTATGTGTGGATACGGCGAGGTGGGCCGCGGGGGAGGGTGTAGCAAGAGAGAGAAACGGGCACGTGCAGGAGAGAGAGAGAGAGACACTGAATAAAGCAAACCAGAGAGTCGACTCGAATATGAGGGTGTCGCGCAAGCCAGTCACGCCGAGGTTTCCATGGCAACGACAAGCGATAAATCAACCCGCAACATCCCGGAGTACTACCAGATAAAACCGCATACACATATCTGTATATCTATACATATATGTAGAGCTACCGACTGGGTAACTCTCTTCGCCAAAAAGTTTCCCTTCGGCCGATTTATGCCTGGTAATGCTCCCCTCAAGCAAGCGCTGCTTCTCTCTCTCTCTCTCTCTCTCTCTCTCTCACTTTCTATCGTCTCGCCCCTCAGATCCCTTAATTTTTTCATCTCTCTATCCTGCATGCTTTTGCGCAAGCGCACCGACCAATTGCTCGCAATATATATTATATAGCACATATGCAGATAACTATATACGTATACATTGTAGTGGGATGCCTAATCTATTGTAGGCACGTGTAAAACGAATGCTGATTATTTAAATTAAAAAAATGCATAAATTGATACCTTGGAATCTTGTAGCTGGATAGCAATATACGTAAAATATAGGAAAAACCTACTTTCTTTTGCTGACCGACTTTATTTAATCGAAATTAGTTAAAAAAGTTCTGTATATAGATTTAACAATTAGATTTGATTAAACGCTCAGTATTATTGAATAAAAGTGTCAATATTAGGTAGAGAGTAAAATTTTTGTCAGCTTTCAGAAAATTAAGGTTTAACGTTCGTATAAATGAGAGTATGAAAGAACGCGACGAGCGCGTCATTTCTTCCATAACTGAATATTTTATTACAAGATGAAACAAAAAATCATTGAATCTATAGTCATCTGCTCTCCCGAAACTGACACAAATTCAATTGTTTGTAATAGTGAAATTTTTGATTTAACATTACACCGAGTTTCTTGATAATATCTTTGCTCAATCTGTAATGTGTAGGAAGAAGTCTCCTTTGGCAAGGCACGTAGAGCTTGAGCTACAAAAAATTGTGTGTGTGTACATCTATCTATTATTAAATTTTGCACTGGTACATCGATCGGGCTCTTATGAAGTATAAGTACTTAAGGGGTCCATCGAGATATTTAACAAGGCATTGACCTAAGTAACTGCTATTGCAGAGGATCTACTTTAAAAACATAATGTCCTAACTCATGCAGGGCTTTAATCATTTTACTATATCTGATGCCATGTGCTAGGGTATATCATAAAGTATATATATATAGTATGTGCGGTTGGAGCTAAGCTAAAGAAAGACAGCGAGAAGAGTATATAAGCTAAAATATAAGTTTATTTCATTGACCTCGTGCACATACAAGAAAGTATTCTTCTTATGTTTAGTTTAGAGGATTTAAGAGAGCAAAGGGGGGAAGGAGGAGGGTGGGTAAAGAAGCCACAAGTGAGTGGAAATTCTTTGCTTGTTTCGGTGGTTTTCCTATACACATCACACAGATATAAGAAGTACACAGAGCTTTGCCATTTAAGTGCGTTGGGGTGAGGAATATGTTTTTTCCAACTCCCGCGCGCGTATGAATCTAATCTTATTGAATGTGCCGCTGACGTCATTCCGCCCGCCCTCGCAACGCAACCTTCTGTCGCCCTCATCTCGTGTGACGTAATACCCCTTACGAGTATCGTCTCTAAAGGTCAATTCTCTAATCATTCGTGCGTAGTTTAAAGTAAAGCAACGTACGGAACAAAGAAAATTATCTCTCAAAAAGTGCATTCTGCTCTTTTCTATATATTTCTGTCTATATACTAATAACATTGTAAGCATCCAAGTGTAGTTCGGCAAAAATCTATACGCTCAATGATAAAGAATTCAGTACTCTGCACGAAATTGTTCATTATATAGAAAAATAGAATTTATCCAGTAAATAGTATTGTTGCGCCAGCAATAAAAGTTTATCAATCTGTATTTATTACAAAAATGATTCAATACACAAATACTTACGCAACTTACAAATTACCGCTCATTGTTAATTATGTTTATAGTCCTATAATCTGAATTTTTATACCTACAAGTAATACTATTTAACAGTTTTATGTATTTATGGCCGCCTATAATAGTGCCTAGTCTACTAGCGTCCGGCTGTGTGTGCCCCTAGTTCACCGGAGCTTTCCACTAGCTAGCGGTTAGTTCACGGTTCGCCGCTAGGTGGACACGCTTTTGGAGCTTTCTCGCAGTCAAAATGTGCACTACACTTGCTTATAATGGGTACAATTATCTGTCTCAAAATTTGTCCAGATATCGAATACATCACAGTAGACTTGTTTGTATTGCTTGCGCTTTTCATTAAAAATGTATATTCGTGAGGGATCTCTCACTCGGCCCACTCATCTTTAATGTAAAGGTATCTTTGGAAATATCTCCTTTCTCTCTCCGTGCGGTTACTTTGGGGCTTCTCCACTGCTGTACTCCTATCCAATCGGACCTTGACCACTTTGGCATACAGGGGTGGGAAAACTCAGGGTAATGTTTCTGGGGTTGGTACGGCCACAAAGAGCAGGAGTTTCTCTGCTCAAGCGCAATGCCGCCATATTTGTATTCGCGACCTTAGCGTCAACTCTTCCGGCCACAGCGCCATTTACGAATCGCTGAATTATGATACAATTGTTCGACATTTTGAGAGATTCTCTGAAGTGTCATAATCGGTTTATTTTGTATTATTTGTAAACCTTGTATATAGTTGATAATCTTGTCTATTTTGCAATAACGTTTTTTTATTTGTTCTGTTAACTAAAACTTGCATTATTTTAAACCTTTTATCCCATTATCTACTGAGTCAATCTTGCATAATATGTATGTGGGGAAAACATAAGAAAAAATAAACAAAACTTTGACTTGTCGTGATAATGAATAAATTAATTCTTTCTATAAGACAAATAAGATTTTATACTTGAATTGCTTATTTAAAAATGATTTACATTAACATCTAAAGCAATTTTTAACAAAACTTGTATAACGTGGATACCGCAGTCACAAAACCATTTATGTACATGGTAAAACTTTCAAATTTGATTATAAAACATAAAAAATATTAATAATTAGATAATCTATTATATATACAATATATATATGACGTTGACCTTGAAATGATTAACCTATTTAATTTATGTACAGAATAAACGCGTTATTCTTTTGTATTATTGAAACGGATATGTAAAATAATTGTAATTCACTCACACACATAATATTCCTATAAGAATGAACGATTGTCATAAAATAATCATAGCACATTTTTATAGATGATAATTTAATAATACGAATGTATCACAATAAAAACGTAGAGCGTATAAATATTTAAATTTCGGTATATTTTATAATAAACTAAATTACTTGTAATAATTTCTAAAGAAATGCCAAAAAAAAGGTATAAGTTCAATTAGTTAAATGTTCAACCTTTGCTATAATAATGTTATTCTATTTCGTAATTGAACTTTTCAAGACAGTTTCGTTATGAAACTGACGAAAACCCCTTAAATTCCTAGTAATTTAGCTATTTATCGCAATACATATACAATTAAAGATATTTTGTATGAATAATGGAATAAATTTAATTAATCTGCTTTAATTAAGAATGGAAGAAATTACCATAGACAGATTGAAATTTTATTTCAACGTATAAAGTATATTTAATAATTGGCATGAGCACCTGTTGCTCTTTATAATTTGACGTTACGCTTATACGAATTCAAACTTATTTAATTGACAAATAAGTCTTATTAAATCAACAAAAAAAAGATGTTAATTGAAAAATTACTTGTTTCTTTCGGTTTATTTCTCCAAAATCTGTTCTCATTTTGGAAATACTAAAGAACTCGCTGAGTGATTGATTAATTAAAATAAGCTAATGCAATAGATTGCAAATATTGAAGACTATTGACTATATAAGGAATAAAAGGATAGAAAAAGGAAAATAAAGGTGACAGGTGTGAAATTCAAATCATAGAGAGATAGTTGGAGGAGAAAAGTGGGCCAGGTCGTCACATATAGCGATGCTCATTTGTTTACTTATTTCGATAGCTAGGTTACTACACTAAGTCTATATGTGTGTGCATATAGGAATTTAAAAGTGTCACTAAAATGCTAAACTACATTATTGAGAAGCCTTTGAGAAGGAAGAAGGCAATAATGTGTATCGGTTTAAGTATAGCCGATTGACGGAGGGTGCGTACAGGTATTGCAATATATATATATCTATAGAATGAACGAAAGAGAGAGAGAGAGAGAGAGAGAGAGAGAGAGAGAGAGAGAGAGAGAGAGAGACCGAGCGACCGTTAACCATAGCCTATGGAAGCTTTGTTCCACGGCGGCAGTTTCGATAGTCAGGATATTCGATTTTAGGACAGTTCAATGTGTCTGGATAGAATGATAATCTAGGAGCAGGCTGGTAGTTGGTAGGTATTGATCTGTCGGTTGAATGTTACTGCGTGGTATGGTTGGTTGGTGGTGGGTTGTAGAACGGCAGAGGCGAGAGGAACCAGAGGAACAGAAGCAGTGGGGACGATCGGGGATTGGGGAATGAGAGCCATGAGAGGTCGAGTCAGGCAGGATGGTTGTAGTGATAGCCTTATTTCCCCAACTTCCCCAACTTCCCTCTCCATTCCATCCAGAAGAGCTTCCGACCCCACTTTCCATCTCTCATTTTCCGCCACTCTCCCCTCTTTTACTCACTCATACCACACCACTAGTCTCTCTCTCTCTCTCTCTCTCTCTCTCTCTTTTCCATTTTACTCACCATCCCTTGTAGCACTCCCTATCGCTGTATGCGCGCATCCCCCCCCCCCCCAGATTGATCTCTTCCCTAACTTTGTCTCTTCTGCATTTAGCTACCATTCTTTCTATTCATAATACTCATCCTGCCGACTCCTACCCACTTCAACGCTCCTATACCTTTCAACTTGCGCCTGAGAAAATTTTTAAGTTTTCCAGATTTTGGAAAAGCTGCTAATTGAACCGTGCTTTTCGAAAGTGAATTTTTTTTAAATTTCGCAATACTAATTCTCATTGAGTTTGGAGCTGAACTGTATGGAGTGGGTGCATGAACTCACGGATGAAGGGTTCTGCATCCGGCGATCAACGAAAATGTCCTTCGTAGGAAATCAAATTGGAAACATAAGGCGCGAGATTTGAAAGAGGGTGCACGGTGCACGTAACCGGTTTCATCTTGCATCATCTGCGACTGTCAAACTTCAGAGCACCCCCCAAGGGCATGCTTCGCGAGACCGGATTGGCGGGTTACGACCCCGCATGAATTATTCGGTAACGTAATAGTTTCTCGAACAAGGAGCAAACTCCTTCTCTCCTTTACACCCCCACTCTTACCGCCCCTACCTTCGAAAACCACCCTAACCACCACCCAACTCCCTCGTCTTCGTGCTTCCTGCCACCTTTGTATGTGTGTGCGTGCGTACGTGCGTGCGTAGTATACTTACCTTAGCAACTCTTTTATCATTATTACCATAACCTTGCGAATATAGCGCTAAAACGTATATAAAAAACTTAATGTAATTTGATAATGTAAAATCAAAGCTGTCGATGTGAGCCCTAATAGAGTCGCGTACCCTATAGCAAATAGTCTATTAGTTTCGGAAAAGGTCAACAATTTTATTCATCATCCACTATTGGATAACGCAAAAGCTTATGCCTAAAGAGCATATTACTCTCACATTCAGGCTTTTCAGAGTTTATCATATAAAAAACAACTTGTTAAAATATACACGTCGAAAGAAATTGGATAGTGCACGTAAAGTTGCTTAGATCGTGTCAATGCATACATGGTTACCATCCATTAATTACATCGGGGAGCGTATCAGTGATCAATGATTCGAAGAGGTTATATAAGAGATGAAACCTAATGGAAAGACTTTGTGGTTTTTATTAGGAAAAATATGCGCGTAGGCGCCATAGTCCAGACGGTCCGAAAGTTGTAGAATGTCGCGTAAAGTTTATCTGACTAGCATAAAAACCATATGAATAATGGGACGGTATATCGTGCATCAGTATTCTCGTGATTGTTGGCCCAGGTCAAATTGACTTGAGCGTCTCCATGGCAACAACTACTCAGACTTCCGGCTGGTCGATATCCTCTACCAACTTCTATTTTACAACGGACCTAGCCTCACTTTCTCGCTCCTTCACCTCTAACTCCATCTTTCTCAGCCGTTTCCTTCTCATTTTCCCCTCTTTGGTATTCCCTCTCGCACGCCGCGCTTTTGCTCTTTCCACCCACCCGTATCTCCTTTCTCCTCTCTTGGCCAGCAGCCTCATCTCGTTCTTCCCACTTGGCAAACTCGGTTCGTCCAAAGAGTTTTCGAATCCTCCCCCTCTCCCCTCTCCCCACTCTCTCTCTCTCTCTCTCTCTCTCTATCCGTCCATCTATTTTCCCTCCGGCTGTCTTCAACCATCTTTTATCCGTCCACAGACTTCTCTAATGCACCTTCTTATCAACGCTTCTTTCCGATGCAAGTAATTTTTTCTTTTAATAATTTATTCGCTACTTGTTCGAAAGTAGCGAGTATTGCTTTCTGTTGAAAAATGTGTAGTTATTTGTGTTTAAGCAGATAATAATAAAAAGTCAGAGAGAAGAGGTGTGCGCTGGTGGAAATTGCAGGTGGGGGAAGGGAGGGGGTGCAGGTGCCTTCGGCAGAAGGTTTACACCATATAATAAGCTGGTACACGCACACGCACACCTTTCGGGGTGACGGTGGAATGTTCGTATGTCGGTGTTCTGCGGAATCTTTGAGATATATCTACCATACACTGGGGCAGGTGAAAATGCATCGTGAAACAGCTCGATGGCAACAGCTTTATCGATGTTAAGGGTAGCAGAGTGGCTATATGCCTTTTCGTCAGGGGTTACATAGCACGTTTCAAGGTGACAGCCCTGCAGCACAATCGCCCCTTGAACCATCATAGCAGTCATCGTAAGAGTACGTATCTATACCTTATTATATCAGAAATCAATCAGGAACAAAATATTCATGCAGATGTAGAATAGAGTTTTGACCTGCGATTACGTTTTTCAAGAAGACTTACCTGTAACGAACGTATCGTAGCTTCGAGCAGTGTCTCTGAAATTCAAAGAAATAGCTAAAATTATGAAAATATGCCTGTTTCGCGATGAAAGGACAGTTTCTTATCACTTGCTAATATAGAGATTGGGTGTGTGCAGGTTTGTGTTGAAAAGTGATATTCCAGAAATCTAAATCAAAGTATAATCTCTATAACTTGTCTCCTTCCCTCGACTGTCGTGCCGACGCTGAATTAGGTCCCAGTGGCCTATCCCCTCTCTTCCTTCATATTTCCCTCTTCTGTGACATTCTCTAACCCCCTTGGCCCTCCCTTCACCAACCTCACTCTCACTCTCTCACACTTTCCATCCCTTTCTGCAAAATCTCTTTTCTCCACCCTCTTCATCACTTTGCTTCTTTTTAAACTCCCCCCTCTCTCTATCTCTTCTTCTCGCAAAAGCTAAAGTCAGACTACCGAGACTGCGAGCTCCAGCAACGTACCCCGTGGAAATTCCTTAACTTACAGACACATCGTGCAAACATTCCGTCCTTTTACATCCTTTAAGCAACTTTTCAGAATTCTATGTACGAGAGGCTTAATTGAAGAAAGCAATTCGGGTCCACCTTCTTTCTACCTCTTGTTCGTTTTTACTTACCATTCCACCAGCGTACGTGCTTATTAAGCAGACTCGTTCGCCGAATAATTATTTTCTCTTTCCGAATTTTCATCTATTAAGCTTTCGCTACAATTGTCATATTTACGAAGGTATCGTTGAAATCTTCGTGTTGAAACTCCTCCGTATTTGCGCATGTATAAGTGATTCCATTTCTTTGACCCAGCAGGAAGTTTTCCGACAGCAATAATAAATTTGATCCTCCCCCTCCGCGCGCACAGCAGGTAACCCCACTTCTCTATTCTCCGTATCCCCTCCAAGCCTCCACCAGCTCGGACTATCTCTCCTCTCTAGGGCCACTCCCAAAACTCTCCGATGCTCCCCTCTACACTTTCTTCGTTCCATTTCACCCCTTCCCTTCCCATCTCATCCCTCGCTTCCTCCTTCATTCATAATTACTCATGACCCTTTACAGAGATGAAAATGGGAAAAGTAATCCAGATATTATAGTACGCTCCAATCACATTGTATTACTTTCCTTATAAGTATTTTCACAGAAGCGGATCTATTTAACCTTGAAATACACGTAAAAATTGTCTAATTGAAAATCATTATGTTCAGATAGGAAGTTGGTTAGAAAATTGAATTACTTATCCGATAGTGTTCGAAAAGAGACTTTTTGACATTTTATTTCTATATAGATATAGAAGATTGAGAATATAAGAATTGTGATAAAAAGGCGAGGCTGCAAGGAAGATTTGAAACTCTTAAAGATTTGAGGAGCGAGGGATGAAGAGAAGATTGATGAAGCAAGGGCAGAGAGAAATACGTAGGTGCAGCCGACAATAAAGCGCAGTGTTGTACTGGTTGGACAGCGTTGGTTAGCAGGTAGATTCGTTTTGCAAAGGGCCACTGTGTCGTGCCATTATGTGGTGTCGACGTAACCAACGGGCTCCCGCCTCTCTCTCTCTCTCTCTCTCTCTCTCTCTCTGCGCTGCTCCCAACCCCTCCAAACATTCAGGCTGCTCCCCCAGCCCCTCCATTCAGCTCCCCTCTACTCTTACTCATCCATTGCGCCCCACTACCTACTATCCTACTATATTCTATCAAACCTTCACCCTCCTCCACCCTCCACCACTTCCCCTCAACACCCTCTATCATTTCACGTATTTTTCTTCAAGTTAACATTCACCTATTGTCCTCCGCTCAGTTATCTGATTTGCACCGCCTCTCTCCAACTCTACCCTTAGTTCTTCAAATTATCCTTTTGCATCAACCTCGTTTTCCCATTCTTTTGAAGCTTTCTTCGAAACTTTATCTCAACCAGCCTGAATTTTGGCAGCCTTGTCAATGTAACCAATCAATTTTTGCCCTTTTCCTTATTTTCTGCCTTTATTTCCATTTTAAAATTTATGCAATACCATTACCGATGAAATATTTCTCTTTCAAATTGATCTTTCTTTACGTTACGAAAGTGGCACATATACGCCCTCCATATTTCTCATCATTACTTTTTTTACATTATTATATATACAATATACTATTGCATTTTCTATATTCCACCTTCCATATTACTAAAATTTCTACTCTTTTTCAAATAATTCATTTTCCAGACTTATAACTTGTTCAACTTATTCGTAATCAGATAGAACGTTCATTTTTATCTTTTGCAAGAAAGTATTGAAAGGAGATTATTCGTTCTTCTTTTGAGATCCTTAAGAGAAATTTAATCCCTAAGAAGGTTGATATATAAATATATGTATATATGTATATAAGAGTGAGAGAGAGAGAGAGAGAGAGAGAGGAGAGGACGGTGGATTGGTGAGTGGGTGGTTGCTTGCTTGAATAGTGTAGGAGTTGGTGATGATGTGAGTATCCTTGCTAAGGCGTCTTGTTGGCCGCTTGGCTGATCAATAACTATCCAACCAGCGACCTTCTCCTACGCCCTATATATTATATATATATATATATATATATGTATATACTTACAAACCGTGGACCGTGCCTAGACACCTTCAGCCCTCCTAAAACTATATACCTACAACCCATGACTTAACCCCTGTCCCATTTCTCGCAACACTAATAACGATATTCTTAAGTTGGTTGACCACTACTTAATTCACACATCATCTTCTTCATAAACATATAAATGAAATTTCTTGTCATTCTACCTTTTCTCCCGAGACAACAACCGGTTGATATCTCATTTTTGTTCGACAGCATTCAATAATATACCAAATTTTTTCTCTGCCCTTTCAGTTAAACGTTCAGAAATTTTTATTTCTTTATTGAAGCGTAGACACATGTACTGTAAAATATTTCAGTTTTCCTGCAGCAACGATTGGATGGGGAATTTGAATAGTTTCAGAGTTACAGATTGCCTGATTACTATGTTAATTAATATCTAGCTCGACTAGTGTTTATGGAGTCATATATATTATACAAAAATATAAAGTTTTCATCGAAGATTCGGGTAGATTAAGCTTTCGCAAAGTTGTTCGATGCCTTTCTTTCGAATTTAAAGCGAAGATTTAAATACTTTTTTGGTGTAAATAAATAAGATGGAACTACAGAGAAGCTACGAAAAGATAAGGAAAATATTTGTAATGAATAATTCAGCTGCGAGATAAAATTGTGAAAATATAAAACTTTTCTAAGGCTATACTACTACTACGCGCGACATACTCTCCCACACAAATATATAAAGAATGGTATAGGCATAGGGTGATGGAAAGCATAGCAGGATGCCTTTCTCAGTTTTTTTTGCAAAGAATAAAAATAAGAATAAAAAGATCGATGCGTCGAAATACGCAGTCGCATGCGCTGTATTTCATTACGCAACGATGTCACACCGCTGTGATCAATTTATCATGATATTTTCAAGTAAAAGCTTGGTTTACGGGAAATATATAATCTTTCAAGCATTATTCTAATGATTTTTATTGAGATGAATGGCTGCAAGTTCGGTTGTTGTAGCGCTCAGTTCCTGCCGTCCTGCGCGGATATAATTTTTGTTAAAGATTCAGTCAGCACTCAGGATTCAGCATGGACTTTGAGAGGGAGAGAGAGAGTGTTTTACCTCGAGTGCGTTAGGTTTGAGGTTAAGTCTACGTGTTGAAAAAGTTTGAGCGCCATCTAGTATATTTCGCGCATTGACTTGGTGCCTTTGGTCCAGTTGGGTCGAGCCGGCGACCGGCGGCGTCGCGAGGCGGAGCCAGCGCCCCCAGCCCAGTTGATAATGCGTAACCTAACCTACAAGTAGCCCCCTATCGGGTATCCGTGTTTCTTCCCTTTGCGCCTCTTTCCTAAAACGAGCTGGGTGTGTGTGTGTGTGTGTGTACAGCAATATTTTAAGGATCAACGCGAACGAGGTTCAATTTTCTAGATGCGTTAAGATGCTTTGACCGGTTGGACAGGTGGCTCGGACTGTTACGAACGAGTTATGATGGGAAGAGCTGTGCACTGTTCACTGTACAGTCGCATATCTCGCTCGGCAGTCGGCTTTGTCAGGCTGGAGTGGCGGACGCAGGGCGCATGCATACCCGATGCCCGATGCTGGCCGCACATGCCACAATCTCCTGCTTTCTTTAGCTCTGCTCTTATTTGCTCCCGGTGTCCGGTGCTGGGAGCAGCCGAAGCAGGTGGCTCATGGCTCCTGCGTGGCAGAGCTGGGGAACGCGAGAACAACCGTGGAAGAGAAAATTGTCCAAAACCGACTCGACTCGAGTTCTCGTGGCACGTGTCGTCGATATTATGTATGTATATGTATACGCGATATGCGCCATCTGTATGCGCCCTCGCCTCTCTTACCTGCAAGCCCAAACACACAAAGACCGAAACCGGACGAAACGCTCGCAAGTCGAAGCAGCTCTATTCCACTCTCCGTCTCTAACTAGTCCACCGTGAATCCTCATATTAGCCCAGTCACCGAGCGACGGCCCAATGGTAAATTTGCAAAAATTCCAGCCCAGACAAAAAACAGTACGTTGCTATAAGAACAACAATTCTAAAAAAATTGTTTTGTTGGATCGAGCACAACTGAAATGGTGATATTCACGAAACAAATTCGTAAAATTCAACAAACGGGTTTTAGCCATTATTAATAAAACCATAACTCGGATCGGAAACTTTTCTATGGGAAGTTTTAGATAATAAAAAAATCTTTCGATTGATTTTGGTTTGATGAAAAATGCTTAATTAGTTTTCGAGATAAAAAATGAATAATGTGAAAAACCGTGTTTTCTTATTTTTGTTATAACTTTAAAAAATTTTTCTTCCATCTTTGTATATCTTCCATATATAGATCTAAAAAAGACAAATATTTTGGTCTTTTAATAAACCGAAAATTATTATTTTATACTTTTTGAGATATAGCCATTTACAAACTTATGAAAATTGCCTCCTTTTGCTCTAAGGGATGTCACAGGGCATTGTTTCTAGTTTCATTCTTTTCATAAGGGTGTTATTCTTTCAGAATATTGAAAAAATTTATGGAACTTTTTATAATAAATATCGAAACATCAATTGAAAAAAATATAAACATTATACGAAGTGGTTTCTTAATCACTTTTTTAAAATGATATTTACGAAAATTTTCTATATTTAGATAAATTTCCTAAATTTGTTAATAAATTAAAAAATAATAGCCCTCTCCGACCTCCTAAAGCCAAGATAATAATTGAAATTTGAAGCATTATTCGAGCGCGTTAGCAATCTTAACGCCAGTTATCGGAAAGATCCATCCCCACCATGCCGCGCCGCCCGGCGGCGTAGCGAGCGCCCAACGAACTCAAACGTATGATTTCGGAATATTATTAAAAATAATTACGGTTAATGAAGCAATACTATACACATTTCATTTAAATTCAGATTTTCAACTTTATTCACAATAAATCGTAAAGCTGCAGGATCCAAAATACGCCTTGTAGAAGTAATTGAAAAAAAAAAAAAAAAATATCTTGGCTCTAGAAGGTCTTAGAGTGCTCATTCTTTTTTTAAATTGGTTAAAAAATGTAAGGAATTGATCTAAATACAGAAAAATTTCGTAAGTTTCTTAATAAAATAGTTATAAAGAAAAATCATTGTATAATTTTTATATTTTTTTAAATTGATTTTTCGATATCATTATAAAAAAATTTCAAAATTCTTATAATACTCTGAAGGACCATATCCTTATAAAG
Organism: Prorops nasuta; assembly: GCF_024137725.1. NCBI lineage: Eukaryota > Metazoa > Arthropoda > Insecta > Hymenoptera > Bethylidae > Prorops > Prorops nasuta. The sequence goes on along the minus strand of NW_027116802.1, from coordinate 7,494,982 downwards.
ACAATTAAACCGTAAACAACGGTCTGTAACTTCCCTCAGAACAAGAGGAGGTGATTTTACAAAGTGTGTTTTTTTGAAACGGCTATATCTCGAAAAGCAATAATAATTTTCAGTTTATTGAAAAACCAAAATTGTTTTATCTTTTCTAGATCTATATATATATATATATATACCAAGAAGGCTGGATGCAATGTGTTGGATCGCTGAAATAGTAGGCTAGGCTGGAAAATGACGGGGAAAAAGTTGGTAGACACGAAGAAAAATACGAAGAGAGCGAATAAATTTATGGAAAAGGGTGAGTTAAAGTTTAAGGAAAGAAGAATGAGAGCCGTTATAGAGAGGGAGGGAGTACAAGCGAGAAAAGAGAGACGCGCGCGGTGCTGAATGGCAAGGAAAAAGGCAGGATGAAAGTGGGAAACGGAGAAGGATTGGAGATTTGTGGTAGGGCTAGAGATGGAAAATGGAGGAAATACGAGGGTTAGGAGAATTTGCAGGATAGAATGGTAAAAAGAGGAGTAGCTGAGAGCCGAGACGCGAAGAAAAGAGTAAGAATATTTTGGGGGAGGGAAAGGAGTGAAAAGGGGTAAGAAGGATGGAACTGAATTCGAAGAAACTTCGTATTATGCAGGAAAACTCCTTAAAGGAGAAGGACAGAGCTGAGAGACGAGGTTTGTCAGGTGGAAGGAAAAGTTGGCAAGAGGGACAGTGTGGGGGGAGGATCAACTAGCTGGAATAAATGTAACAGTGCAGGGATGGATGTATACATACAACCCCCGTTTTAATCTTCCTCCTAATACAATCTAAATAATAGGTACATCCTGTTCTCTTTCCACACCTAAAACAATACATATATTAGGGCAGTCGTTAAAAAATGTATTCCATTATTTTGACCTTGCATGATGTCTCCAAGCTAATCCTAACAAATAAAAACGATATCTCTACAGTTCAGGCTCTGACAAATAAATCCTAAAGCACATCCATCGAGTCACTTAATTTTTCCCCTTTAATTGACTTAAGATTTTTACGGACTTTAGAAATTAATATTAAGTTTTTTGTGTTTATTACCTTAAAAATATTGGAGCTGTGTGAAACTGTCAAGTATAAAAACTCTCGTGTATTTGTCAAAATTTGAATTTCATTTCCATTTACAATTATAAAAAATAGAACATCATCGAAATGCACCCTAAAACTGGTCCTTACTCTCTAAACCCGAATAAGTGAAAATTTCACTTATTCCATAAGTGAAGGCATTCTTCACGTTTGAATAAGTGAAAATCACTTTTGAAAAAGTGAAACTTTTATCCAAATGGTGACCATTATTCTATTCACTTATTAAATAAGTGAACGATTTTTGACTTATCGAATAAGTGTATATACACTTACAATAAGTGAAATTTCACTTATTGAGATTTAAGAGAGTAGCCATATATGAAACTATATATATACATATTGCTAGGGTTCATCGTTTCTCATGAAATGACTGCGCGTATCCGTGGATGCGGCTATACAAATGTAATTGTTAACGACCACTCTAACACATGTTTATAATTTAAATAAAAAATTTGCCCTGGCTATTCTTGATTTAGCTCTTTCTATGTAGACCCAATCTCCACCTTGCAGAGTATCTCTCTCTCTCTCTCTCTCTCTCTCTCTTTCGGAGCTTGTGTTCTTCTCACTGCCGAACGAGCTATACACCTTGCAAATTTACAAGCTAAATGATCCTCTCTCTCTTTTTTGCAGCTAAGATAGCTATCTATCTTTGTCGATTTTCCTTTCTTTTATTTCAAATTCGCGTATATGCTTCTATTTGATTTTTCTTCTTCTATTTGCCTTTCGCAAGCAGCTTCGCATTTATGTAGATCTCCTTCCATGTAGTTAACAAGTTTCTCTCAATCTTTTCCGTTTCCATCTCTCTCACTCTCTCCCGCGTAGCCCTCCCTATATACAGCGTCCCTACCAAGTTTTCCCGACTTTTCTACGCCATACTGGCAATCTTTCCGAGACCATCCCCTCGCTGACAGTGTAGCTCTCTGTCTCTCTCTGCGAGGCGCGCGCGCGCGCGCGCCCTAAGATCAATAGAGATCCTCCAACGCCACCACCTTCTTATGACGCGTTAGCCGAGAAAAAGGTACTCACCGTAATCCTCTATTGATCTTACTATAATATTTTCCCATTCTCACCTCTCGTGCTCTTACGGCAATCAGCACACAATTGCAATTTTCACATGCACAATTTTTACAGTATGTAGTTTTATTGTAATATATATATATTGCATCATCGATACACTATAATAGGCGCAACGATCGCGTAATTGAAATAACTGATTTGTATTATAATCCCTGCTTTCGGTATATATATATGTATAAACATGGTTGACTGTGCGTGTAAGGTAGACGAGGACTATGGGTTCGATTACCAGAATAGCAAAAAAGCTGCGTGGAATCTTTTAAACGAAGGGCTGGGAGCTACCCCTCATCGACCGACGACTCAATTTCAGAAGCAAAAATCGGTGAATAATTAAGTATTAGAAATTTCCAGGCGGTCCAAAATCCAATTAAAATTGTTTACCAATAAGAAATGAGATGATTCTGATACGTGTGCGATTGCGATTTATGTCAAGTTTTTAAAAATTTATACTCGCTCTGTATTATTGAATAATGTATAAAGTACACGTAGGAGAGAGAAATTATGTTTAACAAATAGAAATTATAACGACTGAGTAAAGAGAGCAGAGGAAAGTCATAGTTAGTATAGTAGTCGAGAGAGAAGGGTTCCGCTCACAAATGCCATCTGGCTTAGCACTTTAGACAACTGTCAAATATAAATTAATATCTATACGCTGCTAACCGATGTTTTTCTACGGAATACCATGCAACCTTTTTATAAGATATAATTTTATTTATTTCGCTTAGCTAAAAATGTTGAGGTTATGCTTTTTATAGGAAAAGAAGCTTTATGAGAGTAGTGGCTAAATAACTGTAATGGGTTAATTATTGGCAGGGTGATACTAATAGCATCGTAGGTGTAGTTCTGCATTTCTACATTGTACATATATATAGGATGGTATTCGCCGCTCCGCGGTGAAAAATATAATAGACCGCTTAGCGACACTATTCCGTTAAACTAGAAAGTATATTTTCTATTTTTGCTATAGCAACAACTGACATAATTGCATGTAAATACGATGTGTGCTATACATTAAGTGCATACTCCAATTTACTCCATTGATTAGTATAATTTCACATTTCTATTTCTAATTACTTGCAAACTATAGAGGTATATGCTTATATAAATTCATACATTGAAAATTATCGCGCGCACGGCGCTGCATCGACGGTTTCTTCGTATCTCGATCACTCTGTAGACAATTTTATAAAAATACAAATTTATTTCACAACAATGAACGATCTAATCTCTAAAAAGAAACTCGACTGTTTGTTTCATCATTTCCATCCAAGTAATAATATTATTATCGCACATAAGGATAGTTAATATTTATACATGGCACCTATAATAAGTAGTTTAGTACAATTATAATAATAAATTGATCCTATCGAGGGTGTCCGCCACCGGTGAGAATAATTTTCATTTCCGTGGAAGTGCCGGAGAGTGCAGAGCGACCTTTTTATTGTCACTTTGCGCCCTCAAACCTGCATGGAGTACGATTTCTTTGTCAAAAGCCTTCTGACACACACACACACACATAATTCCGGATGAAACCAGTAAAGTATATATAGATAAATATCAATACTTCGATTGGGGTGTCTTTTCTAGATCTTGCCACATTCTGCCAAATTTCAACTCCATATATATATATGCTTATGAGTGATTCAACATTCTACCCGTAAGTCAACTCAATTAAAATGAAACCAATATCGAAGAAACAATTGTATCGGTAATTCTCATTTGTACATTGATATCAGCCGGAGGAGGTTGTAAAGCGAGACTTGGGTGCATGTGTGCATATATGTGCATGTGCATGTGGGGGAGCGTAGAGTGGGGATTACCTATAGAATAGTTGATGGAACACCCCCCACTAGAGCAGCAAATGCACACTATTGCACACCCCAAAATCTAGAGTGTACATGCTTGTTATGCCTATGGAACGAATCAATAATAGTGCTTCGCACGACAAGCGTCATCGGAATGACGTAATGCGAGAATCACTTTTCACCGCTGGGGGAAAACGTGCCTTGTTCTCTTCTCACTCGCATTGGCCTTCCACCCCTGCAATCTAATAGAGCGCTGCTAACCGAATATTCTCGTATACCAAGCATCATATCCTATAGCTTCGACGGCTCTCTGCACATATCAATACTGTAGTGACGCGAATATGGGATTTCTATAGGTAAAACTCATTGTCTTTCGGCGTTTAAGGGATAAAACTTGTGCAAAGCCTATTTCGGAGCTGACAGGGTTGAATTTTTCAATCCTCCTATATATAAGAGTGAAACATTTCGGTCTACCACTATTCGCAGTAGTGGTGCATTAGGAAGACCTGGCATTCCTGCCGAAAGCTAAATATTTTGCTTTAGCAAATGTAACAGCTTATGTTTACGACACTAATACGATGAGCTAGCCGACCTTTTTCCCTTACACAGATCCTGTCAAATATGGAGCAAGGCCAACAACTCATGGTCCGTCCGACAGTAAGGTCGCCGCGCATTTCCTGGACTGACGCATCTCATCTCAAAACTATGATAGATAACAAGCATCTCGCATCTCCTTTTCCAACTATTCTACACCCTACTAGAAGAGCTCGCGGGTGAAAATCTTTCAGCACTTTCTGTCATTATTCCTCTTCTAGCAGGCATAGTATCCTCGAAAACAAAGAGAATTTCTCCTATTCTTTAGAAGAAAACGATCAATGATCTAATTGAGCGCTATGATGAATTTTTGCTTTGATCTTGCTTTATTTCACCAATGAATCGTTAATCTTCTTAAATCAATGTGCAAATATTGAGAAATCTAATAGCCAGTTGAACAACTGAGATTCTTCGATGAAAGAGTTTGGCAAGGAATGTTTAACAAGGGAAGGAAGGAAATATCTGGTAGGTGGTAGGAAATCCATTTTGGAAGTTTCAACATTTTACAATTAGAGGGGAAGAAGGTGGGGTGGAGTAGGGAGAGAGAGAGAGAGAGAGAGAGAGACAAGTGAAATATAGCCTTGGTCTCCTTCGATAAGAAAATGTAAGAAAAGAAGTGCGGGGATTAGGTACATGTACCGCAATAGCGCGTCGTGTATCACATTCATTTGGAGAAGCAGCCATATTGAAACACATTGAATATTAAAGTAACTAAGAGCATTGGTTAGATGGAGCAGTTGCAGATGGGGTCGAGGGCACGCTTGGCAACGTTGCACTCGTAGGCTCCAGGTTAGCCAACTCTCAGTCGGTTTATCAGTATAGCTCGGTTAGGCTCGGTTATACTCGGTTAGCTTCGACTGGTGAACAGCAAAGGGGAGGAAGCCTGGAAGCTGCGCAAAGCACACTGCACAAAGTGTATCTGGTTGAGAGGGGGCCAAGAAGGGTTGGTATGTCCCTGGAGCAACGGAGGTGGAATGGGGGGTAAGGGATCGAAAGAGAGACAAGAGAGTCTGCTGAACTCTGTGTGTTGTGTGTGTGTGTTTGTATACTGAGGCATGGTTTAAAGCTACGCGACGACGCGACGATTTTACGCAGAGAGAGAGAGAGAGAGAGGATAGGAAAGGAAGAGAGTACGCGGGAGGCTGGCGTGGGCTGGCGCTCCCAGCTCCCATGCTCAGCCCTGCCTATACTGTTCGCTTCTATAGGAAACTATAGGTTAGGAGTTAGGTTTGGACCAGCACAGTCAGTAGCTAGAAGAAGAGGGGGGAAACGATGGTAACGGTGGGTCGAGCGTCGAGCCCGTCGAGCTCAGAGATAGGACACTCAGCTACCCCCACCCTTTCTTATTTGTCACCCTAGGCTCGAAGGCAGTCTTTAGCCAACCTAAAATCCTGAGCAATATAATTGGCAGCACTGCGTAGATGGCGTTATTGCGCTTCTTTAGAATTTGATGCCCATTTGAATAATATTTTTGTTTAATCTTGTTTTTTCAGGCATTCTTTGATATATTTTTTTACTATAGTATCAAATCATTCAATAATTTGATTAAGCTATTTGATTAATTCTTATTAATTACGGTCAATTTAGGTAAAGTTTAAAAATAATCTATCAGTCTTATCGGACCCAGTCTTCTAAGTATTTATATATATACATTAAAAATTAATGTTACAGAAAATTTAAACAATTATATTGAATGTAAAAAAATCAAATAGAATACATTTTTTAAATTTATAACAATTTATGAGAAAAAATATTTTATTTCTTATATTTATCATTTATTAGCTAGCACCTATATATAATTTTTGCTATATGTTTGACGTTCAACACGCAAAATTATTGAAAATATCGCCGTCGAAGGGTGAAAAATAGACAAAAATTAACTTGTAGGTGAGAGTGGGGCAAAATGATCCCATGCCGAATAAATTAAAATAATGAATTTATATTTATAGATACGATAGACAAAAGCTATAATACTTTCTATAAAAAAGTAGAAAGCATATTTTAGTGCTAACATTCTGAATTTTATGAAAAGAAAACGTGTTATTCAAGTATAATAGTCGCTTAAAGCGCAAAAAGCGTGAAAAAAGTACACTGGATCCAATCTTCTCAATAAGTCTCGTTTTTAAACTGTTTGTTGTATGAAAAATACATTCGTTGTCATTATCGTTACTACTTTTTGAGCACCGGCTGCTTCTTACAAATGAATCCACTGGGATCGTTTTGCTCAAAATGAGCTGCGCATCTTTCATCGAATCTTACAATTTTACCAAAGCCGATTTTAAATTAATTTTAAGAGGAAATAAAAGTTAATACCTATTATGATTTACCCAATTTTGCGATTTGAAAAGTATCCCCACATTTATTTCCAATATGATTCAAAAATGGCTTATCTTACAGAAAAATGATGAAAAACATATAAATGCCGCTAACAATTTTTTACATATTAAAAATAGACATTACAATATTATATTATTGTGTATTTAGAAGTTTATATTTTAATATTGATTAATGTTTAAACGAATAGTATCAATAGTTTCTATAAAACCCTCAGGGATCATTTTACCCCGAGTGATCATTTTGCCCCACTCTCCCCTAAATATTTCGAAAGCTAACGGAAAAGCATAATACCAATTCGAAGTATAAAATAAATATTTCAGGTACAATATAGCGTCAGGAAGTACTTACCATCTTCGAGTCAATAGACAGGGTGTATCAGCAATGATGCTTTTAATTTTAACCATATATTCTTGAGCATAAACTAAGTCGAAAAGTCCTGTACTATAAGGTCCGGAAAAGCATCATTGCTGAGATAAATCAATTTTAAACCGATAAATCAGGGATTTGATTCAACGGAAAAATTACTTTCATTTCACTTTCGTTGACAGTTCCCCTTAAAAAAAAAGAAATTTGTACTTCTCCGCCGATCAGTATTGTCGTACACGCATATACACACACGCACGCAACTACGCCGATTATTAATATTATCTCCTAATGTTTTACATTCCTGATCCTGATGCTGATGAAATTTATTTTCTGCCTATTTTTAAAACGATCCTCGATAGCACCCATTTGGTTGAAAAATCTGGAGAATAATACGGCGTTATTCGTAGATTAATTTTCAAGTCGCTTTATCTTCTCGGTGGAGCGGCATATGAACTGCTCTAAGATAGTCAAAACATAAGTATTTTATTATAAAAGCTATTATAAGAAATTGTATGTTTTTCTGTTTTTGGAGGTCTCAATGTTTTATCAGATAGAACAGTTTGCTGCATCATTGGAAGATCAAAATGACTCGAAAATGGATTCTCAAGTAAGGCCATAGGTCCACAAGAAATTTCAACCTAAGAGAGTGGAGAACTTGAGAGATCCCTTTAAGAATGAATTAGACATTTTTTCATTTTATGAAGGGAAAAGCCACAAAATTAAAAATCATTTTTTCTTTATGTCGTAGATTGTCCACAGTTTTTGCCTTTTTGCATAGTGTTTGCCTAAATGGACTAGCCAGTAAAATTAGCCAATTGCTAGATCAGATTCTAGTTTATAGTGACTATAAGTTGATATGGTCACCAAAAAGAAATATTTTACAATTCACCAAGCAAATCGTAATAAAGTGAAGAGAAAAACATAAGCATATACTAATTTATCTTTGAAATCTTTTCATACCTAAGAGCGTGCAAAGACTGAATAATAATCAACAGCATTAACAAAAACTTATTTTTAATTTTTTGGCTTGTCCCTTCAGAAAATGAAAAAAGGCTTATTTATTCTTAAAGGGATCCCTCAACCTCTCAATTTAGATTGAAATTTCCCGAGAAGACTATGGCCTTACTTGAAAATCTATTAACGAGTCATTTTGATCTTCCAATGATGCACACAGCAAACTGCTCTATCTGATAATACAGTAAGATTTTTAAAAAAAGAAAAAAATAAAATTTCTTATAATAGCTTTTTTAATATAATACTGATTTTCAGATGTAAAAAAAATGTGTTTGGGAATGTTGATTAATCTACAATGTTACCAGCATTAATTATGCTGCGCAACTCTATATTTTTCCAAATAGTACTTGATTAAACGTTTAAAAAAATATTGTGTTCATAGCGATGTCTGTTTTACATACTTAGATATATCAATCAAAATTGCTATGATAAAAACACGATTCTTAATGCCAATGCGACTATGGAACAATTTTCGGTTCTTTTGTTATGCTTAAAATGAAGAAGAAAGTATCATATATCTTTTAATTACAAATCATCACCCTACAAAAAAAATATTTTCCTCTTATTTTGACGTAAACAAAAGAACCGAAGATTGTTCCATGATTATATTGGCCTTAAAAATTGTTTTTTATCTGAGAATTTAAAAATAAAATGAAAAATGATGTTCACTTTGAAAAACTAAAAATTTTACTTTGATTCGATGTAAAATAAATAGATAATAGGGAAATTATTATTTCATATTTTTTTACAATAAAATTCAATTCAAGATGAGGAAATTGGCATGCCGAACATTGAAATATCTTACTTCTTTTTTTAAATATAAACATTTAAAACCTCGGAATCGTTAAAGCGTTGAATTTTCAACAATTCACAAGGGTTTTTTTAGAATTAATGAAAAATTCTACAAATTTACACTGAAGTTTATATCAAAAAGTTCTACACAGTAAACAATTTTCAAGAAAATAAAAAGTAGTTTGTTTCGGAGCTCCGTGATTTGATGAGGAATGCCCCATGTTTCAATTAGAACGTTTAATCGGAGTAATAACATTAAAGGACAACCTTTAAAATATTTTATATATTCTTTTATTGTAATCATTTAAATAAATTTATGATATGTATAATAGTTAGTTGCAATGCATTTAAACGATTTTCGGTTCTTATAATATTTTGGTATTCAGTTTTCATTAAAGCTGGCTGCTTTCACCATATTATGGCATCAAACTAAAAGCATTGGATTTTTAATTATTTTGTTACTTTAATTATATTTTTTACTGTTCATTATAGATACCATTTTGTCTCAAATAATTTTATTCATTACGTTTAACACAACTAAATTAAACGAAATTTGGTAATATTCCTATAGCGAATTATGCTATAGTCAAGTAACAAGATATCGTCCTTACTAGCCTAACGTGACCATTTTTCACCCAACGCATCAAGCACTGCTACCAACTTAAATACTGTATTTTCCTCAATTTTAACTTTTTTTAGTTGGCCAAGAATTGCCTTCGGTACTAATAATTCGAGCCTTCGAGGCTTGAGTGTCCAGCCCCTGGTCGAGCTAGGAGCTATAGTGAGAACCAGCAATGTTACTTCCTCCAGCTTGTATAGCGGGTGTCTCCGTCACATTCCTCACTGATGCCAGACCTTCTTCCTCCCTATACCGCGAGTGCAGCCACACACTATACTTTATTTCTATTTAATCAATGGTGTATGATCTGCCATTTCTTTCCCTAGATGTGTGTTGCCCTCCTAAACCTTCTCTATTATTAATGAAAAATGAACATGAAACGTTATATATTAATTATGGAATTATAAGGTACAAAGTGTTTCTTGCAGACACAACGCCGCATAATTTTTTAGCTCGTACTTAAATGTTTTTTTACTTACTTGTTTATTATATTATTACTTTTTTTTTGTTAATTTATTAGAGTCTTAAAATCTACTCCGACTCTCTCAATTCTTAGTCAATATCTTATTATACATATATTTTTAATAAGTTCTATTTGCACGAAAGAAAGTGCGAGTTGATTGATCCTGGCGTCAAATCCTTTCACAAAAGACCTTACCAAGTTGCGACAAGCAAGGAAGGTAAGTGAATATTGACTTAATATTTTGACGTTAGATCTTTATCTGTCCAGTAGTTACGAGTAATTTATTGGGTCCCGTACACCATTTTACGATACAATCACTACAGGAGAGAACAACTCGCGATCTAATTTAAAAGGAGAAACGATGAAATGTGTATGATAAATCGTGCATATTGGTTGATTTAATTTTATTTGATTAACCGTATCACACACACTTTATAACAAAATACATCCAATTTTCTTTTAAAGGTCATTTGAAGGTTACACAAAAGTCACCTTGAATACTTACAATGGAAAGACTGTACACCGTGTAACACGAATGATTATTTTCCTTGGATTAGTGGAGAAAAGAGCCAATTCTAAGAAGGAAACGCTTTTACAAATTTTGTAATATATTGTCAATATTTTCCTAATCGAAAAATATGGTGTAGAATAATTTTTTGTGGATATGATGATAGGGAGTAAAAAACTCCTATCAGTTTAGTTTATATTATTGATATTTGTGTGTGTGTGTGTGTGTGTCGATTTACATTACAAAATTTCTGTAGCCCCAACTTATATGCTATGATGTACCGCTATATAAACATTGAAATAATAATATTCCATAAACGGCTTCATAAAATAAATTAATGAAATAATTGAATGCAGGCTTCACGCGAACCTTTAAGAAAAATATCTCAGCTGCCATAGTGATTCTGCCATCCAATGCAATTTCGCCAACAGTTCCAAAAAACTTTAATCACACAGAAATATTTCTTCCTTTCGTGCTCTATTTACGAGATATTTTGAAAAGAGATGGACAGGATTCGGGAAACCCGAACCACCCGTTATATTAGCCACTATTACACGCACAATCTCCTTCTGCGCTTCTGCCTTTACACTTTCATGTATATATATAGAAATTCTGTTCACCTGTCCTCGACAAAGGATATTCGGCAAACAGTTGCTTTATTCACTTCTGCTTCGATACACATGGGCCAAGTTATATACTAAATTAAAAAATTAATATTACAAAATTTCTCCGGCAATTTAATTATAATACTCTCACTAGCGATTAATTTATAATCTGCGTACCTATAGTCGATGATCCGAACCAATGCATACCAACTTACCTATCGTGGGTGGTCCCCACTTCCGACATCGTATTCAAGGATTAGAGATCAACTCAACTTGAAATGCCATTCCTTATAACGAGTGTCTTTGTTTATCTTTAACAGCTATAAAGAAAGGCCCGAATCATTTACAATCTGCAGTATATTACTTACCACGCGCCAACTTTCGGCTAGCTATCAACTCCTTCGGCATGAGTAAATTTGGTCGGAACATAAAAATTGAAGAGATGATAGGGAAACAATATTTTATACTTTATTCCTATTGAAATTTAATTTCTAGATTATTTAAGAGATACATTATTTTAAATCATACATCCAAATGTGTTGTTCACTGCATTAGAATTTCATCAGGAGAGACGGTTTCTTGGACAAAGAATAACTCTGCGTGGGCTTGCGCTCTCTATCTCTCTCTCAGGCCCTTTCCCTCTCCACTTGTCAACATCTTCTATTGAACTAAGGCTATAGACTAAACGCTAGTATGTACTACGCTATCCAATCATCGTCCATCCGCACCACTGACGACTAAACAGACTTGAAATAAACGAGTCAGACTTAGTTTAATATCATACGCACAACGGGGGTAGCTGGTAGGGCCCAAAAGTTACACCATCTATTGAAATAATTCAAAAAAATATTGAGAACATTTATATTCTAGTTTACAGAACCAAAGGAAGAGGGGCATGATAGACCTTCCTCTTTCTTTCATTTTCAGTCTTCTTCTTTGAGTACTGACTATTAATCAACGATATATATATATATATATACTAAGAGAGTAGAGATTAAAAAAAGAATTAGATTCATTAGGTGCGCGACAGAGTCGATAAAACAGATTTCATGTTTCGTAGATAGATATCCCCTTGGAGATTGTCCGCTTGAGGCCGACACTATACGCTTACACGATACCATATCCATAAGTTTACTGATTTACCTGGAATGACCTATAGCCATCTTGCACGAAATATAATGATAGAGAAGTGAGAATGTTTTGCTTTGTACGTGTACGGAATGCACAGTGAAAAACTGCAAAAATTTATCGATGACAGCGCTGTTGGCAAATTTTTCACTGTGCTTTTCGTATACATACACAGAGATACATTCTCAATTCATTATCGTTGTATTTCGCGTACGGTGCCTATACTATGCGCAACTGCGCGTAGCGCGTGCTCTTCGATTTAACCGATGATTTACTTTAATTTGACGATTATCCTTCTACAAAGGTCAAGGATACTTTTAGTCATTTTATAATAAAATTATGTATACAGGTGCTTGTAATAAGAAAGAAAAGTTTTATAGTTTTAACATGTTTAGTCTTCTTATATTCAAGCCGAGACATCGCGCGAAGAAATTATCTTGAGTAAAGTAACTAAAATATAGGACATCTTCTCGGCAGAAGGATCGCACGCGCGTTCCCCTCGAAAAAGAAAAAGAAAAACACGAAGCGAAGAGTAGACAAAATAAAAAGAGTTGGTAACTGTGAGGCTGAGATGAAAAAAGAAGTATTAAACAAAACTGTGTGGAACGCTGATGAGAGAGAGAGAGAGAAATAAAGAAGATAAGAGGTGGGAGGGGGAAACAGAGACCAGAGAGAGAGATCGAAAATGAAGAGAAAGGAAGGTATGAGTTAAGAGAAGCGGGAAATAAGAGGGAATAAAATGCGATCAAGCAAGTAGTTGCAGTTGTTGATCAAAATAAAAGAAGAAGAAGAAGAAGGTGAATGGGGAAAACCGAATGAGAAAATTTAGTAATGTATCGAAGAGAAAGAGAGGAAACGATGCTGAGTGGATCATGGGTGCAGAAGAGGGTCCAATGGATTCTTCGGGGTGGTGGTAAAGGGAGGTGAATACACTGAGAAAGGGAGATAGTCGGTGGATGTGGCAAGAAACTGGAGAAAAAGAAAGGAGAAGAGGTTTAAAGAAAGAGAGGAAGGCTTTTTGATATACACACACACACACAAGCATGCACGTAGCATGCATATAGTACATATGAGAAGCGCTATGGCAGAAAGAAGTAAACAGAGCGAGTGAAGGTGGTGTGTTGAAGAAAATAGTGAGGGAGTGGGGACGAGAGAGAGAGAGAGAGAGAGAGAGAGAGGTGATGGGGCAGTTGACAAGGGCCAGCGTCCTCGCGTACGTGAGAATCTTGTGCGGGGGAGGGGACAGCAGAGAAAACTTTCTGATTCTGTCTGATGCAAAGAAAGAGAAGGATAGGGAGGGGGAGCGAAGAACGCCACACAGGAAGGAAGGGGTTAGTAAGAGTGGTGGTACTTAGAGCTCTCGTGGTGGTTTGGAGGGGAAAAAGTTGAACAAGGGAATCGGATGCTATATAGGTATATGTATAGATGGATGGGCTATACATATACACATGGAGCGCGCGCGTTGCGAGCGATGTGCCCGCCGCCCGGTGCGACCATGCAACGGCGATCGGAACGGAAGGTCACGTAATGTGCTCTCTCTCTCTCTCTCTCTCTCCGTATTATTCAAATAATTTATTCTTTCTGACCGATTAATAAACGCAGTTACATACCTTGCGCAGTCCAGTCTCCTCATCAACCCGATAGTTTCGATAGAATAACCAAGAAAAAAAGTAATGCATACGAAGAAACTTGATAAGAATTTTTTTCTAGATATAATAATGAGGAAGAAGGAAGTCTGATAATACTTTCCTTTATATTGTTGATATTTTTCAAGTTACAGAAGAAAATATTTACATCTAAATTGACTTTTCAGGCAGTGTTCATAAATTGCTATATAACTCGTTAAATATGAACAATTTCGAAAAATGTATAGAATAACTTTTTAAAGATATTGTAATTTGCAATAAAAAACTCTTATGATTTTTTTTTCTGTTATTGGTATCTATCGAGTTGCTTAACAACATGTTTTGACTTCATGTACTGCTGTGTAATTCAATAAGTATTAATAATACGAATAAAATTCATAAGAGATTTTTGTTGCAAATTACAATATCCTTAAAAAGACATTCTGTACATTTTTTGAAATAATTCATATTTAACGAGTTACATAGCAATTTATGTACACTTACTCTACCTGAATAACTAATTTAAATGTAATCATTTTGTTCTGTAACTTGAAAAATATGAAGAATATAAGTAAAAGTTATTAGACTTATTTCTTCCTTATTACTATATCTATAAAAAAATTCTTATCAAGTTTCATCATATTGTTGATATTTACCGAGCTGCATAAATATTTATACAGGCCCTTCGACCAAACAAATTGTTATGTAACTCTATAAATATTAATCATATTAAAAAATAGTATTATGATTTTGTCCTTAAAATTCTCTCCTCTTTTCAAATCCCCCCCCCCTCCGTTGGCACCCTATAATCTCTAACTCTATATTTATAGCCCTTAAAACATGTAAATTCTACAATTTAAAGGCGGTTTATGCATGCTAGGTAATATTGAGATAAAATAGGAGAAATAATTGACAGCGAGTTGTGTTAGAAAAGAAATTATTTCAATGCATCAATAGGTTTCGCAAAAGTCGTAAATCTGGCTTCATAATTACCCAGAGTCGGTAATTTTTATCTTTGGTTACTGCAGCAAGAGTGGCATCGGTGGAATCTACGCGCATATGTTCGTCATTAGTTGACCAACGTCGCACATCGTAACATTGAAAATGCGCTGTGAGTCAGTCCTGGGATATCCAATGAAGGGATTCTTTCTTCGCGTGATTACTCTCCCCCTCCCGGATTCACCCATCTACTCTACCGGACGCGCTACAAATCACCGCTTCAGCATGTATGCAGAATGTACCATTCGCAACTTATACCTCGATCGCTGTGAACGAACACAACTGCGACCATTCTTGCTATATCCGTTTACTCACACGAGAACCTGACGCTTTAACATTGTCAATTTTTCATGAACGATTAAAACTTTGAACAAACGAGCCGAACGACCTCCATCCGATCCTCTTTATCCCTTTTGTACGTATTTACTGGATAAAGAAATATTATTTCACTTGAAATATTTAACCAATTTCAGCACTTTGATATCAGTTTTAAATTTATCTTTCGTAAATTCTTCTATATAAATAGCATCGATAAAGTTACGAGTAAATTAAATAAGGCGTAAGCAGCAGGTTTTGATGCAATTATAAATGTTAGAGCATAACGTTTTTTGTACAGTGTAATAATCAATGTCAAACTAGCATTTTTTGTGAACAAAAAAATGTAAAGAAAAACTATGGCTATAATCAACAGCATTATATGTATAGTAAAAGGAATCTATTTTTATTACATGGAAATGTGAATTTAACACAAAAAAAAGACATTATTTAAGATAGCATCTTTCCTGTTTCCTAAAAAGAAAATTGTTAAACTGACATATTTATGTAAATAAAATGGTTTTTTCACGAAGGAATTAAACTGCCTACGCTCGTCAGAACAATCTTGTTAGCCCAAGCGATCATACCTAGGAGATAATCTGTAGCTGTATAGTATTTATTTACTTTTGATACTCTTGACGAATCCGTATGCAGAACGTACGCTTAACAAATAAAGTCATATATACATATAGACGTAGTGCAAAAAGCATGCAATTATAGGAAGATTTGCTAAAGAACTTTAACATTGAAAAAGAGATGGTGATGTGATCGAGCAAGGTCTCGAATCTGCAATCCGTACCTTCGCAGTGCTGTCATATCTAGAGATAAGGAGGCAAGGCGATCCAGAAAGGCAGCGAGTATTATCTCAGCGTTATCTATAGCGTTATCTAGCAATCTGATCGGGCCATCTACAAACAGTAGTATGTACGTTAACATTGATCGCGAAGGGTGATCAATACCCAGTAGAAGCTTGTGCTGCTATCACTTGTGCCATAAGGGCTTTATTTTCCCCCTCCTCATCATCCCTACCATTCCCTTCCCTCCCCTAGAATGCTCTTCTCTTCGGTAAGCATCCTATTCCAATTATCGATGGGTCGACCGTCAACGAGCCGATATATATATACATATGTAGTCACTCGGCCAGTCCTCGTCCATACCACACGGGATGGAACAAGGATAGTCGACCGCTTGCACCGATACAAAGTGCAAGAGAATGCGACTATATACATATATATAGGGATAGGAGAAAACTCGATACAAAGATGCAGGGTCGAGCGTGACGCCGAGACAGACTGCAAGAACGCGCGAGACAATGATTCCTTCTATAATTCTATATAAACAGCTACAGTATAATACCATGCAACCATCGAGAAAAAACATGCGAGACATATAAATTAGGGTCCATTTACGAAATCAAATCAGCACGTAGAATCGACCTGAGAAAAGAGAAGAATGAGATACGCGTTGGAGAAGAAATGGGAGAATTTGAAGATAAAAAGGGATGGATAGATTGTTAGCGAGAGATCGAAAAGTATTCGATATACAAATAGTGGACGAAGGCCGGAGGAGACGGTTAATACGCGTGGGCTAAAGGTACAGCCGATGGCGTAGTGGAGGTGGCATCGGGAAAGCACAAGTAGAGTGGTACATATATGGTCGAGCATATATACTATAAGCTATACAATAGCTGCAATGTGTATAGGATACTGTGCGGACACGTGAGCCTGGTGAGCCACCGCTAACAGTGGACAATGAAATTACTTCGGCGTGTATCGCATAGTATTGATCCATTCTCTGTCTCCTTCCCTTTCACTTTGCCTCTCCCACAACGAAACCCCTCGTCCTATCCCACCAAGTCGCTCGCTTTCTCTAAACGCTCAATCTGACACGAGCCCCGAGTAAAACACCTTATACATTATGCTACTCGTTGGTCACCTCGAGAAAGGACACCCTCCTGGGATGATAACCAAGTGCAGAGAATCTTCTGTTATAGCTTACGCACTAATTCTACCCCCCCCCCCCCCCCTTTAAATAGAGAATCATCCCACTCTCTTCTCTACATGGATATTAGACCGTTAGAAAAATATGTCAGTGTTTATAGTAGATTGTTTATCGTTCGTGGAATAAGTCGGTGAGCGTTTCATCTACTTGTGTTTATTCACTCGTTTCAACGCTTCCATCCATTCATTCGAGCCATCCCATCCCGTTGATCCCGTATAACGCGACCTCCTCTTTCACTTGTCCCGCTATATAGCACTCTGCGATTGTTGACGAGTTGACCATCTTTCACCGCACGCGCGCTCCTTCCTCTCTACACTATGTAGGTTCACGCTCTGATTTTTCGAGCTGCGCGAGCGCTACGATATTTTAGGGGCCTTTTGTTCGAATTAAGCAGCTTTTATCAAACGTATTATTATTTATATTACTGAGAGAACGTGCCAGCGTGCGCTGGCACTGCAAATGGATGAATGTAAAAAGTCAAAACGATAGATGAATGCTGCTTATCGAGAAAACTTTTTCACAAGTCAATGATACGCCTCTGGCTGTATTGCAAAATATCACTAGGATATACTATTTTTATTAATTTTTTTCATTACAAATGCATAAGACACGCGAATATGCCATTAGAATTATTGCGACGTGATAATTTTGTTTATTTAGCTGTCTCCTCTGATGGTTTCATTCTCCAGAAGCGCTCTAATGAAAAGAGCGCATTTTTCATCGAGTTACAAATGGTTTTTTTTTTTACCAAATTCCGTTAATAATTAGCAATCTATTAAATTATTATATGCCTGGTTGGTGAAAATAAAGAAATGGTGAGATAAGTAGAGATTTCAACGAGCAGCGAGCGAATAAATCAAGAGAGAGAGATAGAGAAATTTTTACTATATAGAGTCGGTGTCAGGCGGTTCATATGGGTGACGTGGGTGTTGCTTCTGCTCGATCTCCTCTGGATCAGAAATTAAGAACTGGAAGAACTGATTATTATCGAGAGGGTATGGATAAACGTGCATCAAGAAAAAAGTATTCATCCTCTCTGCTTCTCTTGTAATTAATATTTTTTTTATTAAGGAGGCTTGCTACCCCCCCCCCCCCCCCTTTAGCATATACGTCACATCTACAGCCACCCAGACACCACGCCATTATCGTTCTACAGTATAAACATGCACTCATATCGGAATGAAACTAAGGCCTAAGACCAGAAAGCGACGCGACTTATCTATCCGTCCACTAAAATATAAACTGTGTATGTATGATTGATTCAACGCCCCGCGGTTACAGTTACATTTCAGCCAACACGGACAAGTTTCATGAAAAAAATGTTCAGCGTCAATAAGTTTGCTAAAAGATAACCGAATCAATTTTCTATAGTGCGTGCGCCAACATTGCATACATATTACGTAACGATAGCACAGCTGCAGCGAGACAAGCTGGAAAATGGAGGCAACAGTTTTTTCATTAACACACGTGTACCGTACGTCCGTACCTTAAGAATTAATTTCCAATAGCCCGTGCCACAGACGACATAATGTCTGTCACGCGTCGCGTCGATCGAGACATTCGCGTCTTGCCTGAACCTTCCAATTTGTGCAAACCGGAAATACACTGTCACTTTTGTATATATATGTTTAGTATGACTATTTTTATCCATTTGTTCTTCAAAACTAAGTTTACACTTTCGAATGCGGTAAAGGAAAGGTGAGTGAATGTCACGTGTACTCCCCGACTATCTATTTATATACGCAGAAACGTTCCTGATACGAAACTCCAAATTTTTATTCAACCTTCTTAACTATACATGTATTGGAAAGATTAGTTCGAACAGTATTTGAAATAAAAATTGTAACGACATTGCTTCAGAATCTACACAAAATGTTTAGCAAACTAACTTTTTCATAGTTTTCTATATAATCTTGATACAAATTCAATTGGAGGTGACAAATCAGAGGAAATAATAAAAAAAAACGTGAGGACATTGATGTAATCGCGGCGACTCTTTAAAATGGCGTTAGGTCGCTCTGGGCAAGCTATTAAAAATGCCAATCAGTCGTTCGTTGAGTACCGCCCGCGAGCCCCGGCGACTGCCGAGTGGCCCCGACGTGAACGACTGGGTGTAAAAACAATAAGAAAAGTTTGATTTTATAGTCGTGGGTGATGACAGACATTTCTCTTGGACGAAAATCCTCGAATGGGACGGTTAAGGGAAACGTTTACTAATAACACACACATATATATATATATATATATTATATAAATAGCGTAGTCTAAATATATCGGTACCATTATAAAGGAAAACCGTGGTTAGACGTACGTGTGTGTGTGCTGTATATCTCCCTCGATCCGTTTGCGTGCGCGTGCGCGTGCGCCTGTGCAACATACACATAGTTGGGGCAGCATGAATTTTGGGTAAGCTAGGATGCGACAAGGACAAATAATAGAGCGCTTTCAAATGACGCGAGAGACCGATGATCAGCTGGGGCCGAGCAGATCGTCGTTGCCAGGGCAACTCCCGTTCTGAATAGTCCACTTCCTGCCGCTCCATCTCCGTCTCCGCTCTCCGGCTTGCATATGGCTTCTTTATTCATTAGTAGTCCTAGCTACTGGATCTTCTGTGTTTGCACGTTCGCGAGAAACCTCTCTCGATCCGAGCTGCATGCTACTTTTTTTTACTGATCACGTTCAATGTCTCACCTTACTCTGTACCCTTATGGGCGTTTAATTGTATACAAATATTTTATAAATGATGAGTGTACATGCAGTTTTCGAAAGTCTATATTTTCAGCATAGATTGGTGGTTAATTGAATAAAGCCAGACCAAATAATTGTCTAATAAAACTTTTTCCATCGCGTACAACCTTCAAATTTTATTACTATTTTTTTTATTCAGTGTAGCTAATAACAGTTCGGTAAGAGCAAGAAGAAAGATATAGATATATATATATACTTTTGTCGTGTTTTATTCGTTTTTAATTTACCGAGGTTCATAAAATTTGTACAGACTCTTGGATCAAATATATACAATGTTATTGTATATGTATATTTATATATATAACTATAAAAATTGGTAGAATATTGAAGAATTGTCTGAAAGACAGTTTTTTCGATAATTGGCCCAGTTCATTTATTTACGATTTCTAGCTTCACAGTCTTAAATCTGACACCCTCGTATACATAAAAAAGTGCATAAGTGGTAGGCAAGGAAATAACGCGATTATATGCCGGCGTTAGAAAGAGCTGCTTAACCCCTTTAGGTTAAGGCTGCATCGGAATGTTCGGAGTGAGACAAATGCGCGCATAGAGTGCCAAAATTCTACATAGTAAACGTAAACGCATATATACTGTATGTGCATATACTCTTTTACAGGACTATAGGCGCGGCTCGGGACGCAGTCTAGGTGAAACGCAACGCTCGGCAGGAGCCAAGCGAGTCTGCTGTTATTGGTAGCTGTTTAAATATTTCCTAATGCAGTAATGCGACTAGCAACGCAAGAAGACAGATATATATATAGATACCGATAAGGATAAACGAGGGAAATTCGTGTTTGTTGATTCGCCATGAAAATTTCGAGAAGACCGTTAAACACGGTGGTCCGTAATTTCGTGCTGCGTATAATTTGCATATTTACCGCGGCCTGGACCAACCAGACTCTCTCTCTCTTTCTCTCACACACATACGTTTACCATCAAGAAGGAGACGTAGCACAGATGGAGAAGGAGAGGGAGAGAAACTCGGATGAGAAAGATCGAGCACGAGGTATGCCAAGCCAACACTTGTAATGTACGTTGCCGGTCGAACCTTATCCGAAGATTTCCCGACAACACGGATGACTAGCAGTGAAGGAACGGTAGTTATTACCGTTACCGCGCGGCGGAGGATAACGCGCGTACAACTTTCGAGGTATATTAGTTAGGAAGCGCTCTTGCGCCTTGCCACCAACAATCCTTCCTTAAATTACACGTGCAAACTGCCCAGCTGCTGTACTGTATACTTTGTACTCTATATAAATATATATATATATATAGTTTACAGCAGAGCACGCTTGACCCATTCCCTCCTGCGTGTAGAATAGTGTGACCATAGGTCTAAACATTGTAACTGTAAGAGGAACTTAGGGTTTTCGCTACCAGACCTTCGTGCATCCGGTGTTGCAAAAACTTTAATTAAAAACTTGCCGTGCAAACCAATCGAAGGGAATGGAAAGTGTCGATGGAAAATCATATCATAATGGAGAGATACTGTGCGATGTTTTATCCTCTCTCTCTCTCTCTCTATATATATATATATATATGTATACATAGAGGGAACTAGGATGTTGTGCCAAGAGAAAATGGAGAACGAGAGACTATTGGTTGACCGACAAAGTGCCTATATGCATCACGAGGTTTAAACTGTAGCGTATAGAGTAAATGTACTGTTGGTGTATAGGTGCATTTAACACATGGATGCAGAAATCTAGTAGGAATTTGGAGCGACGCGCAATAACGCTCGAGAATGAGGAATGTAAGCGTTTCGGAGGATTCGATGAAACGCGATGATAAGAGAGGAGGCGTCCATATGTGTGAGTGTCCACGTCCACACAAAAATTATGGTATAAAGCGAAACAAGGAAGACTCGGATATACTTTATATGTATATAGACGTACGTCTGACTGTTCTAGGCTCGTGCTCTTTGCCCCATGTATGTGTATATATATGATACGTCGCTGCGTCGCGTGCATCGGTGAGATTTATATGCAGCGCTATACGAGCCACGAGGCTGAAAAGGGAAAAATCTGGAGAAATAGATAATAGTTTGGAAGATGGTGGAGCCTATGGCCGATGCGCCTATAGCTACAGCTCCTGGCCTGCCATGAATCACTACTCTTTTAGGTATACATATATGTATAGTTGGAGTCGCGCGAAGCCCATTGCTCACTCGCTGCTCGCTGTCTCATATAAAGATGATATATATTCTATCCTAATCGTCCAATAAAATTGAACACTATAGTACTAAGTAGTATGTAGAAAGATGGCGACAGAAATTTTAAGGGAATCGCGAGCACCGCATCCAGCATTCTCCCCTTTTTATTATATATATATATATATATACTATATGTAAGCTAGTAAAATTTCAGCCTCTGTTCTTGGAGCTGAAAAATGATGAATTTGCCAGTTTGACGATAAAAAATATGGCCCAATCTTCCCAGTCTCCCTCTCTCTCTCTCTCTCTCTCTGTATTTTTGCCATTTTCTTTTTCCCTCTCTCCGAATTTCTCATTTTTCTTTTCTCACGAGTGCCAATAAAAAATGGTTGCGTCGATAGGACCGATTCCTCGCGGCATTACCCCGAAAGCCAATTGATTTAAAAGCTTAGCTCGGTGTAGCTGGAAGATAAACAGCGTGGAATCTGGCTATTAGTTTTTTGCCTGCTCTCCAATTGACGCGTGGTATCGATATATATATAGTTGCGCATTAGATACTCATGAGAAGGTACTACGGACCACGGGCCGGGCCAGCCCTTTACATCCTTTTAATTCTGCTGATCACTGGCGTGGTAAAACCAGTGGCGCTGATAACATTCGCCATAGCTGATTCGTTTTGATATTTTATGTAGGATATAGTGACATATGTAGATGATCGCGTAAATCCATGAAAATTTCGGTGTAACTTGAATAAGCGGTTAGAACGACCTTGCTCTTAGCTGTTACCATAAAAGCAAATGCCATTGAAAGAATGAAAACTATTCATAAAATGAAAAATAATGTAAAAATAATGGTTGGAAATTTCGAAGCGTAATTTTGACATTTGTATGGGAAACATCGAAAATAACTTATACTACATGCATACATCAATAAATAGTGGTGATACTGCCAGAGCTGCCTAGAGAATTTCCTTGAATAAGTAGCCACGCTCTAGTATATAGCTGGTATCAATAAATGGAACTTGAGCTTATAGTACCAACAGTCTTGGCTAAGATCAATCGTCTCTCACTTTGACCTTCGGTACAATGATTAACTCTGTCTTTGTCTCAAGTATTTCCTAAGCTAAAATTCGATCCTATAGTTTAGTTTATTAATACCGCGGCCTACGTTAAAATATATTCAGTTTCAGGGAGCTGTTAGGGGCTATTTTTCAAGAATTGGTGCAGGAATCTAGTATAGAGTGTGTTGAAGTCAATCTTACTTTCATTGTCTTTGTCGCATATGCCTCGATCGCAAAAGCACAAGCCAAACTAATAAGACACTGATATGTGACATGCTCGATTACTTATCAGGAATGGAAAAGGACCAAGAGGAGCAGCCAGGAGAGGATCTGGGAGGATGAAGAAAGGTGAACGATAGAAAATGTGGCAGTAATGTGCAGTTCGCGCCTACACGCTCACTATTAAAAATTATCAAACTGCTTACTTATTGGTTAAAAGAAAAAAAACTTCTTTACATAGCCTTTACGTTTTAAATATAGCTTTGACCGCGTTGTTTTCCAGAAAGAGAAGCTACTCGATGCCTATTGGTTTCCAACAGCTCGCATATACGTCCTTCCCGACCTTCGCCTCTTCCATAAACCAACATAGTCTACAAGAAACTAACAATTTCATTCGATCATTCGAAATTGAAAGAATTAATAAGATGACCGTATAACTTGTTTAATTAACATAAGTTTTTACCCTGTACGACTTTGCCGGCAAAACTTTCGTTTTATTGGTTGTTTCTCGTGTGACATCGGGACACATCCAATTAGAGTGTTGGCTTGGAGGCAGTCGGGCTCCTCCCAGAGTCGAGTGAATTTTTTATGAGAAGAGCGAAGGAGAGAGGGTAGCTGTGTGAGTGTGGGTGTGTGGGAGAGACTGCTGGGACGAAAGAGGAAAATGAAGAAATGGGGAGAGCTAGTCGATGCTGAGGTGAGGTGAGGGAGACGAGAAGAAGAAAGAATGCATTCGGCTTGCTCGACGCAGCTCGATAGAGACGATACAGTAGGTGCGGGAGAGCAAGCAAGCTGCCACGCGGACAAGACAAGCCTGCTGCAGCGATGGACCAGAAGGAGAACCCTCCACTCTGCTTATGTTACAGAATTACTTGCAGTTGCAATCCACACAGTTGGAGCCTCGCACTTTACATTCTACTCGGATCCCTAGGCCTCCCTCCCTCCATCTCCTAACCTGACTTGACTCACGCGAACAGTGGGAATCGCCACGCGTTATAGGCTAAACTCAATCCAACTACTGATTTCTTATATAGCTTTGCTATTATGTAGAGATTCCATCTATCCGTCACCGCGAAAGAGAACATGCACATTGTTTTCTTCCTCTTCCCTAAATTCACATTTTATTCGTAATCTCGTCGTATCAATTTCCGCAAACACACTAGATAATTACTGTTCCTCCAATATCGAACAATTTAACCAGTTTTCTATGCGCAATCGGTTGATTCCACTGTTTGCATATGACAGCAAACATCAAAATAAAAGCAATTACAGCAAATCATAGCACGTGTTACCAGAATGTCGTACGCTACTATATTGCTCTTGATTTATTTCACGTGTGAATTCCAATACTGTTATAATATATTTAATGATATTATACGTGGCTCCCGCACAAAGAGAAACGCGCGCTTGCAGGAGTAGAGTCTCTCTCTCTCTCTCTCTATATATATATATATATATATATATATACGTACTGAATGAAAGAAGCCTATTGTTACATTAATAATACATAGAAGCGTAAGAGACACGCATGATTTTGCCCCTGTGCTCGTGTTATCGATATAATATTGCTACAGAACCATCAACTGAATAACGAACGAAGCGAGAAAAGGGTAAATGGACGTAAAGTTAATAATTTCTATCGCAGTCCGAATGGAAATCTCTCGAGGTGAATAAACATAGATCGGACACAGTTTAAAAAAATTTGTTTGACAGCAGGAGTACGAAAACGTATCCCACTCGCTCCTGTAACTGGTGCACAGTGCTTAAACATTGCGTGCATCATCGTCGCGCGTCTGTCTCGGAAGATGGCCGCTGCACGGTCATTCCGATCCACTCGCTATGTTACTCTTCGCTGTCTTTTTTAACGCAAAAATGTTCTCTAACCTGGGAGAAGCCGGTGAGACGAATACGTCATTTTGGTTTTAGCTGAAAATCGCAGTCTGCAGTATAGCAAGGAGGGGGGGGGGGGAGGCGGCAGGTGAACGGTGAAGGGATATAATATGTCCGGTGATACACCGCGCGCGTCTGGAAATTCCTTTTGCTTTCTCTATGGCGAGCGAGCGCACGCGCGCGTGCTATGGGAACTTTTAAACAGTGGGGGCAACCGCCTTGAAGAACGCGGGCGTACGTGTTTTCACCATATATCCCGGCCCCCGTGTCCCTCGAGCTTATACTCTCGTTTCTTTCACGACATCTCGCTTTCTCTCCCCACCATTTCATCGAGCTGATAAGTATATACAGGTTTCCTATATATATATATATATATAGGCATAATTGAACGTTACATTTGCGAGAATCGCAAAGCATGTAAAATGGCTAGCCATAGCGCAGTGTCCCTGTGGCTGGACGGTGCATTCACGCCAACGCACGGTCAGTCTTTGGCGTTGTCCAGAGAGGAGTGACCCTTGTTGCTCCCTGCTCCCGCATCGACCGCCGCTGCCGAGAGTCGAAGGAGTAGATTGCACATCGAAGATCGCCGTTTCCCCCCTCCTCGCTTGTCCGCAGCGGCGTCTTCTGCAACTGCACGTGAATTCACGTACAGACATTCATCGCTGTTTTAGGTGTGCGAGCGAAGGAGCGGGTGTATACACACACACACACACACACACATAAATACACACGGACTCCTTCCCCTTCTTCCGTTCAGCTGTATATATATGCGAGCGAGAGATGCCGATCGGTCGGGACATGCACTCGGCTACGGGATCGGATCGGTCGACCGCAGGTCGTAAGGGGGGGGGGGTGGGGGGTGAATCAGGGCTCCTTCTTTCTCACTGCGTCTTTATCCCTGTACTCTCCTTGGTCGCCTCGTCAGTCGTCCCCTCCCTCTCTCTCTCTTCGTCAGCCTTGTGCCGAGCACACCGGCACAAGGGTTTTTTCCTTCTCCTATCCACAACCCTCCTCCCCCCCCCCCCCTCTCCGCATCACACCAATCCAAACTTTTACAGAAGGCAAGGGGCAGTAACGGCGGAACATGGCCAAGCAACGTTTGCCGCCGTTCGAGAGCGAGCCTCGATATCCGCTCTGATCTGCTCTCACCCGTCTTCCCGTCTTCTCGCTGTCCTTGCTGACTCTAGTCGCATTAGCCCCGCACATTGCAAGCAGTTCGCGCAAAGATAAGACTTTTCTTTGGCTTTCTCCGAACGGTGTCGTCGGGATAGTGTCCCATGTATCCCAACTCCTTCCTGTCTTCCTTGCTTATTCCCACACACACACACATACGTTTCAGTAGGATGCGGGAGTTGAAAACGTGCGTAATCTCTGTATCCTACCACAATATATGTAGGGGAAGGTAGCCCAAAGCGGGCCACTTAAGCTTTGTAGATCAAGAAAACTGCGTTTTTAATTGATAATCAAACATTCTCGGTGTCATTAGTCAGGATAATTATCTGACTATAAAGTAATAAAACAATCAACAACATTTAATTTCATAATTTTTGTTTATGCGAAGAATAAAAAAAAGTGTTTTTGACCCGCTTTGCCCCATAAGTAGGCCTAAAGCGGGTCAGTCTTTTGGGCAAAGCGGATTACCGCTATAATAAACCATACAAATGTTATTAGATACATAAAAAAAAACAAATTTGAATATTTGACTTTGTTATAATTATTTTACCAAATTTTAAGTTAATGGAATATAACATTAACATGAAGTATATTATTGAACGAAGTTTCTAAGTTTAATTTCATTCTTAGCAAAAATTACAAAAATAAGATCCTCGACCAGAGTAATTTGCAACGCATATTTCAACAATTCAATTTCTTCAGCGTCATTGAATACCCTATGAAATCTACCGAGCTTTTTTTCACAAGTTCCCTTTTTTGATATATCTTTGTAAAGTGGAGTACCCATAGAGCACCTAGTAGCTTTAAGACTACTTTTAGGTGTCTTTTAGTCAATTGGATGACTAAAAGAAGTCTATAAGACAACGTTTAGTCAAGTATGCTGTATGGGTAGTTTATATTATATTTTCTTGAGGCGGTTCTAATAGAACTTTTTTACTTTCGTCCATTGCCTTTTGCATTATGTCTTGACTCCAAGACGCCTGATTTGTTTTTTCCTTTGGTATTTATTCACCATCTGTAAATTATTCAACAAAAGCTATCAATTTACTTGACCCGCTTTGCCCGGCCCGCTTTGCCCGAGAGTACACTTTTTAGTTAAATAATTATAACTTTTAAGAAAATTATCCAAAACAATATTTTCGCATATTATTTTAAAGCTAAATAACGCTGGTTCGAAATAGTATCAAGAATAAAGAAATAGTTATAATACTTTTTAAATGATCTAGAAAAAACTAACCTTTAAAATTTTTATCGGCGTCAACAAAACTGATTTAATTGCCACTACTTTTATAGAATACGTCTCTGCCGACGAAATGCTACTAATTTACATTCATAACTGTTGTATCAATATCACCAAATCAAAATATTAACACTTATTGTTTACATAACAGTGTAAGGACAGTGACCCGCTTTAGGCGGGGTACCCGCTTTGCCCGGGCTTCCCCTATACGTGAAAACTATGACGATTGGTGCGCGTAACGCGTAAGTCGAGCGCGAGGTAGCCCCAGCATATGCCCGCGATATATCTCGCGAAAATATTGCTGCGTTGTATTATTATTGCAGGTTTAATTTGCCTGTGGGTTAATCGATAATATTGTCCCAGCGATACTTTCCTCCATCATACCACCCCCCCCCCTCCTCTCCGCCCGTTAAACTTGATTATACGCCGACAGATTTTGTGCTAATATATACATGTACTCTTTTTACGGTACCATTTGCAACTATATACCGCGTCCTTTATACCTCAATTCGCATTACGCGACAATTGAATTTCTATCTTTCTTTGCTTTTTTCTCCATTTCTCTTGTTTTGACCATTGGCAAAACTGTTGCGGAGGAGTTATCCGCCCATAGGACAAACGCAAACAGTTGAGTAGATTATGCGGTACGATCTTCCGTCCGTCCGTCCGTCCGTCTGAAAAACAATTGCGACACCGAGAATTATATCCGGACGATGCGATCGTGGGAATCACCTCTCTCGCGCTACAAATCCAACTCTACCATGAGAAATTGTGCGCATGTGCGCCGTGCAATTCACTTTTACGAATCTGTTCTGCGTATGTGTGGGTTGCGTCACAGCAAGTAGCTATACTATACTAGCTATAGTCTATCTAACTGAAATCTTTACGACTTTTTCGGCGAAACTTTATATATATATATATATATATATATTATGCTACAAAAATTCTACCGTGATGCAAGAAAACTCCTTTAAATTCCGTATTACATTGCAACGATCTTTGTAGAATTTTCGCCATGTTTCCTTCAGCTTTTGAAAGACTGTCAAACACATGCGACAGTTCTCCCTTACTAGTATAGCTGTTACATCAAGCATGATGAGATAACAGGCTGACGATTGATTTTTGACAATAGCACGTGGCCATTGGAGAACAAGATTTTGTTCTGCTATCCTTATATACCTGCGTCACACTGGTAGGAGCACCGCGACCGGTCAGTCGCGTGGTTCTATCAGCAAGGATTCAAACTTATTTAACCTGCACCAATCTAAGAGTGCCTGCGTGCGCAACGATTGAGATAAAGACCCATGCAGTGCAGTCGTCAAAGAAATTAATCAAAAGCAGTTCGCCGCGGGTCATTGATTGCCCGCTCGCTCTTCCAAAGCATTCGCGCCTGCAATTGTTTCTATGATATACCGCGGACTCCCTTATACCGCCATTCTTATCAAAGTAACGTCGGGATAACAACTTAGTTGCTCGTATTAGAAAAAAAATCTCGCAATATAAATAATTGCTGAAATTACCAAAATTATATTTTCCAACATATTAAATCGCAATAATTTATAGTTATTAAATAATAGATGCAGCTTTATGATATTGATACGGTATTATAATTCTATGCAAGTTTATGCACTCAACATTGCTGTATTATATATTATAATCCCTTTTTATTTTTTTTTTCAGTGTGAAAATTTGAATCATAATTGCAATTTATAATCTTATACATATATTATATATACACACGGTTTTATGTGTATATTTAATTGTTATTATAGTTTAAACATTATCAGAAGAATAAGATCCTTTTGCAGGGTCTAAATATAAAGGGAAGCTAATAAGTGACCGAATAATTTAATCGGTATATAAGCTCGATCTTTTGGAAAAATGGATATTCTCTGAAACGAGGAGAAAGCAATAAGCTGTTTGTGCAAAAGCCTTTCACAAATTATGCGTTCGATTGAAATTTGATGATTTGCTCATTTATACTAAAAAAAACTAGCCGAGGTACTCTGTCAATGAGTGTAAAATTAATTTCTATAAGAATATTAAAAGCGGGGCAGATCTGATTAATTGTTAAATCAGAGTTATACGAATTAAGCCGCGTCGATCGGGACTATTCGCCTCGCCTCGGCTCTCCAATGAAATGTTTCTATAATAATAGGATAAAAGTATATATATACAGTAACCGAGTCCACGATCGGTAAGCGCGGGTGTCGAATGTCGAAGCTGCATAAAAAAACAGCTTCTCGATAGATTCATTCGGCGCGGCACGGCATTTCGACGTAATAAATGATTCAAAATTTTCCTTTTGCTGCTGTTACTGGTCAATTTGGAAAAATGGGACACAGTGTTGAAATAATAACCAAAAAGATTTGCAAGTGAAAAAATTGGGATTGAGAAACAATAATACTCATGTGTTGTGTAAGCTATATATATATATATATCTATAGGTACAACTTTGAAGGCGATTTTGGATAATGCATATACAAAATATCTGTCAGAGACGAGTCGTTCTTTCTTCAGCTTCCTATACGTATAGTGCAAGAAATATTGTTTACTAATTGTCGTCCGTGTCCTGTCCCCGATCAAAGTGGTATATACATATAATATAGGAAATACGGCATGAGATGCTATAGTATAGGCGGTCGCGCGCGATCGGTGTGTGTAGCAAACTAGAAAGAGCAGCAGAGTAGCAACTATATGTATAGTATCTCCTCTTTCGCACGCGGTTTTAAAGAATTTACAGATGCAGACTATGCAGAGTGGAAGCTAGAGTAGTGGGAGGGGGGGGGGCAGTTTTACTAGTATGTATATATATGTACGTTCGCGTTCCTGGCTCTATTTGCTTGCGCGCGCACCACTGGAGAGTCTTGGCTGGCTTCCTTCTTGTACGGTTGTGCATACACACCGTACATACGTGTATATATACATAGGTATGTACGATTCGCTGTGTTTGGTCGCAGGTCATCCTTGCCTGTGCCTGGCTGTTTGCCTGCCGGTCGGCCGGCGCGGCACGGCACGGCGTCAGGTTGGAATGTCAGCGACCCCACTTCCCTACCCCACCGCCCCGAGAACCCCATCCATCTCTACGTCTTTTCCTCCTCCTCGCGTTCTCTTGCCACGCCACGCCACGCCACGCCACTCGTTCGTTCGCTCCTTCGCACCGGCCTTGCCGACCCCCACTTATTTACTTGTGTATATATAATATCCTTGTAATAAGGACTAATTCGTGCTATATACATTACACGCCTGATGCATATCCAAGAAAAAATATCACTTTATTTATCCTTAAAGACGAAACACACGGCCGTGAAACAGCTGAGCTTTTGTAATGCATATTTCGAAGAGGGCGCCAAGCATCCATTCTATGAATATTTATTAAGAGTATAGTATTTAGCTTGGATCGATTTTGGGAGCGGAAGTTTGAGCGCAGGCAAACGAGGATGTAAACTGCGTTTAAATCGCCAACTGGAGCGTGTCAGAAGGATTCTTTTCGGTGCACGTGGTTCAGCTTTATGAGGAACGAAATGTAATTGTTCATATAATATATAGTCCTCGGATCCATGCATCAGAGGTAAGAAATCCAAGTGTCGAAAAGGTGAGTCGCGCGTTGCATCGTCATTTCGCTTCTGTCGATTTGGAAAGCGTCAAGCGCCACAAGCGGTGTTTCTCTCGTGGGATTGATGCGCTGCACAAAGTAATAAGCAAATGCGCGCGCGCGCACGCTCGTGTGCAACGTGTTTATGGCATTTGTATATATATTGAGTGGTCATTAAAAAAAAAAAAAAAAAAAAAAAATTGACGGAACCCCAAAAAACATTAGTATTTGATAAGACACTACAGTGATTGAAATCTGTGGCATGACGAATGGTGGGAGCACGTGCCTCATTAGGATGAAATACAGTTTTTCGCATATAATTAATTAAATATGCGATTCTGTGCAAAGATGCATAAAACCTTTTCTATAAAGAATTAAATTCTGCATAAGGAAGATTCTATACGTTTTTCTCTCCTAGAATGTGCATACTTATTGAGATATTCCTGAAAAATCGATCCTCTTTTTCGTTTATACACATTATATTGACATGTTTATATAAGTAATTATTCTTAATTTAATGTACAATTAATATATTTTATTAAATTAAGAGAAATAAAATGAGAGATTACAGCGAACTAAGAATATTTACTCATGTAAACATGTCAATATAATATGTATAAACAAAGAAGAGGATCGATTTTTCAAGTATATCTTAATAAGTACGAATTCTAGGAGAGAAAAATGTATACAACCTCTTTTCTGCAGAATTTAATTCTTCAGACAAAAGGTTTTATGCATCTTTTCACAGAATCGCATATTTAATGAATTATATGCGAAAAATTGTATTTCATCGCAATGAGACACGGGTTCCCATCATTCGTCAGGCCACAGATTTCAATCACTGTAATTTCTCATCAAATACTAGTGCTTTTTGGGGTTCCGTTAAAATATGTTTTTTTTAGCAAACACCCTAATACATATAGATTTGAATATATAAGTATATTTTGTGCATGTATATATATCGTTGTCCAGTGTGCGCGGTGCTCGTTTCACCGACGCAAGTCGAACGTCACGACGACCGACGCGTCGGCGTCACGATGGAACGTCAGAGATCGCACAACCGACCGACTAGTGACGATGTGACTATTACTTACACTACAAGCCTATACCTAACCTACCTACCGAAGGAGCCTCTAACTACACGGCAGCAACAGCCAATGCAACAAAGCACCCGAGGGAAAAGAGAGAGGGGGGCAAGAACACTCGGGGACCACACTGCACTACCCAATGACTCCAGCTCCAAACCAACTATATCCGCACACACATGCGACAATCCATATAAACAAAGCTGCATATTGTATACAGAAAGAAATTCATCCCTCTGTCATGCTCTCCTTCGCTTCGCGACCACTATACTACTCTGTATATTACATATATGTAGAAATCTATCCTTTCTTTGTAAATTACAGCGACTGATGTTAGCTGCACGTGAACCATATATGTATATTGGACTGTCTTGATTGTTTTTGTATTTTTCTTTCGATCCAGTCCCGAAAATTGTTCATTTGGATAGAAAAAACTTTTCTAAATTATCGACTCAATACATTTTTTTTATAACTGCCTCGATTAACATTTATTATCTCTGTAATATAAGGGATAATAATTTTTTATATAGGAAATGTTTTTTTAATTGCAAATACGAAGGTACACAATTATGTACTCTAATCGCAAATATTGTGGGAGGAGTCAAAGAGAAAGGTCAAATGAGTTTGGTAGTACATAATGCAGTATGAAATCTAAACATGTGTTTGAATGAGCATGCGTCTAGCTTTGACAAATATTTCCGTAATATAGAATAGGTCATTTTACTGAGAAGTTAAATATTGTTGGAGGTAGCAACTTGACGCAATTATATAGCCATTAATTTCTAATGGCAAATGTAATGATTTTCCCTCTGGATATTTGAACAAATAACGAAAAGCTTACGCGTAGTAATTATAAGAAATTGATGGTGAAGCAACAGTATATATATAATAGAAAGGTTTGATTAACTCGATACTTACAGGGATGGAGATAACGAAGCAGTAAATATATAGCTATGGCGAGTTTGGCAGGATTTAGAAGTGGCAGTGGGTAGGTAATTGGGAATAAGCGAGCGATAGTGACCTATTTTTGCTCGAAAGAGACAACGCCAGGTTATAAGGGCAACGAACGGCGCACGACGTGTTTCTACTAATGCTCGCTCGCGCGTCCACTCGACCGAGCTGATTTCACATATCACAGCTACGGAAAATATTGCCACGATATATACTATACATCTACTCTCGATGATTTTTTAAAATAAGCTTCGATCTATAGCCGCATTGGCCTTTAGATACAAGGTAGTACGAAAACCAGGTTATAGATAAATGGGACATTAGGAAAATGGCCAAATGTTACCTCAGACGTGAATTCCGTTAGAGTTTTCTGGATCTTGCGCACATGCCAATCCTTCTCGAGCAGACGGCCAATTCCTGCTGATGATGCGGCGCATCGACGCAGCGATGCACGTAGTATCATTGTCTATCGACGCGTGCGAGCAGAGGAAAACACATGACAAACGAATATTTTCAGGAGAGATGATGAAGGGAGAAGGGGGGCATAATCATAAAATGGGATTAAGGAGGCGAGAACGACCTTTATAGACGCGTACGTGCGGCCTGTGAACTCTTGCCAATGTCTCAGTTTCGTGGATACGGGCTCGCTTGGTCTATATAGTAATGATAATCGTGTCCCGTTAGTTGTTTCGAAAGGCCGTTCACTCAATTGCGCCCCGAATAAAAGGCGGTTGGCAAAGTAGTCGCGGTCTTCGCGTGGAACATATCGCTAACCGTTACGGACATGTTTGCCGTACACATATATATATATATATATATATACTTATACAGCCTGGCCCTTTTCATCTCGGAATCGACCCTCTTTCTTCGATCTACTCGACAGCTCGAGTTCCCCACGAATGCTAATTGGTCCTCTTTCTCTCTCTCTCTCTCTCTCTCTCTCACACACACACACGCATTCTCCTGCTTTCGATAATCGATGGCCCAAACCAATGTGCGAGAGACAAGATCGACGAGCAGCGTCGATACGATACGATAAATTTCATATGTATATACTATATGTGCATGTATGTATATATATATATATACACAGTGTAAAACAGGTGACTGTAACGAAAGAGCGAAGGTACTGTGTGTAGGGGTTTAAATCTAAGCGAGACTCGTCGACTCGACAGATATATCTTAGCGTTGAGCGCGTAAACTCCGTGACAAAGGCCGGTCAAACCTGCCTGACAACTTGTAAAATTCCTGTATGAATGAGCGCTAGCGCAAGCATCGCAGTCTTTCTCGTCGAAGAGAGTAAGAAAGCTCCGTCATCTCGGAGAGGCGAGGAGGGGGGGGGGGGTCGTAGGCTTATGATGGAATGTACTGCAGTGTCGAGTGTCTGCATGCATGTATATAGAGACATGCGCAGCGTACGTGTATAGTTATACACATACATACGTGGCGGAGCAGTGGGAGGGACAAGACGGGACGGCAATATATAAGTAGCGCGTGCGCGTGCGCAGGCAAGCACGCGCAGAGCACCATCTTCTTCTTCTCGGGGCGCCCAAGCGAGCGGACCGAGCGGTCGGTCTTTTAGCCCGAGTCGACCTCGTCGGCCTCGTCGGCCTCGTCCGTTATTAAATTCCTTGGCCCCTCGGAGCTCGAAACCTCAAAAAAGTCTGGCTGGCTGTGCGACGCGACTCGCTATGTCGGGGCGCAGCACGGTGGGCCTCTGCCATCCTATTTCTATAGGGAGGGGGGGGGGCTATCGCCACGTGACACACGCGTCCTTCGTGCCGGCCGCTGCGACGACCCGAGCCGAACTTGGAATATATATATATATATATATATGTATATAGCTATTATAGCACGCGTGAAAAATCACCGCAACGTGCCATACTCTTTCTCTTCAATGGTACATATATATATATTCCTGAAAAACGAACCTCTCTGTATAGATTAAAAGTAGCGAATAAGCTCTCCGCGACGCTGTGCACCGAGAGAACCGTTGCATCGCAACGCTCTCGGTCGATGCGAGTCGATACGGTGACTCGAGCGCTATATATATGCATGCGTAAAGAATATTTTGTAGGTGAATTTAAAATGTGTGCGTTAGGCATGCATTTTGTCAGGAAATCGACGGAGGATGATCCACGTAGGAGAGACGCGTGGTAGGCGCGGGTAGCGCAAGTTCTGGAAAGCGACGAAGCGCTAATCACTGCATGTGAAAGCATGCGATGGACGAGAGAGTACTCTCTCGAGGTCGGTGTCCATCCTGCGAGGTCATTATCCGACCCTTGCTCGGAACAATATCCGTGCGCCAAGGTATTACCTATATGTATATATATATATATATATATTATACTGTAGGAGCGCTCGAGAGGTCGAGAGATGCGAAAAGAATCCATTGGACGCTCGGTAAATATTCAACAGCGAAATAAGCAGATCGAATCGGTCGGTGTTCGCAAGTACGACGCATATATTTCAATCGAGAGACCAAGGATCGACGAACGTCGCACGGTGGGGACATTTCGTTGGACCGAAAGTATTCCTGCCGATAAAAAGGTGAAATTAATAAAAATATACAAATATGAGTATATAGATAAAAGGTTTAACTCTGCGTGTGATCGATATAAGAGGAGCAATTCAGCGCAGCCAATTGAAATTGGATCTCGAAGGAGAAAGGGAGAGAGAAACATATGCAGAGCGCGCAGGAAGCAGACGGAGAGTACCAATACTGAAATCTTATGGGAAAGAATAGGAGGAGGAATGAGGAAAGATTTTTATCGCAGCTAGAGGGGGGAGAGAGAAGGTTCTGGAAGAGGAGGAGGGGAGGGGAATGTATAAACAACGTGGAAGGAAAGAGACAGCAGGATAATATAATAAGGGAGACTGCATCCAGTGTGAGATTCGGATGGAAAGAGAAGTGGGCTGTGTGTGGAGGATAGGCCGGTGTTGGTGGGGGTGGGGGTGGGGGTGGAGGTGGAGGAGGAAGAAGAGAATGCAAGAGGTGTGGGCTAGCTGTTCACATTACCTTACTTACTATACGGGGTCAATGCCACTGCGCGTCCGTCCTGCGGGCGACCCCACTTCACTTCCTCTCCAGCACTCTTCTTCTTCTTCTTCTTCTTCCTCCTCCTCCTCGCGCGCTTCAGCCAAGCTTTCTCAGAGGTGCGGTTCGCTCCGTGCTCGGAACGACGCGTCCTATGCCTATAGTGACTATATAGTGTAGCGAGCGTCCTTCTGTATATGTAAATATATGTATATACAGCACACACACAATTACATACTACACATCCCATGCACGTGTATTACCCTCTTATACTTGGAAGAGAGTGGCGAGAAGGAGCGCAGGCGCAAGTGCGCGCGCCATATTTGCCTTCTCTCCGGATCCCATTCTACTATAAGCAAGCACTACCACACTACCACCTTGGCAGAGTTGGTAGCAGGCTACGCGCTACTCCCTCGCTCCTCCATGACCCGACGTCGCGTCGTCGCGATTCTTCCTTCTGTCCCCCCGCGCCCCTCGCGCCAGTGTAATCCGGTCGTAGAGAGGAGCATCTCCTCCCGCTACCCCCACCGACGAGCATTCTCATCGACCGTGTCACCCCTTACGCCTTACCCGTCCCATCCCTTGCCTCTCCACACACGTATATATACGCGACCTCTTTCCTTCCTTTCGTCTCTCTTATTTATATATGTAAAAGAATAGCTGCAAACACCGCGAGAATCTTGATCCTCTTGTTTGCCACTTCGATCTCTATACGGTTCTACCTAATCCATACTTCCACTTTCTACTCGTTTCTTCTCGCGATGCGATCAATTCTCCTACTCTACTTCTCTCTAAGAATCGCTTCTGCTTGGCCTGCTCTCTCTCTCTCTCTCTCTCTCTCTCTCACGGATGAAATTCCTGCAGAGATAGCTCGCTGCTCGGAAAATCTCAGGCATGCAATTTTTAGAGGAATAAGAGAAAAGATTCGGAGAGTCTCGGTAGATGCATGTACACATATGAATGTTTAATTCAATCGCCGGAGTATATATCGAGATTCAGCGGAATTTCCTTTGTGTGTTGGTGCGCGCGTACGTGACCTTGCGCGGGGATGCTTCTGCCGCGACGTACCGGCGAATCTGTCCTGCGCGCGCGCGCGAGGTCGTTCGCCGTTGCTCGCCCGAAGGATGCCCTGATTTCTCGCGCATGGCCCGCGTGGCCCTTTCCAGTTTAACTGGTTTCAAACGTTGCTCCTCCATTCGCGCATCGGCTCGCTTTTTCAATCAACCAAGCAAGCGGCCCTTGTACTTTACAGTACTGCGCAAATTACCAGCCGAAAACGACTGTATATATATATATGGACTAAATAGTTTCGAATAAAAGAGATATTTTGAAGGTTATACCAATCGAGGGATTATATCGGGAGCGAAGGTTGCAGAGCTGGAAAATAGAAGACTCGTTTCTTTCGCAAGAGGAAATAGTGGAATACGTAATATACCTCCCCCCCCCCTTGTATGCGCGCTAGATATAAATATATAACTTCCGCTGCGAAATATAGTATGCTCGGAGAGAAACACTATCGGATTAAAATCCATCGCGAGCCGCTACCTCTTCTCTCGGCTCCGAGCCGGCGCAGGACCGATGCTAATGAGAATCGCGCTGGCATAGAATAAGTTTATCTGTTATGTTAAATCTATACCATATTGCAGTTATATATATGCGGAGCATGAATGGAAATAAAGCTGCGGTGAATTGGCAAGAAAAGGGGAAAAGAGGAAAGAGGTAATATAGTTTGAAAATGGGATATGCGCCCGCGGGAGCGCGCTCGCGAGTCCGTGCGCAACAAACGATTCATGCTTTTGCCATTCATGCAAGAAGAATTGACCGTGAAGAGGCAGCAAGTTCTAAAATAAGGACGCCTGCCATTATACACCTTTCTATTCGCATGTACGGTACTATACACAAAACTCGAGTCTACTCTCCACTCTCGGTATACGTTATACTATTTACGTTTTATATACATATATATATATATACTAGAATTTACGGAGAAAAATAGAAAATTGTATGGGCAGGGTACGCGAGCCATTGACCACCAGCCGAAGCGCACGATCGGATCAATCGCGTTCTTGCGTCTGATTATTCAACGAGATAATTTAGTCGCGATAAGCTATCAGGGAGGAAGGTACGTGGATCGTTGTATGTAAGTTATCCAATAAAAATCAATGCCGTGTGCGAGGATGTTTTTTCATCGTATAATACAAGAAAGCCGGGGCCCGGGACGAGACAGAAGCGAGAACGGATTATTCCCGGCAAGAAGATACGTATAGGCAGAGTTCCAAGCCTCTATAGAAATACTCGTTCTAATCATAGGAAATTCCTTTAAGAGCGTGCGTAGTGCGTAAGGCGGCAAAGGCGAGAGAACGAGAAGGGCGAGGAGGGGGGAGGGAAATCGAAGGGAGCGCGCTCGTGCCGCACAACACGCATCAGCACCACTACAATTTTACAGCCAGAGTCTCGACTTCGAGCCGAGACGCGCGACGCGAGGGTCCTATAAATATATCGCACACAGTCATTCCTCCTTAAACTATACCTATATGTATATATATATATATATATATGCGAAAACATTTACTCCCGATACAACCTCGGCCTTGCATTTGCAACCATTGATAAATAATACGCTTTGCATATGTCATACGTATATATATACGAAAAGAGTGTGTGTGTATTCGTATATTGTATTTATTTCACTTCCTATTAGAGCTCGCTACAAACAATTGACAGGCTGAAAGAGAGGTTGAAATGTCCAATTACTCATTTGTAATTTTTTCTCTGCTGTTGAAGCGAATACCTAAGTACATATATAGGTATATAGATAAGCTTGCGAGAGAGCGGGCGCGGCGTGGCGCGTCGTATCCGTGGCCTGTGCTTGCACGTACAAATTTAAAATAGCTGCGTGTGCTGCAAAATAACTGAAATAGCATGGAGGTTCGATGATCCCGCGCGAGGCGCGAGCCTCCTACTTCCTGGAAGAGAGCTCGTTCCTCGACGTTCTTCTCGACCGCCTCGACGATGGACAGCCAGGACGGATGCGGGACGGCCGACAATAAACGACGACAACCGCGAGTGTCGCCACTCGCCACTACATCGGATCGGCGTAACGCGTAGTCGTCGTGCCTGCGTCCTCTAGAGGGCCACGCACAGCTCGCTCTCCTCGCTCAGCAAACCTAAACAAATCCAAAGAAAACCAAACTCGGCACAACTATATAGTATATTATGACTAATAGCGCTCGTCATCATCCCCCTCCTCCCTATATGCCTCTATTTATCCTACTTCAGTTTCTAGCGCTCTTTCTCTTGCTTGTTAAGAACCCCCTTCCCTCGCATTCTCTCTCTCCTATATATATATATATAGATAGATAAACTCTCCCCTTTTTTTGCCTGGACCGCGTGTTTTTATACCCCTTTTCTCTCCAACCTCGAATCACCTCGATAATCCACAAATGCAATATATTTTTCGTTTAGTACAAAACTCATCCTTTCCTTTGTTTTTCATTATTCTCTCCTTAATTCATGCATTTGACAAAAATGAAAGAAACGCTTCCTTCGAGATTGGCATCTCCGTTATCTATTAGCAAATAATCTTTTCTCGTTACAATTTTCTTCCTTTTTCATGTTTATTCAAACTATATCTGTATGTTACTGCAACCTTTTAGATAAAAATAAAACAATCTTTTCTTTAGATATATATATAACCATGTTGGTTTCAGTAGAAAACTCCTAACATTTGGCAGACTCGAGTTTTGATGATAAAAGCCCTTTACTAAAATGTAAATCAATGGAACATATTTAATAAAATCATTTAGATATACCTACATTAACATTACAATATGTCGATATTATAAAACATTAATCTTATATGGTACATCTAAATGTTTAATAATATAATTCATCGCTTATTCGTTAAACGTGCTCCATATATGATTGTGTGTATGTGCATTATACATATTATTTTATACGTAAATGTATATATTATTATTATAAGATAGGAAAATATTCCTAAACTAAAAAGAAACAATTATTTCTGCAACTGACTCTCGACGAATGCAGTCAACCTGGTATTATTTTACCACATCAAGCCAAATAAATTGTTCACTTTGACGGGACTCGAAGTTAGGACCATTGTGGTACATTCTATCGGTAAACCTCTCTCCTCGTCTACTCGCCTTACTTGTAACTTGCCTTAATCGTGTGTCGTTGATCCAATATTCTAAGCCGCAGGTACTCATTGGTGGACTGACTGTACCATATATATATATATATCCCACGTATGAAGCTTTTCAAAATTCGCAATTGATGTATATAAAATATATTTCTTTATTATTGTAATAACAAGAATGAGACTAGCTTGAAATTTATTTTAACCCTTTGTACTGAAAGTACTCCTGCACGTATCAGATACTACCAAAGTTTAGCATTCTACTCCAAATGTGGCTATCAGATACATCAATAATAATTTCCATTGAACATTAAAGGATTATAATTTATAGTTCAATTTTCAATGCAAATTTTATTTTCAAATAAATCGCACATTGCACAATAAGATGTAGCACACAATGAAAAATAAAGTATAATTGATAATAATATAAGAAAGATGAAATAAGATAAATGAATAAGTGGATTTATAATTGTAAATCAGAGACGTTGAATCAATGTCCATTAGTTGATAGCGCAAGGTTTTCGCGAGGAATTCGCGAGGGATGCGATGAACGTATAAGGCAGGAAGTTATTCTTGACCTGCGTGATTTTAATAATATACGCGACGTGTACTCTATACGAATCCTTTTTTCTTTCAGCGCACAAATTCAACCTACGCATCATCCTTAAGTCAATTAAGAACCCTTTGTCATTTTGCGTAAAAAATCGTCTAAATGTACATTCGTTAGGTCGATAGCATATGCCAAATAATTATATAACCCATTAGATATGAATATTATTGGAAATAATATTGAGTACCTTATTGTAGAATTAGTAATATACTACAAAAAACCTCTAATGAAGAATTTTCTTATTATTGATATTTATCAGGTTACATAACAATGTATGTAGCCTAAAAAAATCGTTGTCTAACACGGTAAATATCTATGATTGAGAAAAAACGTCTTTATAGTTTTTATTTGCTCTCTACCGTACCAATAATCGTAATTATTCTTGTCTTTTTAATATCGTTGATTTATTTACTGTGAT
The DNA here is from genome assembly GCF_024137725.1 of Prorops nasuta. Classification (NCBI taxonomy): domain Eukaryota; kingdom Metazoa; phylum Arthropoda; class Insecta; order Hymenoptera; family Bethylidae; genus Prorops; species Prorops nasuta. The sequence continues at coordinate 7,453,287 of NW_027116802.1, read as the reverse complement.
ATATATAATTGATGCTTTGTTTGGTTTAATAGAAGCGCAACTATATATGCAAGCATTGTAATTTATGCAACGGACCCTGGCGACACTGACCTTTGACACGTGACAGTGGGACCAGCTAGAGAATATAACATATATGCTATATACTATATCGAAGACGTATCACACTAAACTGTAGCTAAAATCCTCGAGAAGAATATATTCTTGGTTCTCCGAAAAACTCGTGCACGCTCCGCTGCATCTATAGCTGCATACGCGTGAGTTTCTATCGACACCTTTAAAGATCAATGCATTGTATTAAAAAAATCTTGAATAAATTAAATATATTGTTGTTTTTGTTTTCTATGTTAAACCGCACAGCTGCAACCAAGACTCGAATCTCGATCGGTTTTCGTGGCTAGAGCTCGCTTCAGCGCAGCACTATACATAGCTCTAAAGGCTGAGACGCCTTAAAATTGAACGATGACGCGCTTCGATATTTCTAGTTTTATCCAACTCATTTTAATGACACTCACCACTCAGCACTCACCCTGGCCTGCTGAGCGCTTTTAGGCATCCCGGAATTGCGTCGACCGTTTGTCAGATACTTAAGAGTTTCCTGCATCCATGGGTCGATCTTCCACAAGTATAATATAAGCATACAGGAAAAGGCTAGCCTTCGATCTATAACGTTGAGGCACAAGCGCGACGCGCTCTATTTTTCTATGTACAAGTCAATATATGATTATGATCATTAGCGCAGGTTTTATAAGAAAAGTTTTCCATTGCAATTTGGTAGATTATTATATACGTATATATAGTTCCGGCGAGTAAAACAACCTTCGAAACACACACGTGCGAGAGACATGCAGTTAGTTAGCTTTGAAAACAATGTCCAATGTCCAGCTGTCATGTGTGCTCGGCAAATGCTGCTTATTTTCTTTAACTTTTTGAATTTGAGGAATCCGATGTACGTGCAATGAGAAAATTTTAAAAGTTTTCCATCGCTGCATGCGTTTACGCGCTACGGCCGCTGTAAAAGGGTATATATATCTAGGTGCATGTCCATGTTCCATGAGAGAAACTAGCATTTCGCTAGAAATACAGGTGAGAGATCGATATGTGAGGACGCAGGTGCCTTTACTCGCAATATTACTATATATATATATATATATATATATATATCTGAAAAGCAAATTATTGAAACTCGCGCAAAGCTATATATTATAATAAGGCCAAGCTGCGCAGTAAGCGATGGAGACACTGGTTCGACCAGGTTCAACGGTGATGAAACCTGCTTAAGCGTGGCAGCATCTCGTTCAACGCTCTGAAATAATTAACATATTCAAAAGATTCGTCAAATTTCGTACGTTAGCTGATGCGCGCGTGGCTTTGAATTGTCATTACAGAAGCTATTTTGCCCATCGCTGGCAATTAACCTTGGAATTATCTTACTATAATTGAGGCTCCTTACTCAATATGACAGGAAGTGGCGGCACATCTACTAGTTTTCTTGATTCTTTATCGAGTAATAGACAATTGTTAGGAATAGAAGGTTTCATTGGGCACCCAGAGACAAACGTCTATACATATATATAGTGTATAGCATATATACCTAATAATTTAAAGGGACTGAGAGAATTTAAATTTTGAAGAAACGTTAGCGAAGGATGTCGGCTGCATGACGACGACGCGGTTATTGGAAGGTCGTCTCATGGCCCGTGGTCCGTGACCCATGGCCCGTCACAGGTAGGAAAACTAGCAATATGGACCGTTAAGATTTTGCTGCCTGCATTCCACCCCCTAGAAAACCGAATACAGTAGGTAGATGCATGGTAGGTGGTAAATGACCAACAGGCGACCTTTTCATTAATGGCACTTTCACAGCAGCGTAGTGTTAAAAAATATCCGTCGCTGCTGTGATGCGTATAATTTGTTAAAAACTGTAGAAAAGAATGGATGGAGGAGGGGGACAAACGTTTCTTAGCTCTCTCATCTCAATGGTCTCGTATTTCCTAGCTTATCGTCCTTAATTACCACAGATACTACAATATGTATAAAACAATTATATGTATCATTGGTGTATTCTAGTAAAGTGTGTCATTTACAGACTTATTAAACTTAGGGCTTTACTGTTCTATATAATTTATCGGAACTTGACAAATCTGATGGGTTTTTTCTAAAGAATTTATCGAAAAACTGCAAGTATGATGGTAAGATTCAAGAAAAAATTCAACAGGGACGATAGTTTTGTATAGATAGGATCCTCCTAACAGTGCAGCATTTTGCCGAGGGTTACCGTGCGCAGTGGACTTCCTATACCTTGCAAGCGAGGCAGATTGCGCATGGCGACGGATTGTATAAGCGCTATAGGCTAGAGAAAAGCAAGCCGGCCTTTTGCTCAGCAGGACTAGGTGGGGGGGGGGGGGGGGGAAGGGGGGCTGGAGTAACCGAATTTGGGGTCGCGCGGAACCATGCGGACCTTGCTCTCTACCTGTAACCTGTGACGATCATTGAAAGTTCGTCATGAGCCACCAAAGCATGGGAAACTGCGCATATATATATACGCGTGTGGCGACATGGGAAAAGAAAAAAACATAACCAGCCGCCAGAGGTCGAAAGAGTCTCGCAACGAGAGTTTGCCCTCTCGGGCTCTTCTTCAAATCGCTTCGCAATACGCGCGCACATATTTAATTATTTTTTGCAAAACTGGGTCAAGAATTGCACGCTTATAGTTTCGTTCTAATTGAGAGAAGAAGGACGGATATCGCAACGCATTTCGAGAACTGCAACAATGCAACGGATCGTGTGATTCACGTTGTTCGATCGGTGACAGCAAATATCGAATATTTCAAGGCTTTCTGCGAACGTACATAGTGGATATTATAACGCAACAGTGGGACGGAATCAGATGCAGCACTATTTCTAGAATCGCTGTGTGCTGCACACTTGCAGGTATTTGCAGGCTAGCTCGGATTGATTTATTCGCCGTTTGAAAAGCGGGGAAGAAAATTGGTCCATGGGCGAGATAGCACGCGCTGTACTATATAGTCTGACGCGACTGAAGACACAGAGAGGATTCGAAGCTTTCGAGTCGCTAGCTGTAGCAGCTGGCAATGTCGCAGAGCTACGAGAAGAAGAGTCAACAAAGTTTCCAGACGAAATAAGGAAAGATGGAATATTCGGTGAAGAAAAACATAAGAGAACGCGCGATGAAGGAGAATGCGACTGACAGTATCTTTACATTGCAGTAAGGTTGTCCAGAGCGTCCATCGGAAGAGGCGCGAGAGGCGGGAAGAAAGGAAGTTAGAAATGGGAATGATCGAACCGAAGACGAGCGATGCTACCAGTGAGATGGTTAGTCCAAGGTATACAATCAGCCGGTACGAGCCGAGTCGAGGTGGGAGAGAAAAGCTTGCTGCGTGTGCTTGAGAAGCGATAGAAACGAATAACAACTGGGAGACGCAGCGATAGGAGTCAGCGCGTTCATGGTTCGATCAGCAACGAGGCAACGCTGCATATTTCAGGCTAGTTACTGCACGAGTAGATGAGTATACCGTATGGAAAGAGCTAGCGTCCCGAAGCTGCGAGACGCGACATGCGATCGACCGTAATTGTCGTTCTGAGAGAGCGCGCACCCAACCTATCATTCGAAATTAAACCAACGAAACATCCGTGTACGTCGCGTGAGTAGAACTCTCGATGGAGGAGCAGTTACCTTGTAAAGTAGCGAATAACATTATACGATATGACTGTTTCGATGTAATATATCAATTTTTATGATAAGTTAAGAGAATTGCCGATTATCTCGAATCTATATATATATATATATATTGTTAGAAATGTGGCGTACGCCGATCCTGACCCAATGGGACTTTTTCTCCATAGCTCGAGTTTATGCTACATTTATACAGTGTTATTTCGAGTGCTAATTATTCAGTCTGGATTTGTGTATATTGCGCGAGAGTGGGAGGCTCAGCGTCCCACGATGGCCATGATGCACACATATAAACACACACACTCTGACCCGCTGGGCGTCGCGTCGTTCGATCGTCATGCCGCGCGCAGGCTACCTGAAAATTCAATCGGGACTATATCGGAACCTGAAAATTGCACGCCAAACGGATCTAACATATTGTTCGAATGTCCGCGCGTTCCATGATCTCGTTGCGAGTGCCAGTTGCCACACGGGCGTTTCATTTGCACCAACTGCACTTTCTTAACGGCAAATCCTCCATAACTTGTTCGGAAAAGGCCAAGGGTACTATGGGCCATACCCTACAGCCAATAGCGAGTCTTATTATAGTATATAGAAAGGATATCGTCGCCGCGCACGGGTTTGGATATATAACTAACGAGTCTGCAGTGCACAACTCGCACAGCTGCATCGCAGTCATGGCGAATAAGATCCGATGTGTAGGCGGCGGTGGCGGCGGCTTCCAACCTCTAGAAATTCCATTCGAGTTCTGGTCGCAGTGGTTGCACAAACCGTCGACAAGATTCGTGGCAAGACTTGTCATTTCATGAGAGCGATCGCCATTGCACGCTTTGAGTAGAAAAATTTGGGCCTGACTTTAACCTAAAATTTAGTTAAAAAAACTAGTTTTTTGATATTATAATAATGAACTGTGCTTTTGGACCATTTAGGATTAAAATAGATTAAAAGCAGGTATCAGAAAAGAACATAACCAGGTCTTATAACCTGATTTTGACCTATCTGAGTAGGCTTAAATAAGGACATTGTTACTAAAATTGCTTTGGTTGTTGAGAATAAAAATTAAATTATAAAGCGATTATTGAAAGTGTGAATCACTCATGTAACGCATTTCATACGTAGAGATCGGTTACGGTAAACCTAACCCGATCCTAGTATAAATGATAAGTTTAACATTTGTGAAAGAATTGATCTATTCTGGGCCTGAGTTGAGCACCAGTCCTGATCTGGCGCCGCTGGACACTTAAGTAACCGCGGCCAACAAGTTAGGAGCGAGATCGCTCCGCTCGGTGGCCACCTGGCGGTGGCGAGTAGAAGTTGGAAAAATTTAGTTTAAAATCAGATCAAATTTTCAGAAACACCTTTTTTTTATCTAATATAATTTAAAAGTAAACCAAATTTGTGTTTAATGAATTTGTCGCGGCCTGTTTTTGATCTACAAAATATTACGAATAGGTCAATATGTCAAGTTTAATTAAATCAAAATAAAATCTTCGCTTTGTCAGTATTGTGAAATATCAAAGGAAATAGACTATATAGAGTACGACTTTTAAATTTTAAATAAAAATAAGATCATTCGTTCTCATTTCTTTAAATTCAGTGTAAAAGTAGATTTTTAAGACTTAGTTTTGTACCGAATGCTGCGAAATTAACCCAAAAGCAGCTCGTATTTTTCGACTCGAGGTGACCTGACGCGCGCAGGGACACATGCGTGCCTCGTACTCTCTATTCGCGTGTGTACGTGTCTCTTGCTCGCCTCGGCTCGAACGCGCGCGCGCGCGCGCGTCTTGCAAATACATCTACCTACATGCGGTACATGCGTCTCGCTCCGTAAATGCGCGAGCGAGCCACGAATCTTTGCACCACCAGCACGCGCAAACGTATACATACTATACGCTCCTTTCCCCTCACAGCCCGCTCTCCATTATTTCATTCTTTTTCTCGGCCCACTATATATACTTTGTACGAATTACACTATATTTCCACTCGCACAATATATAGCATAGCCATATATATATATATATGTACAGATGGAGAGTTTCATCGCAACGAATTTCATTGAGCGAGAGAGACCTCTACAGAGAGAAGAATCCATATAATGAAGCGAGCAAAAGTCGAAATAACGAGCGCTAGAGTTAATGAGACATTCAAGAATGTGTATGCTTAAACGGTATAATCGATTTTTAGCTCCCGTGCGCGCGGTAACAGTTTGACTGCACCGAGAGCAGCTGCCTTTCTATCCTGCCTCGCTGCATGCATAATAGCTATGCTCTCACGGTCTCTCTATGTATACATACATACGTTCAACCGCTGCTGCTGCTGCTGCTACTTTTGTTGCATGCTGCGTGCAGCATTTACACTTGCGGCTATTGGTTAAATCTAATAAAAACAAAAAGTATCGATAAAGTGTGGCGAGCAAAAATTTGCCGAGCGAAATCTCACCTTGCTACATTGCACGTTCCGTCGTTTCGGCAGATGTCGTATTGTATATATATATATATATATATATATATATATAGCAAAGCAAACATATTATACGTATAGCGGGATGACCCTGAAATGACGTAGCGGGAAAAAGATCGTAGTAGGTATATATGTATAATAGTCTATCGAGTAAGTAGCTTATCGACCAATGGGCAATAACGAGGCACTAGAATAAATAAGCTGGCGTTCTCTGTAAACAGAGCTCGCTCGGCTGGCTTCGGCTATATATACCGTCGATCAAAAAGTGAAATCGATTCTCGCGCGACGTTAAATGGCAGAATTTCATAAGATTTCCTAAGATGTACATTATTTGAAGAAAACACGACTTGCCACGATACACGTACGCTGCATATATGGAGTTTCTTGAAGAGCTCGATATAGTACATAGGCGTGTGCGGGGGGTGCACTCCCCGACGCTCTGCCACTCTGGCACTCCGAGTGCTCAACGACCAACGATCGACTCGGTTGAGATTTTCATTATGAAACAAAGGTCGCACACTCGTCAATTACGAAACTCTGTCGTTATGCGTGCGATCCGGTATTTCGCTCCGAATGTTCTTTCCGTCGAGTTACCGCGGATGTGCCGGCGAGCGCAATTTTCAATTATCCTACCATTGCATGTACGTATGTAGGTGCTTGGTGGTGTGGGGATCGTCTCACCGGCACGTTTCCGATTCAAGGTCTGTCGCACATCTTGGATCAAAGGGGTCTCTCTTCCGCGGAGCCTCGACTCGAGGAAAAGTGCAAACGAACCGTTGAATATGTTCCACTCTCACAGAGTCATTTTCGATCTCAACCCTGTAGAAAAAAAATACGTACACTCTAATGTATATAGATATAAAGATGTTGGAGGATCGTGGCCAAAGAATTCCCGGGGGAGGGAGGAGGTTCTCGAACGCGGTAGCGTAGGGACGACGATGGAACACAGGGCTGGTCGCTGCACGAGTAGGAGGAGGATGCGCGATGTGTTGCTGATGCCGGCTGAAGGAAATAAGAGAGGAAGGAGACTCGAGAGCGAAGGACGTGGCCCGAAGGAAGAGCGGTAGAGGACAGCTGAAAGGAGCGAGAGCGGAAAAATGTGAAGGAGAGAGGGAGAAAGAAGAGTCGAGGAGAAGGAAGCAGTGAAAAGGTTAGGTAGAAATGCGTCTAGTTGTTGGGAGAGTGGGGAAGGGGGGGGGGGGGAGGGGGTCGAGGAACCAAGTGAAAGAGTCGCGGCAAGCAGGGAAAAGGGAGTGTTTCGTTGCGGTGAGAGCCCGCCGCCGCCGCCGCAGAGACGGTGAGCGTGTGTGTGTGTGTGCGCGAGGGCCTCGGAAGGAGTGACGTGGGAGAGAGAGAGAGAGAGAGAGAGACGCGCGTTGGTTTCTCGAATCGAACAGCTTGCTTGCACGAGGCCGAAAGAGGACGTTGCCAGCTGTACAGTGGGGACTAGGACCTTTCTCTCCATATCGCGTGACTCCACCCACACGCGCCACCACCGCCAGTCGCCAGACCGCCGCCGCCGCCGTCGCCGCGTCGCTGGGGCTTGCAATCTGGCAACAGTGGCTCGCTATAACCGATATTGTGGCCGTGGACTGAATGGAGGGGAACTAGCTCAGGTCAAACCCCCTCCTTCCCCCCCCCCCCCACCATTCCTCCGGCAACCCTTCGCTCGACCCTTCTCGCCTCTGCTCCGCCGAGGCTACCAGGCGCATTCTCACCCCACACGGAAACCCTGTCAGCCTGTAACATTCGACTCTAAACCTTTCTCTCTCGTATACGCACGCACAGAGGCGCGCGCGCGCGCTCTCTCTCTCTCTCTCTATACCGCACAGTCTCCATCAGCACCTTTGCATGAATTCGAGCAGAGAGCGTTCGGATGGTTCCGCGAAGGCTCGGCCATCCCCGTGGGTACTCGAGTCTGCTCGTGAGCGTCACGAGTACAACCGACTGTTCCCACTAGAGGAACCGCTCCATCCCTCTCCCATCATACACATACGTATGGCTATATCTTTGTCCCTATCACTCGGTTCGGTACACGGTGGCCGTGTTTATGTGCGTGGCTGCACGACCCAACTCCCACCAGGCGAGACCAACACGCGCCCCCTGTCACCGTCGCGTCGCGTCGCCTCCGAATCCGCCTCTATCCCTGTATACGTGACTATATATACATTAAGAGCGAGGGACGATTTTCAGGGGGCGTGCGCGCCTGTGTGCGTGCGTGTGCTCGCGCTCATCGCCTGCCGCCTTGTTGTACGTATGTACTGGGGTATCGACTGGGACACAGAGGGACCGATATACGATGCGATGGTGGTGGTGATGGTCTACTCGTTGCGCACGCACACTCTCGCACCGAAGCTGATGTATACCGTAGGCGAGAGGGACGAGGAATGACAGAGGGTGTGAGAACAGGCAAGGGAGGGATGAGACATCGAGGGGAAATTACCGGCGTGGGAGAAGGAGGGGACGATTGGCTGGTACCAGGAGTGGGAAAAGGATGTTCGGGGAGGGGGCGCTGGCCGCCGGGAGGGAGGGAGGGAGAGAGAGAGAGAGAGAGATCGACGTTGTGGCCCCAACAGCCTCAGCCTCTCACTAGACAGTATTACTTTCAACCGTTTAGCGGGGCCAATGCTACCCAAAGTCGAAGCCGGTGTGGCGGTGGTGGAGTTCGTGGACGTCGAGAGCGTCGAGTGCGAGTGGTACTAGTCTCGCTCAGTCTCGCTAGTCAGTTGAGCTGTCGAGTCGGTCAGAGTCTCGGCCGTCCGTGTATACACGGTAGGACGTGCTGCGTGCGTGCGTGCGTGCGTGCGTGCCTGCCTGCCTGCCTGCTGCCTCTTCCAACGACCTAACCTCCACCAACAACCAAATCATGCCATTATCCTTCGATTATGCTGCTTCGTCGTCGTGTTTAACGTCGTCGTTGCTCTCTCCGATATATCCTAGCACTGCTACTGCTGCTACCACTTTCTCTTCTTCTTCTTCTTCTCCTGCTGCTGCTGCTGCTGTTGCTGCTGCTGCTACCACCACCGTTGATGCCACTTGTACTCTTCTTACCTCATCTTCGTTCTCCACGTCTTGGTCTTCTTCGTCGGCGGTTGGTCGCCATCATGAATGGCTATCGGAGCAGTACGAATCAATCGTGACAGTCCCAGCGATTCACTAATAGGATATATATACTATTTACATATTCGAACGAAAGATTTTTCCTCCTGGTGAGAAACAGTGGAGGAAAGATCTCGGGTCATCTAGAAGAAAGAGAGGGATTGCGATGACAGACGCAGGCAGAATCGAAGCTTCTTGGCAGTGTGCATCCCCTGTACGCGTTAACGCCACGCTGTGTCTGTAAAACTACCTCGAGTCTTTGGCAAGGACACAGGCTACTGGCGACGACCCCCACGGAATTCTCATCGGTTGTTACGTTCCTCTCCCTTGTCAACCCCCCCCCCCCCCCCCCTCCACCAACCTTCTCCAACAATAATTACTCAGTCGGATGTAGCATAGAATGTACAGCAGGTATACATGAACGCGTTCCACGTCTTCCTTCCTTCGATCAACAGTGCTTTCGTCAAAGTGACTTGTTCCTAACGATTTGTGAAGAGACTTGTGAGAGGATTCAGTGATATTTCAGTGTTTCTATATAGTGTTTTATCCAATTGTATATGACGCTCGTCCTGCCTTACATTGGATTATTCTCCTAAAGCCGGTGTGGTGCGGTTTAAAACTCGTATACCGAGAGTTATGCAACCAGCTATTTCGCTAGGTAAGTTGGTGAACCTTTGGTGATAAAAAAAACATAGTTCCTTCGCGACCTCGCTGTTTCATTCCTCCCAATATCCTCACGGAGGGAGAGAGAGACTGAATCTCGAATGAAAAGCCTTCTTTGAGAAACTGGGTCTTATATTAAAAGATAAACGAATGTAATCGATGACGAGGAAAAAATTGGTTTCCCGCAAAGTCGTTGCTCATAAGTTATGCATACTTGAGCGCGCGTGTTCACGATATATATCTCGGTGGTATGACAGCGGCCATGTAAACAGTGTCACAATAATGGACAAGTAGTTAAACTATGCGCTATACCTTATTCTTTGACTAACGAGCTTATGCACGAACGCTTCGAGTTATTGGCGCCACCATACTAGGCTGTTTATGCCCCACCCCCCCCCCCCCCCCGGTATCCCCTAAAACTAATGAGAATTTTGTTCTTTGTTGCAAAGAAGCAGCTACAAAACCCTGAAGTGTTTGCGTTTCTCGACTGATAACCTTGAGACTAATATCTACAATATTTGGTAAAGATAAAACAATGGCCCCATACACACACGTCAGGCAAAAATGTCTTCTATGCAGGAACGAGCTACTTATTCGATGCTAAAAATAAATGATTGTCATTTGTGTAGGAGTTGTATTTCGATCGTGTCGCACCCTCGGAAAACTTGATGCTAATTTACTGTATCGTCGAGTATCCGTACGCAAAAACAACAAGCAATATTCTGAAGTGTCTTAAATTAAATGCAACGCACGAACTTATGGATTTTCCCTCGAACGAGATAAGACCGGATACATTAGGCTTCCTAAGAAAAGAAGTAGTACAATCTTTAGAGATACACACAATTTAAAGTACATTCCATGGCTAAAGTATATACACTATAGAAAAAGAGGCATAATTCAATTATATATATTTCCTTATGCAAAAATTATTTCTTCTTACAATACAAGCCCTTTTGTGATGCATCAATCTTGTAATTTCTGCTTCGCTAGTCGCTCGATCTATTATTCTCCTAAAAGGATATGCAAGATATCCAGTTAGCTTATTGCATACGAACCGATCGATTCGAATAGAATGAATAATTTTATAAGAATACATTTTTTATACCATTTTCTCGTATGGGGCCTCTTACCTGAAAAATTTACGGAATAAAAGAATCCCTTTACTACGCGATATTTTCTATTAGTTCCCTAAACTGAGATTAATATATTTGTTGCACCAATAGGGAAAAGTCACTATATGATTCTACCAATAGAAAGTCTCGAATCGCAAAAGGCTTTTCAATTCTTCATAATTTTCTAATTAGGGAATATTATACAGAAATTACGTAATAATCTGAAAATAATTGTAGGTGTCGCGTATGTTATATCCATATATATATATATATATATATATATAGTTTGGCATAAATTGAGAGTATACCCTATTGTAAGTGTATACATGCGTATAGTAGGAGTAACAGATGATAAGAAAAGGTAGTTGATGATTTTTCTGATTTTTAATTGTATAAGTTTGACCTCTGGAAAAAAATCGTACATTTACACTGCACTATGTATAGCTCGAAGATAAAAATGTGTGCTAGGAAACTAATAAGAGAGGAAAGCAACGATGGCAACATGTTGGTCAAAATGTAGGGCAATTTTATTAAATGCTTCGCCGCCGCTGCCGCCGCCTCGAGACACAGCAGTTTCAAGGCAGATTTTACTTGACTGCACTTGACCCTAAAACCATTTCGATCGCTGCGAGTTTCAATATCAAAGTAGGCCTGCAAAATGTTCATGTTCACCGCGATAGGATCTTTCAACAAGTACGTCAGCCATTCACTTTTACGCATCGTATACGGATCCCCCAATCCCGCATTCCCGCAGCTAGCTTTCACATCTCGCAATTTTATATTCCACTCAAGAATCCCTTTCGCCCTTTAAATATACACATACACGTATATATAGCGTATATAATATTCTACGTACCGTAGTAGGGACACTCCACGGTCCACGCGTATCTTCAATCACGTGAAATTAACGCGTAAAATTATTGACAAATGTGATATAAGCTAACGACTATAATAAGGCAATTTCTATTTTGCTAGTTTTCATCCATTTATGTGTGTGTGTGTGTGTACACAAATAGGTCTGCAAATGTCCATCTCCTTTGAAATCTTTCGCGAGAAGTACGCGCGCCGCTCACTTTGACGCTCCGCGACCTTCTTTGCATGTGTGTGGGTTTGTCCCCCCCCCCTCCCCCCCCCCCCCTCCTTCACCGTAATGATCGCGAACGTAGCGCTTTCACGAGAAATCATTGTGCCCAAAGACGTATCACTTTGTTTCACTACTCGACCAAGAACGGATCCCACAGATTTCTCAGATGCGGTTAGTATAGACGGGTGGGGTCGTGGGACGGGGTGGGAGTGAGGGGGGCGACGCGAGAGGAAGGTGTGTCGTGCGTAAAGGGGACTGGCAGAAAAAGTCAATGTGACGGACAAAGAAAGAGACGCCAAATAAGCAGAAAGCCATGGCTGAATAAATCGTCCAACGTTTAGTTTACCTATATACCTCTTGTGACCTATACAAACTTCCACTTGTGTGCAGTGTCTCTACAAGATTCAAGGCATATTGCACTTAACTATATGTGGCTCTTCTCGACCAGTTTATATTTGGAAATTGGATTACATACAGTTTATGGCGAAATAAATATATATTCAATACTCTCCAGATTATCTTGAATTATTTCTTTAAGGCGAGGTAGCTAGCATTCGTTTAGTCTTTTTGATATACCCGATAATTAACTTTATTTGCTTATAATTTAAAATACTAGAAGAAATAAGTCAATGATTGCGTTATTTTCGACACTGGAGAACAAGAAATTTTATATATATATATAGTATTTGGCGTGGTGAAAGACGATGAGGGAGAAGAGCTGCACTAGAGGTAGAGCGGAGCCCTCGTCATTCGTGCATGCGTACTGGAATTGTTTCGCTTAGCTGCCGGAAGTACCGTTTCAGCACCGTTCTCGTGGCTCTCTCCCTCTCCCTCTCTCTCTCTCTCTCTCACTCTGCCCAGTCTCCTCAAAAGTCACGTAAATATATTACAGCGATATAAGAAGATAAAAAGAGGGAAGACGCGCTGCTAATATAGATACCATACATGTGCTCGTCACACTAGTTTAAGAATATTACTTTTTTATTCAACCTAAGGTATATACCACTATATAGTAACGCGTAAAATTAATAAACAGAAAAATATTATTGTAAAAAACCGCCAATTTCTAAATTTACGTGTTTCAGTGTATTGTGAGAAAATGTGACGACTTCAAAAACTGGTCGTTTCAGAAAAAGAAAGTTCATTTTTGTTATAAAAAAAGAAGTAAAAGTCATACATCTTGCGAAAGGCTATTAACTGAGTTCTGATTTCCATAAATTTCGAGTAAATTCTGTTATACATTTTGGTTAAGAGGTAGAAAAACTTTGATGCGAAAATTGACACAAAAGCGTGAATATATCACTGCTCTTTTGAAATTTGATACTGCTCACTGTGTACATTCTAAAGGGAGCACGCATACAAGCAATTTTAATCGAGTGTTTCGAAAAACACTCGACTTAGTAAGTGTAACACATCGCAAAATGTATAATTTGAGTATTTTATAAAAAGGATGTCCTTCAGTCTTGATACTGAATTCTTTTTTAATTCATTATATTTTCGCAATAACCACTGTAACACTTGAATCAGTAAATTACGTGCTTCTACTCAGGAAATAAAAGACAAACGATTGTTTCTTTTCTCGCGAACTGTCCAAATTAAAGTTCTCGTTGATCAGCTAGAAACGTTTGAACCTGATTTTCTTGCTGAGTATATTAGTGTGCGTTTGCGCATGTTCGTACGCGTGCGCCCTCGCGCGGCTTGCGTGACCTTGATTGCCATTCGTTCATGAATAAAACCTGACTCAATTATCGTACTTTATTAATATTGACGTGCACGTGCTATGTATCAAAGAGAAGTGTGTAACGAATATCATTATTTCTCTCTCTCTCTCTCTCTCTCTCTCCCTCTCCTCTCCTCTCCTCTCCTCTTGTCTCCTCTCCAAGAATAATTACATTCACGTTTCATGTGACTTTTTCATACCGCACTTATGCTCCGATCTTGTTCTTGTTTGTTTTTATAATACGCCAGAAAACTCGTCGAAACCTTTCTCGAGAAGCGTGCAACATTGATTATGCATCTGCCGATGAATGAGAGAATGAAAAGAACCAAAATTTAGATTGATCCGAATGTCCATGCAACTGCATTTTATGCAAGCTGATTCTGCAGTTTTTTCTTGCATGTGCATGCATAATCTTCTTAATATCACACGCGCTATTGTTTTAAGTTTCTTATCGTTCGTACAATACGCAATATAGTACATCCAATCATCGATAACTAATCGAGCATAGTGAACCATAAATCATAGTAGACTTCTTCTTAGTTCAAGTATTACCATGAAGACAAATATGTCGACAATTTTCTGTCTCGAAGACCCATCGACAAAACTTGATTTGTATATTTCTGGGACATAGGACTTTCTCGGACAAAAATTTTCTTCTTTTTTAAACAACTGACAGATGAATTAAAAAATAAAAAGCATTTAGTAACTGGCGTGTACATTTCCGCTTCACTGCAGATACGTCTGATATAATAAGAGAGAAGAAAACATCACACCAAGAAAAGTAGGATTATGGCTCTATATTATAGACAGCTCCTATAAACTCTATAAAAATTATTTGAAATGAATTTCTTTTTGTATTTGACGACTTAAATTTCATGTAAGAAAATCGTCCTCTCAAAAAGTGTTTTTTCCTCTCTTTTCTTTTTCTTCTTACTTTATCGATCTTTTTGAACGTGACTAAAATTTCCCACCGAGAAAGTGTATAACATCCCCTTGACGGAAAGGTGTATACCTACCGACATTACAGAACGGTCTCACTTGACATTTTGCTATTCGAAAAGAACGTTATTTTAGATCCTCCCTCGTGATATCCAAAAGATACTTCCTCGAGGACTCGAAAGTCGTTACCAAAATTGAAATTTCTTTTTAAATAGGATTGTTCCTTAAAAAGTAAGATTTCAGCAAACCAATTCTTTTACCTTTGATGGCGATAAATTTCGATATTGTTAGACCGAAATTAGGGAGAAATATTATTAATCGCAGTGTAATGCAGTATGAATGCATGTATATCAATATGTATATATATGTCGTAACAAGGTCGTTAACGGTACTGACAATTGTTTTCAAAGTTGGAGAGAAATAGGGGATCGGCTGGAGAAGTACTTGCTCTTCGGAGCACGCTTACCGCTTACCAATTGTAAACTATAAGCGCAACCAATCGCTCTGCACCTGCATCTGAAAAATTGCATGCCATAGTGAATATAGCTCTTAGTGGACAACCCAATTGGATTTGTATAAATTCATATTTTTCTATGATCCAACAAGAGACGTCGTGCAATTATTGTACATGTGTTAAATAAAATGGGTAGTTTTGGCGAAAGGAGAAAGAGGAAACGGGCTCCACACGTGTTTATACAAGTTAGCGAAACGCTTGAATGGCTGTGTATATTACGGTGCGTATATGTGTGTATGTGTATAAATGAAAAAGCAGCGATAAGGGTAATCAGGTATAGCAGCTAGAATTGAACGCGTTATCAGTTAGATATATATACACTACGAACGTATTAGATATCGCTAGCTTCGCGTTTCCAATCCATTTAATGACGATGTTAAATCGGTCGAAAAGAACAATAGATGATCGATATAGCGCGAGTGGTATAAGCTGCAAGGGTGAAACGAACGAAACTATATATATATTTGAATAATAATTGGCATATAGGGGAGTGTCAAGATACCCTGTACGCAAATGTGAGTGTGTGTGTGCCGTGCGCGCGCGCAGCCGTAGATGTTTGAAAGAGCCGGCGAGAGATTTGTGAAAGTTGCATTGGCAGAGATGATGCCCCCGCCATACACACACACACACATATATAGAGGCATTCGCACTATTGCAATTGACTCGAAGCCTGGCAACCGAAGTAGGGTTTTGCTAAAACTCAAAGCTTCTAACCTTCTAATCTCGATAGAGAGACACACTGATATAACACGCATACATATAGATAGATGAGAGTAGCACAATATCAGAAATAGGTTTGTTAAAATAACCGTAGACGCGCAAAGGCGCATATCGCACCCTACGCTACGGACGTGTACTATTTCTCCACGGAGAGAGAGAATCTCTCTCTCTCTCTCTCTCTCTCTCTCTCTCTCTCTCTCTCTCTCTCTCTCTCTCTCTCTCTCTCTCTCTCTCTCTCTCTCTCTCTTATCACTGCGCCATTATCACCAAGAGAGAGAGAGAGAGATCCGTCAAGGTGATCTGCTTAAGCCTCAATGGACTCTTTGTGGGGTTAAATTCCTTTTTCCCCGATTCACACAGACAATAAGTCGCTTAATTAATTTCATATTAACATAGTAAGAAACATTTTCTAGCTATATATTATAAATATATATATATATATATATATATATATATATTCTACATCCGACAGATTAATCGCCGGTCCGCTTGCCAACGTTTTTCCTCAACTTTAACGCGCATAAAGAAATAAGTCGAAAGTCTGTACTGTATAGGATACGTAACAGCTATACTATTTTTTACAAGAATATATACTGATAGAGGTAGATATATATAGCACACAGTTATCTATGCGTGCATTGCACGGGCATGGAGCGCAGTGTCTCTTGGATTGTATCAGCAATATATGCATGCATACATATATATATATATATATGTCACTGTAGTATAGGGAGGAATGTGAGCGGAAGTAGTTTACTTATATATGTATATATAGGCGCGCGTACATCCTCTATAGAAAGTAGCTATAAAAAATTATGCGATATCTTACTTAAGACCTTATAGCCGCTCAGATCATTTCCCTTCCCTCGCGGTTTCGATAAGAAGCTAGCTATATAAAGCATATATAGTTCAATTTCAAATTTACCTATGTCTATTAATTTTCTCGCTCTCGCTCCATTATGGTACACTTTTTTGCATTAATACCCCGGCCTTTTGAACAAAGCTTATATTTATCTCCTTTCTCACTCATTGCAATAATTATTCTTTTCTTTGATCAACCGCACTTTTATTTCCAAATCCTGCTTAATCTTACCAATACATACGCATTATACATATTTTGACACGCTTTTCTCGATTAATTCAACTTTACGCATTGCAGCGATTCGTCAAACCTCGGAGCCGCGCGCGTCCATTCACTCGAATCTCCAAACACTCGAGTCATTATTTCTTCTTTTCTTAATTTTTAAACACGTTGTATCAAAGGTTGAATTATTCAAATAACTAGCTACAGCATATACAAGCTGTATTCCATTGAAATGGATTGATTTTCGTTTACCTGCGCTTTGTGTGTTTCACGAAAATATATATAGATATACCTATATACCAGTGCATGGCTTTACGCGTTAGTAATTAAACTATTTTACCTTATTTATAAACATTCGATAAATCCTGTCAACTTGGCGAATTTTTCGTGCCTCGAGCGAGACGGAACTAGAATATAATATGTACGCGTATATTATTGATATGTATGTGTAGTTGTACATATATAATAGGTTAGCGAGCGGGTAAAATCATCCACACGGGAATGAAGCCGAGATCGGTTAGCCTCCTACTCTTTACGTCTACGTGAATACATGTATTCTATATATACATATTGGATGACGCGCGCGCCGCTCATTTTGTCCTTATCCACAAATAAATGAGGTCGGGCGCACACACGCTCCGCACACGCACACGATTCTCCCAATCGTATCAACTCTCGACTAATGTAAATTAAGCGTGCTTTTCTTTGAATAACATATACAAATATTTTCTACTAAGTTTTATCTAAACTAACTCGCTTTATTAATATACCTATAACCAATATAGTCGTGCGAATCAATCTACGACAATAATGTACACACGCATAAATATGTATAGCAGAACCTCGCGATTCTATGCAGAAAATTACTCGCATTGGTCTGCATTGTAATTTCATCGACGGTGAAATTTCGCTAATTTGTTCGTTTTACGCGACAGCAAATTGAAATTACTCTCCTGTATATACAGTAATAGAAGGAACTTATTAGTTTGCGCAATGTTCCAATAAGGCCAGTGATATTAACAACCTGTTGAGCAATCGAGTCTTAATGCTTTTCCTTTCCCAATTGTATACATATACCTAATGAATTAATTCTGCAGCTAAAAACTTTAGCTCATCTTTTGATATATCCTTATATAGGTATAGTATACCTATGTACATGTATAACTATCGCGCAGGAAGTCAATCGGTTAGTATTATGAGCTAGGCTAGCGAAAGGAGCTACGATATTCCTGCACGCACACACACACACACACAAATTAAACGTGTTTTATCTGATATGGTACGTATAGTCTAGACGGTGGTTGATGTTCGAATCACACGCGACAACAAAAGTTGTTATTACGAAAGATTTGTTTTGCTTTGCTCTCTTATATAGGACTGGAAGGGGGGAGGATGCACGACTAGAAACGCAAGCTTTAATGCGTGTGCGTGCCGCGATCCACGCGTCACGCTTATATGCACTATAAGTAGCTAGAGTATGGCCCCCGGCAAACGCGGTGTAACGCATGCAGAGATCGACGCTCGAGGTTTGAGCCTTATTAAATTTTCATAATCGTCCAGCTGGGAAGACGAGCTTAAAGTCTAACACCTTCTTGCCTTGCGCGTATGTGTGCTAAGCATATAATAGCAGGAGCAGGAGCTCGTACGTCTCATTGAAAAATTTCTCGATCGACGTTAGACAAAAGCAGATTGCTCCTACCTTCCTGCGGAGAACAAAAAGATTTGGCTGAGAAATTATTACAGTTGTACGTTCCAGTGACAGAAAGTCGCCTCCAACTTTTCGTTAAATAATTGCGTGTCGCAAAGAGAAGGATATCTATTTATATAGCGTTTAAATGAAGCAAATAGTATTTAAGAGATAATAGTGCGTAGATAAAATATTAGATAGAGAGAGAGAGAGTGTGTATTAAATACTTTAATGGAAGATAAAAGTTAGGAAATAATGAGAATATTTAGTAATATACATAGGAGTTCTACAATGGAAAGAATGAAGTGCCAGGTTAGCTTCGGAGAATATTCTCTTCATAAATGCCATCATGCAGGTATAACCGGACATTGAACATTGTATATTTGGTCGGGCGGTTCGGAATCGGGCAAAGTGACCCAGAGGCCTGGAGAGGCCCTATAGGTACGAGGCACAGTTAGGGATGTCGCCGCTTTGCGCCGCTGGAAAACGGACGGAAAAGACCTGCCAGCTGCGCCGGCTTGCACCAGTGCACCACTAGTGCCAGGCTGACCCTGCGCCGCTCCCACACCGACGACGGTGTGAACCGTGGGCTTGAGCTTCGGCTTAAGAATTAGCCTTGCCTCTTAAACACCGAGCAATTTCACGACCGACGCAAAAGTTTTAGTCGTAGAGGAACACAGCGGATAAAACGATTAGGCGGCAGACTAGGCTCGGACTATTAGTCGCCCTGTGACCGGTACGTTATACGAGCTGGCTCTTCGACCACCGCGTACCCTTTACTGGTTACGCCCACTTTTCTCTGGATTTTCCCCGAAACTCACCATTGCATTGCCATTTGCCAGTACTTCCACCTTGGATACCAACATTCTCTCTGTCCACCTTTCTCAACCATAAACCATCCGTGACTGTAGGTATACACAAACACTAATAACGAGCGATATTTCAGCACCCAATTTTTCCAATTCAACCTCCTAGTAAGGAGAGACAAACGGGTCGAACCTTTATTTTTAATAAACGATACAGAACAAAGAGAGAAACTATATAGTAACCAGTAGCTATTTCGAGAGTTATTGAAGAAAATTAATTACAATTAAGGAAGGTAGATGGGGGGGGGGGGGGGGGGGGAAGGAAACACCTTTGTCTGTTTGATGTATCAGAAGTTGCACGTGTTCGGCATTTCGACTTGCCTGCGCCAGCAGGCGTCAGTTTGTCGACCTGACGGTCAGAAAGAGAGAGAGAGAGAGAGAGAGAACACTAGCGCCCTAAATAAACGTAGGCTTTTATTGTAGGCCTGCGAAGCCAATAAAACTGCTCTGCGATCTGCAACTTTCCTAGCTCTCTACTTCCTCATTTTTCTCACAAGTAAGATTCATCTTGTACAGGCGTCTGTACGTAATAAGTGGACCTGATAAATATTCCATCGATGAGATAAGACGCGAAAGTATATATAGTATACTTATAGTTATAATAATTAGTGGAAGATGACAGGAGCAATTAATGGAGTTCCGGTAAGGCGAAGCAAACTCCGCAATCGAGCGGGCGACCCGATCATTCCGGTGCATTGTGACGATTCAGAGAAAGTTGTTTCGGGACGTTGATTGGCGGCTGACGAAATCGCGGAAGCCGCCGACCAATTGCTGCTCTGGAAACTTTCCCAGAAGACTTAACCCCTTTTTGACCGTTACATAAATATCAGTACAGGATCCAGCCTAAGAACACAATGAAACGCTGCTAGAACCGTGTAACGTGGATAAGTCAATGAGATTAAAGCTGAATATATATATATATATATATATATATGCACAATGTCAACTGTTTCTTTCACGAGCTGCCATAAGAAAGATCATTCTCCTATATATACACTCATAAAATCGATATATAAAGATTGATTAAAGTTTTTATATAATGGATCTCGCTGCGTTACATCGTTTATTTCTATAGATAAAGAATTATAAGAGATAAATAGGAGGGGGGGGGGGGCATTTAGGATCGGCGAGAGGATTTCGAGAACGTTATTGAGGATATTAGGTATTGGTGGTTGGAAACTTGGAGTCGGTCGGAGGAACGCTATATATAATATATATATATATATATATATATATATATAGAAAAGGAGGAGGAGGCGCATGATGCTTCATGCTCTAATGAGCAAGAAAGCTGGAATGTAAGAATAAGCAGCAGCAAAGTAGTGGATGAATGCAACGAACAATTGACCAGCTGCTTCCTTCAGGCAGGGCTTCGAATCTTCTGTTTGATCGGTCCTTCTAGTCCCCCGCGCGCGCACTATACCCTAAAATACATCGAAATATCCGTTGGAAATGCAATTGTGATTGGTCGGAGAGGACTGCATGGTGTGGGGAGAAAAAAGTGCCGAATGCGCCTGCGCTTTACCAACACTGTATGTATACAAGTATGTACAATGACAGGCATATATAGCGTCCCTCGATGCAGTTAGGAAGCGCGCACGTTTTAGGGCCCCTCATCATCAGTGACTCAAGAGGGAAAAACTTTTTTATTTCATATACATTTAGATCAAAAAACTTTGAATAATAAAATTTAACGTTTTTTTAATGAAAAATGTATGCCAACTCGAGCTTTTCTTCTTTAATTGTATACTGATGATGATGAGGGGCCCTAAAACCCGGTTGTTAAATGCATCGAGGGACGCCGTATATGCCGGTCATTGTACAGCGGATGTGAAAAAGATGCTTGGCAAAAGCGTCTTGGCAACTGGCAAGAGAGAAAGTGTCCAAAGGAGGAAATTAAATTGTAAAAGTATAAGGCCGGGCCGGGCGTACAGACACGCGCAATCGTTTTGTATTTTTGCCACTTTTGCCATTCTAGAATAAGCAAGAAACTATATAGTAAACTAATATCGCTTCCTCTTGAGGATCGAGACCGACCTATGCTTTAGCTTTATTTTCTTTATCTCATCGCACGTCCAACTCTGTAGCTTATTATTACTTAATAATTAACGCAAATCTATATATATATATATATATATATGTGTGTGTGTGTGAGTATAGATGCAGAGGCCGCGCCTTCCGATCGAATGAATTATTATAGATCGTCCGTATAGTGCTACAATATCGAGTTGTGTCATCTTTTTATGTAACGGTCATAGCAGGCTAATTATGCGTTTAATTGCATAATCTGTTTATTCTCCTATATATATATATATATATATACGCATATAGGGGAAAGATGCAGCCACGGACATTTATAAATTATTCGAAAAAACGCAGGAATTTTTAATAAAATTTTATTAGAAATTCTCGCTGACACAGAGTGTTTATTCAAGCGCGGGTTTATATTTGACAGAACGCACCGAACACTTACGCTAAATTTTATTTAAGTTTGGGGGGAATAGCCGCCCATACATGCGGCTATCCGTCATTCTTCCAGTCCCCCCCCCCCCCCCCCCCCTATATATATGTATATATTAATAAGTTTATGGAAAATTTAGCCGCGTTTTAGATCCCTGCTATCGCTAGTTTTGGCTGCCTTCTCCTCTCTGACTACATCCGGTTTTTTATAAACATTAAAAAATTTCAAAAACGAACGCATGCAGGATATATAGTGCGATAGACTTTCAGTTCTTTTCGTTTTGCCATTAATTCTCAAGTTATTGCAGTTGAACGAGGGAAATCGTTTAAATAAAGCATAAACGGAAACCACGCGTGGCGCGACTCTTCGTTTATACCGCAAGAGGCAGAAGAAAAACAACTGATAACGTTAGCGACTCTCGACATTCCTCTATATATACACACGTACACCAGAAACTCATTATTTTTTCTCAATACCTATTATAGTTTAGGTATTATATACTACAAAGTCCTAAATAATATAAAATACTACAGACAACTACTTTGGTATACATATTACTAGTAAGTGCTGGAAACAACCAATTGCATGCTCATACATGCTATTTCTTTACTGGGATTCGTGCAGTGGGAGGAAATGCAAATTGCTGTAGTTTTTGTCGCCTCCTTCTTATAACCGGTACGCCTTTGCAAGGTCATTGTTATAATTAGACCGCTGCTGCTATGTACATACGCCATATACATCAACGTGTACTATAGTGTCTTGCATACAGAGTGTTTCTCAAACGGCGTCATATAGAGGATCGTGCTATTTATCATTATAACATTTATATATGCGCTCTTACTCTCTCTATATATATTTATATATTATTATCATAATTAATAAAAACTATATAAGAACGTTAATTCTTCATGGATGTATTACAGCTTATTTATACTATCACTATTCACTTTAAATGTCATTTATTGTGAGCTAATTTCGCTCACTACGTTTAATATGTGAATTAAATAAACTATGATAGTTTTGGTATAATGAATAGTATACTACAGTCGAATAATACGAAATCCCCTAAATGCTGCCCCTTGGAGAAAACTCTGCATATGTATACAATATGCAGCCTACATCGAAACTGTTCTCACAAATTGACGAGAGCGAGATCTATTTTCTGTTATAGGGTCTCTCTCTCTCTCTCTCTCTCTAAGATTGACATCAAAATCGATGTAATTCAAATTACATAATAATAGTGTGCGATATCTCTAGCGATTGTTGAAAAATTCTGCAGGATTTCGTTGGTCCTATCATCGATTCGATCGACAGTACGAATTAATCGCAAATATTGAACAAGTCCTATTCTAACGAGAATTTTTGTTTCTCCGTTTGTGTATGACAGATGAGTTGCAATATGCAATGTCTATATATATATATATCTATATTTGTAAATTTGTGGAAACCAATGATTTTACATGATGAGTTTTCATCTTTTTCTTCACCCTCAAACAGATGTTACTTCCGGTTTTACACGTCCTTATGGACCGCATATGTTTCTATAAATGAATCCAGTTATCAGGAATTCACTGGAAAAGTTGGAAGGGAGCAGACACGAGTTTCCGAAGATATTTCAAAAATAGACCAATAGAATACCAGCTCCCCTTTCCTTCCTATTAAGAATTTATTATAGAAACTTTTTTAATCTTTACAAGCCTCCTTTACTATAGACCAAACCTTACTATTTACACTCGTTACTCAACTTTGTCTGATACACACATGTAATAGTAGATATATCTATTATTTAAAATATTCTCTTAAATATAGTTTAAACAATAATATGGTTCCTATGGATAAAACTAGCTAGTCGTATATATATAGCGAATAGTTTTCGTCTCGTAAGAAATAGCGATAGGTTTAATGCGTTATTTCGGTTGAGAGAGGACAGAAATAGGGTAAGCGTCAAGTCACTTTACGTGGTGTGTGGATCGACATTGCTTCTAGCTTGGTAATTGCGCGACTTTGGTTGTTGAAAGAGTCGCGGAATGATTAAGGGTGTATCCACAGACGCCTATGCACTGCGCATCAATCTCAAAAGTCCTTTCCCATTCACCGTAATGGTGCATGCATACACTCTTCAAAGTAGAATCATGTAAATGTACAGTTTCTGCTTCTCTCTCAGATGGACGCGAAAGAATTTTGCGAGAAGCATTTTTGCTGTAGGATAGTATAGGGAAACAGGAACTGTACATGTACATGATTCAATTTTCAGCAGTGTACAGACACCGTCAGACATGGCGTCTTACACGTTACTATACTCTCTGCATACACACAATATACAAAAGCTGTGCGAAAAATATACTGAATTAGAACGCCATATGTGGCGATATTTGTATTCCATTGTATCCCCCATGCACCGATTATATATACATATATTTATATATACTATATGTATATACAATAAACGAGAATACAAGAGCGACTTTTGACGCGTCTCTGTGTGAATAGAGCTTAATACATGGATATGGAGAAGCGAAAGGAAGCCCGTTCGACATAACGGTTATTCCACCTGATTTTTTTACCTTATTACTAACAGCACCATTTGTTCCAAGTATCATTTATTTCACGCACTTATGCACTTATTCTCCGAACTAATTGGACGATTCATCGATCGAACATATCCCCTCGTTCCTTTTCCTTTGGCATTTTTATAAGGAATTTGCACCTATAAGAGTCAAACGACGCATAAATCTCTAAACGGAGATAAAAATATGTTTAATGAAAAAAACTCATGACGCGTGATTACAGTCATTAGGCGCAGGAGAAAATCAGGTGGGATTCGTATGATTTTTGTGCGTGTGATACGCGCGCATTTCTATTTATATTATATACTATGTGTGTGTGTGTGTTTTGGTACGTATAGGGCTGACAATTTCACTGATGAAAGGTACGGGCAACGGTATTGATTCGACAGAGCACACACAGCACAACAGTATATATATTTTGTTTACGTATAGTAGAGAGACGCGAGAGACGAAGATGAGGACGAGGACGAGAAAGGCAGGAAACTGCAAAGTGCTTTGCTCTCGGGCAACTATGGTCATGCACCCACTGGGAAAAGCAACCTATTTCTGCTTGGCAACCTACAAATATAATAAGGAGGGAGCAGATGAGATGGGTGTTGCTGCTGGGAACCTCCTTCCCTCATATATATGTATCATGCATTTTCGAGAGTCATTCAGATTTTAGCCAAATGCACCGATCTGTATCCGTCCAATCGCTTATCGCTCCTATCCTGGCCTTATATCGCTTAGAAAGGCTCGAATAGTCTAACCATGCAAACTCTCTCGCATATAGCATACCGCATAAGCCTCTATATGTACAGATAGTTGTATAGTCAACGAATGGGATAAGACTCTCTATATCCTCTTATTCCATTTAAATCACTTTAAAACCGAGCAACGCCATAATTTCTATTGGGATCTGACATAGTTGAAGCGCTCCAAGCGGTAAAAAATGAAAGCAGAGGAAGCCCGGGTTTTACATTGATTCTTATGGATATTTTTCAATAAATTGCAATTTATTATTGAAAACCTTAAAACTTTTGAATTTGGGAGAAAAGTTTGTACAGATATTCTCCATCGAAATCATTATAACCCTCCTGTAATTTCAATAGACATTTAGACACTTAGGCACTTCTGCGCCATATTGAATTTTCTATATATCTATATATATTGACTCCGCCCACGTGTCAGATCCCAATATACATGCATGTATATATATAATTATTTTCACTCGGTCGTGTACGAATTTCTGCATTTCACATTTATGTCCCATTATCCGTCGTTTTTTCTTCCTCATTCTGAAAGCGGACGTCTCGAAACTCACAATTCGCTGCTCTTTATGCACACACACACACACACACACACACATACATATATATATATATATATATAGTTTGCCTCGCTGGTACAGAGTTGAAAAAATACTCGCGAAAACCATAATTTACGCCTCGCGCGCACGCAGATGGTCACTGCGATGAGTAACCGATACGTACACTGTTCACTTGGCGCAGTTATTTTACTTATCTTCTTGCGTTAAAAAATATTCCATGCAACCTTCGCCGTTCGATTGAAAGAAGAAGAAAGAATCGAATACATCTCGCAAACAATTCCAAGGTTATTCAAACTTAATTGGGCGTTTTACTTTGCATAAATGGTAACGCAACGGCTATAATGTTATAGAGGGGCAGAGAGAGCTGAAGAAATCTGGTAAATCTTAAAATATTGACGATAGTATGTGGAATGATTTAGAAATAGGAGTGATTCGAGGGGAAATGGGACGTCATAACGATTGAGAAATCTATAGCTAGCTGGTAAAATCCGCGTTAGTCGGTCGGCGGGTATAAAAGGTACTGGCGCCCGAGCCGAGTCGAGCCGAACCGAGCCGAGCCGAGCCGAGCCGAGGCGAGTGTGCATCATGCATCACGGCGCATCGTATCATCCCGTGTTGGACCTGTGTGCCTGCTGCTGGTTGCATCGGTCAAGACGAGCCGAGCCGGTATATAGAGTCGAGCACATGTTTTTTCTATCAAGCACACGCGTTGTTATGGTATGGGAGCAGAAAGAAACACACACGTACACACTCGCGCATGCACAATATAATACAGTTAGAAAAGACACACAAAGAAAAAAGCTTTGAATGTATTTAAGCAGAAGGAGACGTCGTCGCCGCAGCTATTTCTTTCTCGCACACTGGTGGCAAGCTGTGTGGAGGCTTTTGTTACGTCAGGAGTGGTTCCTGCATTACGAAATATTGACATCCGAGAATAGAGAAAACCCCGTTGCGGCTCCAAATCGTTCCCCTCCTGCGCAAACCCTTGTATCGAGGGTAAAGAAACACATGCGTAAGCACAAAGTATAAGGGATCAACTGCGTGTGTGCGAGGATTGTAGTGTTGATGCTTGGTAGTAGGGCTGGTGGGGGAGGAGCATAAGAGAAGGGCCATGACGTCCGCCACCACGAGAATTCAGGATTGCATTGTTACAAGGAGGGAGAGGGAGAGAGAGAGAGAGAGAGAGAGAGAGAGAGAGAGAGCACGCGTTGAAGAATAACACACAGCACACACAACATCCATTGCAAATGGGAGAAACGAGTGGATGTGAGCCTGAGGGGGGTCAGTGTACGTGTGGAATGAAAGGGCTTACTTATATACTAGCCTCTCTCTCTCTCTCTCTCTCTGTATATGTGTGTGTGTGTGTGCATGTGTGTACGGGAGAGCTATATTAGATCCAAGTAGCAGTTGCATCGGGAACCAATTGCAAGGGGATGGGACGTTTATGACGTCAATCATTACCCCTTCTTCTCTCACCCCTCTACTAATACGACTCCTACACTCTCGGCTCCATCTTTCTTTCTATGCAACTTTCTCCAAACATTATACCTCGGGTATTGCACATTTGCGAGGAAGGGAATGGTTAGCATATATTATGGAGTATTGTCGAATATTTTTTCATAATAATACAAATATATATTAGACGATCACTGGAATGTATCAAAGTTATCATACACTTAATATTTTTTAAATATGTATGTGTGTATACAAATTTTGTGTGTTTACGTGATCCGAGCCTAGTGATTTTTAATTTGTCAAAAAAGATTGACATATTTCTGTGATCGTCTAAACAGGCCATTAGTCCCTCTTAATGATCAGCCCAGATTTCTTGCCTGCCGACCCTCGAACTATAGCCAATGCATTTAGGGCTCCTTAGTTTTTTTTTTAAATTAAATCTTATATTAACCAAGCTTTCCACTCGATTAGTCTGTTGCATTGATACACGTGTAGTTTGTGAAGGAAATCAGTTATTTTTGAATTTATATACTCTTTGAAAGTGAGGGAGAGTTGAGAGAAAAAATGTCTTTGCTAAGATTTCAAAGGAATTAATTGGATGTACTTGAGCGTGAAAAGATTGTTTTTTTTTGTTCGCTGCTGGGGAATATCCTTTGCCTGAAATTCTCACCCTTAGAAGGGTCAAGTAGCGGTAAATTGCATAGAAAGAGTGGACGATGGAGGGCAGCATAGAAATGTGCGATATATTGCGGTGGGTTTATGAGAAAGAACCGGAGCTTAGTCGAGAAAGAGAGAGAGAGAGAGTAATGTTATTTACCAATAGCGAGCATAAAGTATATACTATCTGAAATATGGAAAGAAGAGCAGCGTGGCGACACACGTATCATCAGTAGGTACTAACAGTATGTATAGTGTAGTACTCTATGCTTAAAAGTCACGAGAAACATAATTAAATAATTAACGACGCGTCGAATCGCTCCAAAAGTTCATTTCCTTCACACCGGAAACGCATATTTATCAAAAACCCCTTTACACGTGAAATATCTCGATTGAACGACCATAATACTTCAACGCGTAGGATAATGCTTGTTTTTTATCAAACACATTTTTTAAAGTATGTATATAAGAAGCAGGGAATAAAAAGAAGTGAAAAATGGGAAAGGTAGGAAAAAAATACACGTGAGACATTTTCAGGGTAAAATGGAATGGAATTAGAAAGTAGCGAAAGGGCAACGATATACACTGGTATATTTCAATATATCTATACAGTGTACAGTTATAAAAGGGGATGAAGTCGATTTAGAATTTGTAAGAAGGCAAGCTATAAAAAAATAAGCACAGGAGAAAATAGCTAAAAGTAGAATGGGGAAAATGTGAAGATTATCAAGGCCGAGGGTGGAATTGAGAAAAATAGGCTAGCGAGTCTGACGGTTGTACGTACGTGGAGGAACAGTCTCAAAGGCCATTGCCGGGCCGGCCGGGCTAAGGTAATAAGGTGAGGTGAGGACTATCGCGCGACCCGCGCGAGCGAGTGAGAGAGCGCACGCTGCTTGCTTGCTTGGTATACTATATGGTGTGTGAATAACGCGCACGTGCATTTCCCACAGAAAAGCGAGGCGGGGCGAGGCGTGGGGAGGCGAGGGGTCTGCGGCTACAGTTGAGCTATAGTATACAGCCTCTGGAACACAGAGAGCTGCAGGGTCTCGGCTGCTGTTATATGCTTCGCTTTTATATATATATATATATATATATATATATATACGCCATGGTGTATACGTGTGTGTGTGCACATCGATACTATATACTATATATAGGGTTGCCAGCAGAGAGACAAGCATCTACCAACCGACGCTACGCGAAGCGCGAACCCCGGACCCCGATGGCCGCACGATCGAAAGAAACAATTGGCAAGTGGTAATCCCAAGTATTTCAGCGACGCGATATGTGCTAAGCGTAAAGCAGAAAGCTCCCGAGCCTCGAAGGCGCAGCGCCGCGATATGCGGCCGTGCAGTAGGAACTTATACCGAGTCAGACCCTCTGTGCCACGATAATATTGAGAAAATGCACAGTTATTGCCATGCCCCTTCGACAATAAGGCTACCGTGCTGCGCATCTTTGTTATGCGTATAATGTATACGAGATTGCATGGTCGCACAAATTTTCTCCTATGCAAAAATTGATCAAACTTATATGAGTGTATATATATAGTCTCTGCGCATAATTGTTTTTTTGCTAAGTAGCTCATGGTAGAAAGAAGGAAAGAAGAAAATCACAGATGCTTCGTTCATACTTCACTGCACAAAAGTCGGCGTGGCTTGTGTATACGGTAGGCGCGCGCAATTATAGTTACAGAGCTATTTATTTAGTATGGTGGTATGTCCATTAAGAGAGAAAGAGCGCGAATCGCGAGTCGAGTGGTTCCTTTCGCTTCTCTCTAAATACCTGCATAATTCTTCGTCTGATATATTACATAGGTATACAGTACTGTACATTATGTATAGGAAGCTAAGAATCATTGCTCTCGGACGGATAGAAGTCAAATATTTTCGTCAATTATCCAAAAGAATAAGTTTTTAGCGAGGTGGACCTTGAAAAGGACATCGAATATTATTCCGATGCATACATAAATCGTTTTTATATTAAGAAACATTAGTATATGGATGTATAAGAATAATACGAATGAAGCATTTAAATGTAAATTTTGCTTTCAGGATAAACAGAGGTGGGGTGACAGAGAAAGAGATATTGCCCGAGGGAGCGGCGATCGCAGTTTAGGACGTGTTATATTGGAGTCGCTCGCGTCGAAGCATTGCATTTCCAATTGGTGTAAAGCTTCTGAGAAAGAAGCGGTACCGGCCGTAAATAGGGCTGGTGGTTCGGTGGTTTTCAGTGCCGCGGCGATGGTGGCAGCTGCCACCGCTACGGCCACCGCCACTGCTAGCGTGGTGGCCATGCAGGACCGCCAGGACATACCCGCGCAATTCAATCAGGTAGGTTTTTCCACCTCCCCACCTTATAAACTATCCACGATAGCATACAGAAATAAACACCTGGAAGATTATTACGGAACATGTTCCGAAAATATCGAGGGACGCGTAGTGGACATGGCGAGGATGTCCTCTCGAGTCTCTCGATGTGTGCGAATATGGTGTCGGTGTGTTATTTGCATCGATAAAGAATCAGCATCGTTGATCTCTATTCCCCCACCCCCCTACCCCTCTTCCCTTTTTTTGCCAAATTCTTCATAATAATCCATATACATGTATATGTATAGATGCAGAGCCAACATGGAATGGGCCATCAGAGCTACAACGGAGGATACGGGCAAAGAGGGCCTATGGCAGGAATGGGCCCGGTCGGCATGAATAATTTCAACGGCATGGGCTCGATGGGCCCAATGCACTCTATCAATTCTATGAATTCGATCAATGGTATGAACGGTATGAATACCATGAATCCAATGACACTGGGCATGAACGGAATGAACGGGATGAGTGCAGGGATGAACGGTATGAACGGGATGAACGGGATGAGTGGGATGAACGGGATGAACGCGATCGGCAGCATGAACGGGATGAGTGGAATCAACGGGATGAATCCAATGGGATCGATGAGCGGTATGGCCGCCATGAACATGAACAATATGATGGGTCCCAATAACATGCAACTGAACAAGATGAGTATGCAGGTAGGAAAGAATAGACAAGTTTTAAATCGAGACAATTAAATGACAGGCGGGAAGAGTACCTATTGACCAATGCTGATCATTGAATTTTAGCAGGTGCAACCTCATCCAAATTATCCCAGGAGATTGGCACCATATCCCAATCCAGTGATGCACATGGCGCAAAAGAGGCAAGGTCCTACTTATGCGGGTCCTAATCCTGCTGCGATTCAGCAACAGCAGCAACAACAACAACAGAGCTTCAATGGAATGTCGAGCAATCAATACCCCAGCAATTACCCAGCTGCTGCGAGACCGAATTTCCAGCCTCAATATCAGCAAGTGCAAAATATCAACAGCAACGCGCAAGGTTATGGACCAAATTCCATGATAAGAGGTGAGAATTGAATCGGCCTCTTCGATCGCTTTCCTCCGATATTAAATCAGTAAACGAGTATATTTTAGCAATTTTTTAACGCTCATGATTCGTCGAATCTTATAGAGAAATTGATTTTGCTCGTTATAGGGAGCAGTATAAGGCAAACACCAGCACCGTCGTACAATACGAATTCTCAAGCGGCAGCTGCGAGCCAGTATTATGCTAGCAATGGGGTCCCGGTGAGTATGGGCCCAACGACAGTAGCCAATCAATTCGTGAATCAGCAACAGCAGCAGCAGCAGCAGCAGCAACAGCAGCAGCCGCAGCAACACCAGCAGCAGCAGCAGCAACACCAGCAGAACGCGGCGGGGTACGGAGGTGGCGCATCGTCTTACGCGGCAGCGACCAGCCAGTATCAGCAGGACGTAGCGGCCTCTATGAGGACGACAGGAGCGGGAAATCTCAACTACCAGCATAGTCCCATTCCCGGAAATCCTACGCCCCCACTTACCCCGGCTACCAGCATGCCCCCTTACATCAGTCCAAATCCCGACATCAAGCCCAATTTCAACGAGATCAAAACTCCCGTTAATATTCAAAGTAAGGACAGCAGACTTTCTATGAAAAATTATTGAAAATGCGTGTGTAGATATATGTATGTATATATACACACACGTGGTTTTTTATACTGTACAGGATCTGTAAAAAAGGTCGGATCCTCTAAATATTTTGAAAGGAAATCGCTGTATGAACAAAGAAACTTTGAGATATAACTCGCACTGCTTTTAGAAATCTATACTATAGGCAATGTTTTCTAAAATTGAACCTTGTATCTGGAATTTTGTTGGATCACTATTTTGAATTTCTTAAACGACACCCTCTTATTTTTCTTTGTCTATATATTCCTTAAGCTTGTATCAAGAATTTTTCGAAATGCTATGTACCATATTAATCTATCAGGTTATCCAATCGTTTAGTAAATATTTCCACGGGAAATTATAAGCAAGCGATCGTTCGTTGTATATATATATGTTGAAAAACAGTTAAATTACACAAAAACACTTGTTATGCCTTGACTCTCACTTTTCATCCTCACTCTTATCTGATACAATCACTCAACTACTCCCAAGAACTCTAATCTTTCCCCTTCCACGTTTTGTTTACTTACTATCCCACTTTTTCGATACTAAGTCCGACTTGTTTACATATTCATATACCTAACGCTCTCTCCCTAGTTTTCGTCAACATACTGCCGCTCCACCGTAACTGTCTATCTGTTTCTAACCATATTTCCTTATTCAATCATTTGCTAACCTATCATTTCCGACATATATATATATATATATATATATATATATATACGCGTAACAGTCGCGCGCGAGCGTCAATATTAACACTAGGGTTAAATCCTAGTGACAGGATTGATGATAGATTATTGAAAGCATCGCAATAAATTAATAATGACAATTTTTGACCAAAGTAAGTGCTGATGGGATGGAAATAATTTAAGTAAACCGATTCGAGCTTTTTAGGACGTAGAGTTCACATACACGTATGCATCTACATATATAATATACATATATACTGTTGCGTTAAAGAATCTTTTGTTTCAGAAGATGACGAATTGAGACTGACGTTCCCCGTGAGGGACGGCATTATACTGCAACCTTTCCGTTTGGAGCACAATTTGGCAGTGAGCAATCACGTATTCCAATTGAAGCCAACGGTGCATCAGACGCTCATGTGGCGATCCGACTTGGAGCTTCAATTAAAGTGTTTCCATCACGAGGACAGGCAAATGAACACCAATTGGCCAGCCAGTGTCCAAGTGTCCGTTAACGCGACGCCGTTAATAATCGATCGTGGTGAAAATAAAACGTCGCACAAACCTCTCTACCTGAAAGACGTCTGTCAACCCGGTAGGAACACCATTCAGATCACGGTATCGGCGTGCTGTTGCGTAAGTTTCGCTTTCTACCAAAAGCCTCCCTTCGTCATTAAATATACGATATTTATTGTAATCGACTAAAACC
Source organism: Prorops nasuta (assembly GCF_024137725.1). Classification (NCBI taxonomy): domain Eukaryota; kingdom Metazoa; phylum Arthropoda; class Insecta; order Hymenoptera; family Bethylidae; genus Prorops; species Prorops nasuta. The sequence goes on along the minus strand of NW_027116802.1, from coordinate 7,419,777 downwards.
TCGCGCGGTCCATTTGCAGTCTCACCTCTTCGTTCTTCAACTGGTACATCGACCAAGCGTACGGAGCGTTCTTCAAGGATTGCTGCGCAAGCGACTGTTAAATGCGGAGCACTGTATAGCCAAGATCAAGAGGAACTTTAGCAATACTATATCGAACAATGGCATTCAGTCGGAGAAAGACGTGGTGGAGCAAACGGCGTTAAAGGTAAATCAATCGATATATCGTCGCAGATACAGTCTGATTGCACGAACAGCGGCGGCAGGCCGAGAGAACCGTGCAATTGCAGATTTTTTTTATCGGACTTTCATGTTTTACGCATCAGGTATCCCTCAAATGTCCCATCACGTTTAAACGAATAACACTGCCGGCTAGAGGGCACGACTGCAAGCACATACAGTGCTTCGATTTGGAATCCTATTTACAATTGAATTGCGAAAGAGGCTCTTGGAGATGTCCCGTTTGCACGTACGTATTACAATCTCTCTCTTTTCTTTTCTTTTTTTGTTGTTTCTTTCTTTCTTTCATGGAAAGAACGTGGAATATGATGACAACCGATGGATGGACGGACTCATCTTACATGTTATCTTTTAAACAGAAAAGCGGCACAACTGGAAGGTTTGGAAGTAGATCAATACATGTGGGGTATCCTGAATACTTTGAATACAGCCGAAGTCGAAGAAGTGACGATAGATTCCGCGGCTAATTGGAAGCCAGCAAAAAATATGCAGCCTGGCATAAAGTCCGAGGAGGAGACCGACTGCAAAAGGATGACCAAGGCAATGTCTCCGGGTAGTATGAACATGCCGACGATGAATAATTGGGACATGAACCAAGCGCTGAGTCCCTACATACCGCCGGACATGAGTAGCATCGTTAGTGGATCCATGATGAATAATTCAGCAACGACCTTTGCCAATAACAACATTAGTCATCGAACCTCGTCGGGAGGAGGATCCTTCGATATTAATTCAGCTACGAATTCTAGTGGAAATAACGACTATTCCAACGGGGCAGGAGGACCTCTTTCTCATCTCAATGAATCGGTCAATTCGTTGGATCCTCTAAACGCCATGGAAAAGTCTCTCAATGATCAGGTTAATCGACGTGTCTCTCTCTCTCTCTCTCTCTTCCTTCATCGTATACGTTATATACACATGTATACATTCGATTGCCATGCATGCAGGATATCCGATTAAAATATTCCTTTATTTCACAGATGCCACATACACCTCACACCCCGCACACACCCCATACACCCCACACACCCGGTGGCGGCAATAGTGGTCCGCCAAGCGTCCCCCCGGCATCTCAAGAGTCTACCGGAAATCTGAATACATCCGGTAGTACCACTGCGAATTTAACCAACGATTCCACGGACATACCATCCGACTTGAACTTTGACCCAGCCGCCGTTATAGATGGTGAAGGCGCTGGTCAGGAAACGTTAAACGTAAGTGCTTGCCTCTCTCTCTCTCTCTCTCTCTCTCTCTCTCTCTCTCTCTCTCTCTCTCTCTCTCCCCAACTCGCTCGAAAACAGAATGCAAAACCTGTTAATTGTTTCAGCTTTTGCCGGATAACGTGGTGGACGCGATGGAACTACTCTCCTATCTGGATCCACCTGACCTAAACACACCACCCAGCAGTGGTGCCAGCAGTGGCAATCCTTCGTCCAGCGACGACATATTAGCACTATTCGAATAGCAAGTTGCTATCTTCTGAAACCATACTATATGATATCTTAACGATATTATATTGTCAAATTATGACCTCGGAATTGAAACGATCGATATAGCGAGAGAATTATGTACTTTGCGGTAGCAGAGAGGATCTACCGCTCCTTAAAGTAGCCCCAAGTTGCTGTGTTAAAATGAGCATCCTGCAGGAATGCTAATATCCAAGCGTTTCTGCTGCACGAAACTCATAATAATTTTTCATTGCGAAATACAAAAAAATACATTGCACATATACGTATATAAGATCGTCGCGTGACGCGTGGGGTCATTATGGGTGCTCTCACCTAATCAATGGTACAAACAATCTTAGTTCTAATTATAATATTCCTATTGAGAAAGTTAGGGCATATATTAGAATTAAGCATTATTAATAATAATTAAAAGAAGGAGGAGGAGAGGGCCTTGCGGGTCTTCTCCAAAGATCTTAATGCGCAGACACGCGCGCAAGCGCCAACGAGACTACCGTCGATCGATATAACTTGCAGCAATTCAAACTACAAAATTATATCCCTTTCGAACCATATCGTATCATTTCGCTTAACGTCCATCGCGTCAATTTCCTTATTCGATCCGATTCGATCCTCCGAAATTCGATGGATGGATGAATTTTCGCACTTATTCGACATAGCACTAGCTGAAGAACCAACCATCAACCCTGCACCCTCCCATCCCGTAAAGCAAAATAGCAATTTTTGTTTAGTCTTTCGTCAAAACGATCAAACGAGCAGTTCTCGCCTTTAAAGTGTTTCTTGCCTTAAGATCTTTGGACCTCTAAAACTGGCCTATTACTATACAGAGTGCTGGATGATACTGGGAAATTTTGCATGGACTTTTATAGAGGAACTCGATACAGAATTCTCTTTTCCCCTCGAGATGACTCGGCCAACTCCGTTGAGTCTTTCGCTATTGCTCGCGAACCTCCGATTATATACCAATCTCCTTTCGATGGACAGCTCATTTTTATTTCGTGTTTATCGATGAGGAAGAATTTATTAGTTTGCTTTCTTCCAATCCGATAAACGCAAAGATAAGACCCAATGATCTGGGAATGCGCAACTTCCTTGTCGAGAGCTGATCACTAGTCGGCGCTTGCCGTTCATCCAAAGGAAATTAACGAATCTCCCATGTACGTGGAAAACCTCGCAAGTTTTCCCAAGTATCCCTTGGACACTTTGTATAAATGATGGACCCCCTAGGCATATTAAAACACATATTGTACAGTACCTTTTTGTAAATAACTTTTAATCGAGACAGTAAAACATTCATCTGTTGTCAACTACCTTGCTTATTGATGGATATAGCGCATATTGTGTTCCTTTCGTTTAGTTCATTAATATAGTATCAGCAGACGGAGGTGAATTGTACAGGGGATAAACGGGTCTCACACTGGAAATCAAATCAATTATGGCAACAATGTGTCTCTTTAGAAGTATATAGGCATAATATAATAAAAGGTTTCACAATCACTTCTCAAAATATATTGCAGTGGTGTTGAAGGGTCGCGACCAATCTGTTAGGGCTATACGTTGAGATATATTTTTATGAGCTTGGTGTTTATTTTTTGCTTCCTTTTTTTTTCAATTTTTGAATCGCATACAAAAATTGCCCAAGAGTTTATTAACCTTTCGTCCCGAGCGTCCTTCGAAGAGGACACTCATCAAGGGTATGCATTGAGCAAGCGCGTCAAAAAAGTACTTCTCCAAATTATCATCTACAATTGTAGAAGTTAATTTGGAAGTACTTTTTTGACGCTCGATGCACATCCCCTTAAACTTATGTCATATTATTTGAAATATCACCTTAAAACATAAACCTTCTCAATATAATTCGGTATAATGAACCTCTATACTGTAGTATTACCGTAATGCTTGACGATTAAAACCATACACACAAGTTTATTTTGATTGTCCAATGTACCGTAACGAATAAAGCGTTGCGAGATTGTGAGAAAAATGTCTATTGCGAAAAGTAAAAGCCGGTTCGAAAGAAAAAAGTAATTTTTTTAACAATTACAATTAAATTAATACTTATTTTTTAAAGACTTTCACAAAGTAATTCCGCTATTCAGTATTGCTGTCACTGATACGATTTCTTTAAATCTTTTAGTTTTGTTCATAAACGTTTCGCTCGTTCCTAAAGATACACCGAAGCTAATTATTTCCATATATATAGAGATACAATATTATACTAGAATTGGTAATTTTGCAGAAGCGACGTGCACAAAATGATATTATAAAGCAGATGTACGAAGAGAGATGAGCTGTGAGCAACGATTTAAGAGAAAAACATTGTTGGTATACGTACGCGAGGTGCTTACGATTAAAAGTGTATTGCGAGGAAATGTTTGAAAAATTGCGCACAAAGAGTTTTGCCGCAAGTTGATTATTTATCTTCACCCGAAACTGTACTGCCAGAGTGATACCGCCCATATTAACACCCCGCTTGCATATAGTAATTATATATATATATATATATAAATATCTTTTGTGATGAAAAAAAGGAAGATATACTTAAAGTGATTCATGTAGATTGTAAAGAAATTTTATATAAAAAAATAAATAACTTGTATATTACGGTGTGCAATACTAGCACACATCGATGAGAATTAGATGCGGTCAAGTTTCTATTCGTGTAACTTCTATGATAATGATTGAAGTTAGAGTTTAATATTATTAAACAGTTATATATATATATATGTATATTAAGCGTAAGAATTGTATATGACTTGTATATATATATATATACATATGACATATAGAATAATAATAATAATATAAGAAGAGTGACAGATACTTATTGGCCAGTTAAAATAGTAAAATTATCTTCATTATTTCTCAGAACCAAACAAATGATGCATATATACATAATTATTACGCGGATACCTAATTATTCTAAAAAATATACGGAGCATGTAGTACGTGGCTCCAGAATAATAATAATATATATATATATATATATATATATATATATATATATATATATTTATAACCCGCGGTGCAGACTATCTCTGTACTGTTGTGTCTCTCTTAGCAATTATTAGCTAATAAACGAAAAACGTAATTACCTTGAAAATTCCATTGAAATTAAAGACTTTGCTTAGGAACGCCATCGGTGATCGGGGAGTAGCGATACAGTGTGATCTTTTCAGATTGCATTCGATTCTATATGATCTACGCATCTATCCTACCTACTACCTACATTATAATCTAAAATACTGCATATAAACAAATCTCGGCTAGTAAGAATTGTATAGAGAAGTATAAGCACACACTTGATTGAAACTGATCGCGCAATGGAGAGAGAAAAAAAAATATCGCTAAACATTTATATGTATATGTATATACACACACACACACACACACACACACACATATATATATATATATAGATACACAGCTTGATATCCTCTTAGAACACCCTATCATTTTTCAACAAGTTTTTGGCTGCTGACCAAAATCTCGCCGAAATCCTGCTACATCGCACTTTTGTAACGATCGAAATTATAACAGTAGCTAATTTTAACATACCAAACTTCGTTTCCAAACATGTAAATATTTGTTTGCATAGCACATGCGGTGGATATAATAAATAAAAGAGATTTTTTACTTAAATCATGGTACTTTATTGAAGAATAGAAATATACTTGAGAAGCATTAATCGTACTATGATAAATATTTTATTATTATTGATTTCCCTTGCACAGTTCATGATAAAATAAATTACTGTATTATCTTCTTATTTTTTCTCAGGCTATTATCAATTTTACGCAAATATTATATATACACAAACCTACGCCGATACAGAGTCGACGTTTATGCCTTTTGGCTATAAATCTTTTGATGAGAAAAGTGCAATTTTTTGTGGGAAAAATAAACTATTATATACTTATATATATATATAATACGCACGGTCGAGGGCAGAAGAAGCTTTGCATCCCTCAGTTTCTATATCACTAGCTTCATTCTTAACTTTCCCCTTTATACATACCATCTACTCTTCTACACTCCTGACAGTAGTATAGTATGTATAGAGTAGAAGAATTTGTATGTACCTAAATACAAGGGGAATTTGACTAGAGTTTAGTGATGTACAAACTAAAAAAGTGCAAGGCTTTCCGTTTTTTCTCGATAGTAGTATAACGTAAAGCGAGAAAAATATGAGGCAATGAAAGAGCTATGCAAGTCTTTTATTCTACAAGATTATGAGAAAAACAAAAATGGAATGCTAAATTGCATTTTTGTGTAGCACAAGTGCAGGACAGGAGAGCAGTTTAGGATCGAATTGAACCAATTTCAGCTGTATACTTATTTTAAAGTTCATTCTTTCCCCTCCTATATATTAAGCTGACTCGAACACAGATAAAAGTTTTGCCGCTTCATTTAATATTATAGAAATAAATTCTTTACGCGTTAATCTGAATATTCTACTACATTGAAAGGTAAGTTGCCGAAGATTTGACCAATCATATTATGCTCAAAAATAAAAGTATTTAATATGCAATTTCTCATATCCATGCCTGAATTAAAACCCTTAAAAAAATATTGTGTGAACTCTAATTTCTTTTTTTCCGTTTTTTCTTGTTTTCCTTTCCTCTCTCTCTCTCTCTCTCTCTCTCTCTCTCTCTCTCTCTTAACCAACATATGTATACCTATTGCAAATAAGTGTAGAATAGAATTAAAATGAATAGTAGTAGATGCTCGTTCGAGCGAAAAAAGCAAAAATATAGTGTCAGATGTATGTTTTGTGAGATCAATTTTTGGAGTATTCGTAACTGCATATATATATATATGTATATATACCAACATTTCAGTCATGAACTTTTCATCGAATATAAAATACATTCGCTAAACCGTCGTTTATCATCTTTTTTTGTTTTCTTTTCGAAATATTTATTTGAAAACTATGTGAAAAGCTTTATTTACTTTTTAGCCATATTGGAATACTGTGCTATATTCTTTATATTTTTGTTCGCAAAATCATTTGCAAACCCCTATGCTTATTGATTTGCATTCTAAAAGGTCCTAAGCAAAAAGTTGGTATCTTAATCGTAAAGCTTCGAAGATTATACATGTGTTCATGCTCTAGTACGCCTTCGTATAGTGGTGCACCCTATATATTACGGATAAATTAAATCTTTTTGTTCTATTTAATGAAAGAAAAAGAATCTCTTTTCGCGAGCGCATTAATTTAAATATATAGTAAGCAGACGGAGCATCTGAAAAGTTAATGGAAAAATTGACTGAAAGTCTATTATTTTTCATCAATTTATTATAACTTCGCAAGATAAAACTGCATTAGCTCCTACAATCTTACATTATTTATCATGTGAAATACCAATTCGCACGAATTTTCAGCTGCACTTACTTTTGCAACGAAACGCGCGCCGATCGTAATTTGCAGTGCACTCCAGCTCTCTCTCTCTCTCTCTCTATCTATCTCTATCTATCTATCTATCCCTCTCTTTTTATTCGAGCGGATCTACAGGGTTTTTCTCTAACAGCGGAACATAGGATTGTGTTATTTAACTACAGCAGTGAAGCATTTACTATACATTATTATAATGAATAAAAGCTTAGATAGTTACAATTTAATGGTTATTTTTATTTAATTGCTTTTATTATCCATTAGAAATGTCATTTTACTCAATTAATCATGGTTACTACGTTTAATATTTAAATTAAATGGAAAACAGTAATTTGACTATAGTAATATTTACTATAGTCAAATAACACGAAATCTCCTATGTTCCGCTGTTAGAGAAAAACCCTTATTTCTCCAAATGTATTACAAATGTAGAATATAAATACTATAGAGAGGTTTGTGATGAGAACATTTGTCTATTATAATATACATATGCTATAATAGTACGTATTATACAGGATTGAAGTATACATTTCCAAGGCGGCATATCCGATCTAAGATGGTGCGGTGTAATCAATTATAGATTATAGCATATACTTTTTGAAACTTACCTTAGGCAAAAGAAGAGATCAATACTCGAATAGCAACATGTGCCTTGAAATTAAAAAATATGATTACGAAATATATGGAACAATATACTGAAGTGGTACTTGCAAAGATGCAACATTTGAATACATTGAGTCGTTAAGACACGCTCCAAACCTTTTAATTATCCAAGCTAATAAATTTGATCTTTCTGTCAAATTAACACTAAAAGAACAAAAGAAATTAAGGAATAGCTCGAAATAATTAAACACCCGCTTATCGAAATCCACCACAGACTTTATATATATATGCACTATCTTAAATTTAAGTACGTCAAAATGACCTGTTTCTTCATGTACCACAAAGTACGATTTTGTGCGTAATTCACAATTGTATTAACAAAATAGGCCATTCATCTGTGTATATATATATATACATACCAATACAAATTACAAACTTGACGAATATGTATAATGACAGGGAGTTTTGAGACTACGCACAAAACACCTCCTAATTCGTACCTACTGATTTAAAGGCATGTATAGTATTATAGGCTTGAGGAGGGTGTTTTATGGCACAAGTAGAAAATGATTAAATCACTCAACAGCTTTTCCGTGTAGTTTGTAAGAACTGCCCAATATAGTGAAGCCTTGATGTACCAGGGATTTATAATGAATATGTAAACTATCCTTTGACAAATCCTTAAATTAATCAGAGTTTCTGTTATGTGCGTTAATATGCCGATGTTGTTTTATATTAAACTACAAGTAATAGTTGATAAAATAGACCGTGTTAAACCAAATTTTTAACGTCAAGAAGGGGCAAATTATAAGGTTTAATCACGATTAATTGAAGAGAGAAGGAGGTCGTCTGATATAAAGCGCTCTATGGGACAGTCAAGAATAAAGGTTCTGATGAAAGTATTTCAAGTTGATTTATTTGATCACTAATATAGAAAAAACTCTTACAAAGGAACTTAACATGACAACATAATATTTAGTAGCCCACCTAAATTGATCATCAACGTCCTCTTCCTTTCAATGAATAGCGATAAGGCCAGATTCCAAAAGTTTCTGTAATTTTGCTGCAATATCTGGATTCTTCAAGTGCCTAAAAAAAAAATCAATTACATTTTTATTCATTTATCTTAAATTTTATATTCTATATACTCCAGTTATATTTAAATATATTACTCACTCCTGCAAAGCCTTAGGATCACTCTGCATTTGTTCTAAAATTAACCGCATTGCTGGATCTCTTAGTATATTTTGAACTTCAGGGTCTGCCATAGCCCGTTTCCTAACTTCTTGAGGATTAGAACTTACTGATACTGCACATTGGCGATATCCTTCTAATGCTTCGCTATTCGATGGATCTAATTCCAGAGCTCTTTGATAGGCTGTTAATGCCTTTCCTTGTTGCTGCATACCTTGTAGTATTTTACCTTTTCTGATCCAGCCTTTGATAAACTTAGGATCAATTTCGACACATTTTTCACAGTCTTTAAGCCCTAAATCAAATGCTGCTAATTTAGTGTAACAAGCAGCCCTATTACTGTAATATTTGGGATCGTCAGGATTTCTCAAAATAGCTTCAGAATAGTGCTTAATCGCTGTAGGATAATCTCCATCCTTATATTTTTGGTTCCCCAATTCCTTCTCTTCTTCTGCTTTGACTGGGTCTATATAAATTTTCCTTTCTTCCTCCTTAATTATTTTTTCTATATCTGACAATAATGTTTTAATATCTGGCGTTCTATGTTCTGACATTGATTTTTCATAATACACTTTTGCCTGCTTCCAATTCTCCATTTTTTTATAAGCATTACCAATCCTTGTAAATGCCTTGGCTATGAGTTTAAAGTCAGCTCTATTTTCCCTACCTATGTCGATAGCCTTTTCACATTGCTTAATGCACTTATCGTATTCTTTTTGTTCAAAATATACAGCAGCTATGTTCAAATGATATACTATCTCTGTGGGGTCTAAATCTACAGCCTTTTGGTAATGATTCAAAGCATCCTCAAAGTTCTTCTTCTTGTATGCATCATTACCCATTGTCTTCTCCTTGATAGCTTGACTTTTTGCAGAAGAAACATTAGAATCTTCTTTTAGTTTCTCTGCTTTAGTTTTAGCAGGATTTGGCCTGAATGGTTCAGCTTCCTATACAGAAAGATAAAATAATTTTAAAAACATAGAAGAGACTAACACAATTTTTAAATAAAAACATATAAATGTCTTTTTTTTTTTAAAGAAACATTTAAAACCTGATTTTTAGTTAATAAAAGATTTTTAAATTTATTAGAAAATAGACAAAAATTATACCTCACTAGAGTGGTCCATTGTCGGATAAATAATTAACTTTTTTCTTGTTTCTACCAATTAATATTTCGCTTGTTACAAAATGGAAAAACTTATGAATGTTTTAAAAGTGGTTATTTCACAACAATCCAAAGGAATCAAATTATCCAACCAGAGACTGAAATGATCCAGCATTAAAGAGTTAAGAGATTGGAGTAAAAACTACACAACTGCAGTAACATTTAAGAAAGTTCCAGAAATCTCAAACGCTAATTCTAGCACATTCTGTTCGCGGCTCGCGCATGTGGACGTGGTGGCGAAAGTATATATACTATATATGTATGCGTGGTCGTGGTGTATCAGGTGTATGTAGCCTGTGCCCTGTAGGTTGTGTGTTGATAAATGAGTTGTGTTTTCCGCGGTAAGACGCTATGCTATTCGGCTATTGGTTTGCTTACTATGGCTGTGTTCGGGAATTTACTAGCTGTGTTCCCATTATTGGGTGCGTTCGTTTTTGTGCTGGCAGTACTGGCAGTACTACGTCATCACAGTGTATTGCAATCAACGTTCGTTTTTTAATAAGCGTACTGCATTGCGTACTGCATACTGTATTTTCGAACGGTTGACAGCAGTTTAGTGCCAGTTACCGTGGGGTGGGAAATAGCAGCTTATCACATCGAGTATTTACGTGAGCTATCAGAAAGGAAGAAGGGGAGAGGTCTATAATAATTCGGATTGATCATTAGAATAGATCTTTTTTTTTACTTTGCTTGAAAAAAAAACTGATAACATTTTTTGTATTCAGTGTGGTTAAAGTAATACTGAAAAAGTCTGAAAAATTTGGGAAATTAATAAGTTAACGGGATTCCTCACGCCTACTTTATCGACAGTTCAAGTCAATAAACAATTAGTTTAATAAAATTCAAATGCAAAGCGTATTGAACAATCGTGGGTTTGTAGGACAATGTGCCAGTCCTAACGAGTCAAACGAACTTAAAAACACTCAAATTAGTTGAAAAATAACCCTGTACCATTGTGCCACGTTCTTGAAGAGAGGTTACTTTGGTTATTTCCACTTCAAGAACGCGGGACAGTGGTACAGCGTTATTCTTCATCCGATTTGAGTTTTTTTAAGCTCGATTGACTCGTTATAATTGGCACCTTGTCATAAAGAAGCCCGTTTTTGCAATTTGCATCGCATTTGACTTTTATTAAACGAATTGTTTATTGACTTGTACTGTCGGTAAAGCACGCGTGAGGGATCCCGTTAACTGAATATCCTGAATACTGATATTCTGATCGATTGGAAAAGACTTTACATCTGTTTAACGGGATCCCTCACGCCTACTTTATCGACAGTTAAAGTAAATAAACAATTAGTTTAATAAAATTCAAATGCGAAGCAAATTGAACAATCGGGCGTTTGTTGGACAATGTGCCAGTCCTAACGAGTCAAACGAACTTAAAAACACTCAAATTAGTTGAAAAATAACGCTGTATTATTATGCCGTGTTCTTGAAGAGAGGTTACTTTTGGTTATTTCCACTTCAAGAACGCGGGACAGTGGTACAGCGTTATTCTTCATCCGATTTGAGTTTTTTTAAGCTCGATTGACTCGTTAGAATTGGCACCTTGTCATAAAGAAGCCCGTTTTTGCAATTTGCTTCGCTTTTAACTTTTATTAAACGAATTGTTTATTGACTTGTACTATCGGTAAAGCACGCGTGAGGGATCCCGTTAATGAAAATAGTTTGAAATAAACTGTATTCCACACCATCTTGCGAATAAATTTGTAAGCACAGTTTTTTTAAAATGCATGGTATTCTTGCCTAGATGGTATATAAGTAATCCATGGTAACCCATATCATTTAGCTTTTGGACAGTTATCATACGCATTTTATTTATAACTTCGTATATTAATTGGTTATTTGAAAAGGTGTCAGTAGTACTACACAGTGGGAAATTGAATCGTGTGTGGTTCGGCTAGTTTCACTCTGTAATTTAAAATGGAAAATGATATACTACACTATAGTTAAAAGCACTGTATGTGCTCAGTGCTGTATACGTGATCGAACAAAATCAACTTAAGCGCCCTATGTCCATGCTCTATTTGCGTAAAATTATAGAATTTAATTAATCAAACTGTTCTAGTAAATTATGAGATGTATAAAAACCATATGAATATTTGTCCAATCAAAACCATTTTAGCTTAAGAGATTGTAAATTAAATAAGTTAACTTATACCAATTTTTCGCATTTTGATTTATAACTTTTTAAATAAAATTTTTAGATATTTTTTTGAGTAATATAAAAAATAAAAAACATATTTTTCAGTCAACAGAAGTCGAGATATAATTATTTACCCTTCTTTCATCCCACCGTCGTTCATATTAATGAAAAAAAGTAGTGAAAAGCAAATTTTACTTATATATCCCCCCTAAGCTCATACCCTAAGACTTCAAATTTTGCGAAATTTATTTTCTTAAGTAGACCGTCGTTAACGGGATCCCTCATGCCTACTTTATCGACAGTTAAAGTCAATAAACAATTAGTTTAATAAAATTCAAATGCGAAGCAAATTGAACAATCGGGCGTTTGTTGGATAATGTGCCAGTCCTAACAAGTAAAACGAACTTAAAAACACTCAAATTAGTTGAAAAATAACGTTGTACCATTGTGCCGCGTTCTTGAAGAGAGGTTACTTTTGGTTATTTCCACTTCAAGAACGCGGGACAATGGTACAGCGTTATTCTTCATCCGATTTGAGTTCTTTTAAGCTCGATTGACCCGTTAGAATTGGCACCTTGTCATAAGAAAGCCCGTTTTTGCAATTTGCTTCGCATTTGACTTTTATTAAACGAATTGTTTATTGACTTGTATTGTCGATAAAGTAGGCGTGAGGGATCCCGTTAAACAAAAAATAAAGAAACGTAAACTTAAGTATTTTTATACATATATATTTGAGCATTTTAACCTTAATTTGACTGGAGTAGCCTACAACTAGAAATCAAAATGAGCGGCAACATACACATTAGGTCTGTTCTTTTTCGCTGTTTGTTGCACTAGTGCAATAAGTTAGAGTGGAGAAAACATATGTTTGTCTTATTTCAACTAATTGCATTAGTTCGATAGTGCAGCGAAAAGAAACAAACGGATTAATAAGAAGGTCTGCGTTGATGACATTTATTTGCGTGTATACCTCTGCTGAATGCTACCATTGTATACATACATATTGTTCAGTCAGTGCTGACCGCACAAAGTGCCAAATTACTAGACGAAGCGAATAGGGAATTTTAAAGAAAGATTAGCGCGGAGTGAGATTTGAGAGGTATTTCCGAACTCAACTAAAAAGTTGGCGGGTTAAACGGGTAAAAATACAGATAAAGCTTCAAATAAATTTAATCCATGAATATTATAAATGTCTTTGAATATTACTGAATATAAGTTGATGGGAGATTTTATACATTTTCCGATACAAGTATGGTAAATACCATAAAACTACATTTTTACTTATTTTATTAAAAATCTTAATCTCACGCTATATTTTATATGCATTTAATTACTTTATGTCTATAATACATTTTTAGAAAAAAACAATATTGCCACCAATAGAAATAATTTCTGTTAGTGAAGAATCACAAGACAGCATTACGACAGTTAAACTGAACAACGAATTATCTAATATGGAAGATGTCAAGGAATCCAGCAATGAAGATTCTGAGACAATAAAATCACAGAATGTAGACTCAGATACATCAAATATTTCTGATGAATTTACTTTGCAATTATGCAATTCAAATGATTCTGAGTTAGAAATATCAGACGATAAGATTATAAAAAATACTAGTCCTTCTACAAAGTTAATAAAACCTACTTTTTCTAGTACTAACAAAATATCTGTAGAAGATATTTTAAAATTAAATGATGAAAAGATATCTAACAATAACAACTCAGGGGATATAATAAGATCAAAGTCATTTAATAATGGAAATAAATCTGTGAAAGATAGTATCAAGAAAAAAGATATTTCAAAAGCAGATGATGAAGAGTCGTCTGATAGTAGTAGATTAGAATATGTAATGAAAACAAATTTTCTTAATCATAGCAAAACATCTAGAAAAGATAAGATTGTTAAAAAGGAAGATATATCAAGATCAGATGACGAAAAATTATCTGGCAATAGCAGCTCGGAGAATGTAATAAGATCAAAATCATTTAATAATAAAAAAAAATCTGTAAAAGATAGTAATATCAAGAAGAAGGATGTTTCAAAATCAAATGATGAAGATTCGTCAGACAGTAGTAGCTCAGAACATGTAAAGAAAACAAATTCTCTTAATCACAGCAAAACATCTAGAAAAGATAAGATTGTTAAAAAGGAAGATATATCAAGATCAGATGACGAAAAATTATCTGGCAATAGCAGCTCGGAGAATGTAATAAGATCAAAATCATTTAATAATAAAAAAAAATCTGTAAAACATAGTAGTATCAAGAAAAAGGATGTTTCAAAATCAAATGATGAAGATTTGTCAGACAGTAGTAGTTCAGAACATGTAAAGAAAACAAATTCTCTTAATCATAGCAAAACATCTAGAAAAGATAAGATTGTTAAAAAGGAAGATATATCAAGATCAGATGACGAAGAGTTATCTGGCAATAGCAGCTCAGAGAATGTAATAAGATCAAAATCATTTAATGTTAAAAAAAAATCTGTAAAAGATAGTAGTATCAAGAAAAAGGATGTTTCAAAATCAAATGATGAAGATTCGTCAGACAGTAGTAGCTCAGAACATGTAATGAAAACAAATTCTCTTAATCATAGCAAAACATCTAGAAAAGATAAGATTGTTAAAAAGGAAGATATATCAAGATCAGATGACGAAAAATTATCTGGCAATAGCAGCTCGGAGAATGTAATAAGATCAAAATCATTTAATAATAAAAAAAAATCTGTAAAAGATAGTAGTATCAAGAAAAAGGATGTTTCAAAATCAAATGATGAAGATTCGTCAGACAGTAGTAGCTCAGAACATGTAAAGAAAACAAATTCTCTTAATCACAGCAAAACATCTAGAAAAGATAAGATTGTTAAAAAGGAAGATATATCAAGATCAGATGATGAAGAGTTATTTGGCAATAGCAGTTCAGAGAATATAATGAGATTAAATTCTTCTAATTATACTAAGAAGTCCATAAAAAATATTAAAAAAAGAAAAAGAGAAACTTCATCTGAAAATGAAAACATGAGTGATGACAATGGTGGTAACAATAGAAAAGGAATAGTAAAACAGAGTAGTAAAAGAGGAAGTAAGCTTAATAGCCTTAAGAAATATTTAAGAGCAGCAGGAATTCATTTTTCCACTTACAATGCATGTATGACAGATTGTAAGAATGATTCTCAAAGAATAAAGAAACTACAAGAGTTGTTAAAAGAAAATGGAGTTTCAGGAAGGCCAACCCTACAGAAATGTAAAAAAGCTAAAATAAAAATTGAAAGAATAAAAGAGGCGAATGAGTTGGATCTTAATAATATAATACATGAAGGTAAGATACAATTAAAATTACATTGCTAAAGGTTTACACTTATAAAATGCAATTACATAGCTGAAATATTATTTGCAGGCCGTCGTAAACGATCTACAGAAATTACAAAAGTGACAGAAACTGTGCACACATTTAAACGAATAAAGGCTATTGTTGACAGTGATTCAGATTAATCTGTGTAATTTATTTTTAAAAGAAGGCAGGGGAGAGTTATTTTACAACATATTTACTTAAGTTTGTTTATTTTTTA
This sequence comes from Prorops nasuta, assembly GCF_024137725.1. Classification (NCBI taxonomy): domain Eukaryota; kingdom Metazoa; phylum Arthropoda; class Insecta; order Hymenoptera; family Bethylidae; genus Prorops; species Prorops nasuta. The sequence goes on along the minus strand of NW_027116802.1, from coordinate 7,404,000 downwards.
ATGCATAGATTATAGAAAAATAATAAAAAGAAAAATGTACAAGAGATACACCATATACAGCTGAGTAAACTTTTTTAAAAAATTATTTCTTAAATTAAAAGATAATACTAATTTAATATTTACAACTAATATTTACGCTTTATAAATGTATGAAGAATACAATAAATTCAGTGTTATTATTTGAAAACTCTATAGAGGCGCGTTCTATGCAAAATACCCATTTGTTTTTTCGGTACACTTAATTCAAAATAATTCCGAAAGCTTTTAGTGATTTTTGAATGACTGTAATTTTATGATAAATGATTGAATCGAAATAATAAGAGACGCATTTTTGAGATAGAAATTGTTAAGTGTTTATTTCATTGCAAAACAATTTTCTGAGCAGCGGTGACTTCGCAGTTCAAATAAGTACAACGAACCAAAGATTTTCCAACTTTATAAAGTTTGCTATTAGCATCGCTGATCCGAGGAAGTTATTCTCGAAGCAAATTAATGGAGAGACTATTAGCTTATTTTTCCTCTTTAGTTCGCTTTTTGAATGAACTTTATACTACCATTTTTTGCTGAGATATCGGTAGTTAAATGAAACGTGACTCTTTTTCTTTTATTATCAACATTTTAAGGACTAATAATCGTACAGAGTTCTCAAAAAGAATTAAACTTAGAAAACAGGCTAATTAATCCCTACATTAATTTTCTCAGAAAAAACTTCCTTAGTTCACGATGCATATAAAAACTAAGCTACAATTTTTTTTTTCTTTTGATAGTTATTTCAGTCACGAAGTAACTATTGCGTATATTTTTTGCCATAAGACTTAAAATCTAGAAATTTCAGTCTTCAAAGTACTTTTATTTCATTTCGATAAGACCACTTTGTACAAAGTTGCGGCACTTGAATATTTACTAAAAATCTTTCGAAGTTCTTTTACTCCCTTCTTATTCTTTTAATATAAACATTTGCTGTAAGTATAAATATTTTACTTCAAATAAATCTATAGAAAAAAATATTGTTAAATAAGCTAAAATTTAAAACAGATTTCTGAATTGTGCTGTTTTGAATTCTATAGCGCTCTCGATAATAAAATTAACTATTTTCTCAAGAGTAAAACTTAATAATAACTCTTTTAGTAAAACAGTTATTCAAAGTACATTAATTTACATCAGTTACTTACATAGGGCTTACCCTTTATATAATCTTCAAAGTAAATGTAATTAGTTATTTGCTAAAAAATTTGGAAATACACTCTTTACTACAAAACAATTTAAAGTCTTTTACAGCCATTTTTCCATTAAATAAAGATTTCTTACAAGCATGACAGCAGAAGCACCTATCATTTGCGTGAAAGTTAAGATCTTTTACAACAACACCCTGCTGATCCGCAGCAATTATTTTCTTACATGCTTCGCATGTTTTTGCGTAAGATTTCTGATAACATGGCAAACAAAGTGGCCTATCATTTTCCAATGTATATTGCTGACCGGCTAATGGTACATCACAATCCCAACAGCAAAAATGTTTTACATGATAGCTTTGTCCCTCAGCAACTGTGTATTCGCGAACGAAAATTAATTCATCGCAAGCAAAACATCTAGGAATTTTTAAGAATTTTGCAAGATCTCTACCACAATACAAATGATTTTTATAATAAAAATAAATAAGATCGACAAGTAATTCATTGCAAGTAGAGCAAACAAAACAACCAGGATGCCATACCTTATTCTCAGCTTTCTCAGCTTTAACCACTACATCTCCTATATGAACAATTTCTTTACATTTATTACATTCTTGCAATTTCTCGGAATGTATTTTCAAATCCTTAAGCATTTCTGGTATTTCTTTAACAGGATGGTCTAACACATATGCTGGCTGTTTTGTAATTTTCTGAGGAAATACTGAGCATGATTGATTTTCTGAATTTATTAAATGAGTACATGGAGCTTTTAGATTGTCCAATTCAGCTTGATAAGAATGATTTCTATCTTGCAAATTACCAGTTGGATCATATTTTAATTCTATATTGAAATTATTAATTTCTTTATTTCTAATTGAATCCTGGCTTTTAGCAAATTGTGGAAATACTACATTTTTCTTTGATTCAGTTGCATTTACAATTTCTGGATTTCTTAGTGAAATTGTAGTAGGTTTTAATTCTGTTGAATCCAATTTACAATAATCGGTAGGTTCTAAATTAGACAAATTTAAGTCTATCTTTTCTTTTGATTTCAGTGGTTCAGAAGGACTGCAAGCATTTGTTAATATTTCTTGTGACCTTACAATGCTTGTACCATTTTCTGGTATTTCAGTTAAAAATTCATAATTAATCAGATTACTTAAATCTCCTATATCTTTTAATAATTGCTTCTTATATTTCTGGATTGGAGATGGTGAAACTTTAGAGAGAAAACTACTAGGTGTATGTAAATGCACTCCAGGTACAGGTATTTTGTACTCTAACCTATGGGCCTGCATATCAGTAGCATTTGCTGGAGTAAGAAATGTATTTTTAAAAGGTTGAGCACCAAACATCTATATAAAAGTGATACATTTAATTTAATTTAATTTAACATTTAATATCTAACTTCATTATATCTAATCCCATTATTAAAAGACAAACCTTGCAAACTTTTCCTTGTCCTACATATGATTTTAAGTTCTCTAAATACTTTTTAAACTGGTCTTGTTCTGATTCACTAAGATGGTCGCAAGCTCCACAATCAACGTCATGTAAAGGTAGTTGTTTCTGTAATTGCTGCCTTCTTAATGCAGCACCATTTGAACCTCTTATTGGTAATTTATCTTCAGGTAAAGCTTTCATGTAATCTGTAGCAAGCTCATTACTAGTATCAGGTGGGATCCAATCAAATTGCAGTTCATGATTTTCTTTTTTGGATGAAATGCAAAGCACTGAAATATATAAAGAATATGGTAAATTTTATACATTAAAATAAAAAAATAAAGAAAAAGCAAACTTTACACATGGATTCTTGTTTTGTTTTCTTAGAAGCACCAAATAATAATTGAAATTGGGGATAATCATCTTCTTCAACATCATGATTATCTCTTGTGCATTTACAATTTTTACAAATTTTCCTCCAAAAATGAAGATCTAAACCAGGACATGAGGAACAACAGATCATACATGGTGCACCTGCCCCTACTTCGTGAGCTAAACGAGGCTAAGTAATAGATAATAAAGACAACAACAAAAATAATTATAATGCAAAAAGAACATTAAAGACAAAGTTATTTGCAAAGAAAAACTACTATAAACAAAAATATTGTTTATCAAAATCATACAAACCTTTTGTTTACGATTTTCTAAATCTAATAACCATTGTGGACGTTTCTCTAAATCTTCCATATTTTATTCTAATGTATTCAATTAAAAATAAATTTAAAAAAACCTATTTATTCTTTTTCACTTCATATCCAAGTAAATTATGAGTGTCAAAAATGAGTCAGAGCTGAGAGCATTCAGAGGGGGAATGGATAAGGCGATGAATGAGGCGAATGAATGAATCAACACTAACCCAACCATTGCCAACCATCATATCACATCATCAACATATGGTCACTGATGGCACGTCACAAATATTGGCCTTAGAATTCACACAGTCGACGCAATGGCGCGCAATGCCAGTATTGCAAATATATCTTTCTAAATGGAATCTAAAGGGTCAAATGTCAATTCGACCAAGTAGGCTAGAGCCCAAGTCTGACTTAAGTTGGTATCAGCGTTGCCAAGTGTAGTGTAATTACACTACGTATGTACAGTAATCGCCAGGTATGGCTTTCCCATAATTTTTCGATGCTTTTAGGAATCGCATTAAAAAGACCAGCGCTTTTACTTCGCGCACCAAAGGGCCGGTGTCAGTACGAAAAGCAGGCAAGCCTCATATCCAACATAACTGTAAAAATCTGAAAATACACACTCTGATTGGCAGTTTTTCAGACTTTTAGTTCTTATGTTGGATATGAGGCTTGCCTGCTTTGCACTGACACCGGCCCTAACTCACTCCGCCACTCGCTTGCTTCGTTCGTATGTATATACTACACTATAAATTGAATCGTGTGTGCTTTCAGCTATAGTGTATAGTAATCATTTTCCATGTTAAATTACAGAGTGAAGCTAGCTGAACCACACACGATTCAATTTTCCACTGATTTCCCACTGTGCACTACATACAGGGTCTTTTCCTAACAGCGGAGCATAAGAGATTCGTGTTAGTTGACTATAGCACTCGGAATGATGGAATCTGAGAGCGCTGATTGGTCAATATTACGTAGTACCAACAGATAATAAGTCGTTACCAATAGTTGGGTACAAAAAATGAGATTCATCAGCCATATTGGTGTGGAGAAATGTTTACATGCTAATCCTAGCAGAAAGAGGTGTAAAATGGAGAAATGTCAAATGGTAAGGTTACTAAAGTAAAAATTGAAAAAAATGAATGGAAAGTATGAATATTCTTCATTTTCCTTCAAAGTATTCAATTTTTACTTTAGTAACGATAACATTTGACATTTTTCCATTTTACACCTCTTTCTGCTACGATTAGCATGTAAACATTTCTCCACACCAAAATGGCGGATGAATCTCATTTTTCGTATCCAACTATTGGTAACGGCCTATTATATGTTGGTACTACGCAATATTGACCAATCAGCGCTCTCAGATTCCATCATTCCGAGTGCTATAGTCAACTAACACGAATCTCCTATGCTCCGCTGTTAGGAAAAGACCCTGTATGTACACCATAGGAAATTGATTCGGCGACCTTTCAGTTAACTTCACTTCGTACTTTCTCTACGAATTTCAAAGACGGCGATCAATTTTCCATAGTGTCTATACACTATTAAAAAAACTTATAAAAAACTTCGTCTGAGCTCGGTAAATTTCGTTATACACGTCAGATGTAAGCGGGAACTATAAATAGTATAAATGCAGACATTTGTTTAACAGAACATCATTTATTATAACATGCAGATGTTTTAAAATATTTATTAACTACATTTTTTATTGTAAATTAATTGCAAAACAGCATATATAATGACGATATTCACTTACAAAAGAATTATTTTTAAACGGCACTACGCGACACGAATTTTTTAAATGTCACTACACGGCGCGGAATTTTTAAACGCGCATTCATTTTAGAATAAGATCGTCTAATGTATAACAAATATTATTTTATTAAACTGTAGTGAGTTCATTTTATAGTTCATTTAACTTCAAAATAAAATAATGAGAATTATGGGTTAAGAGAGTCCTTGTGTCTTCTACTTTTAATCGTGCAAGCACTAAACACGCACACGCGTGTGCTGCACACTGACAATTTTTACGAGTTTTCTAATTATTACACTTCTTTTACAAATGAAAGCTTTTATTTTCATCACATACAGTATTCCATTAAATTATTGTATTATATAAAATCATTAATAATGAATGAAAATTTACTTAAAATTAATTAAACTGTAACAAAATAATTTATTTTAATTAAATTTACATAGATTTATTAAAGAGCGGTAAAATTTTATTAACATAATAATAAAATAGCACGTATTTGATGAAAATAAAACACTACATTATTTTTAATCGCGACTAATGCGAAATAAATGTCAGTGATTATAAAAAGAAACAGCGCGATTTACTGACAACTCATACGCGGAAATTTGATAGATAAACTGAAACTCGCGCTTCAAAAAATACCATCCGGGACAGGTACTACTCGTTAAGATTCTTTTTCACTGGCTTTTAAAACGCTAAATTTGCCATATGATATAAAATTGTTAACATTGCAATGTATTAGCATAAGTATTTTCGAAAAAATGGTCAATCCGTACTTGGCAAAATAATCATTTTAAAAGTTGGTGAAAGAGATTCTACTCATACCGATAGCAGTCGCAACTGATTTGCGGAATATCTCAAATTGCAACCAATCAGGTGCGATTGCTAATTAACCCGCCCACAATAAGCGATACCTGTTCCGCATAGCCCTCTCGCGTAGCGGGTACATCAACTCAGTTATCAATTATCCGCGTACCAGTCGTCAGTGGATCCCGCGTTGTGGTTTTTCGTAACCACAGAGTACTGACATTTAGTTTAAATTAGTCGCGATTAAAAATAATTTAATGTTTTATTTTCATCACATATGAGCTATTTATTTTATAATATTAATAAAATTGTGCCGCGTTTTATAAAATTTAAATAAATTTAATTAGCTTTTATTATTTTTATACAAACAATTTAAATTTATTTAAGATTTTATTAATTATTATTAATTTCTAAATAAATTTAAAATTCTGGTTAAAATTTTTTAATAGTGTTGTGCAATTATAAGTATTCGGCATTGGTGACAATAAATTGTTTAAAAATTAAACTTAACTTTTCTATATAATTTCCGCATATTTAATTATATCAAGAGGGAAATTTAAGTAATGCAGTTGGGATATTTTAATAGAATATATAGTAATGAATGCAGTGTGTGATGAAAATAAAAGCTTTTATCTGTGTGTAATTCGCGTAATAAATAGAAAATTTGTGACTACAGTCAGTGCGGAGCGTATCTATTGTGTATGTGTGTGTGAGTGCTGCAGCGAATAAAGACAGAAGCCTCAAAGACTGTTAAAGCCTGCCAATTTTACTTTAATTATATTAAAGTTAAATAAATTAAAATTAACTCTATAAAATTACATGCAATAATTTATTTCTGTTACGGTTACCGACTTCACTAAAGAGTGAGAGAGCGCGTTTAAAAATTTCACGTCGAGGAGTGTCGTTTGAAAAATCCGAGTCTCGTAGTGTCAGTCGATAAGTGCTCGTCGTGGAGTGCGGTTTTCCAGAGTAGTATACCTTAAAATAAAACTCGCGCCACGAAATACCGTTTGAAAAATCCGAGTTTCGAAGTGTAGATCGATAAGTGTTCGTCGCGCAGTGCGGTTGTCCCGCGTAGTATACGTTGAAATAAAAATCGCGCCGAGCAGTGCTGTTTGAAAAATCCGAGTTTCGTAGTGTCAGTCGATAATTATTCGTCGCGGGGTGCGGTTGTCCCGCGTAGTATATGTTGAAATAAAATTCGCGTCGCGCGCATACCGTTTGTAAAATCCTAGTTTCGTAGTGTCATTCGATAAGTGTTCGTCGCGCAGTGCAGTTGTCCCGCGTAGTATACGTTGAAATAAAATTCACGTCGCGCATACCGTTTGTAAAATCTTAGTTTCGTAGTGTCATTCGATAAGTGCTCGTCGCGAAATGTGGTTGTCCCGCGTAGTATACGTTGAAATAAAAATTGCGCCGAGCAGTGCCGTTTGAAAAATCCGAGTTTCGTAGTGTTAGTCGATAAGTGTTCGTCGCGGAGTGCGGTTGTCCCGCGTAGTATACGTTGAAATAAAATTCGCGTCGCGCAGTTCCGTTTAAAAAATCCGAGTTTCGAAGTGTCAGTCGATAAGTGTTCGTCGCGGAGTGCGGTTGTCCCGCGTAGTATACGTTGAAATAAAATTCGCGTCGCGCAGTTCCGTTTAAAAAATCCGAGTTTCGAAGTGTCAGTCGATAAGTGTTCGTCGCGGAATGCGGTTGTCCCGCGTAGTATACGTTGAAATAAAAATCGCGCTGAGCAGTGCCGTTTGAAAAATCTGAGTTTCGTAGTGTCAGTTGATAAGTGTTCGTCGCGGAGTGCGGTGGTCCCACGTAGTATACGTTAAAAAGGAATCGCGTAGCGCACTGCTGATTTAAAAATAAGAATTTGTAGTGACAGTCGTGAACTGCTCGTCGCGTAGTGCGGTTCTCCTGCGTAGTGTACGTTAAAAAGAAATCGCGTAGCGCACAGCTACTTTAAAAATCCGAGTCTGTAGTGTCAGTCGTGAACTGCTCGTCGCGTAGTGCGGTTGTCCCGATAGTGTACGTTAAAAAGGAATCGCGTAGCGCACTGCTGATTTAAAAATCAGAATTTGTAGTGACAGTCGTGAACTGTCGTCGCGTAGTGCGGTTCTCCTGCGTAGTGTACGTTTAAAAGAAATCGCGTAGCGCACAGCTGCTTTAAAAATCCGAGTCTGTAGTGTCAGTCGTGAACTGCTCGTCGCGTAGTGCGATTGTCCCGGTAGTGTACGGTAAAAAGAAATCGCGTCGCGTAGTGCCTTTTGAATAATTTGTGTCTCAAAGTGTCAGTTGTGAAGTGCTCGTCGCGTAGTGCGGTTCTCCCGCGTAGTGTACGTTTAAAAGAAATCGCGTAGCGCACTGCTGATTTAAAAATCAGTATCTGTAGTGACAGTCGTGAACTGCTCGTCGCGTAGTGCGGTTCTCCCGCGTAGTGTACGTTTAAAAGAAATCACGTAGCGCACTGCTGATTTAAAAATCAGAATCTGTAGTGACAGTCGTGAACTGCTCGTCGCGTAGTGCGGTTCTCCCGCGTAGTGTACGTTTAAAAGAAATCGCGTAGCGCACTGCTACTTTAAAAATCCGAGTCTGTAGTGTCAGTCGTGAACTGCTCGTCGCGTAGTGCGATTGTCCCGGTAGTGTACGGTAAAAAGAAATCGCGTCGCGTAGTGCCTTTTGAATAATTGGTGTCTCAAAGTGTCAGTTGTGAAGTGCTCGTCGCGTAGTGCGGTTCTCCCGCGTAGTGTACGTTTAAAAGAAATCGCGTAGCGCACTGCTGATTTAAAAATCAGTATCTGTAGTGACAGTCGTGAACTGCTCGTCGCGTAGTGCGGTTCTCCCGCGTAGTGTACGTTTAAAAGAAATCGCGTAGCGCACTGCTGATTTAAAAATCAGTATCTGTAGTGACAGTCGCGAACTGCTCGTCGCGTAGTGCGGTTCTCCCGCGTAGTGTACGTTTAAAAGAAATCACGTAGCGCACTGCTGATTTAAAAATCAGAATCTGTAGTGACAGTCGTGAACTGCTCGTCGCGTAGTGCGGTTCTCCCGCGTAGTGTACGTTTAAAAGAAATCGCGTAGCGCACAGCTGCTTTAAAAATCCGAGTCTGTAGTGTCAGTCGTGAACTGCTCGTCGCGTAGTGCGATTGTCCCGGTAGTGTACGGTAAAAAGAAATCGCGTCGCGTAGTGCCTTTTGAATAATTTGTGTCTCAAAGTGTCAGTTGTGAAGTGCTCGTCGCGTAGTGCGGTTCTCCCGCGTAGTGTACGTTTAAAAGAAATCGCGTAGCGCACTGCTGATTTAAAAATCAGTATCTGTAGTGACAGTCGTGAACTGCTCGTCGCGTAGTGCGGTTCTCCCGCGTAGTGTACGTTTAAAAGAAATCACGTAGCGCACTGCTGATTTAAAAATCAGAATCTGTAGTGACAGTCGTGAACTGCTCGTCGCGTAGTGCGGTTCTCCCGCGTAGTGTACGTTTAAAAGAAATCGCGTAGCACACTGCTACTTTAAAAATCCGAGTCTGTAGTGTCAGTCGTGAACTGCTCGTCGCGTAGTGCGATTGTCCCGGTAGTGTACGGTAAAAAGAAATCGCGTCGCGTAGTGCCTTTTGAATAATTGGTGTCTCAAAGTGTCAGTTGTCAAGTGCTCGTCGCGTAGTGCGGTTCTCCCGCGTAGTGTACGTTTAAAAGAAATCGCGTAGCGCACTGCTGATTTAAAAATCAGTATCTGTAGTGACAGTCGTGAACTGCTCGTCGCGTAGTGCGGTTCTCCCGCGTAGTGTACGTTTAAAAGAAATCGCGTAGCGCACTGCTGATTTAAAAATCAGTATCTGTAGTGACAGTCGTGAACTGCTCGTCGCGTAGTGCGGTTCTCCCGCGTAGTGTACGTTTAAAAGAAATCACGTAGCGCACTGCTGATTTAAAAATCAGAATCTGTAGTGACAGTCGTGAACTGCTCGTCGCGTAGTGCGGTTCTCCCGCGTAGTGTACGTTTAAAAGAAATCGCGTAGCACACTGCTACTTTAAAAATCCGAGTCTGTAGTGTCAGTCGTGAACTGCTCGTCGCGTAGTGCGATTGTCCCGGTAGTGTACGGTAAAAAGAAATCGCGTCGCGTAGTGCCTTTTGAATAATTTGTGTCTCAAAGTGTCAGTTGTGAAGTGCTCGTCGCGTAGTGCGGTTCTCCCACGTAGTGTACGTTTAAAAGAAATCGCGTAGCGCACTGCTGATTTAAAAATCAGTATCTGTAGTGACAGTCGTGAACTGCTCGTCGCGTAGTGCGGTTCTCCCGCGTAGTGTACGTTTAAAAGAAATCACGTAGCGCACTGCTGATTTAAAAATCAGAATCTGTAGTGACAGTCGTGAACTGCTCGTCGCGTAGTGCGGTTCTCCCGCGTAGTGTACGTTTAAAAGAAATCACGTAGCGCACTGCTACTTTAAAAATCTGAGTCTGTAGTGTCAGTCGTGAACTGCTCGTCGCGTAGTGCGATTGTCCCGGTAGTGTACGGTAAAAAGAAATCGCGTCGCGTAGTGCCTTTTGAATAATTTGTGTCTCAAAGTGTCAGTTGTGAAGTGCTCGTCGCGTAGTGCGGTTCTCCCGCGTAGTGTACATTTAAAAGAAATCGCGTAGCGCACTGCTGATTTAAAAATCAGTATCTGTAGTGACAGTCGTGAACTGCTCGTCGCGTAGTGCGATTGTCCCGGTAGTGTACGTTAAAAAGAAATCGCGTCGCGTAGTGCCTTTTGAATAATTTGTGTCTCAAAGTGTCAGTTGTGAAGTACTCGTCGCGTAGTGCGGTTCTCCCGCGTAGTGTACGTTTAAAAGAAATCGCATAGCGCACTGCTTCTTTAAAAATTCGAGTCTGTAGTGTCAGTCGTGAACTGCTGGTCGCGTAGTGCGGTTCTCCCGCGTAGTGTACGTTTAAAAGAAATCGCGTAGCGCACTGCTGATTTAAAAATCAGTATCTGTAGTGACAGTCGTGAACTGCTCGTCGCGTAGTGCGGTTCTCCCGCGTAGTGTACGTTTAAAAGAAATCACGTAGCGCACTGCTGATTTAAAAATCAGAATCTGTAGTGACAGTCGTGAACTGCTCGTCGCGTAGTGCGGTTCTCCCGCGTAGTGTACGTTTAAAAGAAATCGCGTAGCACACTGCTGATTTAAAAATCAGAATCTGTAGTGACAGTCGTGAACTGCTCGTCGCGTAGTGCGGTTCTCCCGCGTAGTGTACGTTTAAAAGAAATCACGTAGCGCACTGCTACTTTAAAAATCCGAGTCTGTAGTGTCAGTCGTGAACTGCTCGTCGCGTAGTGCGATTGTCCCGGTAGTGTACGGTAAAAAGAAATCGCGTCGCGTAGTGCCTTTTGAATAATTTGTGTCTCAAAGTGTCAGTTGTGAAGTGCTCGTCGCGTAGTGCGGTTCTCCCGCGTAGTGTACATTTAAAAGAAATCGCGTAGCGCACTGCTGATTTAAAAATCAGTATCTGTAGTGACAGTCGTGAACTGCTCGTCGCGTAGTGCGATTGTCCCGGTAGTGTACGTTAAAAAGAAATCGCGTCGCGTAGTGCCTTTTGAATAATTTGTGTCTCAAAGTGTCAGTTGTGAAGTACTCGTCGCGTAGTGCGGTTCTCCCGCGTAGTGTACGTTTAAAAGAAATCGCATAGCGCACTGCTTCTTTAAAAATTCGAGTCTGTAGTGTCAGTCGTGAACTGCTGGTCGCGTAGTGCGGTTCTCCCGCGTAGTGTACGTTTAAAAGAAATCACGTAGCGCACTGCTGATTTAAAAATCAGAATCTGTAGTGACAGTCATGAACTGCTGGTCGCGTAGTGCAGTTGTCCCGGTAGTGTACGTTAAAAAGAAATCGCGTTGCGTAGTGCCTTTTGAATAATCCGAGTCTCGTAGTGTCAGTCGTGAAGTGCTCGTCGCGTAGTGCGGTTGTCGCGAGAAGTGTACCTTAAAAAGAATTCGCGCAGTGCCGTTTAAAAATCATTTTTTCGCGAGTGCATAACGTCAGCGTCCTCAGCTCCATCGTCATCATAAACGCCATTATCATCGCCATCAACATCACCATTCCCATCTTCGGTATTGTCGCAGAATATGTATGAATTATGGCTGGGAATTCGCTGAATGAGTGAGTCCCACGGGTAAAACCGTGGAAATTTTTTGTATTAACTAAAGAATGACCAAAAACCTATCAGTAGGTTACAGTTGACCATTCTTCGGTTAAAATCATTTCTTGTTTTGTTTTTAATGTTTTTCAGATCCTCCGTATCGTCTATTTCTATTTTGCGCGTATTTTCTGTTTTTCATTAGGTTTAGATTGGCGTTATATGTAGGCTCTTTAGCTTTGTTAATTAGATAGTCATTATAGTTTTCGGTATTAGGTAGGGTATCATTTTCAGGTTTCTTAATTCCTTTTAAAATAAAAAGAATCACCTCAACTTCATTTTCCACGGAGATTCTATCTTCCCACATGTCCAGTTTAACTAATAAAGGCACATCTTAATTGAATTAACGTTCACTCTCTCGAGAGAAAGATGCATCTCAATTAATAACTAGAATCAAATACCATTTTCCCTTTTTTTTATAATCGTATGTTTTTGGTAGAATCTTCGTATTAAATACCATTTTTGCCAGTTCTTGAAATTCCAAATTATAAAATGAAATATGGAAATATTTTTTTTGAAAAACCTTCCATATTTCAGGTTAAATACTCGTTTTTTCAAATTTTATTAACATTTCTTATTTTCAGGTGGAGTGGAAGAGGACTATTCCTAGTGGCAAAACTGTCCAATATCGATATATATTCGATATGGAATTCATACCAAACCTGTACCCTTTTCTCCATCAGTTGGAGAAAGACAAACCGTTATTTGGAGTCAAACCGTCATCAGAGGAGGACGTACTGACAAATATCCTAATTATTTTTCTACTTTTCATACTTGTTTAATTTTTTTAAGTTTTAAGAGGGACAAGTATAGGGCAAGGCTGTCAACGAGTAAGGCTTAATTGCCTGTCCGTTTACTTAAGTCCACATTTATTTAAATAATTTCAATGATAGGCAAATTTACTTTTATTACTTTCATTCATTGTTAATTCAAGTACAGGTGTTTATTGAGAAGTGGACTCTCGAGTGTCAACTGGCTCGGGCTGATCCTCCTTCAGCGACTATCAACCCTTACTTACTTTGTCCTTGTGGACTCTCGACGTTGGCTCATTAAGTTCACCTAATAGGGGTCCATCTTTATTGATGTGTAAATCGTTTCCTCGACGTAGTAGTTCTTCGTGTGACAACTCGGATCCACACCAAGGGACAAAGAATGTAAGGGTAATTAGTCACTGAGGAGAGTATCAGTCATGATCTGGTTGACCTTTGTGTGAATTAACATTCACGCTCGAGAGGAGGAAGCTTTTCAATTAACAGCTAGAAAGAAGTAACAATTTCGTTAGCTTCTGTTTTCATTCACTTTTTGTAGCATGCTTTATTCATTAATTTATATCTTTGTCTGTTTTTGAAATTCCTAATTAGAATCTGAAATGTGGAAATATTTTCTTTGAAAATCCTTCCACATTTCGGGTTGAATACTCGTTTGTTCAAGTATATTTTTGTTTTCTTTCTGTTTCAGTTGGATCGGGAGAGGACCATGGGTAGTGACCACATTGTCGATTGTCGGCATAAATCCAACACGAACCGACACCAATCATGCGCCATTGCCACCCTGGGTTGGAGTGAGTCAAACCATCATTCGGAATCGAGCCGTCGTTGGAGGAAGACGTACAGGCAAATACATTCTTTTCTTATTTCTCATATTTGTTTAATTTATTTTATGTTTTAGGAAGGACTCTTATAGAACAAAGCTACCAAGGAGTAGGAAGTAAACACTCTCCGTTTACTTAAGTCTACATTTATTTAAATAATTTCAAGGATAGGCAAATTTACTTTTATTACTTTCATTTACTGTTAATTCAAGTACAGGTGTTTATTGAGAAGTGGACTCTCGAGTGTCAACTGGCTCGGGCTGATCCTCCTTCAGCGACTATCAACCCTTACTTACTTTGTCCTTGTGGACTCTCGACGTTGGCTCATTAAGTTCACCTAATAGGGGTCCATCTTTATTGATGTGTAAATCGTTTCCTCGACGTAGTAGTTCTTCGTGTGACAACTCGGATCCACACCAAGGGACAAAGAATGTAAGGGTAATTAGTCACTGAGGAGAGTATCAGTCATGATCTGGTTGACCTTTGTGTGAATTAACATTCACGCTCGAGAGAAGGAAGCTTTTCAATTAACAGCTAGAAAGAAGTAACAATTTAGTTAGTTTCTTTATTCATTCACTTTTTGTAGCATGCTTTATTAATTAATTTATATCTTTGTCTGTCTTTGAAATTCCTAATTAGAATCTGAAATGTGGAAATATTTTCTTTGAAAATCCTTCCACATTTCGGGTTGAATACTCGTTTTTTCAAGTATATTTTTGTTTTCTTTCTGTTTCAGTTGGATCGGGAGAGGACCATGGGTATTGACCACATTGTCGATTGTCGGCATAAATCCAACACGAACCGACACCAATCATGCGCCATTGCCACCCTGGGTTGGAGTGAGTCAAACCATCATTCGGAATCGAACCGTCGTTGGAGGAAGACGTACAGGCAAATACATTCTTTTATTATTTCTCATATTTGTTTAATTTATTTTATGTTTTAGGAAGGACTCTTATAGAACAAAGCTACCAAGGAGTAGGAAGTAAACACTCTCCGTTTACTTAAGTCTACATTTATTTAAATAATTTCAAGGATAGGCAAATTTACTTTTATTACTTTCATTTATTGTTAATTCAAGTACAGGTGTTTATTGAGAAGTGGACTCTCGAGTGTCAACTGGCTCGGGCTGATCCTCCTTCAGCGACTATCAACCCTTACTTACTTTGTCCTTGTGGACTCTCGACGTTGACTCATTAAGTTCACCTAATAGGGGTCCATCTTTATTGATGTGTAAATCGTTTCCTCGACGTAGTAGTTCTTCGTGTGACAACTCGGATCCACACCAAGGGACAAAGAATGTAAGGGTAATTAGTCACTGAGGAGAGTATCAGTCATGATCTGGTTGACCTTTGTGTGAATTAACATTCACGCTCGAGAGGAGGAAGCTTTTCAATTAACAGCTAGAAAGAAGTAACAATTTAGTTAGTTTCTTTATTCATTCACTTTTTGTAGCATGCTTTATTAATTTATTTATATCTTTGTCTGTCTTTGAAATTCCTAATTAGAATCTGAAATGTGGAAATATTTTCTTTGAAAATCCTTCCACATTTCGGGTTGAATACTCGTTTTTTCAAGTATATTTTTGTTTTCTTTCTGTTTCAGTTGGATCGGGAGAGGACCATGGGTATTGACCACATTGTCGATTGTCGGCATAAATCCAACACAAACCGACACCAATCATGCGCCATTGTCACCCTGGGTTGGAGTGAGTCAAACCATCATTCGGAATCGAGCCGTCGTTGGAGGAAGACGTACAGGCAAATACATTCTTTTCTTATTTCTCATATTTGTTTAATTTAATTTATGTTTTAGGAAGGACGCTTATAGGACAAGGCTACCAAGGAGTAGGAAGTAAACACTCTCCGTTTACTTAAGTCCACATTTATTTAAATAATTTCAAGGATAGGCAAATTTACTTTTATTACTTTCATTCATTGTTAATTCAAGTACAGGTGTTTATTGAGAAGTGGACTCTCGAGTGTCAACTGGCTCGGGCTGATCCTCCTTCAGCGACTATCAACCCTTACTTACTTTGTCCTTGTGGACTCTCGACGTTGACTCATTAAGTTCACCTAATAGGGGTCCATCTTTATTGATGTGTAAATCGTTTCCTCGACGTAGTAGTTCTTCGTGTGACAACTCGGATCCACACCAAGGGACAAAGAATGTAAGGGTAATTAGTCACTGAGGAGAGTATCAGTCATGATCTGGTTGACCTTTGTGTGAATTAACATTCACGCTCGAGAGAAGGAAGCTTTTCAATTAACAGCTAGAAAGAAGTAACAATTTAGTTAGTTTCTTAATTCATTCACTTTTTGTAGCATGCTTTATTAATTAATTTATATCTTTGTCTGTCTTTGAAATTCCTAATTAGAATCTGAAATGTGGAAATATTTTCTTTGAAAATCCTTCCACATTTCGGGTTGAATACTCGTTTTTTCAAGTATATTTTTGTTTTCTTTCTGTTTCAGTTGGATCGGGAGAGGACCATGGGTATTGACCACATTGTCGATTGTCGGCATAAATCCAACACGAACCGACACCAATCATGCGCCATTGCCACCCTGGGTTGGAGTGAGTCAAACCATCATTCGGAATCGAACCGTCGTTGGAGGAAGACGTACAGGCAAATACATTCTTTTCTTATTTCTCATATTTGTTTAATTTAATTTATGTTTTAGGAAGGACGCTTATAGGACAAGGCTACCAAGGAGTAGGAAGTAAACACTCTCCGTTTACTTAAGTCCACATTTATTTAAATAATTTCAAGGATAGGCAAATTTACTTTTATTACTTTCATTCATTGTTAATTCAAGCACAGGTGTTTATTGAGAAGTGGACTCTCGAGTGTCAACTGGCTCGGGCTGATCCTCCTTCAGCGACTATCAACCCTTACTTACTTTGTCCTTGTGGACTCTCGACGTTGGCTCATTAAGTTCACCTAATAGGGGTCCATCTTTATTGATGTGTAAATCGTTTCCTCGACGTAGTAGTTCTTCGTGTGACAACTCAGATCCACACCAAGGGACAAAGAATGTAAGGGTAATTAGTCACTGAGGAGAGTATCAGTCATGATCTGGTTGACCTTTGTGTGAATTAACATTCACGCTCGAGAGGAGGAAGCTTTTCAATTAACAGCTAGAAAGAAGTAACAATTTAGTTAGTCTCTCTATTCATTCACTTTTTGTAGCATGCTTTATTAATTAATTAATATCTTTGTCTGTCTTTGAAATTCCTAATTAGAATCTGAAATGTGGAAATATTTTCTTTGAAAATCCTTCCACATTTCGGGTTGAATACTCGTTTTTTCAAGTATATTTTTGTTTTCTTTTTGTTTCAGGTGAGGCGGCGCCGCCTCCCTCCCCGACGGTGTGCCACCTTGTCGTGGTGGGGGGGCTCACTTCTACAAGATCCCTTCCGATTAGTAAATGATTCGAATTAATTTTCTGATCTTTGGGAATCTTGTAGAAGTGCCAAGAGCACACCACACCTTAACGGGAATCCGTATACCGACATTACAGGGCGAAAACTATTTCGCATGCAGCGTCGTCATTTGTTGACGGATTGTAAAGTTATTTCAGGTTTTTGGAAATGCCAGAAGCTTATCTACTAAGTTACGTTAGGAAAATTAACAAAGAATGAAAAAAAATTTTTGTTTAAATAAATATATTAACATTATTGAGAAATAACAATTAAATCGCAAAATCCCCCAACGTACTTTACTAGATAATGTTCATACGTTTCCAAAAAGTCCACAAAAATGCAAACCTGTCAAGAAATGACGATGCTGCATGCAAAATAAATAATGGAAGAATTTCGTGTTCGGGAAGTCGCCAACACGAAATTCTTCAATTATTTATTTTGCATGCAGCATCGTCATTTCTTGACAGATTTGCATTTTTGTGGACTTTTTGGAAACGTATGAACATTATCTAGTAAAGTACGTTGGGGGATTTTGCGATTTAATTGTTATTTCTCAATAATGTTAATATATTTATTTAAACTAAAATTTTTTTTCATTTTTTGTTAATTTTCCTAACGTAACTTAGTAGATAAGCTTCTGGCATTTCCAAAAACCTGTAATAACTTTACAATCCGTCAACAAATGACGACGTTGCATGCGAAATAGTTTTCGCTATGTAATGTCGGTATACGGATTCCCGTTAATTATACTATAGTTTTCTTTCCCGGGTTGAATTATATTATTTAATTCATTACTACACTATCTGATGCCTGAGCTACATATGATTTAATTTCCCATTGTGTACATACGAGATAAGCGAGGATGAGTTATACATAGGCGCGCGTATTAGCACTACATAGTAAGAGCGCTGGTGTCTTTTTAAAGCAGTTTCTAAATGCATCGAAACATTAGAAAAAGCCATACCTGGCATTGGTTGTATATAGGTGCTTTCCTTTTTCACGAAATCTCAGTTAAATCTCAGTTATGTGACTCAGTTGAGTACAGTTTATGTAACTTAAACTGTATGCAAAGAGTCGATCAGACTCAACTTTAGGTGTAAAAGGAAAGCAATGTATGTAGTGTCCACGCTACAAGATGTGTAGCCTTTGGGGTTCCTCAAAAAATCTCATAGTTCCTAGGTGGCGCTGCAATCACGGCCCCACTTCTTAACACGGCTGTGTCACCCCCTGGTCCTGAACTTTAAACTGGGCCTGAGTGTCCAGCCCCTGCTTTAAACAAGATTAAAAAAGCCTACAATTTTGAGCAATGCCATAAAGAGCATTGTAGTATTTGTATAAAACTTTTTTTTGCTTTATCGATTTCACCGTCCAGAGAATACATTTTTTTTAAATAAATGAAAATAAATGTAAATTAATTTTTAATAATGTCAAGAAAGACAGAAAAGTTAAAGAATTATGTATTATTTCTTTCGGGAATAGGCACAATTTATGCTGGAAGCATTAAATTAAAGTAATTTTATATAACAATCTTGTAGTAAAATTGCTAATCTCTGGTATAATTGTACATAAAGTAAATTAAATTTAAGTGTCATATAACATATAGAATTATACAAAATTAATGGGTTTTCACTTTGTAGACCAACTGAATGCATTTTTATTACAGAATAAACACGAATTGAATGCACAATTTAATATCTGGTTACTTAAATAAAATTAAATTTAAATTTTGTTTTAAACAAGTAGGTTGAGGTTGAAATAGACTGGTAAACTTATTTGTTTTCTAGTCATTTTTATTAAAAATAGTATAATTTAACATTTATTTTTTTTTTTTTTTCATTGAAAAGTCTTATTTCACAAAATATTGCAATTATTTTTTATATATTATCTATAGAACTATATATGTATGATGTTAAACATTTATAATATAATAAACTTTTAACACTTCTAAATTAAAACATAGATGAAGCTCTTTTCAAGGTACACAACTATCTAACAAAATTATTTATATAGACAATATATCGGTGGTCAAATATATGATGGGCAGGAAAACTTGTATGGCAAAACAGTAATTATAACTGGAGGCAATAATGGAATTGGAAAGGCCACTGCTTTTGAACTAGCTAATCGAGGTGCTAAAATAGTTTTAGCCTCAAGAAATTTAGAAAAGTGTGAAAAGGTAACAATTACTTAATTATAAATTATTTAAAGAAATAAGTGTTAAATAAATTGTTATATTAAATGTTTTGTCTTTTGATAGGCACGTGAAGATATTGTGTTAGAAAGTATGAATAAAAATGTTTTCTGTAGAAAATGTAATTTAGCCTCTCAAAATAGTATAAGAGAATTTGTAAAGCAATTTGAGAAAGGTAAATCTGTTTTTAATTTACATTATTTTAATAATATAGATTTTCTATTGCAAATCCAAAAAAACAATAGTTGAAAACATTTAAATGTTATCATAAAATAAAATATAGTATAAAATGTTTTACAATAAAATGAGATATAATTTAGTTTTAGACTTTAATAAATAGTATTTTAAATCTTTATATATAGAAAATTCTGAATTACACATTCTTATTAATAATGCTGGTGAAAGAAACTATAAGAAAAAACTTACTGAAGAAGGGATTGAAGCACAACTTGGTATAAATTATTTGGGACATTTTTTATTAACAAATTTACTACTACATTTATTAAAAAGATCAGAACCATCTAGAATCATAAATGTATCGTGTCCTTCCTATAGAAAGGGAGAAATTAATGTAATGGATTTAAATTCTGATAATATATTTGACGGAGAAAAAGCATATGCTCAAAGTAAGCTGGCTATCATGCTATTTACAAAAGAATTAGCATTACAGCTTAAAGGTAAAATTACATATAGAAGCATGCTTTATTTAAAAAATTAATTTAAACTTATAAAAGTATGATGTACATGCAGCACTTAACTTATATTAGTATAATGTTAGTTTATAATATTAATTATTCTTATTCAGGATCAAAAGTTACTATTAACGCTGTTAATCCTGGTGCTTCTGATACAGATATATTGCGCGAGTCCTCTTATTCTACTAGCATAATTAGTAAAATATTTGTAAAACCATTTTTATGGCCACTTTTGAAAACACCAAAACAAGCTGCTCAAACTATTATTTATGCTGCTTTAAATGAGCATGTAAACAATGTATCGGGTTCATATTTTGTGTGAGTTAAATTAAAATGTAATATTTAAATTATTAACTATTATAATATTATTTTATTTTCAAATTTTTATAATTTTAGTGATTTTAAAAATTGTGAAATGAATATAAGCATAACAAGTGAAAAGTTATCTAAATGGTTATGGGAAACAAGCTGTAAGTGGACTAGATTAACTTAATAAATATGTGATAAATATATCAATTTTTTAAAAAATATAATATTTAATTTCATTCCATATTATTATTTATTTAAATTTATAATAAATAATAATTTATTATCTAAGTATTTTAAGGTATTTAAAAAAGCTGACCTTTCCTCTGTTGTCCTTTATATTACATAGTTTCTAGTTAATAAAGGTATAGAATCATTGTAAAAATTGGTATATTCAATTATGATTATATTATTTGTAAAATAGTTATTTCTCTTTGCTATATTCCTAGAAATATTTAATTTGTAAGTGATAACAGATATATAAATTTTAAGAAGTAATTATATTAATAGCTCACCGTAAACTTTAATAGAAAACTAATGTTTTATTTTGGTTATATAATGGACATAGCCTTATAACATTAAATCAAACTAAGCTTAAACCTGAGCTTAGTACATACTTAAAACAAAGATTGAGTTAAGTATTGTGTTCAATGTTAAAATGAGGCAATTTAATTTTAGCTAAATTAACATTAAGCTTAAGTTCAATTTAATGGAACAGGCCATAATATTTATAGTAAAAGTGTATTAACCAAAACCTCATATAATTTAAAAGTACTTAACATTTTCATAATTTTATAAAATTATACTTGTGTAACTTTAAACATGCAGAAAAAAAATAATGAAATGCCTAATTATATATTAGCAAGTAATTTTAAAGATTCCTTTTTAGCTTTATGATCATCATCATTCTTTGCTGGATATTCTGATGCTAGTTTAAGATATTTCTTTGCATTTTCTTTATCATTTAGCTTTAAATAAGTTTTACCAAGCATTAATAAATTTTGACTATAGAAAAAAGGATCAAGTTTTTCTGCCTCTTCAAAATATTTTAATGCTTCTTTGAAACTTGATGTTGGAGGCTCTGCAAATATGGTTGATACTAATTTTCGTTGATACCATGCTAAATCAGATACTTGATATGCCCAATTTCCAATCATATATAATATTGTAGCATCTGTGGGGTTCAATTCCATAGCTCTCTGAAACATTAAAATTAATAAATTTTTCTTTCTCATGTACAATTTTTTAGAAACAAAGTTAAATTGTATACAATCATATGTTGTTTCACATTATAAAGCTGCTTAATTCTTTCTTTTATACCCTCAAAACCGCTTTTACTATCTAATATAACAGACATCCATTTATGCACAGCATAATGATTTTCTTGTATTTCAAGTGCCTCAGTAAGTAAGTTAAATGCCTCTTCTATCAGCTGTTTAGCTTCTGCTGAGTTTTTAGTCTGTGACATTTTATACAACGCTCTGCTAATCCTCCATAAAATTTCAACATCTTTGCTATCCTTTGAAATCAATTTAAATATAAACTCATATTATAAAAAACCTTCTGAAATTTTAAATACTTTAATTGAATAAAAATGGTTACTTTATAATCCTTCAATAAATCATAAATTTGTTGATACTGATCTAAATCAAATAAAGCATCTGCTCTTGTGATTAAGGTATCTCTGTTATTATTCTTTTCATTTTTTGTTGATATCAAAGTCCACACACCCATCATTGTCAATTGTATATTAAATGGTAAACTTTTATACCAAAAATATTTACATCTTCCCTAGGAAAATTACAAAAGATTTAAGAATACTTACTAGTTATATGTATTGACATTTAAATTATTCAGTTTATAATTTACTGTGCTTAAAGTTGCAACAACTAAGTGATGATACTTTTGTTGAAATTTAAAGAGCCGCTTAATTTGACCCCAAGAATTCCGAAGTAGCATTTTAAAGATAATAATCTAGCTATTTATTTAAGCAATTATCAATTTTACAAAAATATAGCATCTAGAGAGTGCAATCAGCTGATATTCCACAAATTGTTTGTAGTATTACCAGAGATGAAACGGGAGATTGCTCATGCGAGGTCCCGAGGCAATCCCTACCGGTAGGCGGCGCTGGTGTTGGCAAACGCGTGTCTCAGGTCCATCTAACCCGTAACGCCATCTATCGGAAGAGACCACGAAGCACGAGCGTTAAGCTTAGAATAGGGTAAAACATATATGCATTGTTGCCAGAAAGCGGAATAAAGAGAGAGCGGAGATATTTTCTCGGACCTCTCTGTCTTTCTCGCTGTTAGCTTCTAGCAGAAGAGTCGAGGCAAAATCTTTCCGTTTCGCTTTGCCGAAAATCTACCAATATTCGATGTCATTTATATTTGCAGGCCAATGCCTTTATACATGATTTTTTCAGCATATTTATTTATCAGCATTGACTTATTTAAATCAATAATAAATTAAGGAAATGCGTATTTGATATATAATAATTATTTTAACTATAATTTCATCGTTATATTTCGCCTATTTCCGTAAAATCTGCATTTCTTTAGTTTATTATTGATTATTGTAAGTCAATGGCAATTTAAAAAAATTTAATCTTAAAAAAAAAAGAAAAGTACCGATCAGGAATCGAACCCGGACCCACGAATCGCCACGCTATTACCTTACCGCCTAGACCACGAGGCTTCTTCAGTGCACCGTAAACAGATAGTCTTTTTAAGGGCTTGAAATCTTCTTTTAAACCATATAAATAAACGAGCAACCGACAGCTTTATTCATTATTATTCTGTCATAATGGTACACAAATGAAGGAATAATTATATTTTGAATAGTTTTCAAAAGCTTTTCCAATAGCCAAGAACGAAGATAAATAATCAACGCTCGCAGTTTCCGTTCTTGGTTATTGGAAAAGCTTTTGAAAATCTACATTATATAATTATTCTTTAATTTGTGTACCATTATGATAGAATAATAATGAATAAAGATGTCGGTTCTTCGTTTATTTATATGGTTCAATAGAAGATTTCAAGCCCTTAAAAAGACTATCTGTTTACGGTGCACTGAAGAAGCCTCGTGGTCTAAGAGGTAAGGTAATCGCGTGGCGATTCGTGGGTCCGGGTTCGATTCCTGATCGGTACTTTTCTTTTTTTTTTAAGATTAAATTTTTTTAAATTGCCATTGACTTACAATAATCAATAATAAACTAAAGAAATGCAGATTTTACGGAAATAGGCGAAATATAACGATGAAATTATAGTTAAAATAATTATTATATATCAAATACGCATTTCCTTAATTTATTATTGATTTAAATAAGTCAATGCTGATAAATAAATATGCTGAAAAAATCATGTATAAAGGCATTGGCCTGCAAATATAAATGACATCGAATATTGGTAGATTTTCGGCAAAGCGAAACGGAAAGATTTTGCCTCGACTCTTCTGCTAGAAGCTAACAGCGAGAAAGACAGAGAGGTCCGAGAAAATATCTCCGCTCTCTCTTTATTCCGCTTTCTGGCAACAATGCATATATGTTTTACCCTATTCTAAGCTTAACGCTCGTGCTTCGTGGTCTCTTCCGATAGATGGCGTTACGGGTTAGATGGACCTGAGACACGCGTTTGCCAACACCAGCGCCGCCTACCGGTAGGGATTGCTTCGGGACCTCGCATGAGCAATCTCCCGTTTCATCTCTGGTATTACAACTGATGCAATGGGCTCAGTGGAACCTTGGATGGCTTGGATGGCGGATGCACTTCACTTATAACTGTACTGCACAGTGCACACATGGGGCGCATTCCGTTGTGAGTACTAGTAATCTATAGTTTGCGTGACATTAAATATAGCTTTTCAGTACTCGCAGTCAATAGCGGAACGGGGCCATGGCACGCAGTAAAGTGTCATCGTCTGGGCCAATAGTATTATGGAATTTTTGTTTGTTCGTATATATGTCTGCCAAGACCCGTTGAGTCAGCCTGCGCTGTAAATATGTATACAGAAAATAAACGTGTATGTTTTTGTTGTATACTTTCTGATTTCTGTGCTTTTAAAAAAACTGTAAATTATGTATGTCACCTAAAGTATAAGTTTTTAATGAAAAATTATGAAAAATAAATAGAGATATATATGTACATATGTGTGATATTACTTTTGATGTCTACAACAGGTTTCTTCGTTTAAGTACTATTACCATTTTCGGTCTGTTCTCAGCTGAGTTAGGGTTAGATATTTTATTTTTTTTACATATATACATACATATATGTATACACATATTATATTTAATTATGATAGAGATAAAAATGAAGAATTTCGCATTTTTAGTTACTACATAAAATGAACAAACCTACAAACTTGGAGAAAGTGAAAGTGAAAGGCTCGATGAGAACGAAGGTGAGGACGGTGAGGTGAGGGGACAACATTATACAAAAACTGAAACCAACTGAAACACATGAGAGCGGACGACGGATGTTAGACGTTAGTTAGTGTTAGACTAGACGGACTAGACTCCGTTAAAGGGTTATGACATTTGATTAATATTAATCTGTGTTATTTAGAGCCACAATTTGTGTATCCTTTCAGGTTTCTTCCATAAAATTCCTTTCTGTCATAAACTAAATTTTGTTCCTTTCATTCAAAGTAAGTAAAATGTTTCTCTCTTATTAATGAGCCAGACCTGTTTTAATTTTTGCCTTTGTTTGACAGGTTATGAGTCATGACACCAAAGGTTAGAGCCTTGTCTGATATATTCCTCATATTTGCTAAATTTAAGTTTAGCAATAAAGATGCTGATAATGAATAAAATTTGATTTTGGGGTTTCCAAAACTACTACTTACGTACAAAAGCTATGCAATTAACAAATATCTTAAAATGTCCAAAGGAGATAATTGCATTTATTTTATATTCTTTACCATTGTATTGTATTTAATATATTATTAAATTCCATCCAGCATTTAATTAATTACAGAAGAGTTTTTGCTTTGTGAGATATTTTTTTGAAGCTTAATACTTTCAAGTGATATTTTTAAAGTAGATAGGTGAACCAAAAAGAATTTGTAAATAAGATGAGTGGGCATATAAGTGATATGCCATGGGGCCTATGCATCATAAAATATTTTTTACAAAGGTGTTGTCCTCAATGTGGTTTTAATAAAACAATGTGGCATCAGGGAGGAGTATTGGTGCTAACATTTTTAGCATATACCTCTTATCATTTAACAAGGAAGCCCATTTCTGTTGTGAAAAATGTATTGAACTTTAATTGTAGTTCTATGTCCCCTCCACCTAATTTTGTTATAAATGAAACAAATCAAGATGTTTGGTGTGACTGGGCTCCATTTAGTAAGTTTAAACATCTTAAAAAATATATATTTTTTCAAGGAATAAAAATTTAGTATTGTGTCATTAGATACAGCAGATGCTCCAGCATTACTTGGTATGCTGGATTCAGCATTTTTATTTGCTTATGCTGGAGCAATGTTCCTCAGGTGAGATTTCATAATATTGAACTGTTTATATACAAAAATTGATAATAAAATATAATATACTAATTGTTTTTAAATAGTGGTTTTATAGCAGAACGTGTTAATTTAAGATATTTTCTGTCTTTTGGAATGTTGGCATCAGGAATTTCTTGTTATTTATTTGGTATAGCAAGACCATACAATATTCATAGCCTGTGGTATTTTATTATTGTCCAGGTAAAAATCCATTAGAAAATTATATTAATATCTCAAATTTGATAAAATAACTTTTTATAGATTGCTGGCGGAGTATTTCAAACATCAGGCTGGCCTGGTGTTATTACAGTTTTAGGCAATTGGTTTGGCAAAGGAAAAAGAGGACTAATTTTTGGAGTGTGGAATTCACATACTTCTGTTGGGAATATATTAGGAACTACAATAGCGGCTAAATATGTTGAAACTGATTGGGGCTTAAGTTTTATGGTACCTGGAGCTGTAATGGGCATTGTAGGTTTCATTATATTTTTATTTTTAGCTCCAAGCCCTACAGATGTAGATTGTGTGTCAGCAGCACCTTTAGGCTATAGAAAGCTTTATGTCACAACTAGTTCAGATGAAGATAATGAAACAAGAGACCATGATAACATAAATGATACAGAAGAGGTAAGAACAAAATTATTTTGATTTAAAATTTGTCAAAGTTTATTAGTTTTTTGGCATGTTTAAATGATTAGCATGTTTCCTTATAGACTATTAAGTAGAAAGTAGTTGTTAATTATTCTTTTTTTTCATCTTTTTTTTATTAGATAGGCAATATTTATTTTATGCTGCTTGATTATTAATATTTAAGTACTGTAAAGGTACAAATTTGCACCAGCAAAAATTTGCTTTATTTATGTAGATATATATATTATACATTGAAACTTTATAAAATTGTAAATTATTGAAATGAAATTGGCAGAAGTTATTTATAAAACAAATTTGCACTAATGTAATAGACTACTAGATAAAGTGTGAAATTAAGATGTATATTAACAACCCATAAATGCTTTGAATGAAAGAATTTATTTGAATCTTTAGTTTTTAACTATAATTTGCACTTGTTTAGTCCTTTAAAATTTTTTTGTATACTCCACTAGTGTCTGACCTATCGCTGTAACCATCGTGAGAACACTACTATTAATGTAAGTGCATGCGTGTTCCATCTGTAGTATTAATTACACTTAATTTTTGCAATTTGAAATGAACATTATTCTTTTAAAAATTGTTAATCACATTAATACTCTTTTTAAGGATTTATTAACAATACCTTCTGAAACAAGTCCAATGCTGTCAGGTCGCAGACAGCAGCACAACACCATCAGGCACAGTGCAATTGGATTTCGAGGAGCTCTGGCTATACCTGGAGTTATTGAATATTCTCTCTCTTTATTTTTTGCAAAGCTAGTAAGCTATACATTCCTGTTCTGGTTACCTTTATATATTTCATCATCCAGTAAGATTTTCATATACATTTTGTGATATTGTAACATATTTTAACAATTGATTCAAATTAATACTTTTTTTAGCTCCATATGGTCCATCTGTAAGTGCAAAACTGTCAACTGTATTTGATGTGGGTGGAATCATTGGTGCTATTGCAGCTGGTTATATATCCGATGTCACTGGACTAAGTGCACTAACTTGTGCTTGCATGCTTCTTAATGCAGTCCCAATGGTTTTTTACTGTTGCATATTAATTAAATTCTCATTTGAAAAAGTATTTAAAAGTGTAATTAAATTTCTTTCATTTTCAGCTGTTTATCTACGATTATGTCAATAGTGATGATATTGGCATCAATATAGTATTATTATTATTACTAGGAATATTTGTGAATGGACCTTATGCTTTGATAACAACTGCTGTATCTGCAGAATTGGGTACCCATCCCAGCTTAGAGGAAAATTCTAAGGCTTTAGCCACTGTAACTGCAATTATTGATGGCACAGGCAGTATTGGAGCTGCTGTAGGTCCATTGTTAGCAGGATTTATATCTCAGCATGGATGGCAAAATGTTTTTTATATGCTTATGGCTGCAGATGTAACTGCATTACTGGTAAGAAAATATAGAATTTTCTTTATCTGCTATACAAATGATATAATTGAAAAAATTTTCAGTTACTAAGCAAGCTGGTTTACAAAGACATTCAATGTTTTATACAACAGAGACGCGTGGTAAGCTCTTCTGCAAACTAAGAACAGAAAATATGTTTTTGGAGAAGGTTGCTGGACCAAGAAAATACAATAAAATTATTACCATTTTTAGTTTTTAAAACTTACAAATCATTAGGAACTTTTGTAATTGATTTTAACTGCATATTTACAAGAGCCCCAATTTTATAAGTATGGTAAATCACTGTTTCTAAATTATTATATTAACTTAAAAATTATAAAGGAAGATTTACAAATTGATAAAAATAAATATATTTTGATCGCCGCCTGTGTCAAAGTTTTATTACTTGAAAAATAAAAATATAATTAGTTATAAAAGATATTATGATTAAATAACTAATTTATTAAGGAATTCCTGCAGGAATTATGTAGCTAATCGAATCAGCAAATTCTCCCCATGCTGCTCTTTGAGTTTGAAAAGTTACTACCCAAGCTATAAGAATGACAGCCCAAATAGTAGCTCCAATGCCAGAATAAATAACATCTAAAGAGATTTTTAGCATAATTAGAGTTCACATGATAAAAATTCATTTCCTAAAACGTATACTTACATTTTTTTATTTGTTTCTGTTCCTCATAACAAGGCTCAAGAAAAGCATCTTTGAAGAACCAAATTGCATTTATAGCCCAGAGAAATGGAAGTAGAGCAAATCCACCTGCAAGAAAAAAAGACTGAAGATTTAGATGTTTAAGTAAAATGAAATCCAGTTTCCTAGCAGCTCACCCCGAAAATACCATTTGCAAAGGCTCAACTTTTTTTCTTTTGAGACTCTAGACAAATCCATGATTAAGAGTAAACACTCATCAATAATTTTGAACTAAATTTAAAAATTCTAAAACAGATCTTACACCACCTTCAAGCCACAAAAAATTATCAAATAATCAAAGCGTGATAATCAACAGAAAAACTATATACAAATTAAAATTACACTATCCCAACTTATCAACTTTAATAAAAACTACTCAAACTATCGTAGTAGTTAGGTTAGATTGAATTATTAGGCAACTGGGACTGGGAAATCTACATAGGAATTCAGAGAAGCAACATCAAATTTTCCTCTCTACCGGTGGCATTTGTTATTAAAACAGTATGATAAGTAAAAAATTAAGAGTTGATTCAGAAATATTTGGAGAGATGTCGCTAACTTCAGAAAAAAAATCTCGCGTTACCTCGGAGAAGGGATGAAGAGGGGGTTTGGTGGGGATGATGAACGTAAGGAGAATAGTCGGGAGAAGCGAAGACCCGTAGGGGGGATTTGAATGATCACGTGACATGCAACCTGCCGCCCCGCAGAATCGTGAGTCGGACAGCCATTTTGATTAGTAACATGGCGTCAGGGGAGATTAATATGGCGTCCTCGGACATTATAACTGAAGTCGAGATACAGCCGGATATTCAGGAAGTTGAGATCGAGTCTATCCCAGTGGAGATACCGTGTGAAACGGTTGAAACGACAATCGAAGGTGAGGATGGTCAGCCAATGATCGCCCTGCAGCCGCTACCCGAGCCAGGACGCGAAGAAATCATTCTGCAAACCCAGGAGGAAATCGTCGGCGGTGATCCACTCAGCGTTTACGATCAAATCCCAGTCCCGGAGAACGACATTTATGTTGAGTCAAGTCCCGGACCATCTCGAAAACCACCGAAGAAAGCGAGAAAATCGCAATCCAGGTTTAGAGATCACACTATCTTCGGTGAGATGGGGTCTGAAACGAAAGCCAGGAAGTGGGAACAGAAACAAGTTCAGATCAAGACTCTTGAGGGAGAGTTCTCGGTGACAATGTGGGCCTCGGGAACTGATGACGGTAAGTTCCCAATTGTTATCTTTGTTTAATCTCTCTACTCCTTTCCTTCTCTCTTTTCCTTTCTCTCTTTTTAAGTTTTATCGACATTCTTCGACCAGCTTTTTCTTTGGTGCTTTCCACGCACAGCAGCGTACGCACTTCCGGTCTGATCTAATCGATACTAACAAGGAATCATATCCTATTTTGTCTGGTACATATGGCAAAATCTTTTGCATAATTCGCATCACCCATCGTGGCCCATTGACAGTCTCTGTTGTTTGTTTTGATCGAAACGCCATTATGCTGGCAGGGGGCAGCCATATTTTGAAAATGGCCTCTTTAAATGGACCGCAGACTTACTTCGGCAATGGCGCCGTTCAATCTCTAAGATTCAAACTAAACTTCCGCTCAACTCCATTCGATGAACTTCCCTTTTACCATTTTAAAACGAATATTTTACGTGAAATTTTTAAAATCTCTTAAGTTTATTTCAAAATATTTTTTAATTAATGTTTTTTTTTATTTGCAATTTTAAGTAGATAATAATAATGATTTGAAAAGACTAAATGCAATAAATTGTCCTTTTTTCATTGTATCAAGCTTCTTTTTCTATCTTTTATCAATTTTTTTTACAAATTTAAAAGTACATTTGTCCCCATCATTGCCAGTTCCAACACTTTTCTTAATTCTTAAATTGTATCCCTGGTCACAGACTATCTTTGGTGCTTTGTGAATTTTCAAAATTGAATGACATTTTCATTTACCATTATTTTTTTTAAATAAATAGTTTCACATATCTTATCTTAAAGTTTTAATAATATCATTTAGTATATAATTTCTGCTTGTCAACCCTAGTTTTTCTAATTATTTTTTAAAAAGCAACTGAATTTTATACTATATAAAACTATTTTTTAGAGTAATAGCCTTATACATAATGTTAAATGTAAAGCTTTTATAAGTTATGCAAGACAGTACAATAGCTTTTGTTTGGGATTGCTTGTTTGTTATTGTTAAAGGGAGTGTCCTATTAGCTCCTCACCTGGTGGATGTTCCAGATGAAGGCTCGAATCCAGAGCCTGATCCAGACTACACAGATTACATGACTGGCAAGTCAAATGCCAAATTCAATCACTCCGGAAGCTCTGTCTCTGATGGAATGCCAGGCTTAGATCTATCAGATCCTAAGCAATTGGCAGAATTCGCAAGACCTGGACATAAGCTGAAAGTTCGCAAGCCCCCTGTCCTGGATGGGGTAGAGCGTACCATAGCATGTCCACATAAGGGCTGTACAAAAATGTTTCGAGACAACAGTGCAATGAGAAAGCATTTGCACACCCATGGACCTAGAGTGCATGTATGTGCAGAATGTGGAAAGGCATTTGTGGAAAGTTCAAAACTAAAAAGGCACCAGTTGGTTCATACAGGGGAGAAGCCTTTTCAGTGCACATTTGAGGGTTGTGGAAAAAGATTCAGTCTTGATTTCAATCTACGTACGCATGTCAGGATTCACACTGGAGACAGACCTTATGTTTGTCCTTTTGATGGATGTAGTAAAAAGTTTGCACAGTCCACGAACTTGAAATCACATATATTGACACATGCGAAGGCAAAGTAAGTATAATTCTAAAATTTTTTTATTTTTCTTATAGCTTAGAATGATACGTTAATGATAAAACTTTTGTACAGATCGCGTAACGCTATCGGAAGACAAGTACAACAAATTCAGCTTCAACAGCCTCAGTTTGTCCAAGTGGAAGTTGCAGATGTGGATAATCAGCAGTTTATCGTCTATGCTGATTAGCCCCCCCTCCAATCTATGATCTCGTACCTTGAGAAATCTATTAAGAAGTATCATTAACCATTATTAATTAATCTAAACAGTGTAAATATTTTCAAAACACAGCGAGTGAAGTGAACAGGATGTTATTGAAGCTGTTAGTTATCTTAAGCAGTCAAGTTAATTAATGAAATAATTACCTCTGTGCTTAGACGAAGAGTAAACAAGTTATCAGGAGCACTTAAAACTATTGACAAATGCGATTGAATTCACATTTTAAGATATTCTGTATCTTCTGAGTCATGCAAGGTAGGTTGATGCACCGCTCAATTCCATGTCAGACTAAATGGGTAAACAAGGAAAAAGAAAGAAATTAAACCTAGTGCATTCTCATAACATGTGACTGTATATATTTATAAGTAAAATGAAACATTGTATACAGTATATTTTGGAGAAGTTCTGATGAGAATAAACCGAAAAATACATTTTTTTTCCGTCGGAATCTATTGTACCATGTGAACATTTTATTATTTTATGTTACAATTCCGCACGTGTGTAAAATTCTGTAAGATAATTTGCAGCGAAAAGGAGAAAATGTGAAAATGGGATTTGTTCGGTCTCATCCAAACGATATCGAGAGAATTTATGGAAAGCTTTGCGAATTTTTCTAGACTCGCAAAGTTAGTTTAGTACTTTCGCAGTACACATACAAACACACACACACACGGTGATATTCTAAGTACTTTCGCGATGCGCTCTGAGCATCGGAACAACGATTTGTTTGTAAAATTGTTACATTTTACGCGTTACCGAGTTTTTCAGTAACTATGATATACATAAGTTTTTCGTATTGGACATTAAATAGCAATTAAAAACATCTCACACCACTGTTCATTGTCATCCGTATTACCCAATTTTGTATTTGCTAGAAAAAAAGCGAGCGAGAAAAAGAGAGAGAGAGAGAGAGAGAGAGAACGGTTAAAATATTTATAGAGATTTGTTTTCGTAAGACAGATATTTTTTTTGTCGGTTAAATGGACAAACCTTTTATGTGATTTGTAAAATATTGTAATCGTGCGTGGAGAGTGTTATTTCGAAGTTTTAAGATTTCTCTTTTTTTTTAAATGTTAATCATGATCAGTCCGTAAGTCCAACGTGATCTCGATGTCGCCATTTTCGATATATTTTTCGTACTGAATAAAATCGAAGTGTTTTTATATGAAACGGCGTTGGTCAAATTGAAATTACCCAATTACTCAGTTTATATGATCTACGAAATCTCTTGACCGATCATCACATAAGGAAGAACTTGGTTAAGTTTTGGAAAGAGGGGATTTCTTTAAATCAGATTTATTTATTTTTATGGATGCTGATTAATGTTAAGTCCATTGAAACAGACTGTATAAATTAGAGTATTAGTCACTTAAGATATGAAATATCATTCAAATTGAAGCAGTGTAAGGAAAAGAACCATTTCAGATCAGAGAAAAAATAACTAATGATGAGAGTAATAATTGAGCATCTTTTAGGTAGTGGATAAAAAGTATAACTTTTGATAGGGTAAAGATCAAAGGCCTATTGTATGAAGTGAAATAGTTTAATTTTTTACTTATCCATCGCAATGTATTATTATACAATTATTTTAATGCTACATTAACGTATGTATGTAATATCAAAATCACTTTTATTAGAAACCATTTGAAATAGAAAATTTTAATTAAATTCTTTATTGCCCGTCTTTTATTTGTTTAGAATTTTCTATGGCATTAAAAAGGAATAATGTTACAATATGAAAATTGTTTTCCAGTGTACAAAAAAATCTTTATATTTATGCTTTAAAATTATTAGCTTTATTACACACAATGTTGTAATTCGAAATTTATAGTAATTAATATTACAGTAGAAAATTGATTTTTCAGCCTGTATCTTTCAGTCACTGTAAAAGTAGGTATAAAACAACCTATATCTATTGTTTATAAAATCATTGACAGAATTAAGCAATAATAACTAACTGGGAGACTTCATTCTAGCCAATTGTAACGAGTCATTGAAGCAATGTATATTATTGATGACATTTTTTTGTCTTTTATGATGAAAAAGTTAGGATGAAAAAAGGCTCTAACAAGTTTCCAAAATTAAATAATTTTTACATATGCTTATTTTATGTTAAACACTTATGCAGAACAAACATCAGGATAAAAGCTTGAAGGCTTTATGGTTTTTTTAGCATCTTTTAGGTTGATTATCTTTGGAAGGAAAGCTATTCTTGCAAAAAGGATCTTGGAGTTTTACAGACTGCTTGAGTTATTTCATGGGTCAGGGCTCTGAGAATAGGATCCCTGCTCTCTCACGTTCCTTACAATCATGTGCACGAATTTCCCTGGCTGTTATTAATATCGTCCTGATCGGCCATCTCTACCTTTGTCATCTCTTCCTTTTCTTCGATCCTTAGATCTTGATCTTCGATCACGAGAACGAGAACGTCTTTTGCGATCCCGTCCACGAGATTTTGAACGTGATCTAGATCGACCTTTTCCACCTTTCTTTCGACTGTACAAATATCTACGCAAATCTCGTGAAATAGGCTTCAAGTGCATAAAATTGCAAAATCCTGAACGGGTACATTCACTAAAAAAGATATTTTCAATATATACTTTATTATATAAAATTAAAAATTATATAAGGATTCTTGAATTTTATTTACCCCATTTCATACTGTCGACAACAAGCTTCTCTGAAATCAGTTACAGGGGATAGCTCGGCATAAACTGGTCTACCACCAAACCACCTGTTATTTAGATCATTCACAGCTCTTTCTGCATCTTCCTCTCTCCTAAATTTAATGTAAACATTGCCAACCAAATGGTCTCCAAGATTATCGCAGACATTCATCTCCTCTATCTCTCCATATTTGTCCTCACACTCTACAAAAACATCTTCAAAGAAATTGTCGTAATGTTCTTGCATCTCCTCATCTGATACATTAGCCACCACTGGAAAAAAAATTCTTAAAATATTGTTTTATAAATTCTCACATCCTTTACATACAATGAGATCCATCGGCGCTCTTGGCTGAATTTTGGGGATTTACATAGAGATTTTGCAGTAAACAGGTCTATAAAAATAATAATTATCACTTAACCTATTGTTAAAAAATCCCTTAACTTTTTATATAATGATTATTTACCTGACTGAAGGTGGGCTTGTTATGAATTCTAGAGCAACGATCTCCATGCCTGCATGCTCCGATTTTAAAATAGAACGAGCAATTAACTCTGTAGATGAAAAAAATGCTTTCGTTAATAAAATGACGAGAAAAATAATTAAAAAGAAAAAAGAAAATAAAGACATACTTATCTTTCTCCGTGCCAAAAATCGAAGCTAAATACTCTGCCATTTCTAAGAATTGGCGATAAAACTCTATTAGCACCTTTTTTTAATGAAATTGTAGCTTCATTAACGTCTAATTTTTTTAATGTAAACGCCGTCAATTCCAGTGACAACAAAAACGAAGAGACCGACCGGAAGGAACTTCGGATGACCAATGAATAAATTTCATATAGATTTTAAAGCAAGCATTTTATATAAATTGCAACATTTGCAACATGCATGCAATGTACAGTATTGTACAGTGACTACAGTACCTGTACAGATTAACATTCTGATTGGTCGAGCATATTAAGCATAAAGCAGTAAATTCCATAGATGATCGTCCTCCTGATTGGTGAAAATAAGGAAAATATGGGGAAAGCGAAGACATAATTGGTCGGCTAACCTACCAGTTAGGAAACGCAATGATTTTTGTGTACCAATAGAAGGAAAGGAAATTTTCCTAAAGCGTATTTGTTAAAAGGAAAAATTTTTTTAGTGCTCATCTGGCTGGTTGTTCGGCAAGGTGTGTTGCGAGGAGGTTTCGTCGATCTTCGTCTTATAAAACTGTTTTCTATCTATAATATGTGAGCATTTTGATAAAGATTCATATTAGCTTAGCAAATGTCTCTAAATCAATCAACTTCTATTTGCCCTACGTATTGCACTTAATGGTAAGTCATTTTTATTAAT
The DNA here is from genome assembly GCF_024137725.1 of Prorops nasuta. Classification (NCBI taxonomy): domain Eukaryota; kingdom Metazoa; phylum Arthropoda; class Insecta; order Hymenoptera; family Bethylidae; genus Prorops; species Prorops nasuta. Next base: position 7,368,456 of record NW_027116802.1, on the reverse strand, counting down.
ATTCGTTTGAAGGTTACGACTGATTATGTGAATGGGGTGCTGTCTAAATTTATAACTTAGAATTTTTACATCTATCTTCAACAATTTATCGAATGTACTGTAAAAAAACAAGTAATTATGGACTACGTGAATTTCACGAGAAAAGATTCAATTGCTTCAGTTTATATAAGCATGGTTAATTTTTAATACCTCACCGTACTTAATGCTAAAATGATAGACATTTTTCTAACGCGTTTTTTCATTCATTAAACGTCATCGTAAGTATCGTAAATTGGGGAAGTAATTACTCGGAACTAATTCGGTCAATATTACTCTCTAGACCTTTTCTATTACCCTGTGCCAATTTATTCTCATCGATGTGCAATAATTAATGATCCGTATAAGTGATTTTTGTACAAATTAATTTGTTCGACTTTTATATAAAGTAGTTTTTACGATTACATTGCAGTCACAGCTAGAAATATCTTTCAAATACATATATGACTTTATGTTTTTACGTATATTTTACTACTATAGGTGAAAATGAACAATCATTATATAGACTTGCAACTTTATTATTTTCTTTAAAAATAGTTTGGAATTTTTATAGAAAATTAAAACAAAACAATTTGCTCGCGAGCATGTGTATAATGTAGGGAAGAAATATTTTTTAGTACACAGAGGGTTTAATATTTTCACGTTGCTTTTGCCATGAAGTATAAATATGCAATTGGGGAATGAGTATGCAGCACGCGTTTTGTTGAGAGAAACCGAGCAAAGCTTCGTAGTTTTGCGTCACCATGTCTTTCTGCTATTCGATTTTGCATCTTGATTCATATCAGATGCAGAAAATTATATGGGACCTCTTTTTCCTCTTTTCGTTTTGTATATATATAGAGTTTTTCCAAAAATTAAAACTTTAATGAATTCAAAAGTGATAGAATTTGAAGAAAACACTTTTCATTATATTTACCAATGCCAATGTTCAAACGTGATTTTATCAAAATAAATTTGTATCACTGCTCATCAATGCTATCTCTTTTTACTTGTAGAAAAATTGTCGCATGAAATAAAACTGAATTTTACGATTTACCCTTTAATTCACCCCCGAGCCTTCAAAAAAGTATAGTGGTAAAACTCGAAATTAAAGCGAGGGCAGCTCTAACCTATGTTGGTGATGTCGTTTCATAAATGGCAGTGAAAGGGTTAATTAAAACCTTAAAACGGAAATGACATGGTTTTTCTTGAAAAGAAAAGTGCTGTTGGCCGGACGATGATTTTATTGGGGAAAGCGGAAGGATGCAGAGAGGGAGAGAGGGAGATACAGAGTCTCTAGAAAAAAGACGAAAAGTCGGATGGGAATGGAGCTTGGAAGATTTCAAAGAGTAAATTCGGTAGGGGAGCGTGCGAGAAAAGAGTTGATGTGTGGGGGGAGTATCGCGGGAATCGTGAATTGTCGTAAGTCGTCGTGAATAAACGAGCACTTCCGGAATTGAACGATCACGATTTTGGAAGGGGTTCGGGCGGTTCGGCAGCTAATGCAAGTGGATATATAGAATTTCATGTTATTTCTTGAATAGTTGGCGCGCTCGCGAGTCGCGGCCCCATCCTATCCCAACCCAATCCCATCATTCTGCTGCTGGCCACTCACCTACACACAACTTTATATCGTTTTTCTTCATTTCCGTCAAATTTGTATTAAACAATTAGAATTTTCTCAATAATTTCTCCAATCAGTTTAATAATGTTAATCAAGGATATTAGCTGATAATTGTGATAAAATTACTAAATCGGAGGTGTGCACTTGAAGCGAATTATCCACGTGTGTCAACGTGTTTATCTCTCTTCTTTACTAGAAAGGCACACAAGGTATGTTTATTCTTCTTATTTATCAATGAAATACACACCGGCTTTATCTCAATTTAATTCTTTGTCAATTTACATTATACTCAAACGAGCTATCAACTTGTATCAATGTAAAATTAATTACAATATAAGTTGAGTTTGATCTCAGCAGGTACTGGCATTAATTGAGAGAAGCTTCGCAAGATGAATTAGCAAAGAGAGTGAATTGCACGTGCTCTGCTACGTTTCTAAAGAACGCTTTGGTGAAACGTGCAGATGGTGAAAAGTGAGAAATTGCTTGGTGAATGCTTATTATTGTTGTTAGGTTATCGGAATTTCTATCAGGCGTTCTCTTCTTGAAAGACACTGCAGGTAGCAAGAACTTCTTTACGATGCTTTTCTTCGAACGCACATAAAAACTTATAAGTAAATAATTTCACCAGCCATCAATAAGACCTAATTGGATTAAATTTTTTCTTTGGATATACAATTCTCTTATTTACACAGAATTGAGGGAGGTACGCCAATTTTATTATTCTAGTGAAAACAATTTTTTCCAAAGAACAAAGATACACAGTGTAGTATTTTGGAGAGAACGTACGATTGTTTATTATCATTCTAAGCGTACCTTATCGATTAGAACAATGTAACAACACTGTTTTCTCTTTTGCTAAATTATTCCATACGCGACATCCAGCTGTTTAGCAAGTTTGTTAAAAACTTTCGTATCAGAATTGTTGTTATCATCGTTGCAAAATATATTTCTCAAAGAAAGAGCATTATTTAAGTGAAAATAAGGTATAAGAACAATGGCAAAATATAGTTTGGTCAACATTATAAAATGGGGAAAAAAGCGAAACCCCATGTATGATAATTTGGAGTTAATACAAATGTCAATATTATAGGTTGCGTAACATCTATACCGATTAAAATTCGAGTTTCACTTTTTAAATAGTCGTCGCGTGAGAATTTCTGCTATAAGAGAGAAAATCTGTCTCAATATTTATAGAAACGTGACATTATAAATAAGAAATTCCACAATTTTAATTGCGTAATATACTTTGGACTTTTGTAGATCAGATTGAATAATATAAATGAAATCACGACAGATTAGTGGCTATAGAGTCGCGCGGGAACTCGTTAAAATTCAGTGGAATATGTTTGCTTCTATGCAGTTGGTAAGTAGTAAAATGCTCTTTTTCCAATTCACGCTTCTTATATAGGTGTATTAGGACTGTACTTTGAAGCTACTCGAAATGACTTTCGACATTTCTTTCTTTGAGAAACTCCCTCCCAGCTTGTTGGAATTCATGAGTTATACGGAAGAATATTTCTCAAGGACGTATCGATTATTTACATTTCCAGTTTTAACTGTAATTAAGTATTTCTTTATAGTTCTATAGAGGGAGTAATAATATCTTTATAAGAAATAAAAAAGCTATGGTTAATCAATTAAAAATGCTTATTCACATGCATACACTGCATGGAGGATATTTGTGGATAATTTATCTATTTTTTCACTTTCTAGTGCAATTAAATATTTTTTCTATATAATATTAAAAAATAGTATTGTCTTTGTACAGGAAACAAGCTGGTAAACCGTAGTCGATTAATTAAAATTTATTATTCACATGCAAGTAATAAAATTATAATCGTTTGTAATTTATCGTTTATTTACTTTTTGGGTTTTAAATGTAATTTAATATTTCTGTAATACAATAAAAAATACTTTGTAAAAAGCAGGCAAGGTCTAGCCGATTAGCTGCAAATACCTACTTGTTCACGAGTGATGGAGGAATATTAGTCGAGGACTTATCGATCATTTACGTACTTTATTTTAAATGTAATTAAACATTTCTGTAGGGTACTATAAAATAATAATATCTTTGAAATAGAGAAAACGAAAAATGCAGCAAGTTGTAGTGAATTATTTAAAAATACCCATTCACAAGTAATGGAGGAAGAAAAATCGTCGAGTATTTTTATCAAAAATTTACTTTCCAAAAAGTTTTAATTATAATTAAATATTTTTTCTATTTAATTGTATAACATGTAATAATAATATTTACCTAGAATTTATCAATTATTTTTATTTCGGGTTTAAAGTGTTATTAAATATTTCTATAACACTGTAGAAAAAAAATCCTTTGTAAAAAGCATAAAATTTGTAGTCGATTAGTTGGAAATGCCAGATTATTTGTCAAGGATTTACCGATTATTTACTTTTCGAGTTTGGTGTGTAATTAAGTATTTCTACATGAATACTGTAAAAAAAAAGAAAACAATATCTTTGTAAGAAACAAGCAAGCTCTGGTTGATTTGTCGGGAACGATTAAGGGGCTGCTGGATGCTTTAGTTTGCTTTGCTCAGAGAGAGAGAAACACTTGCAGGCTTTACGGCACTTGGAAAGTCACCGACCTTGACAGACATTTCATTATTTCATAGCTCGGAAGAATTCGAATCTCGAAATCCCGTATCTTTTTTTCTTTTTTCTTCTCTATTGCATCGAGTAATGGTCCGAGTGCATTGGCTGGAATGAAAAGAAGAAGAAGAATAAGAAGAAATATTAATAGTAGTAGTAAATGTAGTAGCATTAGTAGTAGTAGTTAGAGGAGAAAAAATCACCCATTAGCCAATAGCCGTGATCACCTTGCAAAGCGTAATCTATACGCAAGACTAATTTTTTCTTTAACGCTCCAAGGGGTAATTGCCCCAGAGCACAAATATTTATACATATTTATAACTTAGGCATATAAGCTATCCAATCACTCTTTCTCAAATCCTTCATCCAAACAAAAGTACTTGGAGAGATCCAACGGAGATAATTAGCGAGTTTGATCGTGTTAACTGAATGCTGCGCTGCACTTTCTGCACTGAAAAAAATAATTATTTATTGGAATAGATTCGAACATATAAATATTTGCTTGATTCAGTGAAATTTATAGTTAAATGGATGGAAATTATTTTGATTAAAAGAATTTTTGTACAATTTAATCAGTCATTTATTAAAAAAGAAAATATAAATATTTATTTGTTACACTCTTAATTCAAATAGAGATTTACTTATTCGAACCGAAACATTTTTTGCCTCGGTATTACACTGGGTCTCCTCCAGTTAAACGTCCCAAAGTATACATATATATATATATATATATACAATAGATGCAGGAAGACGCGTTTATCTCAAAAGCTGCAAGATATGTATGAAAATTTTGTACAGGAATTTTCGAAACCTTTTATACATATTATTTGCACCTAAAAAGGTCCTATGTGGGGAATTTTAATATCTCTTTTGGTTTAGGAAGTACACGAGTTTTCTCTCGCGCATCTATATGTTCTGAGACGTTTTCACTACGGAGGGGACCCTAAATATATATACACATTATAGAGTGCAATTTATATACTTTAACTAGCCTCAGAGCATGAATGCAAAAATTCGCTTATTAGTGTAGATATAAGAGAAATTAAATTTTTGCAAGGAACTTTTCAAAAGCTCTTTCCATTTAGATTGAAAAAGGTACTCTGCAAAAAATTGATATCTCTTATATGTAGGTACCGAGATTAATGTATTTTTGTATCTATATTCTGAGACGAATTCAAGTAAACGCCCTGCGTGTATATATATATACACAGACTTGTCTCTCTTGCCTGTACTTTTTGCAGTTGTTAGAAAAACTGTATATATATAATATATAGATCGCACGCACGAAAAGTAATATACTGCACTCGTGATGAAAAATGCAGAAAGTGCAGGAGGCAACTGACAGAGGTTTTCTTATAGGATTGAGAGAGTAAAATGTGTGTGCAGCAGCATACATATATATAAGTGTTAAAGGGAACTGATGTAGCAGAGGTATACCATTTTTGAGGGATTTCTTAAAATAGATGTTACACGTGTATCGAGGAATTTACGAGTGACGAGTTGCTCGATTTTCATGATTAAAAACAAATTTCTATAGAATTATTAAGAGTATAATCGATCGATCGTTTTATCATGCATACAGGTTTGCAATTTTAGGAAAAAGATGTGATTTATACAGTATTCTGTCCTTATTACGTGTTTCCGGACAGCCTTTTATTAATGAATTTTGTTGTTAATGTCTTCCATTTTTCTAGAAGATTCCGAGAAATTGCAGAAGAAAAGATGCTGGCCCGATTATTCGAGGCGCACGGTCGGTTCTGTGCAAGCCATCCTCTGGAGGTAATTGTGACGACCTTCACGTTAACGGCATGCATGCTCAACATGGAGACAGGAAATGGACGAGAGGCTCCTCTACCTGTGACGACTTCACACTGCCGACACGGACGCTGCCACGACGTAAGAAGATGATTCACAATCACAATCACAATCTCATCAATTTCATTCTTATCTTAAGCTTTTATCGTCATTACAGTTTGTGTTTAATTTATTTGTTTAGGAAGCGAATGCGGTTGACATAATTGTCATGACAATAATAAGATGCCTGGCGATACTCTTCTGCTATCACCAATTTCGCAATCTGCAAAAGCTGGGCTCCAAGTACATTCTTGGTTGGTAGATCCTTATAGACGTCGACTTTGAAATAGCTTTGCTCTCTATAGCATTACCAAATCCAACGTTCAGTTGCAAAACTCAAGATTTTTTTCCGAGCAACTCACGTGGCGACGGACGCGAGCAGCGAGAACGACTTAATAACAGAGTGCCCCCCGAGACTCGCTCATTCATAAAACCGGATCTTCTCCCAACGTGAAAGCTTCGCTCTTGCCAGTGAAAGTTCTATAGAAAGCGATAGCGTTTCGTCTGCTTCTCCTTCTTTTCTTCTCTTTGCTTATCCAATTTTATGCCTTGTTTATATTACTTTTCCTTTTTAAAAATCCTTTTCTTCTCACACATACACACACACCCACATGCGTTTCTTAATTATTAAGTAGAAATTAGTCTAATCTGTAGTGTTGACACAATTCGCGCGGGTACTTTACCTGATATTTTCACTGTTTTTAATACATAGTTTGTTTATCTGCTTACAGGTATTGCTGGCTTATTCACCGTATTTTCCAGTGTCGTCTTCACCTCGAGTGTCGTGAATTTTGGGCGCAGCGACATTTCTGACTTAAAGTATGCCGAGTATGATTAACACAGTGTAGTAAGGTGAGAAATGATGCAAAGAGGGATTTCGTTAAATTCGTATTTCTTCAATTTTTTAGAGACGCGCTGTTCTTCTTTCTACTTTTAATCGATTTATCAAAAGCTGCCGTTTTGGCACAGCTGGCGTTAAGTGCTAGAAGCCAGGAGGAGGTCCGAGCCAATATTGCCCGTGGTATGTCACTGCTGGGGCCAACAATCACCTTGGATACACTAGTCGAGACTCTTCTGATTGGAATAGGATCCTTATCCGGCGTCAGAAGGCTAGAGATACTCTGCAGCTTTGCCTGCCTTGGTGTAGTTGTAAACTACATCGTTTTTATGACTTTTTACCCTGCATGCTTGTCCCTCATCCTTGAGGTAATTTTTCTTCAAATTTTAACACGATATCTCGCCTTTGTATTATCTCTTATCACTTTCACTCTGAGACTTATCTAATTGAGTTCCAGTAATGATCACTGCCTTATTATTTTCAGCTATCTCGAGGTAGTAACAGCAAGGGTGGATCTCTGACGGCGGATAAAATTTTCATGATTCACCCATTGCACGATGAAGAGAGAAAGCCAAATCCCGTTGTAGAAAGAGTCAAACTTATTATGATCGGTGGCTTATTTCTCGTACATGCTAATAGGTATCTATAACGAGGAAAATTGTCTTAATAGCTATAAACAGTTTGAAATGGTTCTCACTGACCTGACCTTAACTGCTTTTGTGCCTATGGTTGTTAAGGAATTTTTTTAATTCTAACAAACCCAGGTCACATTCACTCGAAGAAACATTAACATGTCTATACATCTAGTTCATATTTAAAGTACACGAGGTGAACGGGAATATCTTTGAAAGAATTTGAGATTTCTCAATAGAGCTGAGAGATAGAAAAAATACGTCACAATTTGACCTTATGCCCTGTGTGAACAAATTTTTGGAGCTTATTTTCTAATAACAGATTTATCTGAATCTCCATCTGTTGTTTTTTTATTCTAAATATGTTAATGTACTCTATTTCTGAATGTGACAACAGTGTAAAACGTAGGTGTTATAAATTTATCCTGTGCCCCCGCGATAATGAAAATATATATATATCGTTGGATTTTGTTTTTTAATTAGAGCTCTCTTTATCTAGCTTCCAATCTTCTCTTTGTCTTTTCTCCGAAATAAATTACCGTTAGACGAGCTGTTAAATATCCTCATTGGTGTCAAGAGTAAATTGTACTACTATCTTAGCCAAAGTCATATAAATCTTCTTTTGGAGCAACATAAATATTGAAATAAATCCAATATTTTGACATACAGCATATATTTCGTTACCAGAAATAGTCTTTTGGAGAAGGCATTAATATTACATGAAACGTTTAATAATAAACCCGTGAACGGAGCACCGCTTTATCTATGCGGAATAATATTTTTTAGTGTATTTCTGGTTTTATTCGTATCTCATGAAAACTACAATCCCCACTGATTCAGCAGTCGTAGAAAAGTCGTCAATGGTCTTACATCATCTTGTCAAAGCTTTTTAACGATAGTCTCCATGTATTTCAGCCGTTGGCCATTTAAAAGCGAAGGAAGCGAGCACAATGTCGAAGGGAAAGTGACCAGTCCGAATTCGCATGTTGTGGTGAACACGTACAATAAAACTGAGGAGACTCCTGACATTAGGGAATATCTTATGAATTGGCTGACCGTCAGCGCGGACAACATAGTGATACTGATTCTCTTATTGGCACTGGCCATCAAGTTTATCTTTTTCGAGAATAAAGGTGACATTGCACAAAAGCTGCGATCTCAAGAGAAAGAATCTGATAAAACTGAAAATACTTGCTCCTACGAAACTGCCATGGACGTTCCGCTGAAGCAAAGATACGAGACTCAATTGGCCACGATGCGTTCAACTGTCTTCCCACTTTCTGGAATGGGCGGTGGTGACTGGATCGAGATAGATAATGCCGAACAAATTGAAGTTACCGATAAGGAAGTGCAAACTGAGGGCAAATTTTTCACCACTGATTCCTCGAGTAGCGAAAACTTAGCTCAGCAGCAAATCAAAGAACCCAGAAGTGTGGAGGAGTGTTTAAACGTTTACAGATCTGAGGTAGGACTTTTCTTTTCTCTTCTTTTATCTTATCTTCATGCTGATCCTATTTCATCCGAGTACTGATCAGTATTATAGAATTTTGCTTCTTTCTTTTTAGTTGGGAGCTAACGCTCTGACGGACACAGAGGTTGTTCAATTGGTAAAACATAAGTACATTCCGGCATATCAGCTGGAGAAAGCTGTAGGAGATATGGAACGTGGAGTTGGCATCAGAAGAGTAATATTGGGAGACGTTGGAAACTTTACTCAAGAGCTATATGATCTGCCTTATAAGAATTACGATTACAACAAAGTATTAGGCTCGTGCTGTGAGAACGTTATAGGGTATGTACCGGTTCCGGTGGGATTCGCTGGACCATTATTAATAGACGGAGATCTGTTTCACGTGCCAATGGCAACCACGGAAGGCTGTTTGGTTGCTTCTACGAATCGTGGTAGTAGAGCCCTGTTGAAATGCGGAGTAACCAGCAGAGTAGTGGCGGATGGAATGACCAGAGGCCCAGTGGTTAGATTTCCAAATATAGTTAGAGCTAGCGAGGCAATGGCCTGGATGCAAAATACTGAAAATTTCAAAGCCATGAAGAGTAACTTTGACCAGACTAGCAGGTTCGCTAGATTGATAAAAATCCACGTACGAATCGCTGGCAGACATCTTTTCATCAGATTTGTAGCCAAAACTGGTGACGCAATGGGAATGAACATGTTATCTAAGGGTACGGAAAAATCACTGCACGCTGTGCAATTACATTTTCCCGATATGGAAATTTTGTCACTGAGTGGTAATTTCTGTACTGATAAGAAACCTGCTGCCGTCAATTGGATAGAGGGGAGGGGTAAAAGTGTGGTATGTGAGGCAATCGTGCCTGCAGACGTTGTTACAAATATTTTGAAGACTTCTGTTCACGCACTGGTAGACGTAAATATCAGTAAGAATATGATTGGATCTGCTGTGGCTGGAAGCGTTGGAGGATTCAATGCTCATGCAGCCAACATAGTCACAGCAATTTTCATTGCTACGGGCCAGGATCCAGCACAAAACGTTGGTAGTAGCAACTGCATGACCCTGATGGAACCTTGGGGCCCGGATGGTTCGGATCTCTACGTTTCGTGCACTATGCCAAGTATAGAGATAGGTACCGTCGGTGGAGGAACTGGACTCCCTGCGCAAGGTGCTTGCTTAGCTATGCTAGGAGTAAAAGGTGCACATGATAGCGAGCCTGGTCTCAATGCTAGCAAATTAGCCAGAATCGTCTGTGCCACTGTTCTTGCTGGCGAACTTTCATTAATGGCAGCACTTACTGCTGGACATTTAGTCAAAAGTCATCTTAAACACAATAGGTATGTACATATTTTTTTGTCATTAATTGTGTAATTACGTTACTTTTACTCCCACACGGTATTTCTTCAAAGTTCCGAACTACCTAAATGACCCGAGAAGAATTTACTTAAAAAAACTGTAAAGCATTTTGTTTCTTCGCTTAGGAACGTATCCAATGAATGTATCAAATAGTTCTTAGATGTAACGTTAAAGGTCATAGCAAGGCTAATATATTTTATTAATAAAAACTCTTATATTTTCATATATTCTTGCGGTTTAGCTTAAGAACTTGGCCAAACGCTAATTCTGAATTCAAATATTTGTATCAGTGTATATCGCTTCTATCTTTATCTTTAATTTTTAGAGTAAGGTGGAAAGAAATGATGATACACATGCACCGCTCAATATTACGAATCGTAACATTCTATGTTAACGAATATATAATTTAGTCCAAAAATTTACGAGAAATTGAATTAGACATTTTTTTATATGTAATTGAAATAGTGAGTATGCATAGCGCGTTCGCGCATGTTCTTTAAACAAAGTAGAAGACTCTGTGAACAGACTGAACAAAAATGTATCCCATAAATACCAGGGTTATACGATACATTTTTAAATAATTTGTTAAAGTTCTTAAACTGAACCAAAGAAGTATGCAAAAAAATATTTTTCTTAAGAAAAATATCGACTTTTAATGTAATACTGAAGATCAAGCTGATATGTTCTTTAGACATATTTCTTAAAGAGACAAACAAAGTTCTTTATAATTTTTGTGAAATTCAATTGTTTTCCAGATATTTAGACGGCTCCAACATTTAGGATAGCACTCTGTATGCAATTTTGTAGGATAATTTTCCTTTTCAGATCAACAACTACAGTAAATAATCCTGTAAGGACAACTAAAAGTGAAACGGGAGATAGATTATTAGTGCCAAATGTCCTACCTGTTTTGCAAGATGTTTGTAAAGATTACAATAGCAAAACTTCGTAGATGCTGATTATTCTACTGTGATGGTTATAGAATCGCGCATCCGAAATAAGTTCTTTCTTCTCTTCAATGCTGCAGTTTCCCAAAGAAAACAATTTCTTCCATTTATTACGAGAAATATAAGTTAAAAATTGATAGAGAATACCGCCGAAAATTTAATTATGTATACGGCTTGGACAGATCTTACATCGATGTATGGAAATAATTATTTTATGTCGTACTTAAATATCAATATGACTGGTATTGTTGGTAGATAAAGAGAGTAAAGCGATATTTTTTTTTTAGAATCTTAATTCCCACTCAATGTTCTATACTTATTCAAATCATTGGGAAAATAGAGAATTGAGTGAAGCCATAGATTTTTTAAATATAAATTTTGCCGAGTACTTGTCTATTGGTAAATGGTGCTTTTTTATTTAAATTTTATTGTGCAGGACCTATTAACGTTGTGAATATTTTAGATAAAAGAAATGGAAATATGCAATGTTTTATATTTGTACGTAAAATAAATCACAGCTTTCTAGAATGTCTTTGTTAAAGTAAAATGATGTACTTATAAATAATGCAAAGAAAAATAAATATATATAGCACCATTGACAATTTTTCTAGGGTGTAGTGCAATATTCAGTTTCCAGAAGCTGATTGTGTTGGGTTTTGATTCGATCAAAGACTGCGCATCGAGTATTAAGTGTAAAATGTTCGGAAAACGAATGATACTTTTTAATTATCATCAAAGATCTTATTTATCATTGTTCATAATTAAAATATCGTTTCGCTAAAGGTCTGTCGATGGTTATAAATATAGTAAAATATTTAACGAGTATCGTTGAATTATTTTATTTATTATTATATGAACAATTATAATATTACTTGATACATATGTAAAAAAAGCAAATAAATACATTCAAATCATACAAAAAATATATCAATTCATAAAGAAATCACTTGTACGTATATTAAAGCTAGAAATAAATATAATTATATTTTTTAAAAATATGCCAATCACATTTTTTCATAAGTTTCTTCATAACCACAACTAGTACATGTGTGTGTGTAAGTATCATCCTCCTCATTGTACGTATCTTCCCCAAATTGGTGTATATGAGATGCTTTTGTAGTTTTGTCGAATAAAGAACTTCTCATTTCCATTCTTAATTGCTTTATTTTTTTATTGAACTTTTTTATTTTTGTTACTTCCTTCTTCTCGTCTCTTTTTTTTTTCTCTTCAAGTAGAACTTCCTCGGTTTCCCAGACATCTAGTGCCCTTTGTTGAACTTGTAAAAGCAAATACAGTTTCATTTCTCCCCATCTCGGATTATGAGGGTTTTTTCTAACTATAAATTTCAATGGTGGTTCTCTTTTGTCAAAATCGCAATCCTTCAATAAATATTCCTCCTTTGCTTCTGTTTTTGTGATAAGAGAGTGTTTTCCTTTGTTGTCCCTATAGAATAAATATCATACTTTGTATAAAATCTTATTATAATTAAATCAATTTACAATGATTCTAACCTGCATGAATCACACACTACAAGATTAAAGGTTGAAAAAAGATATGATTCTTTAAATTCTTTTTGACATTCTTCACATTTTGGTAGGTTGATAATCATAGGTGGTGGATCGGTTACTATATTGATCTGAAAATATACTTCTCTTATTATTTCTAAAGAAATATAATTTTAGTTACATTTATGTACCATTTCCTCTTCAAAATCATCATCTTCTATGAGAAAACCTCCTCCACTATCAATGACTCGTTTATCTTGTACCTTTAATGATCTTCCTGTTGTCAAACTAGTTTTATCCCTTAAAAAAAGTTTACTGTATTGAATGATTCCAGAAATTTAAACAAGATTCTTTTATATATTTAAATTTAAAAATCGAAATTACTCTTTCGTATAAGGATGAGAAACCACTTTAGATTTTTTCAACAGTAATGCCTTTTGACGATTTCTCTCAGCCCTTTCCTTCAACCTTACTGTCTCTGACAAATCAGCTGCATTTTTAAAAGATTCCTTTTGCCCCATAGTAGTTGACATTTTTTTAAACTATATCTATAAAATTGTTTACTTAATAGAAGAATTTACAGATTTAGGAAAAAATGAAAAAACTATTTTAATGAATATATATACAATTAATTTTTACTTAAATAGATTTTACATAAATTAAATTTTTATTTAAAATTAATATTACTAAAAACCTTATTTTCCAATTTAACAAATAAAATTTAGGAGTTGGTGCAATGTAAATAAAAACACTGGGATCTCTTATGAAGCATTAAGTAAAAATTGAAAGAAGGTTATGAGAATTTCGAGAATTTTTCTACCAACACAGCGCCAACTTTCTCAACATTCGTTAATTACATCCACAATCCTCGTTGATTATAGTTCAATCGGTAATCGGTTCGTTACCAGAAGCGGAGGAATTTTCCTTCCTCTCCCAACAATTATTCTTTCTGTATGAAATACAGGAAACAGAAGTAACAGTAGGAATAAGAATTGACACGTTTACAACTATGATTGTCTAGTCTGGTACATATTTGGTAGTAATTAGTATATGTATGGTATTGGTATATCATTAGCTGTTCAAGCTTTTGCTTCGCTTTCAAGCAAAGGAGCTGACCGGATCTGTCATAATATGCCATATATATATACATTATACATACAGTATGGAGCAGTTTAGTTATGAGATTTGTGAAATTGTGCCTACCATATATTTTGTTACTACTACCAGTATATATTGTCAAAATTAATCAACCAATTTAATTTGTGAAAGCGAAGTATCGGAATTTAGTATATGGCTCAAATTTATAAACTAAACTAAGCTCGAATTTCAGTTTAGCAATTATACTTAAGACAAAGGCCAGCACGTACATATGTACTGTATGGAAGGTTAAAGTGAGACAATTGACCTTAGCTAAAACCGTGCTAAGTAAGCTGAAGCTCCGTTTAAAAATTCGGGCCTATGTATCAGGTATCATATCAGTGGGGTGTCAGACTGTCAGTCAACGTTTTTTTAATCACATCACATCACCGTGACCGTAGTCGTCTGTCGTTGTAGTCGCCGTAATCCTGACTGTCCGCGGTCGGTACGCTTAGCAAGCACTCGGTAATTAATAATTGGAAGCAATTTGAAGGACATAAATTTCTATTATATAAATTGTAGATGCTGTATGTGCTATACATATTACTTTTTTGAAGGTATTATAAATTTTATTGAAAGTTGTACCACCGTCAAATATGTCAGACAGTGAAAACAAGATAGTTTACTTAACTAGAAAGGAGGTGATATCCTGTTGTCATCGTTTAAATAGGTTTTATATTAATTTTAAATGAATTTCTCTTGAAAAATTTCACAATAATTAAAAAATTGATTTTTATTTATAGTATATTTTATACAGAGCAGAAAAATCGTGAGATTTATGGAAAATGTAATAATTTTCATGGCCATGGGCACAATTATACAGGTATGTCTACCAACTGACTTTCAATAAATAATTATTCATTAATATAAAGTTTTTGCAATGGGCACTCTTATTATTTTAGTTAAAGTCACATGCAAAGGATACATCAATTCTGAAAATGGGATGGTTATGAACATCTCTGACTTAAAGTTGTATATGAGTAAAGTTCTTGACCAATTAGATCATAAAAATTTGGATAAAGATGTTCCATATTTTATGAATATTATATCAACAACAGAAAACCTAGCTGTATATATTTATGATGAACTAAAGAAACAAATGAATAAACCTTGGTTATTATATGAAGTAAAAATTAAGGAAACTGATAAAAATTCAGTTTTTTATAGAGGAGAGAAAAGTGAACAAACACACTCCAATTTTAGTGAAAAGTATTATTGTCAAAAGCAAAAGTAATAATGGTATGTATTTTTTATAAAAAAATTTTTAAATAAAAAAAGAATGCATTAAGGTATATTATAAGAATAAGATTTATTATCATTCTGTTATCTTATGATTATTAGTTGATAATTACAGTTCTCATAAAATTCTTTTAATACTTAAGATTGTATGATTTGGTGGTAACATATTACATCTATTTATGTACACGTATAAAATAGTATATAAATAGATTTAGAATATATAAAAATAAAAAAAGAATAAAAATAATGGTTATTCCTTAAAGTATCAGTGTTTAATCACAGTCACTTTTCTTAGTCATTCTTATATTGATATTCTTAAATAGTATCTTTCAAGTCAACTTTAATATAGCTTTCAATAGTCACATAGGGGATTCCCAACTCAAAATCATCCCTTGGCCAATATCTGAGTATTGCAGTTTGGTGAGGCTTCTCCTCTTTAACTGAGAAATATGCAAAAAGAACAGCAGCAGTGTAACTTGCAATAAAAATAAACAAATGCCAAAACGCATGCAGATATGGGAAGTTTAGACTGAGCCAGGTGTCACAAAATAGTTTATCATTTATCCAGCATGTCACTGCCACCAACCATATAGCACCACATCTAATTCCCAGCCTGTAAACTCTTGCTGATCTTGTCCTGAAAAATTGCATTTTATACATCTACATAAAATTGAGAAACACACACACACACACACGTTATATATAAGCTTCTTACCTTTTCAATTCAAGAATCATAACTCCGAAAGCAGGAATGCCCAAACACATCAAAGCAAATGCATTTATTGCAGGATGAACTACAGCTAATCCAGTTGCAATGGCAGTTAGCAAAAGTGAGAACATCGTAAATAATTTCCTGTCATTCTGGACAATAGTTGGGAAATATCTTCTTGGATAAAACATACAAAACCCTGCCATATATACCCATAAAATTGTAAGTTCATCCAGGAGCTGACCTATATGTAAATAAAAGTTAAAATTAATGAATATTCACTATAAACCATAACGAAAGTATATCTTACCCATTAGAGACAAAGTAGCATGAAAATAGGCACTGCTAATTCCAACAATCATCAATAAAACCCAAATTACATGGATTCCTGGATTTACAAATCTGCCATAATCCTTGAAAAGGTGCATGAGTACAGGTGGAAATAATACAAAAAGCACATTGCTAAACTAAAAAACAAAAAGTGAAGAATCAGTAAAATCTTAAAAACAAATATAATAGATACATTAAATTATCTGTGTGAGTGTTTGTTATAAAATAACAATTAAGAAAAAATGATTAATTCCCTATCATGAAAGAAAAATTACTTACAGTATTCATAAATTCAGCGATATCAGATGAGACATTGTAATTTCCTTCACACCAGTCGACGGGCGAGCTGCCAGCCTCTAAGGGTCTCCACATTTTAATTGACTGATTGGTCCATCAATTAATTCAAGCAACTAAATTGATAAATGGCGCGTAAAAAAATATAAATATATTAAAAAAGTATTTTGATAATTGTAATACGCGTAATTTTCACTGTCTCGAATTTCCTAACTTCGACTGATCTTGAAGGAAAGAGAAAGAAAAAGAAAACAAAGCGCAGCTGAGTCTGTTTAGTTCAGGACTCGGGTCACTCAGGTCAGATCACGGTCATACATACGACACACACTAAGTTACTAGAGACCATCTGACACTCTTATATATGTTGGAGAGGAATGCTTTAGTTCCCGAAAGAAAGTGTAGGATTCAGATGGCGCAGCAGTCGCACACTTAACTATGTATGTATAGTATACGTATACGTATGCAGCATTAAGAAGCACATTAACAATGGTGAGATTAAGATTCTAGAAGCTTTCTTTTTAGCCTAAAAATTAAAACAATCAGACACAAATATATATATATATATATATTGTAGGACATGCAATATATCATTTAAGTCTAATTATATCGAATTTTAGATTAATTGAAAAAAGCACCCTCTATGATCGAGAAATATGTCATTACTGGTGCGTTTTATAAAAATGACGCAAAAGAAAAATATCTTAAAAAAAAAGTATTTTTAAATACTTTACCGATTAACAAATTTAATATAAAAAATGTTTATAATTATACTATCAAACATATGATAATGGTTATTGAAATTTAGTGATTTTATTGATTTGCTAATTGTAATTATATGCGGGACATTACACTTAATTCGTCGTAAAGGACTAATGTAAAATAAAATTTGCAGTTGGACTATGACCGAAGTGTTCTGTTGAAAACCAGAGGTTTTGGCTAAGAATCGAAGACGTGGCAACCATGCAAATGAGTTAAAAGGGAATGGTTTAGTGCTCTATTGGAGCAGCATTTTAAACTTTAGCCGAAAATATAAATAACGGTATATATATATATATATATATATATATATATATCGTATTATCTAAATAAGTTATCATATTAAAATTCTACAATCAGGCAAATATCTACTGATCACACACACACAAAATGTTAACCATTTAATAAAATAAAATTTAATACTTTTCAATAAAAAATTAAAAATTTAAAACAAATATTTCACAAGTTTAACTAAAATACATAAAATTTAAATTTGAAAGTACTTGAGGGGTCAAAAAACTAAAAGATGCGATATTTGCTTGATACCTTTATGATTTATTACATTATTAGTGCAGGTAACGCGGAACGGCCCTATGAAAATGTATAACTGACCGTAGCTGAAAATTCTGACCTTCATTAAGTAATTTCCAAGAAATTTATAGCTTGGTATAACGGTTATTTGAAAATAAAACTAACGCCAGGTCAAACTTTCAGGACCGCTATTATATAGTTTCTAAGCACCTTTTGTTGGTTTTTGGTATTATATTGTTCTTAGAAATTATAAAAGGCATTTTCCTATTTGAAAATTAATGTACTTGGCTAGATTAAAGTATTATTTGAAACTCCATTTATAATGTAGCTTCTTATTTAGATTGATCACATTATAATACAGGGTGTAACATGAATATCTTCTTTCTTTGAAACAGTGGATAGAAAACCCGATTCTGAAAATAAATTAGTTAATACGTGCAACATTTTTAATATGTCAATATGTTCTGAAAAACCTAACCATGATTAGGCTAAATACATCGCTAGATAACTCGGAAAATATGGACAATATTAAAAAATTGTATCAGTGTTTTCTTCTCAGAGTCGAATTTTCTATCCATTATTCCAAGGTAATAAAACTTATTTATGTATGTACGTACACCCTGTATAGCTTCTTCTTACCTACCCCTTTCCCCGCTCCAAGCCGTCTTCACGCGTTCAACCGTTTTTAGTCATATCTTCCTTTACGTTTGAATTTCCGGCAGGTTTCACAGCATATACATTTCTAATTTTTCAAATCAGTTGAAGAAATTAAAATCAGATGATTTCTAAAGGTGGATCCAGAATTAAAGCATTTGTGCATACACGAACGTTATTCGCGTATTAATACTCTGTAGTATTCTTTCCTTGTGTTTGCTTAAAATATTTGTAGGGACTAGAGTATTAATATACAAATGACGTTTTTGTACGGAAAAATGCTCTAGTGTAGATCTATCTTATTGCATCTAGACCTACTACAAAATAACGCCTTAAAAAAGTAAAATTACATTTGTCCCAAAAATAATGATCGTACAGCGTCAGGACTTTGTATATTTAAAGTAATATCTATAAACTATACTATACTTTCGTGAAGTTTCATCTCTGTATATTTAAAAACGATACATTTATAATTAAAAAGAAACGCTGAATTTTCTGACTTTTTTTTCTAGTTACAAAAATTTGATCGGATGGTTCGACTTTTTCTTTTGTTGGTATTTTTATTAATTCTTTATAAATCATCTATATTTAAGCGCATTAAGCTTATTTCACTAATTTTGATTTTACTAGCAAAAAACTCAATGTTTTGAATAAAAATAGTTGTAATAAATTAATGCACATTTTCGAATGAAAAATAAAACGGTATATACATATAGTTATCTACAAACTGCCCTTTATAATAATAACACAGTCGGTTTCCTAGCTGATATGCTCTTTGTTCCTTTTTGTTCCAGATTTAAGACGTCCGTTTCTATTATTTGCTCACGAAGTATGATTTATGTGACATATTGCTCTATTGCTTGGCCTCTACTCACCAGTACTCACCACTACTGACCACTACTCTCACTCGCTCACCCGTGGACCTTGGATCAGATTAGATGGTCGGATCGTATATACAACATCAGGGTCCAAGTTGCCAGAAACAGGTAATTTCTTACTCCCACCTCTATGACTCTCATTCACTATGTTACATGAGGAATGAGAGATACACGAGAGGGGAAAGTTCCCGCTTCTGGCAATCCTGGTTAGAGAGGGGAGACATCAAGCTCTACAAACACAAAATAGTACAAACAAATACGAAGGCATCTTTTGTACAGTCATCGAAATATGTAAACATATACATACACTGATTACATATAGTAGCTGGGCTCAGCTGGACTCAGCTCAAGCCAGCTCAAGCTCAGGCTGTCAGGCTGTACTGATGGCAATGGGTAGTTTATAGGCAGCGACACAACTGGCAACTAAAATCATTTAATCATAATGGAAATTAGCGTGTTAGCAAACAGATCTTAAAGACATTAACACAATACAAAATAAACAAAAGAAACTTTCATGTTTATCATTGAATAATGTAGAATAAATGTTTATATATTGACTCTCGTCACTCGTGATTTCTTCAGTTCAATTGATTCAATCGACAGCTCACAAAGTACGTAGGTTATCTGATCAGTAATCGGATAAAAATGTGATAATAAAGTGGTTGCCTGTTTGTATCATACAATTATAGTTATGCTGATATATTATTAGCCGGTAAACAGTAAACAAGATTTGCGAGTTAACGAATTTGATAAAATGGAAATAAGGAATTTTTTCAGAAGAAAATTTAATAAAAAACGCTTTTATAAAAAACTATAATAATTATTAAATTAAATCTAAAGGGCATACATTATAATTAATTGAACTATATTTTTTAAGAAGTAAATATAAAACTTAATCTGTTTTACCGATTATATAGTGAAATTTATCTGTGGGTTTTCCATTTGTCTCGTAGTTGGCGCCGTTGGCGCTAAAATTTTATAGTGTCCCTTTATTCATCGTTTTCCTATCTTCAAGCTTTTCAATCATCGCTGTTCAGTCTGTTCAATCACTGTGGATTGCTGTGGATGTGGATGGATTCGTATGATTTCTGTACTTACGTTATGTGTGTGTCGTGTGGTGAATGGTAATATTGGTAATGATGATCATCATTGCACTTGGGCACTTGCTTCTTTCATCTCGGACTTTTGGTTCTCTACAGCTCATCGTGAATTTTTCAGTTTTCTCAATGCGCGTCATTGGAAGCTTTAATGACCGAGAAGAGGAAGTCTGCTAAGAGAATTGCAAGCTTGTTCAAACATTATATGTGTAATTCTTCGTATTTTACCCAGCCAAGAGCGAATGCAAGTAAATTCCTTCAAAGCATTAAACAGCCTAACCATTCGGCGTTAATGGCATATTGACATGTCAGTCGTTAAAAGTGCGTTGAACGTGAAAAGCTTATGCTATATATGATTTATTCTTGGTTTTTCCCATTGTTTAGTACAAGTTGTTTTTTTAATTTTTCACCTCTTCCCTTCATAACGGTAAACCAGGAAAACGCATTCTTACGAATCTTACATTAAGGGTAATTTCTACATTCTTTTAAAGCAGTGAGTATCTAGGATATCACATACTTCTGATGAAATTATTGTCGGTATTCAGATAATTTTCCTTTTTGTGTACTACTAGTCTTCAGGTAATTTCTTTGTTGTACTTTTATAATATTTGTTTAAACCTCTCAAAAAGTTAAACATTGTTTCTCAAGAACTACTCAAAATTTCTATTGGATGTTTAGTTGATTATGGCTAAATGTGTAAACTAGAATATTAAGAATATTTTAAATAAAAAATTTTCACTACTACAACTTTAAAACTAAACGATTATAGAGAAGTTATTAAGGTTTATAAATATGGATTAATTAGTGATTTCATATTAGACTAAGGAGCTTTCATATAAGATCTCATCAGCAGAACAAGATTTAAAGCTTGTTTTACTGATAAGAAATGTCAAATTAAACTATTTTTAATCTTGAATTATTTTTTCATTATGACTAAGATATATGTGAGTCAGGGGATATTATTCTCTATAAGCATTATTTATCATATCAAAAACTGGTGTATTCGTCCAATAAATTTCTTTTATTAGAATTTTATTTTTCTATAGATTAAAGTTAAAATGGTAATTAATTAATTATATTTTTCTAATTGTACAATATTTTTTGTTACAGAAGACTTTTAATACATGGATATTAATATATAATAATAATGGAGAGCTTAATAGTAGCTAAAGATTCTGCAGCCATAGCAGATGAGAATATTAAATCAGAGGATCCTGTACAGAGTCCAGGAGGTAGCGAACGAAGCGATGGAGCAACTTCTCCACCTCCGAACTGTAGTATTTGCCTCGGAAAACTTGTTAATACATCATTTACTGATAGTTGCTTGCATCAATTCTGTTTTACTTGCTTACTTCAATGGTCAAAAATAAAGACAGAGTGCCCATTGTGCAAGCAAACTTTTAAATCAATTATACATAATGTTAGATCAGAAGAAGATTATGATCAGTACCATGTTCCACGGGATATGGCTCCATCTCTACAACAACCCTCAATAGCAACAACCTTAGATGTAAGTTTTGAAGTAGATGAAAACTGGCAGGATGGCTTTAGGCACTTTTTCTACAG
This sequence comes from Prorops nasuta, assembly GCF_024137725.1. Taxonomy (NCBI): domain Eukaryota; kingdom Metazoa; phylum Arthropoda; class Insecta; order Hymenoptera; family Bethylidae; genus Prorops; species Prorops nasuta. The sequence continues at coordinate 7,346,418 of NW_027116802.1, read as the reverse complement.
GTACATTTATCAATTATTCTTATGCACTAACTTTAAACAAAATTTATTGTTTAACAATTTAATAACAAATTTATAGAACAACAATGACAGCTGGAAATCGTAGATTACGTAATTCTCCACAAATGGCAAGACAGCAATTGCCAAACATACATCAACAAGCATCAGGAGAGGGAAGGAGACTAAGAGTTGCAGCTCCTATATTATATCGTCGCTCAATTTATGTTGACGGAATCTGGTCTAACCTTTTACCTGATGTATCCAGACATTTTCGCAACTCAACAGCAACATATTATAGGTATAATGATAAAGTATTACATTACTGTAAATCTTTTTCCTTGCTTAACTGAATTTGTTTTATGGCTCTGTAGACAACATCCTGGTGAACTAAATCGACTCGTGCCGTGGTTGAACAGGGAGCTTCAAGCTTTACTGACTAATGTAGCACCTCATGTAGCATATGTTCTACAAGTTATCATGCAGCTTTTAACCGAGTATGATATAAGAAGTACCCAATTTCGAGAAGCTATAAGGCCTTACTTTGGTATGCATACGTCGCACTTTATTTACGAGCTATTAAATTTTGCGCGCAGCAACCTTGACATGATAGGATATGATCAACGTGTTACTTATATGAGAGGTTTGTATATTCTAGAATAAATCGATGATTCTATAAAACCTTTAAATAAGTGGTTAATAATTATTAACTATTCAATAGGATTGTCGAACGAATATGTTCCGCGTATAGTTTCTCCAACATCGAGCAGCAACAGTTCATCAACTGAAGATTCAGATGTTAGGGTTTTAGATGAGGCCATAGACCTAAGTATCAATTTTGATTTGCCGAGCGTTGGACCACACATGAATAATATGCCAGGTATTTGTTTAAGTAATTATATATTTTATTGAATATAGATTATAGTAAAAGATAAAAAATTGGTGCAATCAAATAATTGTAATTACAGGACCTAGTACAATCGGGCAAGCTTTCCATTTAGAGATACCAAATATTGTCCCCGAAGTTCTAACGGTTTCATCCAGTTCTTCGTCATCTGAAAATGAATGTGAAATTGTTGGATATGTGAAACCTAGGCAGGATCGCACGCCTGAAATTATTGAAGTAGTTTCTTCAGATCCGGAAGATTTAAGTATTACAAATACGAATGATAACTCCAATAAAGGGTAATATACATATTTTAAATATATTATATTCTACAATGTATAATATAAGGATGCAGATAAAAAAATTTATGGTGAAATTTTAGAGATGGTCACTCATCACCACTGTTAGATCATGTGCATCCTAGCACTTCGCACTACCCAAAACGAAAGTCAAATCGTTCTTACTCATCTACGGAGAGTGATTCCTCTTCAGATAGCAGTTCCGTTTCAGATAGCGATTCCGTTTCGGAGAGCGATTATAATTCGAAACGAAGATCGTACCAGTGTGGGAAAAAAACTTTGATGAGCGGGAGGAGAAAAGAAAACTTATCTTCATACGAGAGAAGAAAGGCTGTAGGAAAAAATAGTAAAAGCAGAAATGCCTTTTCCAACTCTGAGGAGAGTGATTCGAAATCTAGTTATAGGAAGAAAGGAAAGAAAAGTCAGAGCACAAAGAGAAAAAGATTATCGATATCTAGTGATTCTAGCTTTCATATAAGCTTGAAGGCTAAAGTATCAGAGGAGAGATCTCGGAGAGGGAAGTATTCTACTCGTAGTTCGTCGTGTTTGCACAAGAATACAATAAAGTGGGAAAAGAAACACAAAGATTTATCTCGTAGCAGCAGCGAGAGCTCCGGGAGCGATACCAGCTACAGGAGTTGTCAATCTTCAAGGCAGTATCGTTCCAATAAAACATCCTCCAGTTATAAAGAGTCTGACGCTGACAAAAAGCAGTTAAATTCGATCGAGAACGATAAGAAGGCCAAAAAAAGTCGAAAAACGAAATCCAGGAGCCATAGTAGTGATGGCATTACTGGCAGAAAGTCGCGTAAGCGAAGTAGGGAACATCGAAGAGGAAAGAGAAATTACAGTAGTGAAGAAGAAACCACTTTGATCAATAAAGATTCTAAGAGAAAATGCAGCCATAAGAAACACTACAAATATAAAGATGATTACCGGGAGAAGGAGAAAAAATCACAAAGCAAAAATGTTCAATCAAACTCTTCTAAAGGCGATTCTCATTCTGCTTATAAGTACACAGAATTCAAGTACCATTCGGATTCTCATGACTTTTGGCACAAGCGTGATAAGGAGCCTACTTTCCGTCGCAGATCGCGAAGTGAATCGAAATCCAAGTCAAAGAAGAGAAAACGTAGAATCCGATCATCCTCCAGTTCAAATTAGGTTTAATTCGATAACGAGAAATTCTATCGTTTGCTACATTTTATTTACTTTTATTTTTGTGCAAAGCAGATTGTAAATTATGAAAATCAGATTCGAGATGATGTATTTCAATGTAAAATAGGATTATGAAAAACGAGAGATCTCCTTTATTCTTAGGCTTCACTCTGTCTGGCAGGTTTTTTTTATGTTGAAGCAAGGAATAAACAATTAATAATTGTAAATTATTATAAAATGATTGATTTAAATTGAGAATATTATTTACATATAAATAGGATTAACGGAAAATTATAACTATTGAAAATAAAATGACAAAAAGACATTTTAACAATTTTGTTTCTTCCTTTCTAAAATAAGTTTGTTCAGTAAAATAACGGGCTCAAGTTTTGATGAATTCATTCCCAAAGAGAATCAATGTTTATATACACATTCCTATAAATATCTACTTACAATTATAATTATAGGTATATCTAGTTATTACTAAGAATTACGTGTTGCATACGGTGTTACATGATACGTTTTTATAGATCATAGAAAAAGCTTTATTACTTAATGTCATGTAATTCGTATAAAAAAAAGAAGATTGTTCTTAGGAAAATTAAATTTTGAGACAAGTGATGGTTCATTTTGTTTTAAAGCATGAGTAATTATCAAATAAGTGTTTTTTTTATTTTATTTGGTACAAGGACAGCTGTGTTAAATGAGTAAACAAAATCAATGAAATAGTTTAATTTATATAAGAATCAAACTTTACAATATTTATACTGTTATTTGAATAATCCATGAATCTATGTACATGAACACTTAGGAAATTTTACTGTACAAGTCCTGTATAATAATTAATATTTTATTTATAAGTTAATTTGTACAAAAATGGAAACATTTTTACATGCATCCTGTTACAACTACGTAAAGTGAATTCCTTTGGCATTGAATGCATGAAGTAAATTAATAAAGTCATCAATATCCATCGATCTGGCACGATTGTTTTCTGCATTTGCTTTATGTAATATATCATTTACCATTTTCTTAATATCAAATTCTTCTGGCAAGAGCTGTCGAATAATATACGCATATTATTTTCTATTTAATAGATCTGATTACTATAACCATTTTACCTTGTTATTTAGGCTACAATGTAGTTTATAATTTTTCTCCAGCATTGATAGAACTGTACTTTGTTTAAAAGCAGCAGAGAGAGTCTTGTTTTTTCTTATAAAAGCAATCCTTGTTAATCCATCCCACTCTTGATAATTTATAGGTGGAGGAGGATTTCTTGGTTCTATCCTTACAACATTAGATTCTACTTTAGGAGGGGGTCTAAAATTATTCTTTCCAACTTTCATCAACATATCAACTCTTGCTAACAATTGAGTATTAATGCTCAAACGACAATATAATTTGTCTCCTGGTTTAGCTACCAAACGTTCTGCAAACTCTCTTTGGAACATTAAAACAGCACATCTATGCAAATAATGACCAGTTAATATTTGCAATAAAGGATAAACATGCCATAAAACACAGTAAAAATTAGTACCTAAAAAGTGGTCTGTGCAATAGCAATTTAAATACTAGTGGGGATGAAATCTGATAAGGTACATTAGCTACGCATAAATCAAAAAATGGCAAATCAGCCTTTAAGACATCTCCGATTAAAACTTGCAATTTAGCTTGGTAAGGAGTTCCCTGTACCCTTTTTTGTAGTTCAGCAACCATTCTGGGATCAACCTCACAAGCTACAACTTTTTTTGACTTTTCTAATAATTTTATTGTCATGTTTCCTGTACCTGGACCAATTTCTAAAATTATATCTGTTGGTCGTACTGCAGCTTTTTCTACCATGCTTTGTATAATCAACGGATTTTTAAGTATATGCTGTCCAAAACTCTTATTGAACATAATTCCTAAAAGTATAAACAATAGTTCCATAAATTCTGATTAGATGCTTATAATTTAGTGATAAAATATAAAATACAAATAATTAACCTTGCTTGGCAATCTCATTGTGAACGCGGGACTTCTTCTCTGCACGTATTTTAGGCATATTTTTAATAATAATAAGCAGTAAGCACCATGTGCGAAATACAATACAACGAATGACAAGGATAATAAAGTATGATGAATGGAGACAATGGAGTGAGAATGTATGTATGTATGTACTTCTGTGTATGAACTTGCTAACAGCGCTGTCTATCGTTAAATTTTGGCAGTGTTTGAATGTGCATTCGGTATACGTAAAACGCATTTCCCACTTCTCTGTCGTTGTATTTGTTGGCGCCTATTGTGAAGAAATAATCGAAAACGACCCACGTGCATCCTCTTTTATACTGTAATTGTACAGAACGTACATACGTATGTACATACCATACTACGGTTTTCAGACATGTATATTATTGTATATATATAGTACTAGACAGTAAACTCAAGAGAATAGAGAGAGGGTTGGAACTGGTTGGAACTGGTTGGAACTACTTGGAACGTCTTGGAACCAACCTGTAGGGTTGGAACTGTCGGAAGTCGAAACTCGGAAGGGACGGAAGTGAGAAATGCGGTTAAATGCTGAAAAGGCATCCCCGATGAGAAAGTACTAGGAAGAGTAAGAGTACGAGCCAACTGTAAATAGCTTAATCTTACCGATACAGTAAGAATAAGTAAACAGAAATTAAAAAAGTAATATTTATTTCTTTAACCTTAAAACTGCAGTTAAAAGTGGTTAATTACTAGAAATTCAATGCAGACAAAAGGGTCGAATGGAGAAAATTTATATACACTTTTATTAAAAATATATCAATTTTTTGTTTACAAAAATACTAAGATATTTGACATTATAACATAGGTACAGTCTGCAGTTTATAAATAAGTATTAGAAAGTATAAAAATAAAACATGAAAAACATAAATAAAATTGCGTGTAAATGTTTGATGACGATGAGGAATGGTGCAATGCTTCAGAAATTAATGGCAAAAGTTTCTCAATGGATAATTTGAATCTCCTGTCAATCTCATTTTCGGTCAGGTCGTATTTTTTGGTGGTAGGTACAACTGGTAAGTCCGTGACATGGTTCAAACTTATTCCAGATGCGTAATCACCGCATTTTGGAAAATTCCTCGGTACCGCTACCATCTCTTCGTGATCCCCGACCTTGAAGACCAAGGACATACCGATTTCCGCATGAAATTCTATGTGACAGTGGAATAGCCAGTATCCTGCAAAGTTTCATCCAAATTAATTGATCCGTTAAATAAACTTTGCACAGCTAGTAAAATATAAATGATATATATAATTTGAGATTTACCTGGATTATCAGCGTGAAATCTGATAATGGTGTAGCCACCGTCCGGTACGGTTACCGTGTCCTTTAATGGCGCTCGGTTTAATTTTCTTTTGATCATACCTTTTGCGTCTAATCGTTTTATCTCATCTACAGTCACATTTCTTCCCAGTCTCTCCATAGCTATCACACGAAACTGGTATCCATGAAGGTGAAACGGATGATTGGCATCATATGTGACTCCTATATAATCGTAACAAAAAAATGACCATATCAATACAGAAGAATATGCAGCAAAATTTTATTAATTTTTTCTTAATATGGCAAAAACGTGATAAAATATCGGTAGTGTGTTCTTTCCTCTCTCTTAGTAGAAACTCAGATTGACTCGACACACACACACACACACACACGCACATGCACACATGGAGTGAAATAGTGATCGAATTGTGTGATCAGCGATGGTAATTCGAAAGAAAATTCTCTGTTTCATTACACCTCCCAAACTCATGCAGTATATGCATAGGATTGAAAGGCATTATAGTGGAAGAGATTTTTCTCGAATCCCCATGATTGTATATGTGTCAATCGCGAGTCGACAATGTAGCTTTCTGCAAAAGCAATATTGTAATTGTTGCCTCGCACACATGGTCGAAGAAAGGATGCTGACGCTTTTAGGAATTATTATGTTTATTATGTGGCAGCAGATCGTGGGATTTCACGGCTCCTCTAGCCTCTACATACTACCATAAGCCTCATTCCCTATACTGATAAGCGCGGCGCGCGCAAGGGATTCAAAGCGGGGCTCACAAATTCCCACAATCTACCATCATTCACTGGTCCCTTTAATAAATTACTTTTTTCCCGTAAAATTGTGTCGAGTGAATTATTTCTTTCCAGTGTATGCATCATGCAGTTACGTACCTTCGTCGACAAGAATTAATTCCACGATGCTTCCATATTTAATTTGAAGTGCATGAGTGCACGAGCAATGTTCATCTTTACAACCTTTTACACTGCTGGAATTGCAGAATTGACTGGAATCGATCATCTCCCTTTGAGAAAATAAAGGGAAATGAGGCAGTTTGTTCGATATATGATTTAATTGAGGAGTGAAAACTCTCTGCCTTTTATCTTTCACTGCATGTGTATAATAATTATTACAAAAATAGAGAATATCAATTAATATACGATAGATAGCATGCATAATTCACTTAAAAAAAAAAATGATTTACAATACCTTGATAAAAACTGTAGATATTTTTACGATGAAAGTGAGAATTATCCTTATCGTAGAAATCATAAGAGATGTAAAATTGATAGTCTGCTTCTTTGGTATATGATTCATCATTATTATCAGTAGCATTTAACAAAGGGATACTCAAACTGTTATTGGTCTCGGTTCCTTCGTTCAAAGCATTTATTCTCTAAAAATGAAAGATAAAGATGAATAGTAGAAGAAGAAGGAAATGCGTTGAAAATGAGAAATAACCAAAGCTTACAATATCAGTAATATTCTCTGGTTTATAATTGTAAAAGATTTTTGCTCGAGGATCCTGTTCCGGTGCTCCTTCGTACCTTAAAATGGCAGCTTGATGAGCACTCAAAAATCTTTCGTCACAATCCATCAATCCTCGAAATCTTATCCAATAATTGTCTACTGGCTGATTGGCCTCCACTATAAAATCGAATCTCTCGCCTGCGTAGCTAACGAAAGAGTCGGCTGAAAAGTTTCAATAATCTTTCTATTTATCTTGGAATAATTACCTATATATACTATATAATTTTTCTTGTATAAGATTATTCCGCCCTTGATACTAAAATTATTCTCACCTTCGACTCTTTCCACATCTCTACCGTCCGAGCTTATCAACTGCAAAGTGTGATTATCAATAGAAATCTCTATTGGGCAGTTGAGAAATTCAGCATTGATCAGTCTAAATCTGTACCTGAGGTTCTAAAAGTTTGGCAATTTAAATTCCTTCATTTTAAGTAAATTTGATACTTGCAGTGCGCACGAATGTTATATATATATATATATATATATACCTTTTTTACGAGGAAGGTGGAGTATGGTATATTTTCGGTGACGTTGTTTTCCTTGGTAATCGACTTGTAACGTCCCAGGCCATTGATAAGAATATTTGGAGCCTTGTTATCGCCATCGGCATGATGATGGGCCAGAAACATGTCGGTACCCATTTTATGGGCCCAATCGAAAATTAATACTGTGTGCTCGTCGATGTCATATATATCGTTGTGATAATCCTTTCCTGGTGGAGATCGAACTATTAGCGGTCCAAATAATCCATCGCCTCTTTGTAATCCTAGAAATTTAATGTGTGTGATTTAATGCAAATCGATCGATGAGTTTTGGAAGAGGTAATTCAATACAATATTCAATTATTTGTCTCACCTGAATGCGAGTGCCAAAAATGAGTTCCAGACTCAGTGGCGTGAAACTCGTATCTAAAAGAGGTTCCAGGTGAAATTGGACATTGTGAAACAAACGGCACCCCATCCATGTACGGGGTCTCCTTTTGATGTTGGCCATGCCAGTGCATCGTTGTGCTTTCGGATGCCAATAAATTAATCACGTCCACTATTATCTTGTCTCCCTGGCACACCTGTAAATTTTACACTCGTGGAATGAATTATTCATTAAAAATATCCAATGAATCATGAAACTGTATATAGAATTAGGAACGATGCATCCGTAATAAATGGCAGGTGGAAATTTAAGTTTTTTTATCAGATTCATTATACCGAAGAAAACTGTTAAATTCATATAGATTAATAATTAAGACTTTGAGAAATGTAACCATTAAGAATATTTCAGGAATTATCAAAGTAGAACTAAACAATGTGCCCATGAGAGAAAAATATCGTTTGATGAAATTTAATCAATTTCATCAGACGATCGAAAGCTTTTCAATAATTTAAGAACTACGATAAGTTTATTCGTAAATATATAATATATACATATAGAATCGAACGTTTGTATGCATGATGCATGCATGCATATACCTATACATATACTATGCATAGGTATTGTAAATAGTTGATTGCTGATCTAAAGAAAGAGGATTTATCTTGGCCATTGAATTTTCAAATGGTAAGAGTGACTGCATAAATCGCACATGTGTGTGTGTGTACGTCTATATACCTCTTACCATCTCATCCATCTATGATAAAGATAAACGTTTCTAGCATTTCTAGCTCTCTTGTTTGAACATGCATGCATGCTTCGAGTCTTTGAAGCATTGTAGGCCATTGACACGTAACTGCAAGAAAAGGAGTGAGTTTATGGATGATGTGCGGCCTCCTGCCGGTCTCCCACCGCGAAACGCCGGCCGGCAAGGCCAAACACGCGCGCGCAAAGATGCATTGAAAAACCACGATTACCATGCATTGTCGATCGGTTACTCTCATTAAAATAATTAGCAGTAAAATTATTATTGTATAATCTTACGATGAAATCATTTAAAAAAATTAGCAGCTCAATTATACTCTTATTTTACCATGAAATACTTGTTGCATTACAGCTCCATGTAATTGAACAATTGTATATATATATAAGAGCTATAGATTACCAAGATGCAGACTCCATATACCGTATAGCTTCCTCTCAGCTCAGATACCCTACGCAGATATTGCTTTATTGTGATTGAGGTTTAATCCTTTTTATCGCACGAGGAGCTTTACGCACAGCACGAAGAAGGGATGATTAAAATGCGAAAAATAACGCCCGCTAATACACGCCATCTCCTCTATCTCTACACCAATAATCTCGCGTGCATAAATGGTTAACTCAATTGATAATGGCAGATACCGAGCAGATAATTCATGCGTGACAAGTTAGACAGTGCTCGCGTCAACTGCACTTGTTACACTTCATTTTCTCGTATTTATTATACACTGCACACTTTTATACTGCTATATTCATATAATGTATACCATGGATAATCTAGGCGAAGCTAATGTTTCAATATTCTACTGGAATCGCTTCTTCTTTTTATATTTTACCGCATCCACTCTTATTTCCATTTTATCATTCGGTATGATAATGCATGCAATGGGAAGATTTTAATTCAGCTTTCCTGAAATCTTAATCTTCTTAATCTTCTATTTTTCTACTTCTATTCCTATTTCCACTTGACGATCCAATATCATAATCTACTGGGAAGCTCTGTTATCTCAGTTCTACTGGAATGTTCTCTTCATACGTTATACTCTTCTATCTCTACGTTTATTCCTACTAAGGCACTAAATCATTCAATATCATAAGTCTGCACTGTGGAAACTAATACTACTTCAGTTTTAATCGAATTCTACATATCAGTTGTCATTACCAAATCAAATGAGGCTATCGTGTGTAAAGAGGAAAATTGGCTCAGATATACCGAAGCGTATGCTATATAAATGAGAAATAATTATGCAGTATAAGTAATGATTTCGAGAATAATTCTTTTTTGCTAGAATCTGCGTAATATATACTTTTGTACTTATTAACCTTGAGATGTTTTACGAGAAGGAAAATATTGAAATGATAGTTTTCAGTTAGCTTCCTTTTTTATAAGTAATAATAGTTTCTTATTTTTACGTGTGTTTTTATAAACAAAGAAACGTTCCAACGAGTATATTGAATTAATAAGTTTCAATAAAATCGTCTAAAGGTGTATTGGAAATAAACAAATATCAACCATATCAATGAACAGAGCCAGGATGTATCTTTTAATTCTATTAACGTTCTAAAAAATTGAGAACATTCGAGTTTTGATTTTTTAAAGTAATAATTTCTATTTTAAAACTGAATCGCGCGCTATATTGAACATTTTTAATGAAGCTTTGGTTGTGAAGTGTCATTTATATACAGATGCATTAAACAGAGAGAGAGAGAGAGAGAGAGGGAGGGGCTGTTTACCTCAATGGGGGGTCCAGGTAGTTGTCGATTGACAACCAAGATGGATCTTTTTACGCCATCCGCTGGTATACAGTGAGGCCTGAAGCAGTCGGTGACGTTGAATGGACAATCGTAACATGCCTTGCTCATAGTGTAATAAGACTCGACGTTGAATGTATAATAGCACTCCATTGGCTGGCTACCATCCTTGCAGGACCTTCTGCAAGGATGATATTTCCACTGGATTCCATCAGCCAACTTTCCATCGATTGGACTCAGGCCAAACTGATTCGACAGGGATATCAATTTTTCTAACGTATTAAAAAAAACACATAATATCATTTAACTTGCTACCAATTGCCGATAAATCAGTTGGAAAATATAAAACACTGACTATGACATTTTTTAAGGATAATGTGTTTAAAATAATTATGTGATTTAAACAAATTTTGGTTGGAATATTTCTATTAAAATGTTTTAGTCATACAAGTTTTAGAAATATTTCATAGAGGAAATTAAATTTAGTTGATTAAAATTAAAGTGGATGTCATTCACACACACAAATATAACATATTTATCAAGACTGCGCATAAGAAGAATATTTAATTGCAGTGCATATTCAAATTAAGATTTTTCTTTGAATAAAATATTGTTTTATTGGCGCGCGTAATAAAAAAAAAATGAAAAAAGCTGACGAAGGAGAAGAGAAGATCCATGCAGTCAAACTTTCGCGTTGTTGCATCACCGTATAAACCGGAATGTTACGAGTAATTACAAAACACGAAAATCTCCTAGGCCCGAGTGCCTCTTTGAAGGAAGTCCTTGTTATTATTGCATGAGATTGCTCAAAAATAGCTCTGTTTTTTCTGCTTCTACTGTTTTTTCATTCCACTGGTTTACAGGGGAATGGTCAAATTTTGTGCCTGACCTTGAATGAATGGAACGGCCTTTGTGGAGAGGAATAAAAAATCAAAAGAGGGGAAAAGACTCTCTCACCTGAATGACAGATACTCAGCAGCAGTAGATGGAGTTGTAGAAAAAAGGTGACCGATTTGATCCAATGGTTCATTTTGTTCCCTGAAAACACAAAGTATTCGATCGTAGTCGTTCAAAATGTGCATTTCGTTTGTTTTTAAATTTGTATAACAATTTTTCATTTTCTCGCTATTAATAATAAGGATCTAATTCTGAGTTTTTTTCTCTTTCTTTTATCCAATGTAAACAGATTTTAATATATGGATTAAGATTGCTCCTCTACTGATGTGGAAACTGCTCCACATCAGAATTAAATTTTACGCTTCATTTCCAAGTCTCGATAATTTTTAATTTGCTGTACGAAGCCTGTTTTATTTTAATTCTTCGTTCAATAGCAATTTGGGAAATTTGGAGCATCATCGTTAAATATTTATTGTCAATTTATCACTTCTCGTCTCTTTTTCAATATACAGATAAGGAATCCTTGAAGATGATTATGCAGGAATTAGTTATATAAATGGAACATTTTCTTGGAACAAAATGTTAATCATCAAAATCCGGATAGTTCTCACGTGATCAATTAATTTAAATTGTTCGTTAAAGCGAGAAATGATCAGTTCCATATGCACTGCACTCTCTTAAATTACATGGTAATAAAATATAAATGCTACCAAATGATAAATAAATAAAAAAAAAATGAATGCCAAAGTTTTTGTGTTAAAAGAGAAGGAAAGTGTTGATTCGAGAGGGAAGAAATTCAAAGAGGATAAAGAAAAATTTTAAAGGTGGTAAAACAAGTAGTTTGGTAATTATGTAGGTAGCAAAAAGTACATATATACATAGATAAATATTTATGGAATAAAGAAGTATTCCAACGTGGTCCCAAAAAAATCACTGTTCGGACAAATACTGGCGGATGATAAAGAAATACAAAAAAAAATCATATTTACCTTTCTATGTAAGAAAGAATGAAATGTGTGAATTATAGAAGTGAGCGATTGGAAGGGAGAAAAAAGAATTTTAAAGGTAATAAAAAAAAAGCAGAATGATAATAGAGGTAGATAATAGTACATATATATACATAAACAAATATCTATATAGATAAGGTGGTATACATACACCGACGTGGTTCACAAAGATTCCCCCGTGGTAATAAAAAATCACGGTTCGAACAAATATTGCCAGATAATTAAGAAAAAAAAATGCAAAAAATGCACGTTTTGATTTTTGTACGTGAAAAAAAAGTGAATTGACGAAGGAAAATATTAAAAGAGGGTGAATAAGAGTTTAAGGGTAACGCGCGAAGAAAAAGAAAGAGTGATGGTAGAAATAGATATAGAAATATCGGCAGATGAGGGAGTGTAGGTACCGACCTGGTTCCGTAAGAATCCCGTGATCGTCCTGAAATCTGCGTGAGCGTGTGTTACGAAGCACTGAACGAATACTCTGCTAGCTCGGTGCTTACTTTCCTTGCTGAAGAGGAGATTTCCTGGAGGTCATGCGTGCCCCACGCGTCTATCGCGAGTCGTCTTGCTTCACCTGCCAGTTTCTGTCAATTTCAGTCTCTCAACGCCTGATAATAGGCTACTTTCGTTAATTGACTTCCCTGCTCGTTGCTACATGCACATGTGCTATATAGGTATATCATATTATATTTATAAAGCTCGTGTGGGAAATTACTTTTTATGCAGCAAAACAATTCCACTTGCACCATTAGCAATTTCACTCTATCAAACTCCACTAATTTTTTGGAATTTTTTAAAATTTGCGCCAATTCCACTAGTCCCGTCCCAGTCCCAGTCTCACCACCCCTAAAGCGGCCCTAGCTTCTTGATCGATACAATATAGTAGAATAGAAGAGTTTATAGTTAACTCGAGGGCACTCGAGACACCTGGCCAACACTGGAAACACCTGGGTGACGAACACCGCTTAAATCCATTTATTCCTCCTCCTCAGGAATTCCCCATTCGAACACTTAACTTTATTTTCTATCTATTTTTATTTTTTTCCTTCCTATATGAGCAAGGAAAATACAGCAGTGTGACGTCAACGGCCTAAACAAGGATAAAAATACTCGCGACGGGATAGCATTGCCTTTCTCTGATCTGACGTCAGGGATGATGCCTCGGTTGCAAAAATTATCTGCAATTATATCTTTCGTTATTCTGAAAAGAAATCACTTACCTCGAACGTGTATAATTGCTACTCAACTGTACTTCTATTCCTATATTCTTGTTTCATCAATGGATCTTCACACTGCAATACATGTGTGTGTGTGTGTGTGTGTGTGTGGATTTATAGTCCTTGCGTTCTTTTTTTATTATTTGTTTTTTAATTAGTGATAGCGATGAATTACCTGGTTGAAGCGATATAAACTCTGCTAATATAAGTATCGGTTATGTATAGCTGGTACAGTATGTTGCGTTTAGTTTTTGCACGCGGAGAACTCAGAGTTTGGATTTCCCCATTTAAACGGGTTCCACCACCTAGCTGTAATAGACGTTGAAATTGTGTAAAGAAATGGACAAAGCGGATTACGAGCTATTCGATATTCCTTTTGCGGTTAACGACTCGACTCTGGTTGCTTACAATGATAAGCTTTTTTGTTTTTGTTATTTTTATGACGCTGAATGGAATTTATTAGCAAACTGACTATGGCAGATTTTAAATTTCGTACGCGAAACTTTAATCGACCGAACTATTAATATTTTCATTAATCATTATTAGAGTAATATTCCTAGATCGTCTGATTCATAGTTAAATAGAAAAGAACCAGTAATAATAGCCAACGAGATACTTTTTGTCTGCGGAATAACGATCAGTCATTTTTTTTCTCTCTGCTCATAAATAGGGGTCATTTTCGCTTTTTCAATAAACACCAACCACTCGTCTTCCTATATAATATACAAAGCATAAATCTTGATGAGAATCTTCTGACGGTTCGAATAAATTCATCATTTCTTTTTTTTTTGTCATTCAAAACATGAATGCATTCTTTTAAATGGAACGTCAACTAAAATATTCCACAATTTTTTTAAACCGCGGCGAACATTATTTGATAATACAGGTAGTAGATGAGTCAAATTTTTACACCGTATCTTCATAAGTGTTTGTAGCAATTATAATATTTAGAGTAGTAGTCTACGTGTAAATCAAGTACACAAATTTTAACGCGAATTTGGCTTCTTATAAATCTAAAATAATAAATGTTAGCTCCTGATGGAATGTGAACTGTGAGTCAATAAAAGATACTACTTTCATATCTTGGAAACTATAAAATACATGGTACTATATAGTAATTTTTTATAGTATTCATGAAAATAAATACCTTCGCAATTTCTCTCGCGAAACTTTGGAATTAACGCACGTTTTATCCGCTTCGAAATTCAAGTTGATGATGAGTTTTATATTAATTTTAGGAAAAAAAAATCAGGTAAACTGAAAAACTTCTTCCTCATAATCACATCTGTATTTGCTCATATAAATCACTTGCGTTGTACATTCGTTGATAATAGATAAATTGTTCAAAGGAACAATTTTATGAACTTATTATGTAAATTGGAACATATAGGTATATTATATACTTATATAGTGTTGTAACAGTCAATAATCAGTCAAATACTTCGGCACTGCTTTATTTCTGACACTGCCTATAAATGGAATTATAAAAATCACTTTTTCCTTAGTAATAACTTTTATCTATAATAATTATTAGTAAAATAGTCTATTAACATCTGTAGATGCGCAATGAAGCTTAAAAATTGTAGTGTAAACTTATCTGTATAATATATTTAGTATACTATTTGATTAATAATTTACCTTCCCATTGAGTGACGGAAATACAATTGATCTGTTAAATGTAATGTATCATTTTTTTGTAGCTTGTACAAAATTATTTTTTATACCTTACTTCCATAAAGAAATTTGTAAAAAACTTCAATATTCAAGAAGGTATTTAAAAAATTTCTTCAAATACAATATAATACAATTCTCAAATATCGTAATGTAAATCACAAATATGCAATTAGTCTCTTGTACTAAAGGAATTTATTTAAATATTGATTATGACTAGATATTTTAAAAAAATATTTCAAAGTATTTCAAAGGCAATAGTGAACTTCACATTTCGATTGATTTAATAATGGACTGAATACTATTGAAACTGAATTCAACTATTATGTGACATGTTTCATGTTTTGGAGTAGTTTCTAATATATAATATCTTTTTTAAATAGAATATAAAAAATTTTAATCTAAACCCCTGTGCTTTCTCTTCATTCTTGCATAAGGGCCAATATCAGGATCCATAACAAAATCATATAAAACTGAGACCCAGGAGTTATGTTGGGGCAAATTATCATAGAATTCTCCTGCTATTCGCTTTACCTATAAGAAGTTATTATACATAAATCGTTTATAATGATTATAATTATCTTCAAATTATTCACAAAAACAATTTAAATATTATAGTACCTCTGGTAACCTAGAGCCAGGAACAGCTGGAAAATCGTGATGTTCATTGTGATATCCAACGTTAAAAGTTATCAAGTTAAGTGGTCCATAATAGCTGTAAGTCTCAAATCCTTTTTTATACATATAATGTTCTGATATGAAATGCCCTGCTACAGGGTGAACCCCCATTGCCATGAGAGAGCCAACAATAAAATAAACTAATATCTTACCACCAAAGAAGTACCATACTATACAATCAAAAACTAATTGAACAGATAAATTTACGAATTCTAAATATGTAGGCTTCTTTGGATAAGTTGCAAGAGGTCTGAAGGAATAAAAGAATGGTTGTAACATCAACCAAACAAATTTTCCAAATGTTGTGCAAAATAATTTAGCTTCTAAATAAGTTGGCAAGTCTGTATCCAACTTTTCATCACCTTGGTACTAAAATGTTTGATAAAATAATGAGAATTTAATATGAAACTTAGATTATATATTCAAATATTTTTATATTAATCGATTTTACTTACACGATGATGCTCTAAATGATATTTCTTAAAACTTATGGAAACTGGAATTATCAAAGGCAAGTTGGCAAAAAATCCGAATAATCTATTTGCCATTGGCCTTGCATGTCCAAAAGCAAGATTATGAGATATTTCATGTATGGCTAAAATTGATTTAATATTAATTTTTTTAATTAAAAAACACTAAAATATAGAAATTAAAATATTTACCAAGCATGAGAGAATGATTAATAACTCCACCAAAGCAGTATGCCATCAGGAACAAAACAGGGTAACTCAAATCTTTAACAACAAACATTGATAACAATTGCACAGTGACCATTCCAGTTACTACCCATTTAAAATTTGGATCATATCCAAATAATTTTTTTATTTGTGGATACTTCTCTGAAAACGAAATATACACTTTATTACTTCTCATAGCAATGAAAACTTTACAAATCTGTCAAAGCTAGGAAATTATATTTTTGGAGCAAATTGGTTATTGCTCATGTTTATTTGAAAAAGGAAATTAATATTATTTCTTGGCATAAAAGAGTTTTGAATAATTTATCATGAAATTAATTAGTTTCTCTGGAGGAAGTAGAAAAAACGCTTATCTTTTGGAGTAGCAAGGATAACAATTATACATAATCACGCGCGTAAACACTATTACTGTTTTAATTACCCAAAATCAGTTTTCGTCTGGATGCATGCGGCTCTTCCGTATAGACCCATTCGAAATCATTTCTTGATACATGTTGGCCCATTTTTCTCTAAAATTATATTAAAAAAATAATCAGCAGGGAAGTTTAAGCAAGGTAAACTACGCCATGCTCAACCAGCTCCAACTCAGGCGACTAATCTAACCTATTTTCTTCTTACACTCTTACACCACCTAAATGTAAGGAATTTCTCTGTCAGTTACTATACACTAATCACTAATACTAAGATAACAGTGATACCAGAGTTCAGAAGTCTAGAACTCCAGAGACACAGCCCAAAGCGCCAAAAGTGACTAAGGCCCTAGGGCAGAACCAATCAGAACTATTCCATCTGATAAGGATAAGGATATAAATGATATAATCGCACACATACACTATACAAATCGTCTGACAAGTCACAGCTGGCAACATATCATTGGACAAGATAAATCCCGTCCTTGCTTAATGCCAAGGATAAAAATGGCAAGGTTGATAATTCTAATTGCACGATTTATTTTTATTATTCATTGACTAATAATCTAAAGCCTTGTTGGAATAAAATTTAATTTATGTAATGGAAAAATAATTTGAGAACATTGCTTAAAGTTTATGCACTAAATAATACAAAGCTATTATAGAAAAATATAAAAAAATGCCAAATATTGAAGTATTATGACATTATAGTATTTTCCGTAACGATAAGGATAAAATAATTACCCGATGCTGTGCTCAATTAATGATTTACCAACGATTTTTCAGAGTACTTTTCACGTGATTTGTGTTTATTTCTTATCTTAATTTCCTCTCTCTCTCTCTCTCTCTCTCTCTCTCTCTCTCTCTCTCTCTTTCTTTCTTTCTTTCTTTTGACAAAAGAAGAGAGAGGAAAGGGAGAAAGAGCCCGAGAAGGAAGGGTAGGGAGGGGGGAATATGAATTAAGAAGAATCGCGACTAATTCAGTTGGTTTTGGCATTACATTTTTTAGTAAAAGTTTGGAATGTGCAGAATGTGCTTAGTATTGTAATAGAAAAATTATACTATTGAATTTTGCGAGGAAAAAATTTTAGTGGTACATATAATTCACAGAAAGAATAAAGAGGAGGGATGAGAAGAAAGAAATTGCGTTTTACCAAAAGTCAAAAACTGTAAAGGAATTGAAACTTTTGACAAAACAAATTGACAAATTTTTGTTTCTTATTCCCCTTCCCTTAAATTGGAGAAACGATAATATCCCTATTGGTCTAGGAAAAAAGGAGAAAACTTCCCTATCTCATCAGGCGGTGAGCGAAAATTTTCTCTCTCTCTCTCTCTCTCTCTTTTTTGCACGCTCTATCCCTATCATTCCACTGAGTTTCTCTTTTTTGCGCATGTGAGTAGCGTGGAAAAAGAACAAATTTCCTTTTGGGAAAATCTGTGTGGTGCTGTGCTGTGGTGCGTAGCGTGCATGTGTACTGTGTATTCCTGTGATCGGTTTCGGTAAGACTGGTGTGAGAGGACGAGCATCTCGTACATCTCGTGTAAATAGACAGCTAGCCCTCGTGTGTCATTTGAGATAATGAATCCTCTTATTATATAAGTTGTGAACGAAGAAATGATATGTTGAAGAAAAAGTGGATGAAATTTAGTCGATTTCGTGCAGTTCCTAGCACATTTCAAAAATGACTGAGCCTTCCTCTGGTGCATCAGCTTCGGCCAGGTAAATTTTTTCTTAATTTTCTGATTTATTTTATTTATTCCTATTCCCAGCCTCCTTTAACATGCGTACCATTTTCGGCCTTTACCCCGAACTCACGACCATTTCTGACATTCTTTAAAACAATTCTCTTTTGAAATCAAAATACATCCCTTAACCTTCAAATTATTTCAAATATCCAAAGGTGAGACTTTAACGTGCCGGTTGTCCTACCATCCCTCAACCTAGTTTTCGTAATCTTTAAAAATACCTTTTAGAGAACAAATTATGTTTTCTTAACCTACAAATTACTCCGTTTGTAATATGCGAGTGCCGGTTATTTCACTGACATATCCATTGACGTTTAAGATTTTTCTTTTATTCTAACATATCTGTCCTAACTATCATTAAAAAGTTTGCTCGCTATTAACTCCGTTAAGACTGTGTCTCATCTTCCAGATAATTATTTAACAGTCATCTACTTCTAAATGACTCACGTTAGGTTAGTAATAATACATAATAATGGTTAGTACATCGTAAATTATTATATATAATTCATTATTACTCTATACATTTCTCTATACTATAATTTATCTGAGCTATCTGTTAATATTTATAAATATATTATTCTTGTATTCTATTTAAAGATATGTATGATGAATAAAATAATCAATTGATATTAATTATATTTTTTACTGCAGTGTCATGAGATCTTAATTAGCATAAACATGTATGATGTTCTGCTGCTTTTGAAATTATCTTTAATGAACTTTGGAAATTGGTTTGGAAAAAGAATTAGCAAAATAAGATGCTTGAATTTTCTTAACAAATATTTCTGTGTAAAGTCCAATTTTAAATTATTATTATAATATGACAATTTAAATCACCTTGTAAAATCTATTGTGAATTATAACTACACATTTGCTTCAATGTATTTTACATAGGTTTTTTGAGTACTAGGATATAGTATGTTTAAGAATGACTAATAATTCAACAATATTTAATGCTTTATCAAACACAATGAAAGAAAAATTTAAACTTCTTTATATAAATGTTATTATATTTTGTTCTCACTTTATTTTGCAGAATAATTACAAAACTTATGACATTCATAAAATGTATTGCTAGGACAGCATTTGTAATACTAAATAATGTATATTGTATACCAACATATGTAGTATGGATGACCTTATTATTCCCGGTAAAAGTGTATCAACCTCAAGTGTACTGGCGGATAGAGGGTCTCTTTTTCCATTGGCTCTTGGCTATGGTTTCCATGTGGAGTTGGTCAGCTGGCTATGACAGTATGTATTGTTGTATTATTCAATATGTGCAAAATTTGGTAATAATGGAAAATGGTTTTTCAGTAATAGAGCAAGGAGATGATATTCAGAAAATCATTAGCGAGAGAACTTTAGTTATAGCCAATCATCAAAGTACTGGAGATGTTCCAATTTTAATGACAACATTCAATGCTAAACCAAACGTATTACCAAATTTAATGTGGATAATGGACAGAATATTTAAATTTACTAATTTTGGCATAGTCTCTATTCTGCACCATGACTTTTTTATTGTATCAGTAAGTATCATTTTAAAATTGAAACATCAGACTCTTCAATAAATTAAAGTAAATATTGAAATAATTTTAATTTTTGTTATGATTTTAATGTGTACTAATTTTAATAAATATAATAGGGCCGTAAAAAAAGGGAGGAAAGTCTAAAACAATTGGAGAGACATTTGACAGAATTCTACATCCCATTAAATAGAAAATGGATGGTACTATTTCCAGAAGGAGGTTTCTTGTGTAAGAGAAGGGAAACTTCGCAGAAATATGCAAAGAAAAATAATTTGCCAATTTTAGAAAATGTTTCTTTACCTAGAGTAGGAGCAATGCAAACCATTTTTGATACCATTGGTCCAAAAGAAGAATGCATAAGTGATAATCAGTATGACAGTAGATCAGGTAAAATCTCTTGTTTTATATTTAATCTAATTAACTTTCTTCCTTCACTGTTATAGAATATTATTTACAGATATAACGGTAGCTAAGCCAGAAATTAGTTGGGTTCTAGATATTACTATAGCTTATCCTCAAGGCAAACCTATTGATTTGCCAACAATAATAACTGGTTCAAGACCGCCATGTGAAACTGTCTTATTCTATAGAATTTTTCCAAGCTCAGTAGTATGTTATTTTTATTATTTTATCAGCCAATGCCTTTTGTGTACGTTTTATCTAAATTTATTATCAGTAATGCGTTTTTTCTTTTCACGCATTCGCGTTTAGGTACCACGTGAGCCTGAGCTCTTATCGAAATGGCTTTTCGATAGATGGGCGGAAAAGGAGACTATGCTGGATAACTTTTATAAACATGGATCATTCCTCGGAGATCAAGGTCCAGTCAGTGAAGGCTCAAAAATACATCAAGATCCTTTGCGATTCCTAGTCCTTCATTTATTCTTCATAACATCTAGCTATATTCATTACAATATGTTTGCATATGTATTATCCTGCTTTTGGTAAAGTACAGTATACATTATCCAAGTAAAATCTGAAATACTAAGCTCAATAATCTATGAATGAAATGTTCTTGATTTGAAATTCATTTATCATGGATTAACAAACGAATATAAAAGAATTAGAAATATTTCTTACTGCTGTTTGGTTTATTATTGGGCAAATAAGTATTCAGCAAATTGTACAGTTTATTGTTATTCTTTGTTGTACTTGCCAAGACACAATTCACATGATATTACTTTATCGTCGCGGAAGATTTTCTAAAATGGGAAATCGTTAAACCAATAACTGAATAAGTCTCCGCGATTGAAATTAGTCGATTATAGTAAATAATATAAGATAATTGAAATGTTACACTGAAATCATCTAACAGGAAGAACATTTCAAACTAAGCATTGTCACAAATGCGTTAACACTTTAGCTAGAACATTTATAACAGTTGATCGATTTAAAAGCCATATGCTGAATTGATTGCAAAATGTATAACACATTATGTAGATAGATTCAGGTGTTTCATTAACACGGAAGGTATTGTTTTATAATTCTGTATTATTCACAATTGCGTGGATGTATTGCACTTGTCTTGAGGACTTAGCATTTTCTTAAGAATTTATTATTATGTCCTGCATGCATGTTTTATAATACAATTTGTTATAATATAAAAACCAGTATTTCATAAGGCATAATTGCATAATATGATGAATGAGATATTTTTTATGTCATGCAAAGGACTAAACTTTCAGAAAATTCATTTTATAAACACACATATATATATATATATAATACACAATGTCGTAGGAGAAAGATGGTATTTTTCACTTTGTAAACTGTTATACAAGATTAGGTTTTATAATGTATTCTAAAATTTAAGGGTTTCATAAAAGTGACTGCTTGTTTAAAGACAGGCAACCAAAAAAGAAACCATTTGTACAGGAAAAGCCACAATCTCATGGAAACTTCTCCATTAGATCTGAACATTGATATATTTAATAATAAACAAAAGCATTCTTAAGTAATTTGTGCCTTGCTCCTGCGGACAGTTTTACTGTTTGTATATACAACTATAAATATTACACATAAAATTTTATAATAGTTTAAAAGCCTATCTTTTATTATATGTAAGATTGACACTTTTGTATGATATCATAGTAGATAAACTGCCTGACTATTTAATTGATAAGCTTTGCAACATTGCTCTAAATGCTGCCTCACTCAAATACAATACTAGAAGTCTTTAAATTTTCTTTGTCTTGTAAAAGATGGCCGAGTATGGTTGCAGCACAGTGAGTGATTATTGAAAAGTATGTGTTTAAAATGATAGATATTTATTTGAAAATGATGTGTCAATCTAAAGGTGAAATAATGCAAGTCTGTAGGGCTTTTTTAACTTATATAATAATACTTTGTATGCAGCACTCATTTTTCTTGTTTTGTTTTACAAAAATCAAATTGTTTTACTGTATAATTTTCGCATATGATAAAGTCACTATGTGATTGCATTTTTTTTGCATTTAATATTGCAATGACCAGTATATGTACATATCTAAAGAAGGATCCTTATCATCTATGGACTACAGAGCTTGATGCAAAGCTAATTTTCTAAATTAAACTATAGTCTCATAGAAATAATAATTGTGACTTTTGCACAGTGATCTAATAAATTTAAAGTATTTAGTGAGGAATACATTGCTATTTTTGCACAATGCCACAATGTAGATGTTTTCATCAATGATACTTTTGTATGATAACTTACACCGGATCTTATTTTTAACTTGTTTCAGAGTATAGACATAAAAATTCATTTATTTATATAAACACAAGAGATCAAATTTTTTAATAGGACCTTATACACCTATTTTTTATTTAGATACATAAAAACATGCAGAATATTGAAATCTCTTACAGTTACACAGATAAATGAAGTTTTATATACACTTTGTGGTAAATTAAAATAAGTTTCTGTGCAGCTAGTCTTGATCTAGTTGTTACAATCAAGGATATTGCAGTTGTCGATCAGTTAAAGTTGATCGTAATATGTTGCACAAAAGTAATTACTGTGCAATTTACACTCCACAATGAATGAATGTGATAAAAAATAGTTCCATTACTGAGGACACATTGATGTTCATAATAAAGCTAATTGAAAGGAAGATTTTTATTAAAGTTTGGCTCTGGAAATTGATAGACAAAATACTACTTGCTTATATTGTTGTTTTTCATATCATAACTTTTAATAAAAATGATTAAAAATTTTTAATAATTTTTCCCTTGTTTTGACATTTTTATCCTTTTTTACTAATAGTTCTGAAAAATTATTATAATTAGATTATTTCACGAATAAGCTAATTAGAGATTGTAGTACAAGCGGCCAGCGGGTATGTATTTATGTATGTTAATAAACAATCCGCTCGCACCTCAGCTCCCTGATGATCCTGAATAATGCTGCATTTAAAAGCGCTTTCGTAGTGTAGATTGTAAACTCAATTAATGGTTATTATCGTTATTAACTTCACTTGATTTTTAAGAAAACTCGAATTTTGAGACTTAAATTGAGGGTCTCTCAAGTAAGTCAAATTCAAGTCTAACTAAACTTTCCGCTGAGTGCTGACTTTCTGAGACAGCCTGAATCTGCCCTCTTGAGTTCTGAGCCACTCTGTTGACTGATGACTCTGCTTAGTCTGCTTCTGTCTGTTCAGTACAGTGTACTTTGTGGCACTCTGACCGAGGCCTGAGGTGAATGAGTGGTGATTATAAATACGGCCCTTATTATTCAATTAAATCTGTCATCTGAATACCTACCAAAAAAAATTAAACATGACGACGTTACGACCATTTACCTGCAATGATTTATTTAAATTTAATAACATGTATGTGAGTTTTTGATAATTTACTAAATCCTAACCTATGATAAAGATAATAATGTTATATTACAATCAGATTTTTAATTTCAGAAATTTGGATCCTCTGACAGAAACTGTATCCTTTTTATTATTAATCTCTGAAAGTTTATAAATAGGATATTTTGATTTTTCTTTAATAACAAATCTAGTATGGATTATCATTTTATATGCATTATTTGGCTCATTGGCCAGAATATTTTCAAGTAGCTGAATCACCGAGTGGTGAAATAATGGGCTATAGTAAGCAAGTTAGAAATTTTAAATGCTGATCTTTCAGAGAAATTATACATCTAAACTGACCATTCCTTTCAGTCATGGGAAAAGCAGAAGGACTTGGAGAAAATTGGCATGGCCATGTAACTGCACTTACTGTCTCACCTGATTATAGGAGACTTGGGCTGGCTGCCAGATTAATAAAATTCTTGGAAGATGTTTCAGAAAAGTATATATTACATAAAGGAGAAAAAGAGATATTTCTTAACTATTTATTTAATTTTTTGCAGAAAACAAACTTATTTTGTTGACCTTTTTGTGAGGGTTAGCAACAAAGTTGCAATCAAAATGTATCAGCAATTGGGGTATATAGTTTATAGGACTGTTTTAGAATATTATAGTGGTGATCCAGATGAGGATGCATATGGTAAATTTTTTTTGCAAATTTATAACTTTTTTGTAAACTTAAGTAAAAAATTAAGTCTTATTTAAATTTATTTAACAGATATGAGGAAAGCATTGTCAAGGGATATACATGGAAAATCCGTAATTCCGTTAACCCATCCTGTAAGATTGGAGGAAATTGATTGATTTTATATCAAAAGTATTTAATAATATTATGAACCTACATTGAATAGTAAATACCTTTAGTATTTTATATTTTATACTAATCGCGTTTTTATTTTCAATTACAACTCCAATTAAGCTCCACATTAATCCTTTCATTTTCAAAATCCTCTCTCTCTCTCTCTCTCTCTCTCTCCTTTTAACATTGACCGTTATCTCTCGAATTTTCTCAAAATCGCACACGCATGTACATATACATACTTTCCTTCTAAATATTGCTGTTCTTTATAATTGTAAATGTGATATTCATTTAGGGTGCTTTCCAGTTAGACTGAAAATCGACACAGTCAGACACAATCGGATACAAATGTACATTTTGGGTGACATGCAATGTACCATTTGTGTCCGATTATGTCTGACTGTGTCGAATTTCAAGCTAACAGGAAAGCAGCCTTAGAGACTTTAGTGGTCATAGTATGAAGAATATAGCATCTACAAATTTTATAGATCACCTCTTTAATAGTTTTTTAACTCATAACTTACTTTACCTAAAATGGTGCATTTATAATACCGAAACACTCTTTACGGATGACGCGGTTCCCAAAACTCAGAACTAATTTTTCAATATGAAGTGTTAATAATGAAAGTTGTTTAAATTCTTCAAGTAGTCTTATATATTATATATCTTTCTTTTAAATGATGAACTTTTAGAAATTTTATACCCTTTAAAAAGTATTAAACAATATGAAAATCACACCATTATTAATTTGGATTCGAAACTCGTGCTGAATCGCGTCAACAACCCCCCTTTTTGTTTTTAAAAAACTGTAATTAAAGATGTTAAATCATTTATTTATCTTTTAAATTAAAGTTTACTAAAACAATATTAGTTTGATGACCACTAGTGCGTAGGCCGTAGGGCGTAGGACGTATGGAATTAAAGTAAATACATCAACCGATTGAGCGATAATAACATTATGTACAGTTATCTTAAAACCACTAGTTGTGGCAGTGCAAAAAATAGGAAACTCGTTCCTTTATCATCTGATTAATTTCACTCTGCACATACATACACTGATCGACAACCGGCATGTATAACGTTCCTTGATGCATTTAGGAACTGCGTTATAGGGGGCCGCTCATCATCACTCATCATTACTCAAGATGAAAAAGCGCGAGTTAGCATACATTTTTGGTTAAAAAAACTATGAATGTTATTATCGAAAGTGTTTTTATATAAAATATATGCTAACTTGCACTTTCTCGTCTTGAGTTACTGATGATGAGTGGCCCTATAATGTAGCTCCTAAATGCAACAAGGGATACCATACATGCCGGTCAGTGTACATAACTGTGGTACATACACAGTGGGAAATTGAATCGTTTACTCTGTACTTTTAAATGGAAAATGATATACAACTACACTATAGTTGAAACCACACACGATTTTTCAATTTCCATTGTGTACGCTCGAAAATAACATCTGAGTGCATTTGGGGGGGGAGCTCGTTCTCGTTATGACTGGTTGACTCGTAGAAATAACCGTCCATAGGATCAAGTCACATCGAGATCCTCCGATAGCTAGGGGTGGTGGTGTTTCTGAATGCAAGCCTGGGTAACTGAAGCTGGGGGCTGGGGGGACCCTGGGGCGGCTGGGCTGGGACTGGGGCTGGGGTAAACTGTGGAGTGTGGGTGGGCCGTGGGTGGACTGTGGACTACTGTGGACTCCACAGTGTGGAGTGTGGACTGTGGAGTGTGGGTGGATTGGAGTGGAGCAGAGTGGAGGACACTGAGGACTGCTGAGGAGTGAGGACTGAGATTGAGGTAGTCAGGTAGTGGAGTCTAGACTTGCCTTAGAGTCGTGGTGCGTGATAAAGAGATTCGTGCCGCAAAGCAAAATGCGCCAAGTAAACAAATCTTCTGTTTGACAAATCCTAAGAATATTCTCTTTAAAATTATGTGAAAATAAAATCTGATAGCAAAGTCCGAGGCTTTCGTCGTTAATTGAATTAGATATCCATTAATTGTATTATTTTATGTGGCAAAATGGTTTCATTAGTGAAAATTGCATTTTTTGCTATCTATGGTGAGTAATTATACTAATTATTGATACTAGTCAGATATTAATTTAATCGAAACAACTATTTTCTCTGATAAATAAACATTGTTGGGATTATTATTTGTATAACCTAAAAATTGTCTGATCGATAATATATCCATCGGCTTGAAAAAATTAAAATTAGCCTTTTATCTCGTAATAAGCATATTCTTCGTTTACCACAAAATTTACAGTATTATTTTTCTTTATAAGTATCATTTAAAATAATACTTTGTTATTGAATTACAATTTAGTTTTTTCAGTGACATTTGTGGAAATGGCAGCAACTAGAGTTCTTGAACTCAGTGACAGGTAATTGTTACTAATTAGTTTCACTTTTTAGATTGTTTACCACAGGCAATTATTGAACTTCTATATATTAAGTTAAACACATTATAGAGTTTAAGTAATTAGCATTAATAAAAATACATAGATTTAAGAACCATTAAAAAAGAATAATCCTTTGTCATTTGTATTTTTAGATTTTTAGATATACATAAAGAAGGCCAGTGGCTTGTAATGGTAAGCAAAACAAATCTTTTTCTTAAATAAAAAACACAATTTTCATGAAATTATCTTTCAGATGTATGCACCTTGGTGTGCACATTGCAAAAGGCTAGAGCCAGTTTGGGCACATGTTGCACAGCACTTGCATGCCACATCAATACGAGTTGGACGTGTGGATTGTACACGATTTACTAATGTTGCTCATACATTTAAAGTTAGAGGATTCCCAACTATATTATTGTAAAATATTTTATTTTTTCTATATAAATTAAAAATTTCGCTAAAAAGCATTATTTCATGCCTGTTTGATTGTTTCCAGTTTAAAAGGAGATCAAGAATTTGCCTACCATGGTGACAGAACTCGGGAGGAAATAGTAAAATTTGCTCTTCGTTTGAGCGGCCCTCCAGTGCAAGAGATTACAAAAACCCAAAGCTTTGAAACAATAAAGAGAGACAGAGATCTTTACTTTTTATACGTTGGTGAAAGATCTGGACCTCTATGGGTAATTATTCTGAAAGAAAAAAGAGATTATTTTAATCAGCAGAAATGGTCAAATTGAATTTCATTTCTTTTAGGACATTTACCACAAGACTGCAGATGTGTTTCAGCCACATGCTTTTTTCTATCAGTCCCATCCAAATGTTGTTAATAAGCACGCACCTGTAGAGAAAACGCCTGCATTATTTGTGTACAAAGAAAATTTACACTACAACTTCACGGATCAACAGAATTTAGATTCTGAGAAATTAAATGAAACTTTGTACAAATGGGTCAATGCCGAACGTTTTCCCACATTTCCAAAAGTAACAAGGGGAAACATAAACCAGCTCTTTTTAACTAATAAAAACCTAGTTTTAGCAGTAGTAGAGGAGAACCAATTAGAAGAGGTATCCCCTGATATGCTGCAATTTAAGGATATGGTTGAGTCTGTGATCAAGGCAAAACGCGAAAAATATCACGAGTAATTCATTATTTTTTATAACAAACAAAAAATTATTATAATCAGACAGCTTGTAATATAACAGATATAAGTTTTCAATCTTTTTCTTTATTTTAAGTCATTTTCAGTTTGGTTGGATAGCCAATCCTGAACTAGTCAATAGCATAGCTATGATGGTATTGCCATTACCGAGTTTAATTGTTATCAATACTACCACCAGTCATCACCATATTCCAGAGGACGAGCCAGAGAAATTAAATCCTCACGTGATAGAATTGTTCCTAGAGCAAATTCGTAATGAAAGTGCTCCGGTAATGTTAAATTTCACTATAATAAATCTTGTAGGAATTTGTGGGCGCATAGCAACAAGAGTACTAACGGGAAGTTTTTTAAATAATTTCAGCGATACGGTGGAAATAGCTGGCTAGTGCGGATAGGTAGATCATGGTTTGAATTAAAAACAACTCTTGCAGCAATGTGGCTGGGCAATCCTATTCTGACCATGGTTCTATTTGGCTTACCAGCAGGATTTTTGTCACTGATATGTTACGGTATTTGCTGTCCTGACATTCTAGATGCAGATGATGATGAAGAAGGTAAAAATGATATAATTTTTTTTTGCTATTTCCCAAAACTGTTTTATAATGTCTATTATTGCAGAGCAACAAGGCGGAACACATATGAAAAAAGATTAGAAACGAAAGGCATATATATCTCAATATTGACCTCATAAAAGACTTATTACATTCTGTAAATAAAGAAAATACAGTAATGCGAGTTTATGGTAAAATGAATAAATTAATATGAAAACCGGCTGACGCTAGTCATTTGCTAATATCAAGCTTTGAGTAAATGTGTAATTCAATCAAATTTAAATGATTAGATAAGAATTGGGAGTATAATGACAAATGCAAAACGACGTATATAGGTTAATTAGATATAAATGGTGATAAATTCCATCTAAGCTGAATGGAAGGTACACAAGACAATACAAAAGTCATAAGAGATCTATAGAAATTTAATGCAGAATTGAAAGATGAAATTTATCCGCTATTGTAGCATTAAACAGCTGATGTCCAAATTAACATAAACTTTAGCATGTAATATAAAATGAATCATTTTACGAAACATGTATTTAAAATCTAAAGTGTATAATTGCATAATTGCTTTTACAAGTATTAATATTTATATTTAATTTAATGTGAGAGTGAATTTTTGTAGTAGAATCGGAGTACAAAATTTTTTTCTACTTATGTATCAAATGTGTACTTATCTACATCGAATAAAGTATCTATAAAATATCTATAGTCAATGAGTTAAACTTTATTTTAACCAGTGATAAAATTAAAATAATATATGATTACATAATCAGTCACTCTATTGACAGATGTATGCATAATGAGTTAATTGTACCTGATTAAGAATATGAAACAAGGAGCAAATCATTTAAGAATCACACGCAAAGGCTAAAAATCTTCATCATCAGAATCCAAAGCTGCTCTTCGTCTGTCAAACTGAAATTTAAAGTTTTTTAACAATACCAAGGTATAGCATTAGTTACATCTTGAATAACTGATTTAGCTTACTTTAACAGTGGTTTTTTTTTGAGTTTGTTGATTAATACTCTCTAGTAAACTGATGAGCTCCTTTTCACCAAGTCTACCAGGCAACTGTCCTCGTTGAGCCATGTTCAGAAGCATTGCTTCTACCATTTTACCTTTTTCCGGTTTACCAAGACTAAGGGTATTGACTAAGTAAATAAAAGTAGTGAATGATTGGTTACGAAAAGTGTAAGTGAAAAACATTTAGTATCAGATTTAATTACGTCTAGCTCTAGCAGGTTGATCCAATACTTGTGACAGAATGGAATGTCTCATTTCTTCCATTTGCTGCCTCTTCTCTTCCACAGCTTGTTTGTTGTCAACATTATCACCCTTTCATTAAAAATATTATTTATCAGAATGTGTAAAAAGTAGCCTAAATACTAAATCACCGGTATGTCTATAACCAATAATAGACTAACTCATGGTAAACAGAATCGAATAATTGTTAATATATTTTCGTAGAATGGAGAAAAAAGTGGATGCATATAAACAAACATTGATAAAAGATTTACCTTATATTTTGACTGCGATGCCAACTCCGCCATTTTGAATTGGACTTACACCAATAAAGGAGAAAATATTAAAAGAGAGATATGTGTTATGTGTGACGGAAGAAATGTAAATTTACTCAGGAGTTTTAGCCCGTTCAAGATCAACCAATTAGGCATGCGGCGCGAAAGCTGCTGATTAGTCCGAACCAGTCCGAAGTCCGAACGGTCCGATCGAACTCTGAACGACGTATCGCAGTAATCGAAACTAAGTCGAATTTAAAATATCGATTCGATACCTTCGATATGACTGACATATTGTGCAGGTGGACGGTAAAACCCGCGAAAATCTAATAAAAGCTTGTAGGTTGGGGATGTTGGGATGTAACTTTGAGATTATAATTTTCTTTTTAGGGCAAGAGAAAATAAAATTATATTTACGCGTAATATTTCATTTGTGGTATAATGCAGTTATATATAAAATATTTAGTTAATCACATGTATGCACTTAAAAACTTAACACTGTTTGAAAATAGAGCGAATGGTACGATGTTCCACAAGGTAGTGAATACATCTGATATAACGCGCAACCGTTAATGTTAAAAAAGGGAAACGATTCCCGAAAATTAATGAGAGCTAGAGCAATCAATTTTAGAAGAATGTATTAGAAGTGTTTCTTTCTTATAATTATTGGTGGATGCAATTTATTGCTATATTTATAATCACTGCCTGACATACACATTTTACTTGATATTGTAATATAATTTCAAATTCACGTATACGTGAAAAATTTAAGTATAAAATGCTTCAGTTTTTCAATTTTCCTGACTTATGATTAAAAATATAAGAAGGAATAGCTCTTCCCGTCTCCTTTTTCATACAATTACAGGGCGTTCAAAAATTCCTTTTACACGGGATATGTCTTACCTATGGTCGGTGTCTTTGTCCAAAAAAGTCGGGATTCAGCATAGGTATACCACAACATCAATTTGTAAAAGTAATAATAGCTCTCACAATGTTTTTCTCCTCTACGTACCATTTTTTTATTTTTAATTAAATTCATATTAGTTCATACATATAAAATTTCATGCTTTAAACTATCAAAAAATATATTCGGAATTTGGTGAACAAAAAATTGAAATTGGTACACCTACTTAATCCCGACTTTTGTGCAAAGACACTAACTCTTATCGTATTGGGATAAAAACTATTTCGTACATATTTTTAGTATTGTTAAAAACCTTTCATCTGGTTATATTGGTTTGACTTTATGAGTGAAGCTGAAGCACATAGATGCGACTTTTTTTTTTAATAAATTCTATACAGTTTTTATTGCATATACTCTTGCAGCTTGCCTTAACACCTTTGCAAAACCTTATTTTCACTTTTTTACTTAACTCCTCAGCCACTTACGAAATACTTCGATTTAAAAATATAAGTAGTTGCATGGGTGCACTGTATAGATATAGATATATATGCACGCGTGTAGTGGTCACTGATATTATTTCAGCCAAGCCTACACAATTATACAAGATTGTCCAGATAAGGCGAATAAAACAAAGGACATTAAATGCTGTTTAATTTCGGAACTAGAAGAGATAGCAATTTTTGCTATAAGACCTTTTGAACGCAAATCAAAAGACGCTTCAAAAAGGCCTTAGAGTAAAAATAGTTATCCCTTCTAGTTACGAAATTAAACAGCATTTTATGTCCATGGTCTGGTTCGTTTTATCTGTACAACCCTGTATATATATGTAATTTAAAATCGAAATATCTTGTAAACGATTGGATGAAATGAAAAAATGAAAAGCAGGTTTTGGAAAGTTCTTGAAACAAGCTACAAAGACAGGGGTCCCATTTATAATGCTTAATATGACCTGTGAATGATTTTCAAGGTCAAACCAATAATATTATCTTATACACCCCTTAGTGTCAATTTTTATTTAAAAGATTTTTTTCTAAAGTACTTGCTTTTCAAGATATTTGAACGCGTACCAAGTTAAAAAAACTCATCCTATATATATATATATATATTTAGAGCGATCAACAGTGCGATTTTAGCGGATGAAACATATATAACGTACAGGAGGTCTATCCGGTTGTTTAACTGCAACATGAAGAATCATTTCTTATATCACTATGAATAAAGGTGAGTGAAATAGAAAATTATATTTTAATAAATTACACCAAAAAATAAATAAATACACACATATATAACATATTTTTATTGTCGTAGCTATAAATAATTAATACACTCTATGGAAGCATTTTATGCAAGTGGGACTATGTGGAAAATATAACACAAACCTTCATGATAACAACAGTATATAATATATTAATTGCAAGATAAACTAAACTGGAGTAATTCCAAAATGCATTGTTTGTGGAGATATACTCGTTATCAGTCTCATGAATTTGCATTGGATTTCATCAAAGAATCAAATCGATAGAACTATTTACATATACCTATATATCTTACTGCAAAGAAATTACAATAGAGAAGTTTCACTGTAATAGAGGAATCGAATTTCCGTCGGTTTTAAGCTCGTTTTGCAAGTTTTCTGTATATACGGATACCATATGTAAAGCAGCCTCTTTTATTATGAAACAGCTATGCCTAAGGGCGCAGCCACATATACATATAAATATAGATTTGTTGCGCGTTAATATAGAATCTATATTCTATATCACATAAGCAAGCACCTGCACACTGTGGCAGTATCGCTTGAAAGTTAAAAGCAGTTAAAAGCGTTAGATGAGAGAAGTAGGATGAAGGCGATAAAGCTAATTAGATGGTGCCAGTAGCATCGTACCAAGGCGGCATCCAATTGGTTTGCTGCGACTTGCTGTTAGCAGCTGGGGAGATTGAGAGATCGTAAAAATTGCTGTTATTGTCCGAGAGGATACGACGATGATGCGATTGACGCTTGATAGTTTTGGCTCGTGGGTAATCGTTGCTTTCACTTAGTATGAGGAAGGACGAGCGTTGATTGGTTGGCTGCTGCTCGAGCTTTCCAAAACTGGGGGAATAAGGTCGATCCTGATGCTCTATTAAAGCGGAAGACTGTAGAGGACGCCCGACGCCGAAACCTTGAGGTTTGTCGTCAACGTTATAGACGTGCAGACGATAAGTCGTCGGGCTAGATGATCGATTTCTCGAAGACTGCGTAATGGCTCTGTAAAAGGAAAAGAGAAAGAGGAGGGTTTGAAAGTAGCAGTAAAATTGAGAGTATGCACGAGACACGAACCTCGGGAGAACGTTGGTCTGGACTCGACCAGCGACTACCTGAAAAGCATCCTGCTCCTGTACAGCATTCTCCCCACTCTTCTTGCTCGACCAATAATTCTCGTTTAGCCTAGGAGCAGTGGGAGTAGCCGAGGCGCAAAAGGAAGCCCGTTCACACGGGTAATCCAAGTACTTCGATCTGTATTCTGGATCCTGATCGATCTTCGTGGAAAATACTGAATGCGTCGGCGAGCGTATTACCGAGCCATCCGCTCGGCCAATCTCATCCTCGGGTCTAGATAGCTTTGGCCGTTCTCTCGGAAAATTCTGTTATTTTCATTATGTTGAATAATTTGATTTTCCTATTTACAAAGCTCACCTTGTAAGCATCCCTGTATTCTGGAATCTCCATAGCTGGACCCTTGAGATCTTCGAGCTTTGTAAGCAACCATTTCATTTCTTCCTCTTGCTTCTTTTTCTTCTTCTTCTCTTCCTCAGGATCGTCAGTCGTCGGTTCTGAAAATTGTTCAACCGGAATATCTCCTTGTTCTACACGATTAAAAGAATCATCGTATTCGGCCAAAAACGGTGAAACGCCCTCCAGTTTCAAGCTGGTATTTCGTCTCATCAATTCGGGTCTACGGACACCCACGAACGGTACGTAGTTGTCATGATTCTCAGTCGAGATCTCAAAATCACCCTCGAGCTTCAGATTCATCGGGAACCTCACAAGTTCGGCTCGACTGACGTTCAACCACTTGATAAACTTTTCACGCTTTTCTGTCATCGTGTCTAGTTCTCCCTCTAACCTAAGTGACGTTGGCCTTCGCGCCAATTCCGCCTTATGTTTACCTTCATACGGCACATAGGCACAAATGTGTTCCGTGTCTGTGTAAAATTGTCCTTCTCGTTTAAGACTAGTGCCGCTGTAGAGGAAAAATTCAAAAATGTTTTATACTTAAGAAAAAAAAAATAATACTATGATACAAAGTCTGTTACTTATAATACTCTAAAATATTTACGTAAGAAATAGTCTTTTCATCTTCGTAACTTATGTTAAAGGTATCCAGATTTTGCCGAAAACTTTTCAAAATTTAAATAGTAATAGGTTTTCTAAAATTCCTATGCAAAAAACTAATATTTTTTATAGTTTCAGAGATATTTATATACACTTCTTCCTGCAACTATATTTATGGACGTTTTAAGTGGCGGTGTTGCCAATATATGACAGTTAATACACCCCAAATCATAGATACAAGAAGACGTGTATTTCCGTAACTATGAGATATTAAGATTTTGCATAGCGCCTTTTCAAAAGGTTTTACTATTTACGTTCAACAAAGTCCTGTAGATACTTTGGATAACTCTAATAGTATTACGGGGATACGCATCTTGTATTTATACCTAACAGACTCTCTCTCTCTCTCTCTCTCTCTATATATATATATATATATATATATATATGTGTTACCGTCTAACAAGAGGTGGCCGGCCAATGGGATTCGCATGTGCGATAAATCTGGAGCTTTCAGTCTCCGTTTGCATCGCGACGCCACTGTTTGCGTCGTTAGCGCCACCCACCAACTCAAACGTACAGCTTGGCCCTTTTCGGATCCTATTGGAAAATTCCATCTCGCTATAGGCAACATAGTCCTCTTGATGTTTACTCCTGCCTGGCCACGGCCATTTACACGTATCTTCTTGGGGTAAAGTATCCTTTGGACGGCTTTGGATACGTCTCCTCCGATACCTGCCAAGCTCGTCGACTGTCAAGCCGTCGAGGAATGGCCATCTCTCTTCGGGGTTCCTTCCTTTCGCTTTCCGGTCCGTGCGTCGTTGCTGCCTTAACTCAGGGTTCGAGGTTGACTTGCCGAATGTTGGCCTGTCGATTCACGGATAAAAGCTTCAGTTTCACATCAGACATGCGATGGAAGTAGCGGCTGATACTGCCAGCCGCGTGAGCCGGCGGCAGGCGACCAGCGCTTCACTGCTTCAGTCGAGCAGCACACAGT
Organism: Prorops nasuta; assembly: GCF_024137725.1. Lineage (NCBI taxonomy): Eukaryota > Metazoa > Arthropoda > Insecta > Hymenoptera > Bethylidae > Prorops > Prorops nasuta. Next base: position 7,310,514 of record NW_027116802.1, on the reverse strand, counting down.
CACATATAGCTATACACGCATGCCGTTACAGGTATGGTATACAAAGAGCCAGTGAACAACAAACCAATATTCGACCTGCTCCTACTGTACTTTTAACGAGTTGACTGCACGAAAGCCTTCCGAATAAATTTAGTAGAAAAAAATTTAAGAATTAAGTGTGGCTATGTGAGATGAGACAGATGGACATGTTGGGTAGCGTGGCCGAGCGGTCTAAGGCGCTGGTTTAAGGCACCAGTCTCTTCGGAGGCGTGGGTTCGAATCCCACCGCTGCCAATATTTTTTTCTCTATTTCTTCGTCTCTCCTCTTGTCGTATCGTGCAGGATAAATGAGAGATATGCCATTTGTAGGTCTGGCAAATCAAACATAAGAGGTTACGGTCACGAGAAGCAGCGATTCGTGATTCTAATCGTAGAGTAGCAGGTTAGGTCGAATAAGGTATTAGTAGGTTGTAATAGGGTGGCCCACGTCACGTGCTCTCGTTCTCTGCCGAATTGCCGACTTTGCCGAGGGCTGACTACTGCTGACTCGAGTTACAAGACCCGATGACCCGGATTTACTTCTCCCTTCCTGTTCCTACTTCCACCCCTTACCAATCTTATAGAAAGAGATTTGCATGCAACGGCGAATAAATGTCGTACGCAACACGCAGCAACATGGAGCTATACCAGCAACTAATCGGTCAGCTCTTTTCCTTTAGCTCTTGCATAATTATACAATACACGCCTACCATGCAATCTTTACACGCGGAAATAGCCAACCTCAAACCCCTCCCAACTCACTATATGCCGACCTATTTAACCAAAGGAAGGGCGAGAGCGTAAAATAGACAAATCATGCCGGATCGTTTAAAAGCTTTCTTAATGCATTAAGAAAGTAGAATATACAATTAATCTTTTGATTACAATAATATATTTTTCTTATTGTATGAAAAAAACAAAGGAAACGAAACCTTTTTCCGGAGCGATTCGTACTGGTACTACCCTCGACCATCGCATCGTCCTGCTGATAAGAGTGTTGACACCACCCACGACAATCGCAATTTTTCAATAATCGTGCTATTTATAATTTTTATACAGTCAGGAATGGGTAACTGACTTATTAATAAAATTAAGATCAAAATCAAAATCAAGATCGAAATCGAAATTGGATGTTGTACTATCCGTTTATCCATTCTCTTCAATAATCCTTTTCGTCACTCGTTTGACGCGATAGTTGCCACTGCTTGCCATACGCCAAACGAAGCAACCGGAACCAACCCCCCTGAAGTCCTCGGACTGACTACTCACTAGCTATGGACTACAAGGTCTACAGGCGCTACAGCTACTGCGACCACCTAGCCTGGCCCTTGGCTTATGGCCGCTTTTCTCATTTCCCGCAAGATGTTAATAAGAAGTATACAATGCTGTATCCTTATATTAGCTACGATACACCTGCGCACGCCTCCACTTATATAACTTTTCTATTTATTCGTACTTAAAGCGTGTTGCATATGTTTATTTCATGCTAAGGATACTTTCCTATTGTTTTGCTATTTAAAAATCTTACATCAAATAATATACAGAACGTAATTTCGCTTTCGCTATTCCAGTAATAGAGAATCGTATACGATAGTAACTAAATACCATTATCAAATATTTTAGTGTAAGTACAGTTAACCACTTTGCTGATAATGGTATATTGATTTAAATCATGAAATAATCATATATATTCTTTACAAGAAAATTTTCGAAGTTTTACGCGCCAATAAAAGTACATCAAATATATATGCAGCATATGATACTAAAGTGATAATGCCCCTTTATACATCGATTGCATTTCGATCCGTTTCTCACGTATACACTTATCAGACATACCAACTATAGGTCTACTTACTGCAATATTTCTGCAAATATTGCGTTTTTATTTACCAGCGATAAGTTTTCTGGATGTGTATAAAATTGCACATCCCCCCCTCCTTCTATAGTACTGCCTTGCCGGAGTTGCCGGGCGAGTACTGACCGGGGGTATGTACCGGCTGAGTGCACGCGCCGTTGTGTTATTAAGGGCACAGTCAGCGCCGCAGCGTCGTAGCATTCGTCGACAAGCAATTCGTTGTTCGAATCCCGCTCCCCGACCCGGCGACTGGCGAGACTGGCCCTGTTCCCGTAATCCCGTATGGTCAGCCCCGCCGGTATTGTTGGTTATTATGTATTTTCCTCTGCCGAGTTAACCTCAAATTTTTACCGAAAAATAAGTTTGTTTTTCATAATGGATAAAATACGACAATCTAGGAAATTTTTACATCAATTACGGTATTTTAACGCTTTTCCTGATACAAATATTATCTGTTCAAGAAATTTCTCCTCTGATCAAATAAACGACAAGATAGAAAATACTGAAGAGGCTTTGAAGCTTTCTTCAAAGCCAAAGTCACAGGCGATCAAATTAAGTGGTATAGCACAATTTGCTGCTAAATATGAACAATTGGACAAAGAAGAACAAAAGCAAGAAACATTTGCGTCAATGTTACGTCATTCAAAATTTATAGATGTAAAGTTTCATTTTGAGTGTAAACAAATAGTCATAGCTTAATCAAAAATCATTCTTCAAAAAGGTTCTTTTCTACTTTTTTTAGCTTGGAGATTATAAGGGAAAGCGTGTGCTAGGAAAAATCTTTCAAGTAGTCGACAATGACTTGTACATAGATTTTGGATGGAAGTTTCATTGCGTTTGTAATAAACCTATAAAAAATGAACAGTATGTAATATTATATTATCTTTCTTATATTTAATGCTAATAACTTATTATATTGTACATACATGTATGTTTTTTAGCCTTTATGTAAGAGGAGCAACTGTGCAATTAGAAATAAAAGATTTAGAATTATCAACCCGCTTCTTAGGAGCTTCAACAGATATCACATTATCAGAAGCTGATTGTATCCTTTTAGGAATAGTTAAATCTCCAATGGAAAATGTTAAATATCAAAGTCCAACACATTAAAAATAAATTGGTTTGTTCATTGACTGATGTGTTTATTTTTATTTTATAACACTATAAATTCTGAGCTTTTAATAATTACGACCGTTACGTTGTTCGTTCGATAAATTGACAACGAAGGGAATATAGAACTGAGCTGTTTTACCTACGAGTGGAACCATTGCCTCTTCCCCCTCCCCCGGCAGCCTCTTACCGGAGTACCGGACACAAATGGAATATTGCATGTCACACAAACTGTGCATTTGTATCTGATTGTCAGTTTTTAAACTAATTAGAAAGCACCTGAAAACAAGAAGCTATTGTTTGTTCTGATAATAAAAATAACAGCTCTATTATTTAAGAATAAAATATAATATAATCCAAGATCCAGAGATGACTATGGTAAATTATAAATAATAGTCATGTTATTATTGTGTGTGCTTACATTTATGCATTACTTTTTATTTTAAAATTTCCAGCCATCCACAATTTGTTTCATCTGTCAAACGAATATATCAAATGGTCTGAAGAATATATTTGATGATATAATACTAATAAATTCAAAAATATTGCTTAAAAGTTCTGAAAATGAGAAAAATTATCAGGAAATGAAAATCTGTGAAGCTATTCGATTAATTACTGACTGCTCTGTAAGCACTGTGTAGATACAAAATTGCAAATAACATTTTTATGCATTGTCTACAGTATATTTTTTTCAATTTTAGATACAAGAAACTAATGAAACATCAGTTTTTATTTGTGAAACTTGCACTGAAAAGTTGCGGTCTTGTTTGAATTTTCGAGAACTACTATTCATTTCTTTGAAACATACATTTACCAGGGCAAATTCAGAAAATATTCAGCAAAAGGAAATTCAAGAAAAACCTATTTTTGAACAACCTGTTCAAAAAAGTTTACCAGAAGAGTTGATCAATGTAGATGAGAATAGTGAATCTCAGGAGTTGGAAAATTTAAATATTAATCAATGTGAAACAAATTACATGTCACCTGATACAAAATATCAAAATGCTTGTGAATTCAATGATTCTATGATTGAAAGCCCTAATGATTGCTCAAGTGATTCCATAAGCACAGATATTTGTAAAAAAATTGACGATAATAATATAGAGTCTGATATAGATGTTTGTTCTGGTGATGATGATGAAGTACTTGAATTAGATATACAAAACAAAAGTAATGAAACTGTAGAAATTGGAAGTTCTTCAGAGTCTGACATCGAAGTATGTGATTATGAACCAACTGGAAAAAGATTAAAAAACTATAATACTTTGTCTCCTGCTGTATTATTTTAATGCTACGCAGTTTATTGTATGTATGTACATTATTGAAAGAGAATTGTTATTTATTTAAGAAAATAATGAAATGAAAAATATGTAAATTAAATGTAATATGTTTATTATATATAAATAAAAATAAAAGTTTATATTATTGCAATGAAAGAAAGTAAGAATTATTATTGTTTATACCTATAATCTTTATATTAATAAGATATATTTTATTCCTACTTAATGAATAAGTTTTTAAATTATTCATTAAAAAATTTCTACATGATATACTTTCATGAGAGCTAACCTAACACCAATGTCAGTGGCCCATTAGCTCAGTTGGTTAGAGCGTCGTGCTAATAACGCGAAGGTCGCGGGTTCGATCCCCTCATGGGCCATGTTTTTGCTCGTATCAACTCAAAAAAAGCGCTCTATGTGTAGGATTTTGAATAACTAAATTTACTAAATCCTCATCTCAAGATAATACTCAAATAATAAATTTATCTGGTTTGCATAATTATTTCTTAATTTTTTAAGAAAAATAAATCTTTATGCGCGTATAGTTGACTAGCATTAACCTTATAGTCACTTAGCTGTAGGCAAATTCAACTTACTCAACAGACAAAATGTGAAATAATTGACGCTATACGACCAGTATACGTCATAGGATAATCGCTTATACAGAATATGGAATGTTTTAATTTACATTTGTACCAGAATACAAATGAAAATTTTGAATGTCGCAGTGCTTTTAAGTTTTCTACGCATTCTCCTTATCATTATCACGTAAACCGGTAATTTATATAACTTTACACATGGTTTCTTCGAATCATCTGTAACTAGCGTACGTTACAACATGTGTTTATCTTTTAGTAATCATTAATATGAAATCATATATGAAACGTATGGAGATGTATATTGAAACATCAGCGTTCTAGAATACGATTTTCGTCATTAAAACTGAATCTAATATTGTAAAAATTGATATTTTCAACAATATACTTTGGAATTTAAATGATCAGCATGATGTATCAATTAATGAGAAACAGTGTGTTGAATTTTAACAAGTGAGTATACATTACCTTTTTTCTAATAAAACTGATATAATTCATCAGAAAAATCTTTGTTTTTAGAATTCAATTAACCTTATATTCATGGAAGAAAAGTATTCACAATGTAGCAGTACAAAGAAAAGCATTAAATAAGGTATTAGTTTTCATAAGACATTTTATGCATTTATATAATCTATAAGTAATATTGTTGTTAAAGATTTTAATAGCCAATAGAGGAGAAATTGCATGTAGGATTTCAAAAACTGCCAAAAAATTAGGTGTAAAAACTGTAGCAATCTATAGTGATGTTGATAAAAATTCCATGCACGTAGAACTGGCAGATGAAGCATATTACATCGGTCCTGCACCATCTGCCCAAAGTTACTTGAAACAAGAAGCAATAATATCAGCTGCTAAACAATCAAAATGCCAGGCCATACATCCTGGTTATGGATTCCTATCTGAAAATACTGAATTTGCTGAGCTGTGTGAAAAAAAAAAAATTATTTTTATTGGACCACCATCCAGCGCAATAAGAGACATGGGTATTAAAAATACATCCAAAGCGATTATGGCCAAAGCTGGAGTTCCAATTATAGAAGGTTTTTCTTTTTATAATTATCATTTTTTATGATTTCTTATTGACACATTTAAGCCAAAATATGCAATAAATCAATGAACAGGATATCATGGAAATGATCAGACAAACCAGACATTGGTATCAGAAGCTAGAAAAATTGGTTTTCCAGTTATGATAAAGGCTATCAGAGGTGGAGGTGGAAAAGGCATGAGAATTGCACAAAATGAAATGGAGTTTATAGAGGCACTGGAATCGGCACGTACCGAGTCTCAAAAAGCATTCGGAGATTCAGCTGTTCTCATTGAAAAATATGTAATTGAGCCTAGGCACATAGAGGTTCAGGTATTTGCTGATAGACACGAAAATGCTGTGTATTTGTTTGAAAGAGATTGCTCGATTCAAAGGAGGCATCAAAAAGTTATTGAAGAAGCACCAGCGGTATTTCAATATTCCCTATAAGATATATGTTATGCTTAGAATGGCACTATTTTGAATGTTTTATTTAACTCTGTAGCCAGGAATCTCGGAAGAACTTCGATCAGAGTTGGGAAGTGCTGCTGTACGTGCAGCAAAAGCTGTAGGATATGTTGGTGCCGGAACCGTAGAGTTTATTATGGATCCAAAGACGAACAATTTTTACTTTATGGAAATGAATACAAGATTACAAGTGGAACATCCAGTAACTGAAGCCATTACTGGACTTGATCTGGTTGAATGGCAGTTGAGAGTTGCAGCGGGTGAAATTTTACCGTTGACTCAAAATCAGATAAACAGGAAAGGGCATGCTTTTGAAGCACGCATCTACGCTGAAGTATTTTTAATTTTTTAACTTAGTTTTGACCATTTCAATGTGAGTTTTACAAGGAAGCTTACATTATTCTCGTACTTCATAGAATCCAAGGAATAATTTCCTACCAGGTGCTGGAAAACTATTATACTTAGAAACTCCATCCACCACTGAAAATGTTAGAGTTGAAACTGGTATACGACAAAATGACCAAGTATCTGTACATTATGATCCCATGATTGCGAAATTAATTGTTTGGGGTAACAATAGGAATGAAGCGCTCAATATACTCAAATCAAAACTCTGCGAATATAATGTAAATTAAATGATTTCAGTTATATCAACACGGACGTAAATTCTTTCATATTGAATAAATATTTACTGATTTTTCAGATTGCCGGTTTGGATACTAATGTAGAGTTCATCAAAAATATTTGCGATCATCCTAAATTCAAAGCTGGTGCTGTTCACACAGGTTTTATCAATGAGAACAATGATGCATTATTTCCAAAACTGCAAGTTCCCAGTGAACTACTCGCGCAAAGTACATTGGCTTTAATTCTGTGCGAGGAAATGACTGCTTTAAGCACAGGCTTAGAGACTAATAATCTGTTCAGTCCTTTCTCGACAGAAGCAGGCTTTAGAGTAAACCATATCTTAGAACGAAAATTTGACTTCAGTATCAATGATGAGGCATATTCGGTGGAAGTAAAGTACGTTGAACCGGAAGAGTTTCTAATGAGAATTAATAACATTGGTCCCTGGAGAAAAGTAACTGGTACACTGAAAAAAGTTGGCAATGCATTAAGTCTAAAAGCAGAAATCGATGGAGTAATCAATAAGCTAAGATTTACACGTATTGATGATACACTATATTTATTTACCAATGTTAGTTGCCTAATATATGTTATATAATTTTAGTAGCATATAAAAGAATGTATATATATATATATATATATATATATAGTAAAATTACATATAAAATATTTTTACAGGACAGGGAATGGAAACTCGATTTGAGAAAGCCTAAATATCTGGAAGAGCTTACGTTTAAAGCTGAAAGAAATGCATATAGTTCTATAAGTCCGATGCCCGGAGTTGTGGATAAAATATTTGTTAAGAAAGAGGATGTTATCAGAAAGGGTGATCCTTTATTAGTTATTGTAGCAATGAAAATGGAAGTAAGTACTTTTTAAACTGATCATTCTTTTTAATTTATAATTAACTTAATAAAAAATTTTTTTAGCATATTATTAAAGCATCGGCGGATGGTATTGTAGAAAATGTATTCTGTTCGGTAGGTGATAATGTCGCCAAAGATAAACTTCTCGTAAAGCTAATCGAAAATGAAGCATAAAATTTTATCCACAAATTGTGATTGTAAATATAATATATATATATATTTTTTTTAATTATATATTTTTATAATAAATTAATATATAATTAGTATAAATAAAAATTAAATTGCTAAATTAAAATTAAAGTTGGAAATTTTTTGAGATTTGAATTTTATTATAGAGATTCTTTTCCTCTGATTATATATATATATTTTACTTCCTGTAAAAATAAACGAGGCATACATCCTGCAAATTTATACAATATATTTGTTAAAAAAATATAAATATGCAAATAAAGAGTTAAAATTATTACATGGAGAAATTATGAAATTTTATTTAAATTTGAAAGTCACAATCGCATCTTTAATTTTAAACCCAATTTAAAGAAAAACTTACTACATTATATTAGGCTTAAGGGGAAGGCGTATAGCAGAGCATATACTTACCTTACAGAATATGGCTCACCTGAAATCTTCATTATTATCAAAACAATGATATACATACGAAGACCGATTTTACTTTCGGCAGCAGCATTCAAATCCTCAGAATTTTAAGTTTCTTTTGGATAAAACAATAAAATTTTCAAATAACGTTTTCTATGAAAGTCTAGATACCAGATGAAATTATTCTGTAATGTCGATTGTATGCCTCTTTCTTCTTCATCTAAAAATCAGAAGTAGATAAAGCATTTATCGCGTTTACCATCGGTTCATCACGCTGCTGCACTGTCGCAGGTCGCCGGTCATCATGGTGCATGTTCTATCAAAACTTTCAACACAACTGTTTTAAAAACTAAACCATTAATTACGTTTGGATGGATTTTGTATGGCGCGTAAGATACGTAAGATTGCTAGTTTTATGCATGTTTCACTGTAAACAGACTGTAAGTTCATTGTAGTTATTATATAGAATTTGTAGAGCCTATAACGTCTAGAAAGTGTAAAAGTCAGAATTGGAGGTTGTGTTGTAAGGTTCTACCGGTTCTGGGACTTCTAGGGTAAAGCGATTGTTATGTGTACCGCTGTGTGAGTGTATGATTGACTGAATGGTACCTAACTGGAAGATCATCCGAAAGGTGAAATCTTTTCTAAGAATATAGGTAGAAAGAAAGACTTAATACTGGCTAAATACCCTGGAATCTGGATACTGACTAAATACCAAATGGATGAAATACGCGAAGTAGTAATGGAGTACTGAAGTTCAATTGAGAATGTATAATACTTACCAAATTTTTCGTGTTAATATTGTGTTTATAAGTTGTAATATCGGAGATATTATTAGTAAACTATTAACACATTAAATATAATTGGAAGAATAATCTATAAATACTATCTTTTCATTAAATTAATAATTAAAAGAAATGGGAGACTTTCATTCTCCTATGCGCCATATTTCACCAAATGCCAGGTAGGTAATAATAACTTCTTTATTTTAATTTAGAGGTTAGAGATTCAGTTGTTTAGCTTAGCAATTAAAAAAGTTATTAATAAGATCATATATTTTTTCCAATTTTATTATAGAGTATTAACACCTAAGCCTCAGGTGCAACAAATGCTTAATATAAAGCAAAAACAAACTAAAGCAAGAAATAGCATTACTTGGTTTTTTATCAATACTACCTTATTTGGTGTTATTCTTTTTGACATGTAAGTATTGTGTTTAAGACTATTAGTATTAAACCCAAATATAAATTAAACAAAATTACAGATTTTATGGTGGATCTGCTTATAAACCATTTTGTTGGGTGGAATGGTTCTTGGTATCAATATTTGCTTTAAACTCAATCTATCATTTATCACAGTACACTATTTCTACTCTGAGCCTTCAACCGATTATCCTTAGTCCTAGGCAAAGAAAACTGTTGGGTATTTCTGAGGATGATCCTTTATTCAAAAATGAAGAAGTACCAGCTCAGAATACTACTGATTCTACCCCAACCTTTAATCTTTCTTGCATTAATCTTAGTAGAAGATTGATACCATTGGAATCTTCTGATATAAATGAAAGCAGTATGGTCCTGATGTATAGAAAGATCTATTAATTAGTTATAAATGATGAATTTTCTTAATGATTTCATGTTCAATTTTTAGAAGAGTACTCCACTTCACATTCATTCAATAAGTATGGGAGCCCATCTCATAAAACTACAGTTAGCCCAAATAGTTCTGTTAATAAATCTTTCAATGCATCTATGAATGGAAGTCTGACCAGTGATGACTTAATTGAAGATGAAGCAGAACTACAAAATTATTTGAAGGAAGTTGCTCAAAGAGATAGGAGATCTGTAAATTCTACAAATATTGATCAACCTTCGAATCTTTTGAGTTCATTTTGGTCGCATCCTGCTATTAGAAGCCCTAATGAAGTGTCCCCACTATTAAGAAGATGTGCTTATCAGCTTTCACCTACTATTGGTAACTTCTATATGATAAAATTGTTTTCTCTTCATAAGATTTAACTTCTAAAAAGATCTATAATTTATGCAGATAAGTCTAAATCTATAAGTCCTGGAGTTGAGGAAGGCAGCTCTCCCAGAGGAACCTTTGGAGTGCCTGATGTATGGAGAAAATATAGAATTGATTCTGGCAAAGTTAATCAGTGGACTGCCAATTTGAGAATGGTAAGAAAAAGTAACTGCCATTTTCATAATTATGAATTAGTTGCTATTTTCTATTCATTCAAGATTTTTCTGTAATGCTGACACATAGAATTTAGTTTATTTAAATATAACACTTTCTTTTATTCTGTTTAATTGAACCCTAAAGCGCTAACTTTTCATCCTTCTAGTTTAATAACTTTCAATGTTCATTTTAACTATCATTATCTTTATCTAATCTCGATTATTACATTTAATCATAAATCAAACAATGTAAAATATCTGAATACTATAATCAAATAATATAAAATCAGCCATCATATGCCACTATTAGAGAAAGACCCTGTACAAAAAAATGTATAATTTCAGTGGATAAGTAAAACTGTAGTTGAACGAGTAGCGAATGAGATAGACAACATATGTTCGGCTTTGGTTAGACATGGCTTGAGTGATTCTCAGCCAGGGAATGTGGGCTTAGATAGACTGAGGAAACTGGCTCAGGCCCCATCGCTGGTTCCCGCAATTCCAACGCTTCCTATATTAGTGCCATTTTTAGAACTTTCTAATAATCAGGATTACCTAGTCAAAAGAATAAAAGTTCTTGCGAGAGGAGGATCTATGAGCGAATTCAAATGGAATAGTGGAGGGTCTTATAATGGCAAAGAGTGGGATTCAAGCCTGCCTACTGATTCTGCTGTAAGAACTTTTTTAATTTTTACTTTGTCGCAACAATACTGATTTATTTTATTTTCAAAGATAATAATGCACCTCGTATCAACGTATATGGATACACAATTGGAAGCTCCTCTTGATAAGCCAGACGCGCGACCATTTACATCGAGATATATAGCTAGATCTGGCACAGAATTACCGAAAACTAAAGGGCCAATTATAGTTTGCCAAACAACAAATCCACCACATTATAGTTTAGCTTTGTCCTGTGATTCGTTGCTTTCGGATTATGAAGAGACTCCAAGAGTAAGTGCTTGTTAAAATTGAATAAATATTATTATTTTGCGTACAATAAATTTATTTATTTATTTTAGGGTAGAAATAATCTATTCCACATACTTTTATTATTTTTGTATATCGTAAAAACTCAACATCATGGTATGCTGGGACGTGTTAACCTGGGAACGTCGGGTGTGAACATTCTATGGGTTATAGACGGAGGAAAATAAGATTATGGAGTTTAAATTATTGCTTGATCAAACCTTACTTGTACTTATTGGATGAAGTTTGTAATTTACTAAATATATAATTTTATAAATAAGTCGGATGAACCAGTTATTCAGCAGATTCATTCAATTACATAAAGGTACTTTAATAAACAAGACGTTTTCAATACTACGAACTTTTTATTCGTATAGTTATGGCTATGTACAAGGAAAACTGAGATTGCGATCCGCAATTAATATAAGTATTTTTCTTATATCGATATAATTTGTTCTTATAAAATACACATTGCGATATTTTTTTCGAAAACAAATTTATATTAAGCGGGGTCGAGTCATTAAAGTATATTGTATTTATAAAATATATATGTACATATATACGCGTATTTTATTATTATTCATATATATTACTTCTTTTTGATAAAATTACAAAAAATTCTTTGACATATCCATAAATCTTAATTCTACATACTAATTATTAAAGATGAAAAACACAAAAAGTATGTTCTTGCCAAAGAACCCCCTGTTTTCGGCATAATAATTATTGTTATTTTTAATACATAATTTACAATTTGATAAATAGTTTTATGAGAAATTATCATTTCCCCTTGTAATAAGGAAAAATAATCTATATTAGTAAAGCATATATGATTATTTTGAGAAGAAAAATTAATGTGGTTAATGAACAAATAATTATTTTGAAGTAATTATAATACGACATCTATTTGCTTTTTTCCGGTCGTTCATTAAAGTATATGCCAACGTTTCTCGATTGAAGACATTATTTACAAAATTTTCAATAAGGAACAATAACAAAAGTAAACAATTACCAGGTCGACAGTGTGTGCACAAAACAATAAGAAATGTTTCACTTCACCGTTTATACATTGTAAATAATAATTATTATATACCCTGACCTAAGAAGGTGCTTACTAAGTGTCAAGGTATCATCACACGACCCGGTCCTATTAATATTACCATGTACAAATTATACATCTTTCCGTCACCATGTAAAAATAATAGTCCCAATTTAACGTACATTATACACAATTGATTTAATTAAACAGGATTATCTTATTTTACAGAATATGATCTTTTCATTCCAAAGTCAAAGCTCTCGTAATAAATCTAATATATTATAGTTTAATTGTAAAATGTAGCCAGATAAAAAATGGAATGGAATGAAAAGATGAGGAACGATTAATTTGTTTTCATTTCTGGAAAGTTAGGGAGTAAAGTAAAAGGAGAGGAAATGAAAGAAAGGAGCATTAAAGCGTAAGTAACTTCAATATATACTCGTAATTAAATTACATAATTAAGAAAATCACCCTTATAGATACAACTTACTGATGAATAGATGGAGACTTAAGAAGTGGTGAATATTTTTGTACCCTCAGGTAATATGACTTCTTCGCCGACGTCGGTTAAGGTTACTGTCAGTGGTAGGATCAGTGGCATTAAAATTTCCTGATGTTGCATGACTTGCTGCGCTGTAACCGGCTCGGCTTGTCTGGCAATAGTAATAGTTTTGATATTCTGAGCTTTAACCAGTTGCGTTTGCGTAAGTGTCTGATGCACTCTTTGCTGGTTAGGTGGCTGTTGAGTTTGGGCCAGTGTTTGTGTACGATTTTGATTTTGCAAGAAATTTTGCTTACATCTTTTACTGTGGGCGTAACGACTCCCATTGTTGTTAAATCTACGGTCGCAGGTTGGACAAGCGTACGGTCTTTGACCAGTGTGAATAAAAACGTGCTCTTTTAGAGACTTTAATCGACGGAAATTCTTTGGGCAATACTTGCAGTGATACTTGGCCTCTCCAGTGTGGGAGGTTAAGTGATTTGCCAAGGTGTCAGCCCTAGCGAATGCTCTCGAGCAATATTGACAGATATAGGGCCTCTCCTGCGTGTGTGTTCTCATATGCATCTTTAAGTAAGCATTGGTCGTAAAGGGCCTCGAGCAAACTTCGCATACGTATGGCTTTATACCGTTGTGGGCTCTAAGATGAGCGATTAACGTAGTCGACTGGGTGAAACTCTTGGAGCAAATTTCACAAAGAAATCTTTTAACAGTATCTGTTTCTTTGTTTTTCTTAAAGCTTCTATCATGCTTCGAAAGATGATTCGTTAATTGTTCTTCTTTGATAAAGCGTTTGGTGCATCGCGTACATTTATATGGTTTGATCATATTGTGCTTAGCTACATGAATCTTTAAATGTTCCCTTCTGTAGAATTTCTTTGGGCATATGTCGCAGAGATATTTCTTACCTTCATGGACTTGTATATGACGCAAAAGACCTTTCCTAGATGTGTATTGCTTATTACATTCTGTACACTCCAAACCGACTATGTCAGTTCTTCGTCTACGCATTGTCTTCACGCCTAGCTTCTTCTCGTCCGGACGTGGTTCAATATCTCTTAGATCTTCCTCTGTTAAGATACCATCGGTCACGTGTTTCGACCTGTGTTCCCGTAGCATCTCATTGTTCTCAAAGCTATCTCCACAAATATTGCACTTTCTAACTTGATCAGGATTCCTCTCAGAGCATTTATCGTAATGAGCTTTAAGCTTATCTTTACGGTAAAATTTCACATTGCAGATGTCGCATTCAAAGTTGGGCTCCTCGTGCAGTAGCTGATGCCTTAGCAGAGATTTTTTGGTGCTATATCGTTTCTTGCAAGTGGGACATTCGTGATTGTCGATTGGCCAATCCAGACCACTGGCAAAATCTGAATTATCATCGTCGTCATCATCATCATCGTGTCCATTGCCAGCTGCTTCGCTTCCAGTCCCACACAACCTACTGTCCCTCTTATCCGCTCTTTTAGCCTTATCCTTTTCCATTTTTTCATCCTTCACGTGTTCCTCCATATGTCTAGTCAACGACTGCTTCGAATTACATCGCTTGTTGCACGTAGCACATTCCAATTCCTTTTTATAACTATGTCTCTTTGACAAACTCTCTTTCTTACGAATATAATTGGTATCATAATCATTAGAATCATCAGGATCATTGACTTCATCGTAATCCTCCAGGCCGTCTTCAGTTGTAATTTTATCAATAATTTTTTGGGCTGCTTTGGCAGCTACACGTTTGATACGCTTATTTGGATCGTATTCTTGACCATGCAAAAATGTTTTATGATTGGTAGCTATCAAATGGTTCCGTAGAGTCAGCTCGTTGCCGAAGGTCTTATTGCATTGCGTACATTTGTAAGATTTAATCTTTCCATGCTGTTCATCGTGTTTTCGTAACTGATCCTTTCTTCTGAAAACTTGATTACAAATCTTACAAATATATTTAGTCCCAATATGCGTCTCCATATGGCGAGATAGAGATTTCTTATTGAAAAATACCATGAAACACTCTGGACATTTCAAATTCTTTTGCGTGCGGTCGTTGTCTTCTGGAACAGTTTCATTGTCACTCTCTTCTCTTTTCACTGCATCATTCTCATCATCACTGTTTCGGTCGTCATCGCCATAATCGTGACAGCCATCATTTTCATCTCCATAGCCATCTCCGTCTTCGTTGTCCGCCATGATCCTGTCAATAACGTTTCCAACGTTTTCCTCTAAATCTTGCTCCGTCAGTACACCTTCTACCACATGCTTCGTTCGATGATTGCGCAATTTTTCCAGAGTATTGAATTCTTCTCCACAAACGTTACACGTTAAAGATACATGGTTATACGAGTGTTTTTGCAAAGCTCGCTTGGTAGGGAATTTTTCCAAACATTTCTCGCAAGCAAATTCCTCGCTATTTTCTTTACTTTTGCACAACCGTTTCGCTCTTTCCTTCTCATTCTCATCTTTACCATCTCCTTCGTCATCCATTCTTCGAAAACATTTTCTTTTTCTGCATTCTTCATCGGAATTTTGCGAGCCTTCAACATTCTCACAATCAGAGTTGTCTTCATGTGCGATGAACGAAGGGTCTGTCGGATCATCCTTCTCTCTTTCATGCTGTTTAATATGTTTATTGAATGATATTATATAAAGATATTCCTTCCCACAATAAGGACACTTATTCGCTTTTTTTCCGGACGGTGGCATTTTTGAAGAAGGGCTTCCCGACTTTTGAAGTTTTTCAGGTGTTTTCTTTAAGGATAGTGTTTGTCTCACTTCCTCGTGAGAATGCATGTGCTCTTTCAAAACGTTCTTAGATAAAAATTGTTTGTCGCAAAGATAGCACATAAATAAGATTTTTTCAGACTTATCCATTTGCTGAACTTTCCTCAATCGGGAACTTAAATTTAAATTTTCAAAATAGCTTTCCTCATCGGAATTTCGATTATTCGAAAGTATTCGGCGCGTCGCTTTTCTTTTACTTCTTCTTGCTTCATTTTGAATCTGACATTCTTGAGTTACTGTCTCTTCTTCCTCAGTTACATGTTCCTCATATTTAATTGTCACATTATTCAGTTTATTGTTTTCAACAGGCAAGGATTCTAATAAGTCTGTGCATCTTTCTGTTTGTTGGTCACAAGAGATGCTTTCTTTAGGGAGAAGTCGATGCTCTATATCATCGATATTACCTTGGTGCAAAATATAGTCATGTTCCTCTGCCGGTATCGCATCTGTGCTTACAACAAGATGATTATCATTTGTGCAATCTTCGCTTTCTACAGTACTAATAGTTTGCTGAACTGTTGAATCTTCAATAGCACCTGTAGAATCCGAGTTATCATTTGTCAATGATTCTGAAGCTTGCTGTTCCAATAATTCTATGCTCTCTTGACCTAAATTAATAAATATGTTTTGTTTAATGACAGAAAGAAAAATGAAAAAATTGAAATACTATTAATTCTTTTTAGTAATTAAATAAGTACCTTCCACTAAATTTTCTTGATTTTGATTAGCAAATTTTTCAACTTCAAGCAATGCCAGTTTGTCTTTCAAAGCCGATGACTTTTCATCCAGAATATCAGTATGAATAACAGTTTGTTGTTCCAAATCTTCATTTGTTTCAAATTGAGAGCTCACATGGATTTCTGCCAAGTTTTCATGTCTTTCTGCCTCCAGTCTAACTTCAACTTCGTTAAAAAACATTTCTTCCTTAATAGTCAAGGTGTCAAACTTTTCCCTCAGCATACTGTCCGCCTGTTCGACTTGCAATTTAAATTCATATGCTGATTCCAGCTTATCTGCACAGACACAGCATACTCTAGCTGGCAAACCATCACCTGGCATCATCTATAAATGATTAATGCTTTAATATGATCAAATAATAAATTTAAAGATTACATATGTAATAAAAACAAATGAATATATAGATACACTAAGCTTTATCATAACCTGAAAATTACGTATCTAACCTTTACATTAGCAAAACTCATTGCTTTGGCCGAGAGGGATGTAACCTCATTTTCTAAAAAGAGATCACGGGTGACTAAGTTTTCCGATAAACAAACACGACATATTTCCACGTCAGAGTCAATATCTTCGTTCTCTGACGGATCAGACGTATTTATTTGAACGGCGTCCATGTTCTATTTGGTGGTGAACTGCAGGTTGTGGAAGTTTTGGGATAGATTGGATCCAATTGTATTAAGACGCGCTTATTCCCCCCGTCAGTTCCTCTCAGCTCCACTGCTTCCACTCAGTTCTTATCACAGAATCAGGCTACATGCAGTAAGGGCAGAGACTGTTCTTGGTTCTTTTATACCCGGGCACTCCTGAGGATTAAACTGGATTGTCTTATTGCCTTTGCTTTTGCTTGTAGTTCCTTAGCAATTCGTCCGTCGCCTGCTGGCCTAATAGCTGTCTCTATAATGTATTTTTTGTTCTTTCCAATCTAATATCCTTCCTACCCAACAAATGCTTACAGCTAACCATGCATATTAGGATGATCTTTCAAAGTCTTGTTATACGATGGCACTAAACTCTATTTTATTACTTAGTGTAGTCTCTGTATAGTAACTGTAGTATACATACATCATATACAGTCAAAGAATTCACGCCATTCACGGTATCCTATCATTCGTCTCTTCTCTCCGGCCCTCCGGCCTAACTACCTTTAATTTTTACTTATATACCTATTATACTATCGCGTTATCACTACTACGTTATGTGGTATGTGCAAATGTAATCAGTACAACTACATGTTCCTATATTGTTCCTTTTAATTTTCTTATTTTCTTTAGTTCACTTTTACTTTCCTTAAATTTAGAGTATGTTGCACGCTGTCGGCATATAGTTGTCGCTGTCTGCCGTTGTGTGCGCTGTTAAAATATAATATATATGTAAATATGTAATGTATTACTCATAAAACTCATAAAATAATAAATAGATTACACATATTTTTTAAATCAATTGAAAATAATTTTTCGTAACAATGACTCTTAAAAAAAAAGCGTATAGGCTAAAATGTGTATTTTAAAGCAATATTTAATAATTTATCATTTTCTCTTTGCCTCTCTCTCTCTCTCTC
The DNA here is from genome assembly GCF_024137725.1 of Prorops nasuta. NCBI lineage: Eukaryota > Metazoa > Arthropoda > Insecta > Hymenoptera > Bethylidae > Prorops > Prorops nasuta. The sequence goes on along the minus strand of NW_027116802.1, from coordinate 7,292,312 downwards.
TCTCTCTCTTTCATTTTCTTTGTAATTTTTTTATTTTGTGTGCTGGCTATTAGCTGTTTGTTATGAAATTGTGATGCGCTTTTCTCAATGGTGGCTCTGTTCAAAAGCCAGAATTGTTGCATTATGTGTGTGTGTAATAATGTACACTCTGTAGTACTACTGTGTAGTGTAGATGTTTATGCTACATATGTATACATATAATTCGTGAATCATCGTAAATGCGCACGCATAACTATTTTTCGTTTTCTACACAATATACATACGCATCATTTACACTACAACTACGGCATAGTTTCTAATACTTTGAAAACATTAAAAATATTAATATGTATAAATTTTTTCTTTTATAGTGCATTGCGGTTTAGTAGCTAAATGCAAAGAATCACACAGTTCTCAGCAAGATACGAATTATAGTGCCAGTGCATGTGGGAATAGCCGCTTAGAGAATTAATCAAATTAATTCTTCACTTCTAAAATAAATTCGGTAAGTTTTCTATTAATAGAGATTTCATTTGGACAGCTCAAGAATTGCAGTTGTGTCTAGTTTGCATTTAAATGATAAAATTTTGTATCTTCAATATCAAGCGTGTGGTGTGAAAGGTGTAGGTGAATAAAAATTGCATATTCCGGAGAACGTACCAATTTGTAAATTCTTCAATAAAAGAAAAAATTTGTACATATACATTTTTTTATTAATAATTTAAAAGTAATTTCGAAATTAAATTCGTCTGCGCATTGGTTTAAGTTTTCGGAAATATTAAAAAATATACCTAAAAGCAAGGTTAAACACGAAAATTATGTAAAATAGTTTAACATGCCAGACTATATTTTAGAATTTAGTAATCTCACAGATTCGGCTGCTTCCTCTAACTTTTTTTTTATAATGTATTTATATGTGGCGTGGACGGAGTGGGGTCTTGGATGAGGTTATGGCTTTTGGCTGCATGCAATAAAATAGAACAAGCCAAGGGGTAGTCAGAAGAGGCCTAATAAAAACCAGAGTTAAAGATTCAAGCCAGAGATATTTAAGCTCTGTAAGACTTAGAAATTAATGTAACCGCGCGTTTTGAGGAGATAAATATTTTTAAATCAATTATAATTTCTGTTGTCCGCAATATTGAACAAGACATGACTAGAATCATGTAATTATTTGTGCATTATTATGTGTTTTAAATAACTTTTATTTGACAGCACATAATGGATAATGAGCAGCACCATTATGAACTTAGAAATAGAAGCAGATCAAGATCTCAGACACCTATGGTTTTAAGTCAAGCCTTTCTAGATCCAGAAGCTGTTGAACATCATTATGATTTAAGGCATAGAAGTCGGGAAAGATCACATACACCAGGGGAGGTTACAAGCAGTAGGAGATCTGGTTCAAGATCATTGTAAGTTTACACACAATATATTTATGAGAGTTATTGAATATTTAATCCATTTTTATTTTTCTTTCTTTCAGGCCTGGAAGTACACTTAAATCAAAAGAGAAAAATAAAGCCATTATAGAAGAGAAAACTGAGGAAGCAATAGCTGAATTGGACACGCATAGTAGGAAATCAGACAGCTCCAGTTCATCTACAAGAAGGGTGGAGAGAAGGTCGGAGAGACAAAAAGCCAAAAGACAAACATTTGTTAATGGGCAGAGCGAAATTAGAGATAATACATTAAATGAACAATCTGAGCAGAGAACTAAACTTGGTAAGAAGCAGAATTTACTTGTCAGTGATTGTTTAATGAACAATGGTGATAAAAATCAAGTTTCATCAACTGATCCAGCCTCTGTAGTCGAGTTTTATAGAAAAGCTGGAGAATGGTGGAAGTAAGTACTTTCATATACATTAGTAGTTTATTATATTTCTGTCACTTTGACACAACTTTTTTCCTCAATTTGTTATTTTATATTTCCAGTGTTTTTCCAAAAACAGATTACACATATTCCCCAGTATCTCAAAGTCGTTATGAAGTAGCACCTGGTATACTGGCAATGCCAAATATGTCACGACCTTCGATACATTCAAACTGTAGCAGTATTACTGATGAAGAAACATCAACAAGTTACCAAAACTTAAGTCAGTCTGTGGTAGGGGATATTGTGGATATTGGTAATGATAAGAGTCACTATGAAATGTGTACTGTAAGTATTTACTTTATTTTATTTTTATTTTTCTTAACCTATATTTAATATCTATATATACAGGCTTTAGGAGATTCATTGCCAAATCTAAAAATGTATAGCAGTGATTCAAAATCTTTGATATTCAAATCAAAACATGTGGAAAATTACTGCAGCCAGAGAAAAATAACTTACACACATATTAGAAAATCATCTACTGCTTTAAGGTATGCAGAGCAAAACATTTTTTCTTCTTTTGTAAAAGTACTAAGTATCTTCAGGTATTAATTTTAATTTCTACTTTTATAGTGATTCTGATACTGAATTGGATGGAGCAATATCTGTTAATGCTACTAATTATAATGGGAAATGGAAAATTACACAGCTGTTGAGCAATATTACAAAGACTACTATGACATGGTGTTGTAATTTTCCTAAATTTATAAAATTTCAAAATGGAAATAATAACATATCTTCATCTAATTATGCCTACTATCAAAATAAAGGTTATACAGATTATATTAATATAAATTAATTATGTCATTACTACTAGTCTCTTTAAATTTCAGAATCCAAATTGAGTAAAATATGGAAATTTATCCATCGCTGGTTTCATTATATTTATTTGCTTTTGGTTTATATAATGTTATTGGATTCTTGGGCCCTCAGTCAACTTTCGAGGCTCAGGAGTGAAACCAAGAGCAAATGGGTAAAGCTTTTCTGGATAATATTATTGCCTCTCTTTCTCCTCACAGGTAAGCTAAGAATTGTTTACTTCTTTCATAGATCATTTGTTGATAAGTCTTTTACTATAACATTGCTTCTGGACACAGGAAAAATTAACTTTACATTAATTACACTTATGCATTTTACATTTATTTTGTTCATCAAAAATCATTTGTGGAGCTACTGAAAGAAGGCAGGCAAACCTATCCTGGCCTTTATATTTTTTTTGTTTCAGGAGCTTTCGTCATTCAAAAGCATTCCTATACCTGTCTGGAGTATCTGAACAATGTTCAGTATGGTGTCACTGAGACGACTTATCGCATCTTTAACGATACTGCAAAATTAGCTTCTTTTCAATACGAGTCATTCACGAAGTGTATTGCTAATCTTCGAAATTATTCTTATTCATTCTTACCTAGTGTGAACGTGTCTTTGCCCAATGTGCCCACTAGTGGCTTAAACTTACCATGGTGATTAATTGTAACTTCAGATTAGATTAGGCCCTAATTATTATTATATTTTTTTATATTTTAATTTTAAACCAAATACCAACAAATGTAGGCAGAATCTATTTTTTGTCAGGGTTTTTAGTTTCAAAGACAAAGATATATAATTCGTTTTCCCTACATAACTTTATCCCATAAATCACTAGTCATTGTTAATTGATTGTGAGAAAGTAATCTATTTTTTTGTTGTTATTTTGTTTGCTTTAATTAACAAAAATTTTATTCATAGAATGTATACTAGTAAATATTTTTTAATAATATATATTTGCGTACACACGAGGTTAAGAGTGTCATTACGAAATATGTAGAACTAATGTATAAGTTGCTTGTGTCTTACCGTATGATTAATGTACTTATAGATACTAATTGTAGTGAAACAAGTGAGTTCCTTTTTTCAAAAAATTATTATTAATTATCAGTTTTTGTTTGATCACTCACAAAAACACGTTCATACTAAAATGATAGAGGATATATGGGTGGGAAAAAAACAATTCACAATTATAATAATCCGTTAGAATGAGATATCGTCCTGGTGTCACGCATAATACTTAAAATAAATTTTTGAAATGGGAGAAGGATAGAAAGGAAGATAAATCAACAGATGATATTTAACTACAGTTAGTTTTACTTCAGGAACAAGAGCAATAAGAGCTATTGTCATCTGAAGGTGAGTCTCTTCGTCTATCCTTCTCTCATTTACTATAATGTACCAAGTAAAATGATCAATCTAACAAAAATGATATTTTTCTTATTCTAATGTACATGCGTCATATTTTTAGTTTTTTAACATAGAGTCATTAAATAAAATGTATAACTCGGTATTAAATAATTAAAGTAAATAAATAATATGTATTTCTTTTTGCTAGAGCAATAAAAATGAGATGTACTTGCATAGTGAATTTATAAATACTAATGTATATAAAACTTTATTCTAGGATATATAGGCATGATGTATATTCCATCTCTATTGTCTATGCAAAGAAATATTGGTGAATCTTCCAGTAGATCTGATATTTTATTTAATTATTATGAAAGTAATGTGGAAGATAATTCTAACAAAAATGACAATATTTGGGCAGCCATAAATGCTTTACAAGTAAGAATGGAAAAATTAGAAGCTTCAAACGGAAATACTAATGTAAGTATTATTTATGTAGCTATTTATCAGGATAGAATCGTATGTCTGAATAAATGTTTAGTAATTAGTTAAATTTTTAGGCTTATTTGTCTGAGTATGCCCAAACTTTAAGAGAGCTGCAAAACACAAGGAATGATGTCTCAAAATTCCAAGACGTAAGTATTATAAGGAAGAAAATGATTTACTTTAATTTTTATCTAAATTTCTGTTATCTTTTGTTTTCTAAGGAGCATCTTCTAGCCATTGAAAAACAAATTGAATCATTTAAATCTTGTTGCAACTCAAAAGCAGAGCATTTGTTAATAGAACAGATGGAAGAACGCATGAATAGTATATTAACGGGTTATCTTAGGTCTACTGTCTCTAAGGAAGAGCTACATGAAATTATTAGTAAGCTAAATATACAGAAAGGTCCGGTACAGATTATAAATCCATCTTTGAATCCTTCTTCAGATGTGTATGAGGAAAACATACGAAAAATAATAAGAGAGATGATCAAAATATATGATGCGGACAAAACAGGATTAGTAGATTATGCATTAGAATCAGCAGGTTATTTTTATATATTATATAAATTTACATAAATATATGTATGCAGAGTGTTGTAAAAGTTTAGATTGCAACAAATCACTTAAGAACAAAGTATTTGTATAAGTCGAACTATTTATATTAAATATTTGTTTCATAGGTGGTCAAATTATTAGCACACGATGCACACAAAAATATGACGCGAAATCCAAGGCTATTCAGATTTTGGGTTTTACGTTATCTCACGAAGGTGTTAATCCACGAACAGTGATACAAGGGAATCCCATTCAACCTGGCGTATGTTGGGCATTCCAAAATTTTCCTGGACACTTATTGATTAAATTAAGAACTTTTGTTATGATCACTGGGTTTACTCTTGAACACGCATCCAAATTAATATTACCCAATAGAGAGATGGGAAGCGCACCAAAAAAATTTAATGTCTGGGTAAATAAGGGGCTATTTATTTTTTCTGTAATAAACAAATAAAAATGTTAATTTTAAATTGTTTTTTAATGGTAAATAATTTTTCCATAGGCGTTCAGCAGTGAAAATGATCCGAATCCTGTTCTTCTTGGTGATTACGAATTTCAAGATTCAGACGAAAGCTTACAATACTTTCCTGTTCAAGTAAGTTCTTCTTTTACGAATAAAACCAACTGATCATAATCAAATCGGATTGGTTTGCAGAATGCACAAATTACATCGCCCTATGAGTATGTGGAGCTAAGGATACACAGCAATCATGGTCAATTGGAATATACGTGTTTGTACCGATTCCGTGTGCACGGTCAGCCAAAGTGAAGATTATAGGACTAGCTGTAAATACCGGAGCGGATTTGGAAAAATAAGACATAAGGATATCAAACACGATATAATGGATGTTTTTCTATCGAAAATAGGATGTGCCTTCAAGCAAATTGTTAACTATACAAAATTAATAGTGCAACATCAAAATATTTTTGTATAACTTCATCTCTAAGCAAAGTAAGCAGAGAAGCACAAATATTATTTATTACAACTGCCAATAATCGAACATAATTTGCTTACAGCAAAACTTACACCCGTAACTTGCAAATTTATATAATTCTGCTTATTACAAAATAAAAATCTCATTCATATGTAGTGATCTATTTCCAGACAATCCAATACAAAGTGTAAAAGAAATGCCAAATCAAGTTATATAGGGACGTAAAAAGAGTGTTATTTTAAAAGAGAAAATTACGGCGAAAAATTGTTAAAATTTTGTTTTCTCAGATTTTTAGATGGAAGTAATTGAAATTTCATTTAAATCAATTTTTCAATTAAACAAAAATTGAAAAGCACAAATTAACACTATCACTCGACAAATTTGATAGTTTATGTTCTTATAATTATAATATGACGTTTTCCGATCATTTATTAATTTATAAAAGTGATAGAAACATGTATCTTCTACGATTTTAAAGTTTGATTAAGATTCAATTACACTTTGTATAGTTGTCGATAATCAATTAAATGCAATTGGTTTCATATATGGAACTATTTACACAAAATTTAAAGATATTGAATTATCTATTTAAGCTTGAACTAACGCAACAGTTTTTTGATCAAAGTGATTAGAAGTATTTTTGTAGAGTGCTTTAAGAATAATTGTGCTCGAGCAATTGTTAATAAAAAATTTATTTTGGTAGTAATGGTATGCGCAAGACTGATCCTCCGAAGGTTACCCAAAGCTAAGAAACTATGTAATTTACATTAACAAGACAGTACAAATGCTTAAATAAGATTTCTTTTAGTTGAAGCTTATTTGTAGTTATTTTATTGTGAATTTGGCTGAGTGAATAGAGGATATTTCTTTCATTATATTATAAAGTGACTTCTATATTGTAGATTATACTCGGGACATAGGAGGACCAGATTTCTGTATGGCTATGCTTTAATTTTTATTGACAATTTTCGATATCGCTAACCGCAGTTCATGATAAATACTATTAAATAAATAATGAAATATACACTATAGGTCTGTTCTCATTGGCCTACACTTTTAACACGTTCTACACTTTCCGTATTTCTGTCTTTGTCCATTGTTTAAGTTGACACCCTAAAAAGTGCACAAAGTGTAAAAAGTGTAGGCAACGAGAACAGACCTTATGACTGCATTCGTTTATCTGCGACTAATAAAACTCTACAAAGTATGTTATGTAAAATATAGGTTTTCCGTACTAGCAGTATATGAACGAACGCAGTCTATATCGATTTTCTTGTTAACGATAGCGATAATTGTTGTTAAGATTATGAATTCAGGGGCTGAGAAATTAAAAATCTCTCTTTTCTCTGTTAAACAAAGTATACTTTGAATAATACATCTCAATAAATGGTCAGGGCTTGTTCTTCCGTGGAGTTTGTGAATCTTATGGCTATGATAATATAAGATTTATATACATTCAATTTTTAATTCTGATACATTGGAGGATAACTTAATATCTCTGTGTGTAAAGAGTTTGATCAATTTAAGGGATTGATGTATGAATTTGGATAAATTCTTTACATTTATTGTGAAAAATTTATTATAACAACTTTGAGTATATAGCCTAATTCACAAGAAAATAATTATAATTTTAATAACTTAGTTAACCCTGCTGGTACAATATTCAGCCGTTGTGTATACATCACGGAAATGCTAGAGTATTTTGATCAGTTGGAAAAATTCAAGAAAACTCTTTGCAAAGGGTTAAATGTTTATATGAAAGAATTTCTCAATATTTCTTTCATCGTGCATAATCTTTTTTTTACAAAATGTGAAAATATTTTAGTCTTGTAATATTTATATGCCTAAACACTACAATTAGTATTTTAAGTTTGTGAATAAAATAATAAAAATATATGTCAAATAATATTATTAATAATAGTGTTTTATCTTATATATTGGATCATATCGTTCAACCGATAGTCACTATAATGCGACAAAAAATGAAGTTTTTATCGTTTTAAATCTCGCGGTATTAATGGCGTACCACTCATACTAGATGGTGCTAGAAAAGCTATATTTTTTTTAAAGATTTTTTAATCTGTGCTGCAACTTTAAGGTGAATCAGCAAATGTTTCTCTCCTAAGTTAAAATAAAGTTTTTACTACTTTTTACACGTCAAAGAGAAAAAAAATATTAAGTGAGTTGTCATTTGTTTTAAGGTTTGTCTCTGGTTCACACCAGTTCACACTGTTTATGTGTGATCATCTGATCCGCTTCCATGGTATAGTCATAAATTTTCCATAAACGCTTGCGCAAGACTTTCCCGCAAAATTTAATACGACTAACGTCGAATAAGAACTACTAGTTCATAAAAAGTGTTTTATAACATCCCGCAGAGTTCTCCTTAGTAATTATTGAGTAAGTATAATAATATGTAATAAGTATATTTACTTTTGTTAATGTGTCAAAGTTTGGTTATATTGTTTTCTTACATATATATATGCGATGTGCTGTGGGAGAATAGTAAATAAATCCATACATATACTTTATGTATACATGTATTGTATATTAAAAATACATTGAGAGATAGAGAGTGGATGACCTCTTTAATAGCTACACTAGCTAAAAATGATGACGTCAAAAAGTGTGGGAAGTCTTGACTTGTGTTTTGCGGTTGTGGCCAGTATGAGCTTCACTGAAGCAGCGCGATTGGATTTTGTGAAAAAATGGCCTATCACTGAAAGTACACTAGAGCATGAATATATGGATAAATGTTTGTTTTCGTTGCACTACGACTGGTGCAATTGCTTGAAATAAGACAAGCACATATTTTCTCACTCTGACTAGACTAATTTATTGCACTATAGTGCAGCATGGTGCAGCAGTGCAGTGAAAGAAACAGACTTATAATAGTTGCTTTTCTTTCAACCAAAGTCGGAGTTAAATCTCAGTTGAGCGGCTCGGCTTAGTAGTTTATGTAGCTTCAACTATATACATAACTAAGTCGCTTAACTGAGATTTAACTGAGACTTTGGTTAAAATGAAAGCTACTAATAGTAAGTTTTATTCTAGTATACTGTAAATAATTGATTCGTAGGCATTTCAGATAAATTTACTCCATTCTATTTTGGCCTGTATGCTGTACGACCAATCGGGCACAATTGACAATACTAAAAACGGAAGAGGAAATTGCTGCAGAAGTATAGATAGGCCAGAGAAGTACGGAGTGAATGTAGCTGAAATGCCCACGAATCAATTTGACACAGTGTATGTTTCAATTGGTCTAAAATGCGAGGAGTGAAGTTTTAACTGAACCATACAGGAATCAATTTCCCGTAGTGTACTATCAGGGAGCAGTATAATTATCAAATTGATACATACGACATTTACCACAGTAAATAATTGAAGAATAATCACTAATGATATGCAGTTCTATTGGATTGTTATTTTGACAATAAATGAATTTTTTAGTCACGTGGTACACATATGCCTTAAGGAAGGAGTTATGAAATATACGAGAGCCGTGCGAAATGCGCATGAGTAGAAGATTCTCATTGGCACGGAAAGTACCTTTCTTATTCCGTCTAACAGTCAACAGATAGTGTATCTGTAAAATCGTATGCTTCACTGTCGTTAATTGATTTTTATCAAATAGCGATATATTTGTTTACGTTGAAATATGAAACACCTTGTTATTTAGCAGTTACACATTTTTCTTTACGAGTGCTTAAACGTGAGAGAATCTTCCTCTTAAAGAACGATTCAGGTGATTATTTTACTATAAGTACTTGATGATATACAAGGTATATGAGTGACACATGTAAAAACTTTAAGGGATTGCAGTTTATATTTACAGCAGTGACAAAGCCCTAATCAACACCGTATATACACAAGAAATTTATAACAATCGTAAGATCGATAGATACAGATTTTTGTACATGCCTGACACTGATAAGAGCCCCGCTACCCAAAAATCCCAAATTTTCGAATTTTTATTAAATAAGTTTGGTAGCCCACAAAGATCCATTGTTCATTAATAAAAATCCTTACAAATTATTCCCGGCAACTCCTCAAACTTTTGACATGCTTCATTGTAACTGCTACTCCTGAACATGTCTTTAATACGGTTGACCCGGTCGGTAAAACAGCATAGCTTTTCTGACAAATCGGTAGTAGAGAATATGACCTAATAATAATATGACCTAATAAGATTATCGCCTAAAAACGCTAACTTCACATTGGTGAGAAGGCGGTATTACAAATTATTGATTAAATCGTCTGAATGTCTAAAATCGAGAAGCTGGCAACGTTGGACTGGATGGTTGTCATTTGGTTATGTGTGCGTGAATATCCATGAGTTCTCTTACTCCGAATTTTGAATTTTTGGCGGCGACCGTAATCTTTGACGACGTCGTTTTTAATAGAATTAAATTTTTGTAAAATAAATGTAGACAAAAAACGTGTCAACGTATTTCACGATAATTATCGAATATATTATTATTTAATTTAGGAAGATAGAGTTGTCATTTAAATTGAATAGACTAAAATGTTACACATCTTTAAAATACAAGTATCTACAGAGATTCCATGATCATATTTATTCAGGTTTGAGTGTTTTATAACATTCAAACCTGAATAAATATGATCATGGAATCTCTGTAGATACTTGTATTTTAAAGATGTGTAACATTTTAGTCTATTCAATTTAAATGACAACTCTATCTTCCTAAATTAAATAATAATATATTCGATAATTATCGTGAAATACGTTGACACGTTTTTTGTCTACATTTATTTTACAAAAATTTAATTCTATTAAAAACGACGTCGTCAAAGATTACGGTCGCCGCCAAAAATTCAAAATTCGGAGTAAGAGAACTCATGGATATTCACGCACACATAACCAAATGACAACCATCCAGTCCAACGTTGCCAGCTTCTCGATTTTAGACATTCAGACGATTTAATCAATAATTTGTAATACCGCCTTCTCACCAATGTGAAGTTAGCGTTTTTAGGCGATAATCTTATTAGGTCATATTATTATTAGGTCATATTCTCTACTACCGACAAATCGACAACTTTAGCGACATCTGTTTGACCTGCTTCGATCATTCTTCTTTTCATTCATCTGCCTGCTGGGCCATTCCACGTCAAAACAGACAGATTTCGGAGTACAACACCGATTTTTTTCTTAAAAATATGTGTTAATATATAAGAAAATACAAGACTTTTGGCGCTAGTTTGAGTCAAAAATCTTTTTTCGTTTCGGAGATACGAGCTGTCAAAGTTTGCAGTTTTACCGTTTTTGGTAAAAACACGTAATCTTTAAAAATTTATATCTCCTAAACGAATAAAGATAGAAGACTCTGGCTGGAACGAGTGTACTCAGAAAGAATCATACTTTATTAGAAAAATATAAAAAAAGACAGTTTGTTTTAATTGGTTAAAACTATTAACAATTAAAATAAACATTTGAATTAACAAATGTGTTGTCATGCTCTGACAATTATAAAAAAATATCAGGAATGTTCCTTGGAATGTCCTCTACAAAGAAAAAAATTAAAACGCGTATACTCTCTTGGTGTTCATAGTAAAAAAAATTATTTTATCACGACGCGCACGGCCAGAAGCGTCGTTCGAGCGGCGTAAACCGGTGAAGCGCATGCGTAACTGAGCGCGACTAGTCTCTACATGTCGGAATCCATCAATCTATGAATAATGCGAGTTAATAACATGTTTTAATTGTTTGTTTATGTTTTTATAACTATTATAAATTAACAATATATTTATTATTATTCTGCTTTATAAGCAGTCGTTATTTATTTACAAAATAATTAGCAATAAGACATTTGAACATGGCATTGAATATACAAATTATATACTAATTTATATTTACATATTTTATTAAATTATGGCAGAAGAAAATATTATGAATATGAAATTTCTGTACTGAAAATATTTAACAAACTTTAACAATTGTATAATTATCTGATTGAGGAAAAGCTTTAGTTTGTAATTGTGTCTTTGAATCTATCGTTAAAAATGCACGATAATTTCTAGTTCCTTTAACTATTTTTACTTTTCAAAAAAATCTCGTTTAAATTATTTTAATGCTTATTAAAACACTTCGTACGAGATATTTTTGAAAAGTGAAAATAGTTAAAGTAACTTGAAATTATCGTGCATTTTTAACGATAGATTCAAAGACACAATTACAAACTAAAGCTTTTCCTCGATCAGATAATTAATACAATTGTTAAAGTTTGTTAAATATTTTCAGTACAGAAATTTCATATTCATAATATTTTCTTCTGCCATAATTTAATAAAATATGTAAATATAAATTAGTATATAATTTGTATATTCAATGCCATGTTCAAATGTCTTATTGCTAATTATTTTGTAAATAGATAACGACTGCTTATAAAGCAGAATAATAATAAATATATTGTTAATTTATAATAGTTATAAAAACATAAACAAACAATTAAAACATGTTATTAACTCGCATTATTCATAGATTGATGGATTCCGACATGTAGAGACTAGTCGCGCTCAGTTACGCATGCGCTTCACCGGTTTACGCCGCTCGAACGACGCTTCTGGCCGAGCGCGTCGTGATAAAATATTTTTTTTCACTATGAACACCAAGAGAGTATACGCGTTTTAATTTTTTTCTTTGTAGAGGACATTCCAAGGAACACTCCTGATATTTTTTTATAATTGTCAGAGCATGACAACACATTTGTTAATTCAAATGTTTATTTTAATTGTTAATAGTTTTAACCAATTAAAACAAACTGTCTTTTTTTATATTTTTCTAATAAAGTATGATTCTTTCTGAGTACACTCGTTCCAGCCAGAGTCTTCTATCTTTATTCGTTTAGGAGATATAAATTTTTAAAGATTACGTGTTTTTACCAAAAACAGTAAAACTGCAAACTTTGACAGCTCGTATCTCCGAAACGAAAAAAGATTTTTGACTCAAACTAGCGCCAAAAGTCTTGTATTTTCTTATATATTAACACATATTTTTAAGAAAAAAATCGGTGTTGTACTCCGAAATCTGTCTGTTTTGACGTGGAATGGCCCTGCTATAAATTAAAATTTGTATAAATCTTGTGCAATGTTAAATATCATCATTTATAAAAATATAGTATTAGTAGTTTTTAATGAAAAGAATGTTAAGTAAACTGAAATTCATTCCAATCACTTTATTATCTTTCATTTATAAACGACAATAAATAAATTAGTTATATACATTTTTTATAGAAAGTTCAATGTTTCTTTTCCATGATATATTTAATGAGCTTTTAGGAGTCTGTAAGAAAAATTGTATGGTATTATCAATTTATTTGGAGCACCAGTCTCCTTCATTATATTTTTCTCCGACTTTTTCTACTTCTCTGTAAGTATTTATCTTAAGGGATTAGGGGTGTTTCAAGTGGTAAAACAAAACGAAAATTTTTGTTTAATCTCTATGAACTAAGCTAATAAAGAAATTAATTTCTATAAAGTGTATATAATTAAGTGTGATTTAAGCAATTCTCTGTCCAATTTTCGTCAGAGAATATTAAAAATTGAGTAATTGAGAGCTATTTATCAGAGACGCATTTAAAAAAAGTTGTTAAGGTGCGATAGGCGGGCAGGACGTCTTCAAACAGCATCTCTTTTAAAATGAAGAAACCAAAAAGATTTTGTTAGTAGAGTTCAATATCTCGGGAGCAACAAGAGCTTTTTTCGAAAAATTGTTTTTTCAAATCTGGAATGAAGTTTGAAGTGTGTGAAACTTCCTTGAAAATTCCTACTTATTACTAAAAATCACGAACTTTATATTGCTTGTAAGACAAGCTGAAATTGAAAAAAACAAAAAAAAGACACAGAAAAAGCTCTCCTTGCTCGATGGTCATTGAACCTTACTAACAGAATCTTTTTGGTTTTTTGATTTTAGATGAGATGCTGTCTGATGATACCCTGTCTGCCTACAGCACCTTAACAACTTTTTTTGAATGGGTTTTCCAATAAATAACTCTCAAGGGCTGAATTTGTAATATGTTCTTACGAAAAATTGACAGAATATTGTTTAAATCACACTCAATTTTATATACTTTATAGAAGTTAATTCATTTATTAGCTTAGATCATTCATAGAGACTAAACGAAAATTTTCTTTTTTTTACCATTTGAAACCCAGCCTAACCCATTGAATGACCAACTGGCTTTATATAGATATTATACTAATACATGAAGAGATGTGTTACTGACATATATTCCTTTTTGTCTTTAACTAGCAAAATTCCTAATGTTTATCTCCGTAAAAGACACCTGGTGACCTCATCGCAATTTGTAATAAAAATGGATGGTATAATAATTTTATGTGGAACAGCAGTCTTCTTTATAATATTGTTCTCTGGCTTCTTCCACTTCTGAATAAATAATTGTCTTAAATGACTAACAGGTTGTATAGGTGATACACTGATACAAGGAGACACGTTGCAGTTATTTTTCCCTTTGCTTTTATCAATATGGTTTGGTGTTTTCAACCCTATATTCTTGAACGATACGGTGCGTGGAGCTTTTGCTAGGGATTTGCCACAAGTAAAATTGCAAGTAATTGCACGAGGAGCTGAAAAAAAAAGGAACATGTGAAATGACAACTTTTTGCTGAAGAAAAAATCTATAATCACCAGAATATTGACGGTCATTTCTTTTAATATTTGCTACTTTCGATAGCTTCTTCTTAGGTGTATACTCAGTTTTTGTATTGCTATCTTTTGCTTTTTCGAAATTGACCTTTCTAGTTGGTACGTATTCTTTTGCTACAAATGGTGATGTTTTAACAGAAACATTTTTAGATTTTTTCTTAGGTGTAGGCTCAGTTTTCGTATTGCAATCTGCTTTTTCGAAATTAAACTTTCTATTTGATACGTATCCTTTTGCTACAAATGGTGATTTTTTAACAGAAACATTTTTAGATTTTTTCTTAGGTGTAGGCTCAGTTTTTGTATTGCAATCTTCTTCTTCGAAATTAACCTTTCTATTTGAAACGTATCCTTTTGTTACAAATGGTGATTTCTTAACAGAATCAATTTTAAATACCAATTTTGCCACTTCTATAGCTGTGTAATAATTCAAATTTAAATTTACATGTAATTTTACAATTAAATATGAAAAACTATAATGTATGTAAACTTACACGACTGGTTTTTTAATGCGAAGTCTGGCAATATTTCTTTTGGACTTTTTTTTGGTTTTAATGGAGTCACGGTAATGTTTGTGGTAGAAGATGATGCAGGTGTAATTGACAAATTTGTAGTGCTTTCTAGAAGTGAATTTTAAACAAATTTGTACGAGCAGATAAAACTGTAAACATATAAGAAATATTTTCTGCTTACTTGAAAATGACCGGATTCTTTCAAAATTCGATGAGAATGAAATACTTAATTCGCTAGAATCTATCAATGAAGAATTATTGGTGTTATCGGAAGATATTAAAGAATCCATTGAGTCGCTTGGTATTGTAATAGTTGAAGATATTGAACTGTCAATGTCGGTAGTCACTAAGCTCGATGAATGACTGGTTAAATTATTATCTTGATAAACATCACATGAATTTAAAGGCTTCGAATATCGAATGTACCCCTCAGCAAACTTTGCAAAAAGCCACCCCGATAATTCTAAATCATCCGATGAACTGTAATCTTCTATAATTGTTTGCAATTTATCATCAGGTAATCTCTTCTCCAAAATTTCATTAAAAGAATGCTTTATCTGCTCTGTACTTTCTCCATTATTGATCCGTATTGGGCAGAAATCTGAATTAATGTCAGTTAATACTGTGTCAATATTAAAATCACTAGAAAAACATTTTGTGTTTTTATGTTGGAGAAAAAACTTGTTATTATGCTCAAATTAGGATAAATAGGAACATACCGATTACGTGAGAGAGCCAATCTTTGTACAGTTGAACAACGTTCGTGAACCGGAGAACATTTATTACAACGTACTTCGAGAAAATAATTTGGTACAGCTTCTGAGAATTTTTTATCTGAATAAAGTCTATTTTTTAAAAACTGGCTGGTGTTTGTCAATATCCCATGTGACTTATCTATCTAGAAATTAATAAATTTGCCTATTAAAGGTTCATTTATATTAAAGGAGGATACCACACATTAAAAATAACTAATTTAAAATTTTTCTGAATTTATCATGTAAGGAAAAATTTACTCGAATTATCTTCAACTTTAAAAATATTTTAGTTTTACTTTGATATACGGTTAATATTGTTTGTTTAATTCTCAGCTGAGAATCTTGGTGTTACGCACTGCACTCTGTACATATAGAGCCCAGTAGTAATTCCAGCATTTTCTGTTGATTTTTTTTTAATTCTTATAACAGTACGTTAAAATATAAATATAATATTTCCATAGTTTAAAGAAGTTTCCGTGAATTCTTCTTTATGCAAAAAAAAATGAGGAAATACTCTGAAAATATTGCATATATGTGCCAATGTGTTATTGTCTTACATTTAAAACAGATCCAGTGGTAAATTCAGACTGCTCCAGTCAGACATGTGTTTTAAACTTGAAATAAACAAACTTTTGTTTTATAATTGAAGAAATGATAGTGAAATATAGAATAATAGTTGAAACAGTGTAAAAAAATATTGCATTTTTATGTTTTTGCTTTAGGTGCCATTTTATCATCTCATCTGAATTTTTTCATTTTCTTTGGAACTTAGTTTCTCTTTTAAAGCTATTTCATTTTTCCTTCGATTTTATTTCTTGAGGAGTACGTTTTATCGTTAAAATATATGCTCTAGACATTCACCGTTTCAATTCTATGATTTATTTGCAGAATCAAATGAACCATTACCCTTTTTTCATTTAATGAATCATTTTTTATTAAAAGATACTGATTTCTAAATATATTCACTCTTATTTTAAAAGATGGAAATAGTGGATTTATAGAATATATTTAGACCATTAAAGTGACATCTCAGAAAATAAAATCGAACGAGAAGGAAATAATTTTTCAGGGAAAACACTATATTCTAGAAGAAAATGAACAAATGCAAGTAATAGGATGAAATCCGATAGAAATAGAAAAGCTTATAATATTCTCTTTTACATTTTATGTCTCAACTACTATTTAATAATTTAGCATGATATTTCGTCTATAATGCTGAATTTGGATTATTTCGAATTTAAAACATGTTTGACCACTAGAGTCTCGATTTCCTACGAGAAAGCGCCCTTAATTCTCGAGCACAGCGGTAAATTTTTGAAACTTTTATTTTTTACATAAAAATCTAATGTAAGCGGCTCATTCTAAGTTAGATAAGAAAATAGAAGTCACGCAAAACATCGTCATATATCGTTATTGAACTCATCAATTATAATTTACTTCTATTTGTGAGTGAATAAATGTATTGTAAAAGTAAAAACCGAACGCAATAACGAAATAAGTGAAAAGTGATTTCTAGATTAGCCACGACTATATAGATGATTCTCACTGTATCATTGACTTACTGAATTATTTTTTTCAACCGATGAATGCTTGGACCAATTAAAAATCGTATGAACGTACGGTCCATAATTTTCTCTTTTTCTGCAACTATTACTAATGTCGACTGATTGGTCGCATAAAGAATCGATAGATTTGTCATCGGAGAGTGTTTCGTCAGGTTGTAAAATCATTGCAGTATTTAATTTGGTCTCTATACGATTTTCTGCCATTTATTAGAAATTTTATTATTCAGTCTATAAACGAATATTGTATAATAAGAAAACAGTAGCAGACTTACCACTCAAGAAATTTTTTAAAATACTATTCTGCGACATATTGCAAATAACTTATATTACAGGATAAAATCACAAATAAAATTTAATAATAAGATTAAAATTATGCCAAAGGATGTCTAGGGTCTATTCAACAAGCCGGCACAACCAGTACTGATAGAATTAAAATTTCAATTTACTACAGTAGATAACAATCAAGACGCCCTTTAATGTTTACAAACATCTCTTTAGAGTAGTCTTCTAGACTTAGAAATTTCAGGCCTATTCTCGTTGCCTACGCTTCTTACAATTTCTACACTTTTTGATATTTCTATCTTCATATCCATTTCCCCTTATAAGCGGTATAAACTACAGTGAAGCCAGTCTGTCTGTTCGGGGTCTGGGCCTAAACTGGCCTAAACGCAGTGTTGCCCGAAAGTAGACCGTCGGTCTGCCGAATTTCCCCCTCCACTTACAACCACAGATGCAGGCTCGTTTGCGTGAACCATCCCCACTTCTACCGCTGCTCGATGGTCACGAACACAAGTAGAAACGTCCGTACATGTGTCGACTGGCTTCGCTCGCTCTCGGCTATCCTCGAATTAAACAGAGAGCGGAGATAATCTCTCGGACCTCTCTGTCTTTCTCGCTGTTAGCGTCTAGCAGAAGATTCGAGGCAAAATCTTTCCGCTTCGCTTTACCGAAAATCTACCAATATTCGATGTTATTTACATTTGTAGCCAAATGCCTTTATACATGATTTTCAGCATATTTATTTATAAGCATTGACTTATTTAAATCAATAATAAATTAAGGAAATGCGTATTTGATATATAATAATTATTTTAACTACAATTTCATCGTTATATTTCGCTTATTTCCGTAAAAGCTGCATTTCATTAATTTATTATTGATTTTAGTAAGTCAATGGTCATTAAAAAAAAAATTTAATCTTAAAAAAAAAGTACTCGGCAGGAATCGAACCCAGACCCACGAATCGCCACGCGGTTACCTTACCACCTAGACCACGAGGCTTCTTCGGTGCACCGTAAACAAAAAATCTTCTTAAAGACTTGAAATTTTGTTTTGAAGCGTATAAATAAACGAGCAACCGACAGCTTTATTCATTATTATTCTGTCATAATGGTACAAAAATTAAAGAATAATTATATATTGAATAGTTTTCAAAAGCTTTTCCAATAGCCAAGAACGGAAACTACGAGCGTTGATTATTTATCTTTGTTCTTGGCTATTGGAAAAGCTTTTGAAAACTATTCAATATATAATTATTCTTTAATTTTTGTACCATTATGACAGAATAATAATGAATAAAGCTGTCGGTTGCTCGTTTATTTATACGCTTCAAAACAAAATTTCAAGTCTTTAAGAAGATTTTTTGTTTACGGTGCACCGAAGAAGCCTCGTGGTCTAGGTGGTAAGGTAACCGCGTGGCGATTCGTGGGTCTGGGTTCGATTCCTGCCGAGTACTTTTTTTTTTAAGATTAAATTTTTTTTTTAATGACCATTGACTTACTAAAATCAATAATAAATTAATGAAATGCAGCTTTTACGGAAATAAGCGAAATATAACGATGAAATTGTAGTTAAAATAATTATTATATATCAAATACGCATTTCCTTAATTTATTATTGATTTAAATAAGTCAATGCTTATAAATAAATATGCTGAAAATCATATATAAAGGCATTTGGCTGCAAATGTAAATAACATCGAATATTGGTAGATTTTCGGTAAAGCGAAGCGGAAAGATTTTGCCTCGAATCTTCTGCTAGACGCTAACAGCGAGAAAGACAGAGAGGCCCGAGAGCGAGCGAAGCCAGTCGACACATGTACGCACGTTTCTACTTGTGTTCGTGACCATCGAGCAGCGGTAGAAGTGGAGATGGTTCACGCAAACGAGCCTGCATCTGTGGTTGTAAGTGGAGGGGGAAATTCTGCCTAAACGATCCCCCCACTGTAACGAATGTCCAAGTTCACCCATATAGTTATATGAGCCTGGGAGATCAGGAGTGGGGGCCGTTTAGACCTCCCCTCCCCAGACTGACCAGACTGGTGACTTTTTCACTGTGTGTATAAGTTGGAATGGTAAAGGTACATAAACTGTAAAAATTATAAAAAACAAGAGCAGACTTTTGGCCTCTCTAAAGGAATGGAGCGAGTGGAATCACACGATGCGACGATCCATACGCCATAAGATTTCTCATCCTAACATACAAAAGACATTTGGCGAGTAAAAAGGTCGGTTAGATGTAATTCAGTTTTCGCAAAATAATCGTGATTAAAAAATATGTTTATTATGGTCTACATAAGGTTTCGGCATGGAACATGTCAACTATAATTTTCTTCTTCTCAATCAATTTATAATGAAATACTGTACATAGATTACGATATTAGTGTAGTATATATATGTATACTCTTCATATGGCACATTATAAGTGTAAAGAGCTGAATAATTACGGTCATTTTACCACAAACAATGTCTTTCAAAAAATTTAAACTGTTTTGCTGTGTAGTATTTGTTGTGATTTCGCTCGAGATTTTATTATGGATACGGAAAAGAGAAGTGTGTTGAGGGGGAGAAGAGGGAGAGTTAGGAGTCAAAGAAGAATAGTGGGTTAGACATACGTAGTACATACATACTATATAAATATATATTATATATATGTATGTATAGGTATAAGTAGGTAGACGGAATAGTATCAATACTGATTTTGGAATGCTTCGTATTTCTTTCGACTGTGAATGTATATAGAGAGTAAAATATAGTATATAAAGTAGCAGGAGTGTAGTAGTAATTTTGGACAGTCTCACGATAACGTGCGAATCATCGATTTATCGATTAGCAGCAAATGAACAAGCGACAGAGTACTAATAGCAGGAGAGGAAAAGGAAAATCCAGTCTTTAGTTACAAATATCAATATTCGCCGTCACTGCTCAGATATTGATTGGATAAAGTATTGATCCAAGAAATATTTTCTGCAAGTGGGGCTAATTGTTTTATGCATACATACAACGTAGTATAGTATAGCGTAATCATTAATATTGATAGAAGAGATGAATAAGAAATATGTATAATAGGGGTATACCGTGATCAATTCGCACATTTCCACGAGCTAGCCCTCAGCAACGATTGCTAGGTACGCGCATTAATACTTCGCTTTAAGGTTTCTTACAACTTAAGAATGTGAAAAAATAAATAAATACTACGCGTACGTAATGTGTATGTGCAGGAATAGTCTCGCTTGTCATTTGGGTTTTGAACGGTGAAAACATGGAGTTAACTTTTTATCTCAATCATTTGTTGCAATCGTCGTTCCATAATTTCAACAGTAATTGATTTCGCCGTGCAAAGCCACAACTGTGTAACGAGCCCCGAACCGCAGTAATATTGCAATGATAACAACAATATAATTGCACTATAAATTCAATTGGTAATAAAAATACAGTTAAATATAACTAATACGATCGTACCCGACGATCTCTGCTTGCTCGTTAGTTCCATGGAAAATTTAGAAGCATGCATGTGTGATCGATAATTTTACATATCGAAAATAAAATTGAATCAGTTACTGCAGTCGGTGCTTTCCGTTACTTTCTAATTCTATTGTTAAAATCCACATTGGTTAACTATATGTATATATAATATGCAAGCAGATCTCGTACTATATTGTAATAATGATAATATTAGTATTATTAATCGTAATCATAAACTAGAACAATTACTTCTAATACAATAGCAATAATAATAATAATAATAATGATAATAATAAATGGTCAATCCAATAAAAATGGGGACGCAGTGCGTTACGCATATATAGGTTGTCGACTAGATTCTGTGTGGTGTGTATATATAAATATGTGTTTGTTTTTAAATAATCGTAGGTAGCTGTGTGTACGTAAGATTGCGTAGCTCTTTGCTTACTCATGTATATGTATTACGTAGATTCTTCTGTGTGTTATATGGCTCAATCGATTACGGCTCGTCTTCGAGGAAAGATATATGTATTTTCTATTCTTTTGGAACACTTCCAGTATCGCTATGTGTATATATATATATATATATATATAGCGTAATGTATCCGGAAAGTTCAGCTAAAATATTTCAAGATTCCGTCAGTAAACCTTATCGATTCTTCTTCCTCACCACTTTCCTATTAAACGCACAAAACTTGCTGGTACTTAAGCCGATCTTCTTACTCTTCCTCGTGTGCGTGTGTGTATGCATATATGCGTGTATATAATAGATGTATAGCTGTTGCTCCTGTACGTTTTCCTGTTGTGTGCCATTTCCTATTGAGAGCCCCTGGATTTACCGTGTGGTCCAGCCATGAGACATTCTTCTTTTTCGCCGTAACACTTTATTTCCTACCACCGAGCTTCAAAACTGCATCGTCGATGCTCTCTTTCTCCGCCTTCTCGGTCAACTGTAGCGTCTCGACGCAGCCAGGGAAGTATTCGGAAGTGAAACATTTCTGCCTGTGTATCAAATCGTTCTGTTAAATTGGTCTATTAATTCATTGTTGAGGATAGAGTTGCAAGGATACAGAGGGGGGGGGGGGGGTAAAGGGAGGGGAGGGGGGAGGGGAGAGAAATAGAGGATATTCTGGTTAATTCTAGTTGTAAAATTTTGTTTTAAAAAATCGTCCTAAAAATTGCCCAAAAAATGGTGGACGGATGTGCAGCCTGAAAAATTGTCAGCCATTGTGTTAGTCTGGAAAAATATGGAAATTATGTTAAAACCGACATCAAAAATATTTTGTCAGATAAAAAACTAGCAAAAAACAGGGGAAGACGAGGTAGTGGAAGAAAATTTGTTTTTGTACATTTTCATCTGCACTCATCACTGATGAGCACCATTAGCCCGGCAGCAGTCGCGCGGGGTCTTTAAAGACCCCAAACTATCAAAATTGTTCTTCTAAGTTATAAAACCCCAACTTATCGGCTGCAAACTCTTCTATACCTTTAAAGTAAGCCTTCGTAACCATGACTTCAAAATAAACTTTGCCATAAAACTATTCAGATGATAGAAGCGTTTATTTAAATTGTA
Organism: Prorops nasuta; assembly: GCF_024137725.1. NCBI lineage: Eukaryota > Metazoa > Arthropoda > Insecta > Hymenoptera > Bethylidae > Prorops > Prorops nasuta. Next base: position 7,269,494 of record NW_027116802.1, on the reverse strand, counting down.
TTGGGGTCTTTCAATACCCCATGCGAGTTATCCCGTAATTATTTTTCCCATAATTCCCAAATTTCAAAATAATGGTAAGCAATGTTATTTATATTAATAAAAATCCTAATAAGTATTCGTTTATCTTCCTTTAACCGACATAATAAAATGTTATGAAGGGTGCTGTTCAGCGAGTAATTGATCTTCTAAATAATGATATTGAAAAGGGGGATGAAATATTAGATGAAGATGATGATGAAGCGGATAATTTGGAAGAATCACTTCATGAAACAAACACTGAAATCGAGCAAGATAGTTCAGAAAGCTCATCTGAGTTAGAATAAGAGAAAATGCAGAAATATTTACTGGGAAAAGACGGCACGCGCTGGCTGAAAACAGCACCAACGCCTCGAAATGTTCGCACAAGATCTGTAAATATAATTTCACATTTACCGGGCCCAATAGGTACTGCTAAACATAAAAAACCCAAATAGAGACTGCTTTTCAGCATTTATTGATGGCAGCATTGTTCGAGCAATAATTCACTGTACAAATATTTTTATTAGAACAGTAGAGCAAGAACGATATGGACGGCAAAGAGACACATGAGAAACTACCGTGAATGAAATAAATACAGTTATTGGGTTACTTTTACTTGCTGGTGTCACAAAATCACGTAATTTAAATCTAAGAGATCTATGGGACCTTAATAACCTTGGCGTTGCTTTATTTCGTTGTGCAATGTCTGAAAAAAGAGAGAGAGATTTACTTTTTTATTGCATTGCATTCGTTTTGATGACATAAGGACAAGAGAAGAGCGCAAAGAATTAGACGCTTTAGCACCAATCAGAGAAATTTTTGAGACCTTCGTAAACAATTGCGAAAATAATTATAGTCTCGGTGAATATACCACAATCGACGAACAATTGATAAATTTTCGAGGTAGATGTCGATTTCGTATGTACATGCCAAATAAGCCTGCGAAATATGGAATCAAAATTTTTGCTCTCACAGACGCACGAGTTTCCTACACCTCCAACTTGGAGATCTATGCCGGACAGTAACCGGATGGTCCGTATAAAATTTCAAACAAAGCAAGTGATGTTGTAAATCGTCTTGTCCGTCCAATCGAAAACTCCAAACGAAACTTGACAGTGGATAATTGGTTTTCAAGCATTCCCCTTGCAAATAATCTTCTAGACAAAAAAATAACTATGGTTGGTACTCTTCGATCAAATAAACGTGAGATACCACCAAATTTTGTACATCAAAAGAGGGAACTATACAGCAGTCAATTTTTATTCCAAAAGGATAAAACTTTAGTAATATATGCGTCAAAGAAGAAAAAAAATGTATTGATTTTATCTACGATGCATCATTGTAATACGATAGATCCCAAAACAGGCGATCGACGAAAACCCGAGATCGTAACATTTTACAATATGACGAAAGGAGGAGTCGATAAAGTAGACGAAATGGTAGGCAAATATTCTGTTACCCGTAAATGCAATCGGTGGCCGCTGAGAATATTTTCTCATATGATTGATATCGCGGCGCTCAATGCTTATGTGATTTATTTATCAAACAACGTCAGTACTACAGATACACGTCGAAGGTTCTTACAAGACCTTGGCCGATCTTTATGTGAATCAACATTGAAAAGGCGTGCAGAAGATGGTATACTACCAAGAGACATTCGATTTTTGGCAAAACAAATTTGCAACCATAATGGAATATTAGGAGATATTACTAATAAAGAACCGGAACCGGAAACTGTTAGATCGCGATGTGTTATTTGTCCGAGAAGTAAGGACGTAAAAATTAAAAGCAAATGTACAAAATGCAAAAAATTTATGTACATGAAACATATGTAAAGTATTTGTCATGATTGTTTTGGTCGTCTGAAAACGAATTTTCAACTTACTGACTCATCTGACTAAAACTGAAAAGCATCAAATATATCATTTACTTATTTTATTTTTGTTTTTATATAATGTTTCTATTACTGGTTGTATTCATTTTTAAAAGTTTTAATTAATGTTAAAATAAATAAGCGTACTTTAATGTGTTTTAGAAAATATTTGTTGTTTGATTTTGTTCAAATTCATCCATCTATAAAATCTATACTTCATAAATTTCTAAAAAAAAAATATGGCTTAAAAGATTCGTTGAACCTTTAACTTTGATATATAATTGATTATATTTGTGAACAATACTTGTAATTCTTTTCTTTAAGCACTTATCCTAACGAATGCATTTTTTGTTCCAATTTAATAGCAAGAAACCTTTAATAATATAACTATTAATAATTCGTTAATTAATAAAAATTGTCCTTGTCACCTTTAAGTATATACCATAAACAAGCCTTAAACTAAAAATAAATATTATTAAACTGCATATTTCCCTTATAAAAGCAAATTGATTTTGGGGTCTTTAGAGACCCCACGCGAGTTCTTATTTTTAAAAATTTCACGCGCGTGCTGCCGGGTTAGTGACAATTACCTAATCTCTTGTACACGAGACTTCGATCTTTTATAGATGTTGAAGAGCGTTTGTCGATAATTTTGCCCAGAGCCATGAGAGATTTGACGCGAACACAAAGTAAATACTTGGGGTTTTAAGCATAAAATAGCAGAAAAGCAAATTTTTTAAAATTATTTTATTGATAAATTTGCAAAAGAAAAAGCAAATGTATAAATTATTTAAAAAAAAGATTGTATAGGAAAATAATAGGAATAAATGATAGTAGATAGTGTACTCGAAGTTTATTAGTATGTTTGGATAGAACATAAAAGAACTGGATACTTGAATAAAGAGGAGAAAGAAAAAAGCTCGATAGGAAAAAATCATAAACATAAGAAAAGAAGCTACCTAAACCCCTGGATCGGCTCCGTGAAGTTGTTTGATCCACGTTTGGATCTGCGTTAATTCATCCTGCAGTAGTAATACATCTAAGCAGCCTTTGAAATAGTCCGACGTAAAGCAATCTTTCCTGAAAAATTCGAGAAAAAATCGTAGCATGTTTTGTAGATAAGAAGAAAATGGTCTGCTATCAAAATAGAGAATAATGTCTGGTACAGGTTGGCCCATCCAGCAAGCTAAAAACTGTATTAAGAAAAACAAATGAATAAGGAAAGGTGATTGAGAAGGTGACACGCGCGCGTCGATGAAAGCGATGCCAAGTCTTCCACGAAGTGCTGGTAAACAGAAGATTATTTCTATGAATTATTGTTTTAGCCAAGTTTCTTTTTCCAGTGTGAACGAGAAGACGATTCGACTGATTGATAAGAGTAGAAACGAACGCGCGTCAGCTAATAAAGGACGTGGTGTATTGGCTCGAGCTCGAGCTATAAATAGAAGAGAAATCTCATTCCGTTTGGATACGCGAGCGTGTGCGTGTGCTAAGCTCGTTTCAGTTGGCGTGCGATTCTGGTCTGGTGTTCGGCCACACGTGTTTAATCTTGCAAAAATAAGAGAAGAGATGAGATGAGAAGAAGAAGAAGAGATGAGAAATTACCGGCAAAGCGTGTGAAGCGAGGGTTCTCGGAATAGATTGTAGCAATCCTCGCAAATACGATCGAGACGGGCAAAGATGCTCCTGTCGTAGACTCCTTTACACTCGATGTCCATGAAAGACCTCTTGCTGAGGGAGCTCGCCGTTAGAAAAGGTCCGAGTCTCGATGGCTTGTATTGAGGATTGGCATTCACCTGGCAGACGGTGCAGGATAATGCAAGCAGCAGCAACGTCGTCGTCCAAGTAATATTAAGCAGCAGCTGCGATGGCAGTAGGCCAAGTATTCCTGTTCTTCTCCTCGTCGTTGTCGCTGTCGTCGACGTCCTCGTTGTTGTCGTCAGTGAACCGCAGGACGTAAACAGTGCATTCCCGCACGACAAAGTCGACGTCGATTGGCCGGTCTCCAGTTTATGCATCATCTGCGAGAAACAGAAGAAATCGATAAATGCTTTGCGATGAATGGAAGGAAAGTAAGAAGGAAAACAATTTTCAACCATTCCAAGTTCCCATGGGACTGAATCTCCTAGCTTCGAGAGGGTATCGTCCCTGTGAATTGTGAATGGACCACACACGGTTGGTGGATCGGGGGGAAGGGGGGCCACCGCCGGATCGCGAAGAAGGGTGGGAGGCCTCGGTCGACTCGACTCGACAACTTCATTAACCGCGTCCCTCCCCCCTCCACCTACCTCCCTCTATCCATCCATTGCTTCGTTTCGCGTCGCTGCGATCGCAGCGCGTTCCTTTTTGCTTTCTTTCAGAACGTAATCGTCGCTCCCGGGTGGTATCTTATTTTTAGCCCTGTCCGATTCTCAGAATCCTTCTCTTCTCTTCCCTTCTCTTCTTATTTTTCTTTTTCGCCTTTTAAGTTCTTTCTACTTATCAAACTCTTTCCCCTCCGTCTCCTATCGGGGGGGGGACTCTGCTAGTTAATTTACTATCTGTGAATACCTTGTTATATAAAACTTTTCAATGCTAAAATTCCTTATCGGGAGAATGATTTTCTTGGAATATAGTGAATAAAGCAATATGTGTGATCGACACATATATATAAGGTCGGCCATTTTTTAAAAGCTCCAATTCAAGCATGTGAGAAAACGCTTATCTGCGTGACTATTGAAGGTATAAAAAATTTGTTATAAGATATTTCTGAATGCCAATATCGAGAGGTCTTGAAGAGGTTTAATTTTAACATTTAATATGTTTTATGGTTAAGATGATAAGCGTCTTCTTCCATCTTTACTCTGGAACATTTTTAAGTTGCGATTCCTGTACATGTATAGTGTAATACATCTGTAAGTCCTGCAGGAACAGGAGAGGAGGACAGAGAGAAGGAAGAAGGAAAAAAGTGAATGAGGACCGGTTGCTGAAGCTCGACAGGTGTGCAGCAATCTGAAAATTGCCGCTGGCAAAAAGCCACATGCTCGTCAACAGTCGACACTTGGCCTCCCTCTAAGCAGCCCGGCATGATTCCAAAGAATTCTTAACGCTAGATCATCGCACGGTCGAAGAGAGGAAATTAATTAGCTATTTATCGTACAAAGGTACAACTTAAAATGTACAAAAGGTGAGGTAAATAGTAGAAATTGTAAGTATGTACTCTACAGAAAGATACAAAAATAATAATTCTACGAAAAACAGTAGTAACGATAAAAACAACAGCGTTGGATAAATGCTGAGATGGCCAAGTTAGACAGCAAAAGAAAAAGAGTGAGAGAGAGAAGATTAATTATTTATAGTACAAGGATAGAAGCCCCAATAATATACAATATAATAATATAAAGAACAGAAATTATTAGTATGTGTTCTTTCGAGAGATAAAATAATAATACTCAAAATGATAGTAGTAATAATAGAAATACTAGATATGAATAAATGCCAACATGGGCAACTAGTTTGTATGTATGAGAGAGAAAGACAGAGGACATTGCCTCTCGACAGGTGGTATATCTATATGTAGTCTACTACTATATAAACGATGACTCAATCGGAAGGACCGAGGAGAGTCTCTGAAAGAGAGCCATCGAAGCCTGAACCCAAGCTGGATCGGATTAACACATTGAAAGGAGTTTACACGATTGCGTGTTAATTGCCCCCCTTCCACCCTCCCTTCTTCGCCGGATGAGTGTTTCTCTGTGCGATGGCCTGAATGCGGGAGTACAACGACTCTGCTCTCGCACAACACAAAGCTATTTGGCTCGTTAGTATGAATGGAAGGGTAGAGATTGTATAGAGTCAGTATATGTAGGAGAACTCGTGGCACACCTGTTGAACATTCCTTCACGAATGCTTCAAGTACATATTACAATGTATTACTACTACTATAAACAGAAAACATTCCTCGCAAGAGAGCGTATGTGGGACAGGACAGACTACAGAGCAGACTTTGTTAAAACTGCTTACTTTCAGAATGGATCATAGTGTGCACTGTTCTCTCGCGAGCTGCAAGAAACAAGATGGAGTGGTAGGCTATGGAGAAAGAGAGAAAATAAGAGAATGTTCTTGTACTGCTGGCAGCTGCCGCGGTCGCCGCTACGCCACGCCACCAACGGAGTCGAGTCGAGACTCGAGATTCATCGAGCTAGCCCGATCCGCTCTCACGCACAAACACAAGGAACGCGCACAAACACTATCTTATGTAGCTGTAGGCGTACGCATGCAGCACGACTTGGCAGGGCAGACAGCTTGGCGTCCGTGGCTTGACTTGGCTTGGCTTGTCCTGTCCCCTCCTTTATTATTCTTGCGATATCATCGCACTTCAACTTATTCAAGTCAATTTCTAAGACTCCTTCTTCAAATATATGCACAGTGCAAAGCCAACAGCGGTCGAAACTACGAAAGCAAAACAAAGTGAAAGTCTTGCGTAATTTCCGCGCCATGGAATTCTCGACTCTCGGATGCTGCTCGAACTAAAGTTCTGCTCTGTTAAAACTGTTATTCGTAAGTATCTCGTTTGATGAGAAAAACCTTCTTGGGCCTTTCAATAATGGATCATTGTGTTCTTTCAGTAATTTTTTGGTTATTATTTACATCCGACGTACCACAGGCGCCTCTCGGTTCGTGCCATTTTAATCGCTGTGGACAAAACTGTTGACAAAGTTTTTGGACTAAGCTATTTTAAGTGTTTTTTTGAACATAGTAGCAAAAGGCACATTGAAGATATTTGGGATTTTTTCTCTTTATATTCTTTCAGCACAGTTGTTTAGTTGTTATTAGTATCCGATATGTGCCACAGGTGGCTCTCAACTTCTGGAATGATCAAAATAAGGGGGCGCGTGCATTTGTCGTCGTGAATTTCTCAACTCTCGGATGATATTCGAACCCGCCTGCTTAGCTTTGCTACAATAAAACTATTTTATTCGCAAGAGTCTCAATTAACCTTTTAAGGACGGGTAATTTTCCATTGAAATCGACCTCTTTTTGCGAAATTTAACTATATAAATTTATAGCTTGTATGGAGTCACCAATCTAACTGCTAGTCGTTATTTCGATTAGTCCCGTCTTGAGAGGGTCAATAGGAAAAATCTTCTCGAGTCTTTTATCAACCGATCTTCATAACAGTTCAGCAATTTTTTGATTATTATTTATATCCGAGACGTACCACAGGTGGCTTTCAACCTCTTGAATGATGAAAAAAGGGGACGCGCTTTTATCGCTTCGATTGCACACTTCGATTGTATTCGCCTTGGTGGTCGACGATTCTAAAATTAGACCCTGCCTGCTATTCTATTGAAAACTCGCTGCCAGTCAAGTGTGTAATGCTATATCCGTTCGCTCTCATGATCATCAATCTTTGCGAGTCTATGGCTTCATAATTGAAAGGGAAAAGCTATTAGTGAGATTAAATTATTTTAGGCTCAAGGGGGTGAAGGGGAATCGCGAAAATTCAAGTGAAAACTTTCTCAAAACACTGTTTATCGTATGGGGTAGAGTACAAACATATTTATAGAATTATATTGAGACTATTTTCTGCGCTATAATCGGTGGAACACACGAAAAGAAATGTATACAGTGGTAACTCGAGCTCGAGAGCAAGCACGAAGATGAGTAATATTATACGATTTTTAATCCCTTTCTGTCCTTTGGCATTGAATTTTAATATATCTTTCTCATTTAACATTTTTCATTACAAAACAACTTTATCCACTTGGTGAGTTTATTTAAATTATTTTAGGCACACAAAAACGAGAAGGGGAATCGTAAAATAATATTCAAGTGGAAAAAATTCCAAAACAATGTTTTTGTCGTGAGAGGCCGAACAAACGTACGTGTAGAATTAAATTGAGAATGTTACCTGTGCACACTATAATTGGTGGATAAACGAAAAGAAACGCGTACCTAACCTGTACATTGTTAGCTCGAAGTTGGGAGCATACGCAAAACGGGTAATTCCATGCGATTGTTAAGACCCTTCTGTTTTTTACAGCTTCGAATCATAATATTTCTCTCAGAATTGAATTTTTTTTTTTTTTTTTTAGAGAAAAATCTGAACATCGACTTTGTCCCCTCATCGACTTGACGAGTGTATTGGAGAATATTTATTACACGTTTGGGATGATATCACTAGTTCTGGACTCTGGTGTTCAATGTACATGTAGCGTGTCGTCCCTTAGGGACTCGAAGCCCGGGCTCGATCGATTCCACTGCAGAAGGATGCAAAAATGATGCTGCGAGGCAAAAGATTGAACAACGGCTAGCAAGAAAAGAGACTAGCCTCCTTGATTTGGTTTGTTAGCAGAGCAGCCTTCATTCCCCGTTAGTTTTCTGCATTTTGGTCACGCGTTACGTTTGTGTTAGACGGCTCGTCGCCACTGTTACCATGCTTGTATAGTTGCTACTTGCCAGTTCAATGACTTATCATCGCATCAATTTTCGATAAGTATATATACTACGTAATCTACGTCAAACGTTCACTTTAAATAGTTTCTAAAATACGGATTGCATGAAAGTTTTTCTTACAATGTGCAATTCACTTGTAATTGTTTTAAGTGTGGAAATGCTTTGAATATTCAAAAATGAAAACGTGATATAATTCATAGATTGGAAATTGTTTAGGGTGAGCAAAGTACGTGGATTACTTGAATATAGCGTTAGTCATTTAAAATACCCTAAAACAAGCACGTAGGAAATCATGCTTATCTCTCTAACTATTAAAGATATCAAAATTTTCCATAGTGCTTCTCTCAATACAAATAGTAAGATGCTTTGAAAAGGTCCTTTAAGCTAAAATTGAATATCTCTTATAGTTATGAAGATACTCACGTTTTCTTACATCTATGATCTAGAGCGTTTCAAGTGGCAGGCTCTACATACAAGTATGTATATACTGAAAGGAACATTGCAACATCTCTCCTATTAAACGGCCAATACACCACGTCTATTATTTACCAAGCGTTTTTTGTTTGTATCTTCCTCGTAACTCTGCATAATAATCGCCCGCTGTGTTGCCAATCGCTTCTCCGAATTCATTGAACGACTAGCGACAGTGGGAATATAGTATTTATATTTTGCTTTTGCATTTACTACGCTCACATCACGCTACGAGAGTAACAGTGGATCAATTTCAAATCTTTAAGAGCCGGGCCTTCCACCTATCGGTAAACGTTTTGTTAAATTTATTTGTTTTGGGGGTAAAGCTTAAAACTGAATAGTGTACTATAGTTTGCAAATTTTACCAATATGTGGAACAGCTGGCCCTAAGTCTATTATATAGCTTTACCTTTTTATTTGTGGCTCCTTCCTTATCTCTCGAGTAGTTCATGAAAATACTAGAGAAACAGCACTCGATTTACACTTTATCTTTAATCACTGCTCACTGAATGCTACTCTACCGATAAATGTATTACGATTTTTCCTTAATTATTATCTTCCTTCTCACGAGAGAAAGTGTACAGAGTCAACGCGAAGGATTAAGAAATTACCGATATAGACTTCGCTACTACATCCAAGACGCTCTGATATGGATCGCTATAATCTTTTCTCGTTAACTATGAGAGGGAAGTTTTAAATCGCGTGCGGATGGATATGGATTGGTATAATTTACTATATGTGTTAGTAATACACGTGTTTTTAAGTGTGCATACGTATAGGTTTACTTTAATGCGAGTGGGAGATATAGGAGGTACACCGCGTAAATGTGTACGTTTTGAGGTTAAGTAGGTGTGAGTGAAAAGGGAGATAGGGTGATAGAGAGGGGGTGGGGGAAAGATAGAAAGAGAGAGGGAGAGAGAAAGAGAGATAGAGAAAGAGATAGATGCGTCTCTCGCGGAGGTTCGAACTAACATTAACTAGCGTGGTGGACTGCAACCGCTTATAATATGGCCGAGGCGCGAACCAATGAAATCCCGCGCTCTTGCCAGATCCCCCACCTCCTCCTCTTCGACCCCCCTGCTTGCCGGCAACCTCACCGATCCCTTCTTCACTCTTCAGTCCTTTCCTTTCCTCTCCTTCGCGCGTAGAGACATACAGCATGGTGAAACAATACGCGAGAAGAGGGAAAAAGTTTGAGAAATTCTGCGTTACCCCTAACCCCTTCCTTTTGTCGACTGAAGCAGGGGAAGGAAGTATCCAGAAAGGAGCTGCACGCTCTATAGGAGAATGATCGAGCGGGAAAGTACTGAATTGGATTGACGTAGTTCGAAACGGTCCGTGACTAAGAAGAGTGTGTGGTAAAGTCACGATTTCGAGAATGTGAGAGAAGAATAGAGAAGTTCGGCTTAAGAAGGAGACGGGAAAGAATAATAGATTTGCGGAATTGGATGAATCTGTTGGCTGAATGGAATAGTCACGCGATGCCATTAACATATTAGATTGACTGCACTGCTATACTCTCCTGCCGCCTCTGTGAATTCAGGCAAATTCGACGAAACTCAAAGCAATTGATTTATGTATACTGACCATTGAACGCGTTATAGCACATATACGAATCAAGCTAAATTAACTGGCCTCATTCCTTCTTTTCTTATTCATCCCATACACACATGCGTATATGTATATCTCCCAACTGGCTGGCGTGCTCGCGCGCCTACAAGAATTATTTTTAATTGACACCCTGTTTCGTCGTTACGTGCTAAGTGAATCATTCGTGGAAAGTCTCATACATATTTAGCCGCGAGACATTATGCAACGGTTTGTGTTCCACTTACTGAGAAATTATATTCTCTAAGATGGAATAAAGCCTTGGATGAAGGTCTACAAAACTACAGAGTACTTAAAAAAATGTTATTTTAACATCAATTGCGTTCAATTAATAATTCGAAGTGCGGAAGCTGTTCGTTAAATCTTTATTGATCTTACTAGATACCTTTTAATGTTGCGTTTCCTGCTGGGATATTTATTAAAATTAGTTGTAATTCTCTCTCTCTCTCTCTCTCTCTCTCTCTCTCTCTCTCTCTCACACACACACACGCGCGCGCGCGCGCATACACACACGCACATACAAACAATGTTGCACTTTCTCCCGTCAGCTGTGTTTATTGAGAGAAAAACTGAAATGACTGTGTTAAATTTATTTAGAAAGGAAAGAGAGTAGCGCGGATACTCGAGAAGTGTATTGCTTACAAGACTGAAACTGACCAACTTCCCACGTCGATGACGGTTCCAACAAAGACAAAGACTGTTTTCGTTGACTGTTCAGCCGTTCTCACTTTCGGGACTCCCGTAAGATATCCTGAACTTGGGCCTGAAGCTTGTCAATCGACGATATCTCGCCATGGCTTCACCAAGCAGCATCGATAGATCCACTCACATCATTGTAACCATTCGTTGGTTGTTCTTGTTTTATCCGAAACCGGCAGCAGAGATGCTGTGAAATGAGTGAGTTGTACGCGCGAAAGAACTTTCGTATTGTATCGGGGAGCAGCGCGCAGGCACGTCGCTCGAGAGCTGATGGGTTTAATGTCTGTATCCGTACCAGTCGGTGTACGGTTCAGCCAATTTTCTCACGCCTTCTCTCTGCTCTGCGCTCGATCTCCACTTCTCCCTCCCTCGCGAACAAGCGAGCGAGTAAGCAAGCAAGCAAGCAAGCACGCACGCACGCACGCACGCACACTCGCACACGCGAGCGAAACCACTCCCCCTCCTCTCCCACCTAACCCTTCCTTCCTTTTCAATTGTCAAATTCTCGAATCCACATATCGCGCTCTTTCCTCCTAATCACTGTCGAGCAAAGTGTCGTTTAGTCACTGGCAGCTAGAAGGCGTTTCAGGCGACTCCCGTACGTACGTAGGCTGACCTCTATGCTTTTCAGCGCTAGATTTATTCAACGACGCGCGCGATAAGCCGCCCCGAACTTCCTTGCCAGGCAACGCTCTACTATAAATAACTGCGTCAACCTCCCTGAGAACGGAAAGTAGCTCGCCTTCGAGTTCCGTAAAGAATTCTCGGGATCGGTAGCGAGGCGGTCTGTGAAACGCGGAGAAACGTTAACGCGAAGAAACTGGCCGGTACTCTCGCTCGGGAGTCGGGAGTACTCGGGAGAGTCCAGAGTCAGAGCTTCCCCTCCCCCGGAGCGGAGCTGGCGATCGACGGCTGACGGCTATAGCGGAACGAGAGGTCCCCCTATCTCGCTGTAGCTCTGACCATTGGTTTCATTAAACAATGCGAAGAAATAGCTATTAAACGCTATTAAAATAACGAAAGCAGCGCTTACCTGATGGGTTGATCGGGTTGGCTGGTTCGTTCGGTTGTTCTCGGTTCAGTTCGGTTCGGTTCGGGTCGGGTCGAGTCGGTTGAAGACGCGTGAGCCGTGAAGCTTAGCGGTTTTAAGCAAAGAGTGTCGGTCGGGTGGACGGATGGACGAACGAGGAAGTTGTGATCGCGGCGTCGCGACGTCCCGCGTTTAATATATAGCTCTCCACGGGTGGCCAACGTCGACGTCGACGTCGACGTTGACGTTTACGTTTACGTTTACGGTGGCGCCCTGGCAATCTTCACCACCGACCACCTCCATAACCTCCTCTTCCTCCTCCTCCTCCTCCTCCTCCGCTTCTTCTCTTAGCTCTCTGTCTCTTGACGAAACACGCCCTCTCTCTTCCCGCCCTTCCATGAGTTTCTTACCACCAGGTAGCGGATTAGCGGTTGCCACATGACAGAAATAGAGCCAGCCTATTTACCTACATGCGCGCATGCACGAAAAACTGGCCCCCTTGCAATCCTTCTCATGGTGCTGTGGGGGTAGCGACTAGCGAGTAGCGTCCACTATATAGCTAATATAGCGCGACGACGGTTATTCTCCACGCGCGCCCTCTCTTCTTAAATTGCTCCTCATCAGTCTCATCATCTCTTCTGCTGCGTTTTATTCCGTTATTTCGTCATTCCGCCATTTCGAGACCAAGGGGATGATGATGATAATGATTATGAACATACGGAGGAGAGCGTCTGACCTTGCGCATAAGAAATACACAGCTTTGCAGAGCTTTGCAATATAATTTTGTCACGTGAATGAGAAGCTCTCTGCCGGTTGTTTGATTAAAGGGGGATCAGCATTTGTGGAACATCCCACCATGTGAAATCCTCCATGGAAAATTACTCGATTCGAAAAAAGTAACCTCTCTCTTTCTCCCTCTCCCTTTCTGCGAAAAACTGATCGATTCGCGTTTGCAGCTCATCCACGCCTCTAAATTATGTAAAAAGTGAGTTTTCTGTCAGACAGCCTTGAATAGTTCATAGTCTTGTTTATCTTTTCGTATTTATCGTAGATTTCCTTGTGTATCAGGGGTACGGTTAATCTGCATATTCGCGCTCTTATATGTATACATATAGTATACACAGAGATAACTGTTAAAACAAACCAAACTTAATACAATTAAATTCTACCAATGGAAATTTTGTTGAATAAGCAAATTATTAATAATAATTTACATTCTACAAGGTCTCTTTAGAATATATTTATTTTTCAGGCTGCAACACCTGGATACACCTGAAAATCATAGAATCAAATTGCTATCGATGAAATATTTGTGCCACCTGGTATGAATCTACTAATTGGACGAATTTCAATGTTCTCTCTCAAATTTCAATCTGAAAATCTGATCAAGCTTCTTTCAAGGATAATTTCGAATATTAAGCTTTGTTTTATTATTGTCTAAATAATTTTTTATTGTAGCGCCGAAATCTAATGATATGTATAGCGTTGTGCCATATATCTACAACTACATAATAATTAACTACAGCAAGGTTATATTGACGTAGAATGTGTATTTTATTACAATTAAAACTTGTTAAACAGTACGAGCCTTTGCACCAAGTAACAAGGGAAAATATAGCATTGCGAGAAAAGACATTTACAAATTATCTATATCTCATCCAAATGATAAAACGTGTATAAAGAGGGAATTTTATTTCATAGTTTGTTTTACAATTTTCCATCTAGTTCTTAAATAAAACTTCTTTGATTCGAGATTTCTTATTTGTCGAATAATATCCAATGAGGCAAATATATTGCTAAGCGAATCTTCGCTTTGTCTCATCTTTAGCTTTAGAAATTATTTCAGTTGACTGGTATAATTAATCTATACTATGGTATATAGAAACCGAGTAAGGAAAGTATCGTTTGCAAAGTTTTTCTTGCCCGCGCTGGGTCCGGTTTATCTCGAAGAGGTGCATGCAGTTAAGCAGGTGCCAAGCTGTCTGTCTGCCAGCTAATATGGTATTACTATCCCCCCATTACGAGTAAAACTGCCGGTGAGACTGATGAGAGTCGCACGGATGCATGCATGTGGCATGTACCTGCCTCGTAGCAATAACGCGAGCCCGCCGACCATGATCGGAAGATCTCCTTACTCGCGCACTGTAAGCTTATATAAATCTCGGCTTACAGTGCGTCGAATAATTTCAGATTTTTAAGAATAAACTCCTTGAGAAGTATCACAAATTCTTTGGTTTGTTTTCTTTTTTTCAGACTGACGAATTAATGCGGGAGATGATTTGGTCGAGGAGCGTCCTTATAACGCATCCTTTCTCCCGTATCAAGTCATCCTCAGGATCATATTGCGGCAGTTCCGGAATTTTACTCTCGGAGAATTGGGTTCTGACGCACGGATCTACCTTGAATCCAGTGGTCGGTCAAATAAACCAGATTTTCGACTTTCTCACCAGCATGGATGCAGGCAAACTCACTCTGCTGCCCACTCAAGTCGTTGAGGAAACTCCATTCGAGATCTTACGAGAATGTTCCGCTTGTAGCGACGCTACCAGGGTACATAAGACATAAAACGTTCTTCTTTGTAGTGGCGTGTTGTGCAAGACAGTACTCGTGATTCAAATTTTATTCACATTCAAAGCAAAATATTCTATTAAATCTTTTGAATTTTTTAAGTGAAATAAAGTCCATAACCAAACCGGTAGTTTATAGGTTAATCTTTAACTACGGAATATAGTGTTATAGCAATTTAACAGCTTTATAGATTTTTTTTCGTTTTAAAAGATACCTTACAATTTACCGTATGAGGCGAAAGATTAATAAATCTATCGAAATAAATATTCCAACGATCGAGTCATTTTATTTTAAAGCGAATAAAGTGATTATTTACAAACTTTAATCATGATAGCTTCTGTACAGGAAATCTATATAATTTACTTATGCTATCGTTAAATAATTACTTTTAAAACCTGGAATTACACCATTTTAAACATTTAAAGCTTAATTATTCTTTTCTTTTTTTTTTTAACGAACATACATTTACTGCAAATAAGTGTAGAATATAATTGCAATAAATATGTATTCATTTGAGCAAAAAACTAGTGTAAAACTATTTTTCTTCCTCAAATGATTTATTAATTTTTACGTCATCTGTATTATCGATTTTAGCAATAACTATATAATTAGAGCGTTTCTACTTATTACTTCCTCTTTCTTGCCATCTGGCGTATACAAAGCTAGATAAAAAACTTTTAAATTGATGTATCACATTAAAAGATATATACGACTGGAAATACTAGGTTAAGTTAACCCATGCGCTGTAAAATCCTAACACGATTACAGTGCTGTGTAGCTGAGGGTTAATCTATATGCAAATCACTTTACTTTTTCTCTCTCCGTAGGAACAATCCAGTCAACTGTATCTAGTTGCTGCATGGAAATGTGATCTGCTGCAGCTGACCCTACTAGATGTTCTCGCCACGTGGACTTTTGATAGATCGTCGAGGCACAGTCGAGATTTGATGCCTATATTACTTATATTCGAGATTAAAAATCATCTTAAGAATGCCACTGCTACGAAAGAACATCAACAGCAAGAGAAAACAATAAGAATCCACAGGGTTCTTACGAATCTATATAAGGAGATTGCTGAAAATGATCCTGTTCGAGGGTCGATCGTCGAGATTGAGGGAACACCATTCGGTAACCGAATTTTTTTCAATTCAACGTCACGAGGCATCATCGGTAATCTAATAGGAACTAGAAAATGCATCGTTATGACGGATGCTAGTGCTTTTCCTGGCTGCCAAGGTGGCCCCCTCTACATTCTCAGGGACAGCGATAATAATCGAAAAATTCTATGCGGTATGGTGCTGTCCTCGGTGAGTTGGTGCGAGAACGAATGGGTCGATTATACATTGGCGGTTAATCTAACCTCGTCTTTACGGGAGATTCTGCTGAAAGAAGACTTTTCAATAACTGCAGTTGCACGAGAAACCCAATTACTACAGATAGCCAGCTATACAGATCAATTCGACGAGAGCGTAGCGATAGTAAGGTGCGGACGTCACTGGGGTACTGGTATATTTTTGGATAAGGCTACAGGCAGCTTTCTTACTTGCTCGCACGTCGTTAAAGAGGTAAACATAATTGAAGCCTCTCATTGATGATTTTTGCTGAATCAGCTAGATAGTAAAAGAGGAAAGAATATAAGTTGTAACACTTGTGACAAGTGTCGTTGCGCCGATCGCGCTCTTTGTTTTATGTCAGGCGTCATTGGAGAATATGGACGTTAGGGTCGTGCTGCGTAGGGGTGAGTGCAGATCAGACGCGTGGGCGAAATTGGTCTACAAGACGCCCGAGGGCAGACCTTACGACGTTGCTCTATTGAGAGTCCAACCACAAGACTTGGCCCCCTCGCTGAGGCCCATCAAGCTCGCTGATAATCCCCCATTCAAAGGTAAAAGAAATCATCGTTAAAGCCACATATATATTTACTACGTATGTGAACGCGTGTGTGTACGCGTTTAATACCCTCTCGCTATACAGATAGAATATACCAATCAGCTATCGTTGGATCGTTAATCCTTCAAAGAGTCGTTTATTGATAAAACTAACTATAGCGTATACTTTATATATGCTCCCTTATTATTATCACCATGACGATCATCATCATCATCCTCCTCCTCTGCAAAAACTCTGTAGTAAGGTGATAATGATGCTTATTATTATTACTATTATTGTTATCGTCACGGTAGGTAGTAGTAAGAAGTACGAAGAGGCGGGCGGTCAGACAGAAAAGCCTTCTTCTTGACTGTTGACGATAAGCGGATAACGAGGAGACAAGATTAATCCTTGTATTGTTAATCCGCCAAAGTGGCGCCTGATGCGCATTCTACAACACTGACCTTATTCCATCGACGCAGAACTAACATCTAAATTAGGCCAATTGCTGCTTTGCTACCTAGGATCGGAATTAGCCTCTATACAGTTTAGTCCGCCTTTAGTCTCTCGTACCGTAATACTCTACCTCCTTTTCATTAACCTCAAAAGACTCTTACCACCAACTGTCTTCCACTCATTTTTTCCCTTCATTTCAATTAGGCGAAGCAGTGCTTTCAGTGGGCTTTCCATTAATATCTTCGACGAACGCTACCCTTACCAGCGGCAACGTCTCTAAGTCACTGGCCGCCATGCTCCAAACTACTTGTTGCGTTCAAAGTGGCGCTAGTGGTAGCCCAATTATTAGGCCCACCACGGGCCAAATGCTGGGAATGATTATTTCCAATGCAATTTCTGCAAACTCCATTCTCTATCCGCGTCTCAGCATGGCGATACCCACCACTGTTCTCAAGCCAATTTTACAACGATACTGGAACACAGGGGGTATTTCAAATAATTATACATCTTTACTATTTTTTTTGTCTAACATGTAGTATATAATATCATTGCTGCCTTTCTTCGACAGACCCTAGAGTTTTAGAAGCATTCGATTGTCATGATTCAGCGATTCAAGACGTTTGGGACCTGCGTGAGCGTCTACCCCCATCCAAGATATAAGCCTTTCAATGTACAGAGAACCGTCGAGGATTCGGGAGCTGAATAAACAGATGCTTTTTGCATGATTTAATTTTTATATTTCATTAAGTATCATTGTATCATACGGTATTGCTTCTCTTTCCACTTACGACCTTAAGAAGAAAAACAGAAATAGAATTGAATGAAAAGAAACGAAACACAAATTGCATTGTATGCATATTGTGTGTAATACGTGGTCCATGTGGATGGACCAGTTGCTATTGACAATCGCATTTAATTTTATCTATCATTACAGCATTTTTGCTTTGTAGATATTATTATGCATTATTATTATATGTATATACAGAATGAATGAATAATCGCTATGAGCCTAGTATCTTTTTCGTTTTTTTTATTCTCACTCTTATACTCCTCCTCTATCATTTGTTTTGGTAAGTCGTACCGTATAAAATCGACCAAAACCAAAACCTTATGATATAAGCAAACAAAGAAAGATTTTTACGCCAATGAGCATATTTAAAAAACATTGCTGGACTCATATTTAAACAATACTCTGCTTTGTTCGAGCTCCCGAGTATTTTACACGAAATATTTGTATCACTTGATTTTCGAGATTCGCGGGTATCAAATCTAAAAACTCAGACAACCACTCTCATATTGACCATCGATACTCTGGCTACAAAAAATTTACAGATGCATGCATACTTATGTGATTCTTCATTGCTCTTTCAATATCTGATCTAATGCAGCCTGCAATACTCCAAGAGCATTTGTAAATGTTTTGCTTTCAGAGGTGGCAGATGCTTGTCCGTCCCAGGCAAGGTGAAATACAAGTACTGCACGGACATATAATATCAATAAATATATGATTGTATAATATTTATATATTAGGTTCTTTTATAGACTACAATATATATATACACGCGCTATGGATGGATTTTTTGGAAACGATTCCAAAGTATCGTAGATCTCTTTTTGAATCCAAAGGTATAAGTACGCTAAACCTAATGGTAGCTCTCAACGACTTGTTGTCTATTGTCCTTAGTCATTCTAATTCCAATGGAAAAGTAAGAAAATAGCGATTCCGACGGGGATATTTTCAATGATCTTGCGACTGCATTTGGCTAGTTTCACTCGGCTTATCTCAAAACAGACATATCCAATGAAAAAAAGCAAAACAGAAAGGACGGAGAAAGGATAAGCGATTTGGTTCCTGTTAAAGTGTCAAGTACAAAATCTGATGACATCGATGATGTAAAATGTCAACTTACTTCACTTTCTTACTTTCTGTCTCATTCGTTTGCTCCCTAAATTAAGGGGGTTGAGCGTTAATTAGACTCACACATCCAATTTTACAAATACCAGATCAAAACTGTCGCGAAGCTAATGCGTGAATTGATTCACAAAATATCTAAATAAAAATTCTAGAGTCACAATCGTTGCTTTGCATATACACTATAGTACACGTTAATTGTTCAGTACTATCACATGAAAATTTATACATGCATATACATATGTACGCATGTATAGTATAGCTTAATCCGTTACCGTTACAACCCTAATATTTAAAAGACTAGATTTATTCGTTGGAATAATCATCAATCTCATGAATCAGCACATATCCGAAATCTATTAAATAAAAGGAATGTATAAAAATCGTTAATTGTCTTGACAATTAACAGTGGGTTGTTCTACTTAAGTTCACATTTGATTACTTTTTCCTACTGTTTTTCAGTAATTCAAGTGAAACAATCTGATAGATTTGCAGATCTCATAAAGTTGATCGTTTGTTCATTCATATCCTTGTTGACACAGCTGATTGTAAGTGAAAAGCCTTTACTTTCCGAATTAGAGTAAGATTCACTGTTGATATCCGTTTGTTTGACTTTGCGCCTCTTGACTGTCTATACTGTACCCCGTAATGCTATCGGGACTCTGCAGAGACGCTGCGTAAAGTGGATTTACGGGAGTAGCATTCGTGGCGAACTGGGTTGAATCATAGACACTGTGATTCTGCGAACAAAAGAAGACACCCTTTTGCAAAAATACTGCTTCGAATTAAGAGTGCGTTCATGTTTCTGCTATCAACGATACTGTGTACATATCTCAAACAATTTTCTATGCGTAGCAGCGTTGATAGTGCTAAATAGCGTGCTTCTCGAACGTACAATAAAATAAATTCTATCTCCAAAATATTCCCATTACAATTCCAATTATTTTCAAACAAAACAAATAAAAGTCAATCATTATAAGCAAGAAAAGAAAAATTATGGAAACCCTTAAATTGCTCATCCAACGACGAAGTCCTTTGGAAACAGAGAGAAAAGAAGCATCTAGTTTAAGCGAAATAAATAAAACCATTGTGCATTGGCAAAAGGTTTAATAAAAATCTTCTAAGCATGCTGTGTACACAATTAAGGGTAAAAAGCTCTTGTGCAATATTTCTATTCTACTGTTACTGTTAAATTTAATTACGTCCACGCTGAAAAAGCATTCCACTATATTAATAAAATCACACTAAAAATCATTCGCATTACCTTACTACATTTCTATTGAATAACGTTGATGATAAAGAAACTTTACAAAGTCTATTCAAGTGTAGTTAATATTAAGGGTTTTTTATGCATAGGAGAAGTTCTCGTTTTACATCTTCTGTGTGTTGGATGATTTAGGAGATCCAGATGACGAGGTGACTAACAAGCATTTATTCAAACTACTTGATTCTAACTTTCCAGGAACTTTGTCCTAAGGCACGCCAATTTCTTTTGATTTAGGAGATTTCAAAAGCAATTTTTGCATCACATTTGAAATATGTTTTACGGCAGGAGCCGACAAATTGCCTTCATCTTTAAGATTTTCGCTATTCAAATTGCACTCTAAACTATCTTTTAACGATATAATACTTAAGATATTCTGACCAGGCTCTTCTAATATACCAACAGTTTGGAAATTTTCTGTATTCATTGATCGCGATGGATTCAAAGTATCACTAGCTTCTTCATCCGATCGCAAAGTAAATTCGGACAATTGCTTTTGAGAATCTACCAAATCAGTGGATCTTTTTAAAGAGCCTTTGCCAAGATTTGACATGGTTCTCGTTGCATTGTGTTTTTTCGCGACATTCCAATTGCTTTTGTTGATGTTGAAAACTTTAGTAGAAGCAGGCAAATGTAACGAGACTCTTGGTCTTCGAGCCGATGACTTCAAAGCCTGTGAATTGTGTAAAGCCATGTAAATGGATGGATTAGTGACCTGGTATATATAATCGCTGTCCGTCCTTAATGAGGAGAAGCTTTGTTGATGAGGCAATGACACCGTATCTTCGTCCATCGCATCGTCTACTTGTGCTTTGTAAGAAAAATTTATCAATGGCTGCGATACTCTGAAAAATTAAAAGAATGAGAAAATAACTAAAAAAGCTACAATAGCATAGAACGTAGAATTTAATGTTTATTATAATTATATATTTTGTGCTTACCCAAAGAATTCTGATAGGAAAGTGTGATATACGAGCGGTGTGAATAGTGTTAGATAAATAACTGCAGTAAAATCAACGATGCACAGACCAATAGGATTTTGCGTATAATTAAGAAGACCCGCTCCAATCGATTGTGTCAAGTCTAATGCGGCCAATGTACCCGCGTATACGTAAAAACTCTTTTTCGCTAAAAATATATTTTTAGATTAAATTTCAAAATTTGTATAATTCTTCAGTGAATCCAACTTACTTGGAACTGCTAGGCGATCTCGCAATCGTGTTCTTGGCAGTATTAATATAAAAAGATATATCTAAAAAAATAAAAAGCTGCATTGTAATTTTTAACTTTTCTATAAACAAAATATATTTTCAAATGTAATTTTCTCTATCCTCTCACCATAGTAAAGACAAGACTACTGCAAAACCAAAACATCATTCCTCCATGTCCAAATACATAAAAATCTCTACTAGGAATACGAAAAGTATCATCTGGTAAAACAAATTCTAAGGTTCCTTGGATGATGGTAAACGCCAGTGCTATAAAAGATGTGGCTAACAATACTCTCCGTATACTTGAATGACTGTCTAGGTGTCCTAAGCATAAGATAATTAGAGATGAATACAAATGATTTTAATAATGTTTATCCATAATGGTAAGGAAATACTTACCAAAAGCTAATCCAAATATGACTACACTCATTTCAGTGGATAATAAAAAAAAGCGTACAGTAACCCACAGAGCTTTATCAGCTTTGCCGCCAACTGGGGCTGCTGCGTTCACTGTCATAGATACGATACATCGTATCACAGAAATCACTATATTACATAATACAAGTCCATAAAATGCTAAAAATATTGGGCTGCTAGTAGCACGTAATTTAAGTCTAGCACGATTAAATCTCATTAGCAGGAATAGAAGAAACAGTAAATTTGGTACAAGTATAACAACATCCCATATTCGTACTCTGAAAATGAATAAAACGGGTAAGATGGACTTCTAGAAATAAGATTTTCAAAGACTTACCCAGAGGGTTGTATTTCTTTGTAAAGAATGAGTTTGCAAAAGTGTTCTTCGTCATCTGCAGATGAGCTTGCATTGGGTGTCATGGTACTACTTAAGTCTGATAATTGATGCCAGCCCTCAGACACAATTTCATGCTCTGCAGCGTACATAGTTCACCTTCAAATTATGCTCTTAATTCATTCCATCTTTTGGTTCATATCAGACTAATAATGAAACACAATATTTATGGTTTAGCTTAAATTGCATAATATCTACTTTGGTGATAGTAATACGTGAAGGAAAGAGGCATTTGGAGCATTTAATAAGCTCAACATAACCTAGTAGTAGCAATCTTTTCAAAAATGCCTTTATTTGGCACACATTTATGTTATATGCAGAGATAACAATAAAGGTTTAACGAGAGTAGAAAGAAATCGAAAGAAAGTAAAATTTGTAAATCAAATCAATTGAATATCTCTCGTCCGATATTAGTGGCTCTGCTTTGGGATACCAATTATAATATGCTTTATCAGTACCAAATGCCCGTGGTCACGAATGAATTGCTGTATGGTAAACTGGAGATGAGCAGGTTGTATACATGTACTGCGAGAGATTCGAGAAACTTGTCAAAATGTCACTTGTCAGCTATCCCTGATTGTCATTGTCTGCCATTGTCTCAATTGTTTGCTTGGTATGGTCGTATGGTTGCTGCTTACTAAATCGCACTGTCGCGAACGAAAATGGTAGTTTTTAAGGCGTATTAACCAGGAAATCTGTAGTAAACCAATACTATATGATCACATATAATTCAATAAAATACTACGACACTGTATATACGTATGGTTCAATTCCTTCGCGAGCTTTCAACACTTACTCCCTTCAGTGTACTACAATGGATTGCATGAAGAAGATGAGCTCTAATTTTTTCTTTTGAAATGATATTTTTACTTTATGTAAACCGTCAAACCTGGTTTAATCTATACAGTCTCTCGTGATAAAAATTAGATGGAACGTTTAATAAGGGCTTAAATACTAAGAACGTTAACATGTATTAACACAGTATCAATGAGTCTCTGCCTTGATTTGTCTATCCATGCTCCTTTCATTGCTGTGACTGCTGTTGTAACTGTAACGTAACCAAAAGTAACAAAAACCAGAGTACTTTAAACCAATAAGAAGCAATGCAGCAAAAAGCGCACGCGATTGCGACTGCATTACCGCAATCACAATTCACGCCATTCAGGCAATTCACGGAATGAATCAAAGAGAAAGTAGTCGTTCGACAGTTTGCCTACATATACCATTGTTTAGGTTGAGTCAGGTTGAGCTTTTAGCCGTTGCGAGTCGTGACAATCGTAACTGATCGTAACAAATAGTAACACTTATGATGCGCCTTTAGGCGCGAAGTGCGTGAACTGCGGTTTTAAACATCAATTGCTGTGGGAGGTGAATTAGCGAGCAAATGAGTGAGATATTACGAGATATACATTATACATGATCTAAACTTCTTGAGATCATAAAAGTCAAACGAAAGAAAATTCTTCAATGTCCCATCCAGCTTCAATAACAGGTGGGTGTTGGATTGGCTTCATAGGTGTTTCACGTAGTTCCTTAAGATTTCTCTCATTCCAGTCCATATTAATCCATATGGATGTCTCAAAAAGTTTTGTTTTTGTTTATTTTGTACTACAGGAAACTATAGGAAATAATAATTTGTTGTGCATTAGCACTATGCCATCCACTAACCTTATTCAAAATATTCACGAAGGACTCGCTTCACCTGGTAATGGGGAAACTTCTTTGATTAAAGGCAATTACGAGTACTGGCATTATGCTTGCGACGGCTTCAATGATCAGGTATCTGTATAAAGTAAATTTTAGTGAAAATCTTTTCAATAAATACACTATTATTTGCAGGGTTGGGGCTGTGGATATAGAACATTGCAAACTATTTCTTCTTGGGTCATGTTAAATTATGCTACTAGAGCCAAGGTGTCCGTTCCTACAATAAGAAATATTCAAGAAACATTAGTTTTATTAAAGGATAAGGATGTGAATTTTGTTGGATCAAGGGAATGGATTGGTAGTTTTGAAGTTAGTCTACCACCTCTCTCTCTCTCTCTCTCTGTCTCTATCTTCCTTTCTCTTTCATGATTGCTATTAAACTGCTACTTTCTTGCTCATTAAAAAACTATTATTTACAGGTATGTCTAGTTTTAGAAAAACTGTATAATATACCTAGTAAAGTAATTCATGTGAACATTGGAAGAACACTGAAAAATTATGTCCATGAGATTAAAAATCATTTTGAAAGGTTTAGATGTCCAATTATGATGGGTGGTGATAAAGATTGCTCCAGCAAGTGTATTATAGGAATACATTTTGCTTCGGACATTGATAATATTTACTTATTGATAGTTGATCCACACTTTGTTGGAAAGGCCTTGATTAAGGAAAATTTACATAACAATTGGGTAAGATGGCACAATATCAATGAGTTCTTAGATAGCTCCTTCTACAACATGTGCTTGCCTCAAGTTAAATGACGGAATGCAAATCCTTTATTTGATAACTTGTACAAATAAAACAGATTAAATGAGATACATGATTAATCTGTATTTAAAATTAAACAAACTCCTTGTAATATCCAATGAGATACATGTCCAGTAGCTGCAAGATCTGCCTCAAAAACAATTCCAACTCCCATTGCATTGTTTCGATCCAAAGTTGTGTAAACTGGTGTTTTAATAGTATTCTGTAAAAAACGTAACCAATTAGTACATAAAAAAACATCAAAAGACGATAAACAATGATTAAAATAAAAATGGAAGCCATACTTGTAGCCTCAATCGATGGGATTCGATAGGCGTAACTTTCAATATTGGCAATTGTTCTATCAAAATTTTCGGATGTGACCTTTCCAGGCAGTGCTTTTCCATATCCCATCGAGCACCTTCCAGATATAAACCGTGCACGTAACATCCCTATGATGTTAGAATTGAAAGCCGTCAAGCAATTTAGCTGAGCAATAGCAAATTTGAAATTTGTCTAATTTACCTGTTGTGGCTTTTCCTCTATTTCATCTACATTTGTAAAATGCGTGACAGTTGTGCTAATAACAGATCGGTCCAGTGGCCAATCGTTTTTCCTGCAAGCCACTTGCACCAACGCAGCCAAATAGGTTTCCGGTATATGCAAACCAGATAACCAAATTACAGCTGGCTCTCCTGAGCTAGACTAATGTGAGAAAAAGAAGACTTAAATTACAAATTTTGAATCTAGCCAATCGAGAGATTTATCTACGCTACACATACCCAATTGCTATATTGTGCTACCCTCTTTTGAAAATGAACTGCCCACCCTGCAAGATTTTTCTTATTTGCCGGTGCATATTTTGCCCACACCTTTGGCAAGCTTCCATTGAAAAGAGAGATGGATATTTCTTCGAGTTCGGCATCCATGCCTATCTCCCCCGCAATTGCCTACACATTGATTCTTCGATTAATTGAACAAAATCAGTTTTAATAGTGAATATTAAAAACGTGCTTTGTCAAACCTTTCGCAATTGCATCAAAGTCCTCCTCATGACGCTGGATAATTGGTTGACTCTCCCTAACTCTTGGATAAGGACAACAGTAGTGGGGGGAATGGAAGGAGCAAAGTTCTTCCTTAGTCTTTTGATATTATATTTTCGTGGCAATTTGTCCAGTAAATCTTTCGCCATATTTTCAATAAATTTGTCCTTGTTATCCCTTGAACCTTCTTCTCCTGTGCTACCCTCAACAGCAGTGTCTTTGCGAAAAAACAGTAAGGGACAACAAATATTAATATAGTAGACATGGTGTACGAGATTACATTACTCATAATTGTATAGTCTTAATACCAGTCTGTGGTTGTAATTGCAGCAAATCCGTCCACATGTTTCTAGCTGAACGCGTAAAATAGGCGATCTCTGCGTTGGAATGGAGACCAAAGACTTCCGGTCTATCAATAAGTGGTAAATCATCTATATACTTGATATAATCGTCACGATTCCCTTGCGGTGGTATAACATAATCAATATCTGGGTCTTGGAAAAAGTGGAATGTTCGTAAAGTATCAAAAGCAAAATCGCCAAAATATTCGTCCATATAAATTCTTGAGACGCGTCGATCATAAAAATCCACTACTCTTCCACCGTACATCACCTATTCAGGGTAAGTATAACTCGTTAATAATTGGTTAACCTATACAGAACATACTGAATAAATATGAAAATGGACCAACCTCTCCAATTAAATATTTTATGCTCTTCCAAGGAATTATCCAAGCACTCTCTTGCTGCTGCTGCTGAAGAGCTTTTTTCAAATAGGTTTCTAAAATGTTGCTGCAGACACTAAAGTCAGATTCATTGAAATCATAGCTGACGTTCCATCCAACTTTACCATATTTTTTTCTTTCCTTGAAGCGAAAAGGAAAAGAAATTTGAAAGAGCATAGCGTGTATGTAATTGCAACACATTATGCATGGCTTACTTGAAGAACCGCATGATAGAAGGCCAAAGTATATATCAAATCCTTATAAGCTGGATGCTCGCACTGTTCCAGTAAGTCCGAGCTCATTCTAAAATAGGTGTTGCGAAGATTGAGCTTTAGACCACTTGGTGGTTCAGTAACAACTGAAATAAGAGATGGATATTGAAGAAAAGATACGTGAGACAGAGTAAGAAAGAGATTATATACTTTTTAAGCTCCTCTGCAAGATGCCTATGGGAAAATTGTCAATAGGGTCAGTGGTTAACCAAAGGCGAAAGTCAGGATGTGGATTTTGTATATTCTCAAGATATTTATCCAGCAGCCTCGTAAAAGGTAACAACAAATGGCAATTTTGCAATAGCAACCATTGCCCTCTGGCCAAAGCAGTCTCCAACAATTCAAGAGCTAACTGAAATATAAATAGAAAATGAGTTGAGTGAAACTTAATAGAGTAATCGGTAGTTACCTTTTCTTGACCTTGACCAAGAGAGAGGTACCTAAATTTCCCACCGCCACAATCATACTTATCAGCTAATTTTACTAGCTCGGCAGAAGGATCAGCACCAGGGCTCAGAATAAAGATAACCGGCATGACTGCTGAACTTTGCTCATATATTGTATCAAAACTGATTTGCGCAGGTAGGACGTACCGTTCGCCCATCTTTTCATCGATGTAACGCATGACAGCGCAACATACCCGGTCAACCCGAAAGCAACGGATCAGCATCAATTTTTCAAACGCATTTAGCGTTTGACTGTAGCCACATGGATAATCAATCTCTTCCGGTGAATCAGACTCGTACCACTACAACGCGAAATACAATAATCAACTATAGCTCAGATGGAGAAATATTTAACGTGCACTTACAGCTTTCCATTGGTCGTTGGAGTCTTTTAGTTGGTTCGGTAATTCAGAAAATTTGTTCGGGAAGTCGTTGGAAAGCTTTACGAGATCCGCCCAACTAGTGGATGATACCCAAGTAGTAGGATTGGCAGAATTAAGGCTTTCCACGTTTTCCACTTGTGAAACGTCACCCTTGGCAAAGAAGTGCAATTGCCGTCGATGAAGTTCTACGAGCAAGGTATCTTCTTTCTCTCCTTGTTTCTGTTGTTGCATTTGAAGCTCGAGTCTTCTGCATATTTGAAAGGAGTAAAGAAGCTTGTGACGTTGAAATATTGCCAAGCATCCATAATCATAGACATTGCTTGTCATGACGGGAAGAATATTGGCCAGACGTTTGGCAAGTGTTGGATCGGGCAGAGCCTTTCTGAGAGAACGGACGAACACTTGCAGATAGCTCTCTAATGAGAATTGATACATCGAGCCGAGTATTGCCATATCGGCAAGGACGAAGAATAAAGCTGCAGCTCGCCTCGCCACAAGACGATAATTATCTCGCAATTTATTCAAATCCTTCGCTGTAACTTGGGCTAAGAAGAGTTTGGTGGTCACTTGACTAGCGCTTGCTTTCGTTCTCTCGAGAGTCGCGATCAGCTCGAAATTATCCAGCATATTGCCGACATTACTGGATATTTCACGCAAAAGGCTGTCCTCGAGGTCCTCCAACAGTTTCTTGTGCTCGCTCGTCTCGGCTATTAATGATTCGCGCTGCTCTTCAATATCTGGCCGTTCTGTCCTTACCAGTACTGACAATAATTGATCCTCCAAACCCAAATCCGTTACCGTGTAATTAATTATCTGGGCTTTTGCATAAAATGTTGGGTCAAAGCTGGGATTGGCTATTTTGGTTGTCAGATAAATTCGAAATTTGGGATCGTAGTCAATTTCCTTTTCTCCCAGCATGACAAACTGACGTCCACCAGGTGCTTCTGCAAGAAAAGCGATGAAATTTGAGGAGCACAGTATTGACATTTCACTTACTCTGGATATTTTTGGCTAGTACGTTCTCCAATATGGGATCGATCTCCTCGATATCTTGGAAGAGAACCGGCGTGCCATATCTAATGGCCAACTCGACTTGCTTGAGAAAATCTGAATCGGAGAACGACAAGATTTTCAAATTGCTCGATCGTTCTCTCCTCCTGATCCAATTTACAGCTTGTTGCTGGGGATCGATGCAGACCGGCGACCTTGAAGATTTCAACGTCAATATTGCATTCTGTATGGAAAGATCGTCCGGTGGTAGACCCTCGGAGTTCCATCTGTTCGTCGTAATGGGAAGTAGTATAGATAGAATATTTATACTACTACTATACATATAGTATCTTACTTATTTCATTCTAGAAGATGTGAAAGTAAAAATTTATTTATTTTGGTAATTATGAGAGAGATTAGTTTTTATCACAGAACCTTTCTAAAAGTGCTTTCTATCGAAATCCAAAAATGCTTTATGGAAAGATTCATCTTACACAGTTACGAAGATAAATGAATTTTTACCTCCACGTTCTCTGTGACGAATTAAGTGAAACATTCTATATATTTGATACATTAGCTTGAGTCGATTCTACTTTATAAAAATTGGCGATTAAGGCCTAAATTAGCCAACAGAGTCTCTCTGTATTTTTAATCTCAAGAGCAAAATCGCTGCAAGTTAGTTTGCATACATAAGCACTCACGCGGAAGCCTCAACGTCGTTGCTAAGTTGACCCTCTATTCGATAATTATGCGAATAGGGTATTCCGTTGTCGGCGATGCTCTTTTTCCAATCATGATAAATCATTATATTTCTGAAACTGGCGGTAAATGGTCCAGCGTAAGTGAGGAAACTAGCGGATAGCAGGGAGTCGCCGATGATCTTGTCCACTCCTTGGCGTAAAGAAGCAAGGTCCACTCGCCACCGATCATTCTCTGACGCGAGTCCACCTATGAGTTTGTCAGCGGCAATGAGTCGCCTCTGCAAAACATCAGTCTCCTCCTGGAGGGCTTGCCTCTCGGTCAAGGCTGCTTCGTACTTTTCACTCAAGCTGCCTATCTCCGTCTCGACACGTCGTAACTCTGATTCTTCCTTTTCCAAAAGCTTCTGTGCCCTGGCTGACTCGTATGCCAACTGCTCGACCCTCTCCATTTTAGGTTTTACTTCCCTGTAGACGGTGCAGTAGCCAAGCACAGCCAAAACGAACTTGTACAGTCCATAGCCAGCCTTACTGATATTCGCCATTTGATCTAATTTATCAGACTTTTTCAGGTGAGCTTTTACAGCCTGCTGCTGCTTCAGCGTGATCTTTTCGACCTTCATCTCCTGAAGAATCCGAAGGAAGCTCGGATCAGCCATCAT
The DNA here is from genome assembly GCF_024137725.1 of Prorops nasuta. Lineage (NCBI taxonomy): Eukaryota > Metazoa > Arthropoda > Insecta > Hymenoptera > Bethylidae > Prorops > Prorops nasuta. Next base: position 7,239,594 of record NW_027116802.1, on the reverse strand, counting down.
TCCTTTCGCCCCTTTCCACGAGACGTCCTTCACATTACATAGTATAGCCACACATTCAGTTACTATCCGTACAGCGTCTGGTGGAGTGGCAAACGACCTGATCTCAGTGATATCTGACTTTTCCAGTTCAGACAGAGCCATTCTGGCGGCATCTAGGATCGGTTCAGCTTCGGCCAGTACTCCCTTGGCTTCTCTCTCCTCCCTGCCGATAATTTTCTTCTGCTCCTCTATCTCACGTCGCTTTTCCATACTCGCCTCTCGTTTCCCCAGTGCCACCTCCGTACCCTCCTCGATACCTCTCATCAATTCCTCGCAATTCCTCGTCTGCTCGGCGACCTTAAGACGCTGCACGGCCAAAGCAGCGTTTAATTCGTTCAGCGTGACGGATGCCTCCGCTATCCTCTCCAGACCTGCATATACACTAGTTATCACATACACTTATTGGTATTTACCCACACTTGATCACTTACCTCCGGATAACCGATCGCAACGAAACTTAGCGTAATCTCTACCAACGGTCAATAGATCCATATAAGTGTTTACAAAGTCCAAATAATGCTTGGGTGTAGCGTAGTTGAATCTGCGCAATTTTCTCATGTACTCTTTGCTGTACTCGCCAACGGACAGATGCACGTGAACCGCGTGTTTAACAATTAAGTCTCTCATCTCTTCTGGTACTTGGCCACTTTGCTGTCGAATGGGTAATTCATGAATATTAGGTCTAAATTATTAAATACAGGATACAAACCTCTCTGAGGCGAACCGAGCCAACAGCCAAGAGTGCCTGCTCTGGCCAGGAGAACATCCAATCGATCGTTGTGCAATTCAGGAGACCGGGGTAATCGCGACAACGGTTTCTTAATTTATCACCGGAGGGACTCATGGAGAGAGCTACTCGCAAGTTGTCAGTGCAGCTCCTCTCAAAACAGGACCAAGCAGCCTCGCGAGAAGAAGCCTCTCGAGAGCTTTCTCGCCAACTAGCGACTATAGCATCCTTCTCCTCGTCCGAAAACAACCCTGGTATCAGACCACTCGTTAAAATATTATTAACCATTTCTAGAAAAGTCTCATCGACGATGTGAGATTCGCTGAAGAAGAAGAGGGTCTTCTTTTTGTCTACGCCCACCAGCCAAAATAGCTTCTTCATGTCTTCCCGAAAGGATTGCTCGTTGTACTTGAGACGCAAAGAGATTTCAAAGACACCGCATTTTGCAGCGTATGCTGCCAGTTTGACAATCGATCGTTTCCCACTGCCAGCCATTCCTACCAGAAGTGTATGGCCACGTTCCATCCGAATCACTCTGTGCACCCTCACCAGATGCTCCAGTGCATCGTTAAACAATACCATACGGATTTTGTTCGTGTTGTTCTCGTTATAGTCTTCCAGGATCTGTTTCAAAGGAGAATAAATGCGTATTGTATTAAAAGAAAGGAAAAAATTCTCTGTTCTTTCATCATACCTCCATGAAAAGATTATACACCGCTTCGTAATCCAACAGATCGGTGTAAGATCTGGATTCCTGCTCCGGAGGGATATCGCTGTCCGGCGAAGCATTTTTCAAGTCACCGAAGAGTAACGGATCCCTCAATGCATAAGCTACCGTTTCACTCTGCCCTGGCCAAGTAACTGCGGATATAGCCTTTTCAACCTCTTCTCGAAGCAATGTGCTATCCTCCTCGTTTATCAATCTGTCACAGATCACTCGAGTAAATTCGTTCCTCCAAAGTCTAAGGAATTGCTTTGCTGTTGAGAAGTCTTCCGGTTCGCTTTGAAGCATTCCTGCTACGATTCTGGATAAGTCTCTTGTATCGAAAGCATAGTGAAATTTCGATGGCGTTGGCAAGAATTTGCTACTGATGAATTGATAGAGCTTCAAAGTGAGACTGATGATTTTAGACGCTATATCCTGCACTTGGGTGGGGAAACTCGAGGTGGATAAGTGTCCACGTAGGATGCTTGCATAAATTGTCTGTAGCGAGGGGATAGACAGCGTGCTGACATTGTACACAGAAAACAACGATACGAATCTCGGATCAACCTCGTTCCTTCCGGTTCCAGGTTCACCCATGGCAGCTATGTAATCTGTAATCGAGAATGTATATGTTTGATAAAAGAAATTAGATGGGAGAACACAGAGAGACTTACAAATATCCTTGACGTTCTTTAAATTCAAGTCTTTGCTACGATCGTAAAAAGCAGACCTTTCCATGAGAAACTTGAGAAAGGCTATTGGTTGTTGAGTACCATAAGTGTCAATAGTTGGCATATTAACGTCATCGATGAAGAAGATGAGAGATTTTCCGGCTGGCGGTCCGTAAACGTCTCTTGTTCTTTTCTCCAAGTTTGATTCGAGATTTGCTTGAACGTCCATGGACGTAGTGCGAGGGGAGAAACTCAGTGAGAGGCGAATCTGTGAATGGTGATTGGCAGGTTATAAATCATCGTGTTAGTATGTACGAGAATAACAATATAAGGGAGAAGACTTGCATGGTTGGATTCAGTGCTGGAAAGATGGTTGAGAAATTGTTGTGCTATCGCACTTTTTGCTGTTGCTCTCTCGCCGATCAAGAGAATTGGTCTGTTGCGCTTCTGCATCAAATCCAAGAACCAGAGGGTACGAATCGTATCGGGTGTTGGAACAAACGTCTTACCTCGTCGAGCCAACTCCTTGTCATGAACGTAAGCTGGTAAAAGCTTTCTCCAATGTATCCAGATTTTTGTTTCCAAGTCGAGAGTGTACTCGAAGAGAGTCTTACCTTTCGTCGGTAGGCATCCTACATTTAAGGATAGAGAATTTTTGAGAAAATGAATAAACAGAGTGGCCAATTCACTTACTAATCGATGCTGGATTATCGACGGTTTCTTCGACAAGCATAAAACCGGAAGTTGTCTTCATATACTCGTCGAAAGTTCGTTTGGAGCTTGGAGTGGTAAGAGCAGCGCCAAACGAAAAATAGCAGGACAATATGTAAATAGCTTCGAATATTTCCTCCCTGCTCATTTTGTCAATTAGAACATTACTCGGATCTATCTCAGCCTCTACTGGCTTATCCTTCTCTTCTTTTTCCTTTTCCTTCTCTTTCTCTTTCTCTGCCTCTCTTTCTTTGTTCAATTGTACCTCGACCAAAACGCAAAGACCGTCCATCGTAAAACACAGCTGAGAAACCATGTTCAGAGCGGTTTGTGGCACTACAGTCTTAAGGGGACTGGTATAACGTGAGCCAAATATTCCTTCTTGAATGAGCTGGATCGCACCGTGAACGTATTTCGTGCAAAGGTCGTTAAGAAGGCTCTCGTCGTTTTTGTGCTCCCTTGATTCGATCCATCGATCCATGTAGGCTTGGTAGCCCAGAGTAGACAGGTCAACATAAACCATACCTGCTCGAGAGACTGTAGCAGGTGAGGCGTACCTCAAATCTCCCACCTCAAAAAGTAGCTTGCAATTATCCCTAAGCTTAATTCTCTCTTGATTGGCGAGTGTTAATAGTTTATTATCGTCCATTAAAGAATTCATGTTCTCTATCCAGAGAGCGTCAACGTCACCGTCAAACACGATATAGCTACTTTTCTCGTCCGCACCTCTAGGTCGATTCACTGTGCGAAAGATCTTACTGAATATACCATCATTCCAATCTCTACTGATTGGATCGAGAGTTCCATATAACTCGTTTACTGTACATGCCTATACAGGAAAGAAAAAAAACTCAAATTAAACGATGTCTTTTCTATGTATCATTACATTCTGTATTTTCTGCTCGCCTTTGGATTGAGGACGAAAATCTCAGTCGGTTGGGTCAGCTGCGTTTGTGCCTCGCAAAGCGTCTCAATTATGATGGTCTTGCCAGATGTGGTAGGGCCAACGACCATGCACGAGTGTCTCGTAATCATTGCTTGAAACAGTTGGATAATTTTATCGATCTGTTCCTGTATTTGGATATAACGACGAGTTTTCAGTACGCGTTTCACCGCCTTCATCAATTCGGGATAGGGATTTTTGCTAAATGTCGATTTCAAATCTGGAAAAAGATCGGTCATAAGACCGTTGAATAGGGACACGTCATCTGTTATCAATTTTGGCAAATTGATGTCCCTCAGGGCTCTCGTCAACAGAACGTTCTCATGTGATTGTTGACCCCCACTGCCATCCTCAGTTCCTCCGGATCTCATGAGATTATCGGCCATGCTTAGAACCGATTTCAATGATCTCAGGCCAAAATCGTAGTGCACCTGTTTGCTCAGTTGATCCTCCGCCAGCTTGTATAAAACTATTATTTTCTTCGCGAGGATCTTGGCACTTAGATAACCCGAGCTGAACAATCTTATCTGACAAATGATCTCCTTGTCGGGTACCACACAGGTTACCGGCCTGAATAAAGACTTTACTGATTCAGGTAGCTCGCTTCTACCAGCATAGCCAGGATTCATCGTGATGAACACGCCAACTTTTCTATCCAATACTAAATCATCTTCGCCCGCGTCAGCTCCCTCCAGCTAAAATTGAATTTAGTTTTTGTTTATAAAAGCATCACAATTTTACAGAGTATATATAACACACACAGGAGAGGGTTTACCATAAATCTCTTAGCCTTTGACAGCAAGGCTGTGCGTATAGCGTGCAACTGAGTCGAAATGACCGACAGTACCGAAACATCGATGCGGTTGAACTCGTCAAAGCATCCCCATGCACCGCACTGTGCCAAACCTGACAATATACGTCCTATCGCTAAGTAATCCATGCTTTCACCACAGTTGGTCACTAGGCATAAAAGTCCCAATGCTTTCGCCAGATCCTTCGTAGTCTCAGTTTTCCCAGTACCAGCTGGTCCTGTAACGTTTATATTAAGCGTTAACATCTAGAAGTTTTTTCATATAGCTGCAAACACTCACCCGCAGGCGCCCCGCCAAGGTGCATGGACAAGGCTTGGGTAAATGTCAAATATATCCTATCGGTCAACGGTGTTATAACCAATCGACCGTTCAGTCCCATGTACTCATATCCATATTCGAAACTGCCTGTGCATTGGTGCACCCAAATATTGTCCAAATCGTGAACCCAATAAAATTTCAACTGACTCTCCCATTCAAAGAGAGTACCATTTGTAATGTTATCCCTGACGAAGTTCTCGATTATGTCGCGTAAGTGGACGTCTATCGTAAGGAGCGTGTCAAACTTTTTCCTGTCGTTGGCACGCAGGTTATCCTTTCCCATGAGCGATACGACATTCTCTAGACGATCGTTCAACTCTTGCAAGTACTGTGTATGCAATGAACATGATATAGCGATCAGTCGTAGCTATTCAATGTGAAACGGAATTGCTCTCTCACCTCTTTCATTGCTTGAGACTTGCCAATGGATATCCTGCGAAATGTCTCCTCCACTTCGGCCGTCCACCATACCTGATCAGCTGCTAGTATCATCATACCCTCGTACTGCAGTATCCATCGTATTCTCGATGCCTTATCGATCTATCGAAATGACAAAATGAATTAGGACTTTATTTATTCAGCGTTGGTTTTAGCAAAACATACCTTGGCAAAATCGTAAATAGCCTTCTTGGTCCAGTAACGATTGGAGCTCTTCATTTCAGCTAAGACATTTGACATCCAATTTTCTATCTTTCCCGCAAGGAGCACTGGATTCCTATAAGACATGAATTCAGCTTCATTGGAGATGAGAGCTGTGGCAACGCTACGATTGCTCTGATCTTGCGTGATCTCGATCTTTGCCAAATTGTCAAAAATCTTGCCAATGTGTTCTTGAATTACCGTGGGCTCACTTTTGCTCAAAATACCGAGAAGTTCATCATCGCTGAGAAATATGAATCTAGGAAAGAGGTTTCTCTTGCTCCTTAAATAGTCAGCTAAGTTCTTTTGACACCTCTCGAGATTGGCTATCATCGCTTTGAACTCATCCCCACGAGCAGGTATTCCACAACACTCTATAACGTTTAAACGTTTAGAGGCATCGAGCATTATCTTCCTGTACATTTTGTCGATATCGTCGAATTTTTTGGCTTCTTCTGGGAGCTGCAAACGTATGTCACCACCGACGAAGATACCCTCAAGGTACAGCCACTTTCTCTGAAATTCCGTCCAAAGCTCGAGCACCTCGGAGGTTATATGCATAGTCGTCTCCCATTGTTTAACAGTCTCAGCGAAGGGACCGATATAACGTGATGCAGCCATGCTGTGAACATTTAGCATGTCATCGTCCAACGCTTGGATAAGGTCATTGATCGGTCCTAGAATCGAGCCTCGATCCTCCGCACCTTTAAAAGTAAAAACAATAAAGTATGGTCAAATCTTCGCGTAAAAATGCTAGTATCTGTTTTTTGTTTAATTTGCTGTAGGAGAATTACTATTTCTGGTATGTACGGTACTGGTGTATAAAGGCTATAATACAAAAATCTTTTAGCATTTAGAGAATTAACCAATCACATAGAAATTTTTAGAGGCCACCTCTGCTCAGTTAAGAAGTCTAATGATAGTTGTTACAAACTTCTACTCAATTGGTTCGTTTTTTTACTACTTAAATATTTTTCTATTATGACCTTTACTTCTCATTAGTCGCTTATACCTTTCCAGTGCTTAACTAAAATGAGCTCCATGGCCTTCCACGTATCAGACAATTCCTTGAGACCCCTCTCTATAGCTAATTCTCTCGTGGCATTTCTCACTATAGTCTGCGCTATTTCCTCATACTTTCCAAGTTCCATGGCAAACATATTCTCCAGGGTGAATCGATCTGGTGTCATGTCAAAGAATCGTCCGGTTTGCTTCATAAGTTCCATCCAGTGTCTCTCTCGCATGGCTTCGTTCTTCAATTCGACGAATAGTGGCACAGAGTTCTTAAAATTCTTCATGATAGCATCGAGACTTTGGCCCATCTCAAGTTTTCTCACTGCTCTAGGGAAACTACGTAGTTCCTTTATAAAGGCATCCATACCATCGAGCAATTGCTGCGGATTGAGATCGGCCCAGAGCGTTCTCGCCCAATCAGAACGTGCGTTCTTTTGTCTCTTGTAAAGATCTAGGAGTCTCTGCATACCTTCCATCTCTTTTTTCATCTTAGTCAACGAGGAATAATCGGCAGGCGTAAGATCAAATAGGAGCTCCGATCTGACGAGGCTCGATTTTCTCTCGTCCAGCTGATCGATCCTCTTTCCGTAACTCTAAGTGTTAAAATAAATAAAAAATTAAATTATCATACACACACAAAGCTTGTAAGCGGAGCAAGCGAGCAATACGAACGTCCATGATCGTTAAGGCCAGCTCGAGATCGTCGCCAACGCTTGCAGGGCCATTCTTCTCGAAATCTTCGGTGAAGCTCGTCATTTCCTCAAGAAAGTTCGAAATCGCTTGTTCCGTAAGCTCGGCGAATCTATCACTAGTCGTCTCCAAAGTGGTCATTCGATACATGGCACCAAGATAAAGGGATTCCCAATCGGATTGTAGTTGCAACGCTATTTTTTCATCGATCTCTTCGAAATCAACATTGTGTGCCCGCAGTAACAGGAACATTTCCTGCAAAGAGCAAGTTTCATGTATATACATTCTACTCTTATATGAGATTCGTTCCATATTGTGTTTCCCAATTTCCAAGTTATACACTCTAGGTACTGTGTATATCTTAAGAACAAACAAAATGTTCGACACTTACTCTATATGACGCGTATTGAACTTCGGCCTGAACGGCCATTCGACGTATATCCGATATAGCCTGCATTATCAGGGTGAAACGTTCGAGTCCAGTAACCACCAGCTCGATTTCGTTACGCAGTTGCTCGATTTTTGACCGAAACTCTCTCATCTCGACGAGAACATCGTTCAGCAGACAGTCAGCGTACGTTTGTTTCCATTGGTTAGCGTGTTTTGCAATGCCATTCAGCAGTGGCTTCAAGTTTATCCTGATGCTTCCAAGATCATAATACACTGCCATATCCTGTAACTCTTCCAACATCAACGTATAATAACTAAGCTTCTCGTCATACTGCAGAAGTGTCGGTTTCTTAGCAGCAAATCTCTCGCAAACCAAGCGCTTCTCGAATGACCATACGCTGCTGCGTCGTTTCCACCTAACGATGTACTTTGAACAATCCATGCACACCTTCCGAGCACTCTCTTCGATCGAGTATACTAGATCATTGAGCATCTGTTACAAGAGGACAAAATGGTTAATACGAATTCTAGAGTATATCGAAGACATTAATTATATACCCGAAGACTCAACAAATCCTCGTAAAAGCTATAATGAGTCTCTGCTTCACAGCGCAGACAGGTACCGTTCATCCATCTCGGAAAGGCTTTCGACAGATCTAAGAGATCCTTGGCACTTTGCATGATCATCGCATAGATCTCGCTTGGCGTTGGCCTTAGTTGAACTTCAGAGGCGACTAGTAAAGCGTCCACTTGAAAGGACACCACTCTCCGACATAGTAGCATATCATTAAGTTGGGCCAAGTTCGTTCCGATGCACCTGTAAGAATAAGATAAATGTACTTATAACGTCTTGCACAGACGTGGGAATAATTATTTTACCTCGCCAATGCATCGAATACTTTATTCTCGTATTTCTCGTAAAACAAACGCATGAACGAACTCCTACCAGTCGACGTGCCTTTCACCATACTCTCCAGTTTAGTCAACATTGGCGTCAGATCCGCGTAAGCTTTTGACATCTTACCCAGTGATTCATAACGCGTTTTTTTAATTTGATCGAACAGCTCCTGTGATACATTGAAGTGTATCATATTATTCTGTATCTGTGCATTTAGGAAAAATCTTACACACTTTGCAGGTGGGCAGCTCGCGAGAAGCATCAGTGTCCTTTGGATAAAGACGAGCTTTCCCAATTTCTATTAGAATCTTCTCGTCGAGGTCTCGTTTTATCCTATTGATCTGCAATGATTGGGACGATAGGCCTTTTAGAAGGTTGTCACAGCGCTTAGCGTAATCGCCTATGTTCAAGGAGTTCCAATTGAAGCGAGTTACACCCGGTTCTATGCACTTTTCAATTTCAAAGAGCGCACACCTCAGCAGCTCGACCTGCAAACAAGATTGAGAGAAACGATGCAGTGTGACTTGAGATGATCCTTCTGATACTCACATCAGCAGGCTCCAGTTGATCGAGGATCCCATTGTACTTGTCGATCATCGACTCTGTAGCCTCAACGTCCGACCTGAGAGAGTTGCTTCGCACTGCAATCTCTCTGACCGCGCTGCCATTTTTCCCCAGCTGAAAACCCAATTGTTCCATGAGCTCAGCCTCTCGAACAACTCGAAAAAGCTCCCAATCAAAATTGAGTCTAAAGCGAGTATTGCAAGCAAACAAAGTGTGATCGCCATCGCCAATTCGCAATTCGTTGCTGTTACGTTGTCGAACGTTAAGTGGCATTCTCAGTGCTCCTAGTTTATTGCGAACTCGTCGACGAGTCGTTTCCACTACGCGCGTATCGGTGACTTTCGGCTGAACGACGCTCAGCAGGCTCCTTCTGATCGCAGCGGTTATCGTGATTTCCGCTTTGACGTGCCACTCGCCGTATTTCTCCTCCTCGTAGCTCTTCATCTGTTTAGCTAAGGCAAGGTATTGCGCAAAGGTGGAGGCTTTTGAATCGCTACCCTTGAGCTCCGGCAAATCGCGAAAGAGAAGAACTGGCTTCTTAAGTCGATGGAACAGCTTTCTGAGCCAGAAAATCGAGCCAGAGGCTGATGGTTGATACTTGAGTAATGGTGGGTCGCCCTTGGCTGTGTTGTAGCAATCTTCGATCTCGCTGATCTCCTGGCTAAACCTCTGCACGATCACGTGGTACTTGCCACTGAGCTTGTCTTCGATGGATCGAAGCATGACTGGCTTGGCGAACTGCTGCAGGAAGGTCAAACCATCTTGAGCACTAGTCAGCAGATCGAAGCAGTCGTCGATAAAATTTTTGGCCTCCTCCTCGAGAGTGGCCAGCTCCTCCTGAAAACTTGATACCGTTGCTGCCCAATTATCACGGTTGAACTCATTCAATGGATCGTAATCGATTTTTCGAATTGGTTGTACGAGTACGTCGACTTTCTGGGAAAGCGCGTCAATTTGCGCTGGATCATGCATGACGGCTTTCAATTCGGGACCGAAGATCTTCCGAAAATCTATCAATACTTTGACCATGCTGCTGAGATCTGATGCCACCGTCCCTATGTAATCCGTAGCAGCGAACAACGTTTTCCTGTTGAATTCCCAACGAGCTCCTTTACCACACGCCTCAATCTCCGATCTGGTCTTCAGATAGACGCTTCTCCATTCTCTCATCATCTCACAAGCGTCCTCGCATAATTCCAGTGCTCTTTCCAATGGCATCCTACATTATAACAAGCTTTTAATGTACTCTTCGCGTTACCAAAGACGATAATTGGGTTTAAGAATTTACTGCCAATTTTGAAAGTACCCTTCTATATATTTATAAATCATTAAACAATCAACAAAGATGGAATAATATTTACAATTGGTAGTAAATCCCCAAATTCAGACAGCGTATGTGACCTACTCGAATAATTTGCAAATTGGCAAATTCCTTTTTACGTTGTCGCACAATTGCCAGGATATTTTCTCCATGAGAGCCTGCATTCTCTCCTCCTGGGAATAGTAGCTTGATAGTATCCAAATCATTCTAAGTGCCTCCATCAGCGAGGCTAGAGACTCCCTTATCGCACGGAACGAGTCCGAGTCCGTCATGTACTATCTCAAGAAGAAGAGGTATTAATGAGAGAAATGTTTATGATAAAGGAAAAGCTACGCGTACCTTGAAATACCTGAAGACAGTCACTAAAAATTGATTGTTTTCCCTAGCCTGGGTATAACGCTTCCAAAGTTCGTTTTTCGTATATTGAAAATCAGAAGCTACCTCAGAGCTTGCTTTGTTTAAAAGCTCGAGCGTATTCAGTGCTTTTGGGCTCTTCAGCTGTTCGATCAACATTGACAATACTGTCTCAAGATCATGCCAATGTCGATGCTCGGCTAAGGGTCCTTTCCCCAAAGCTGATCTTTTTGAGTATTCATCTATCACCTGCACCACCTGTTTTGCCCAGAATGACACAATCTCTTCCATTCTGTCGACGCTATCCAAACTACTCTCCTCTGGCATCGTCAGCAAAGCATTACCCTCGATATCGATATGTTCCATGCTCCTGTAAGGCAATAGTATAATAATAATATGTAATACAGTTTACAATTGCGTGTGCACGAATAGCTACTTCGACAAAATTAGAGAAATTATTTTTTGAACCTTACAAATTACGAACCATTCTACACTCTCAGCTAATTGATCCAAATAAATCAGTATATCTCTCTTAATGTGAGTCAACCCACCCTCGGGTGATCGTTCATCATCCTTTCTAGGCAACGACTCTTCGTCCTCCTCAATGGTAGCGCCACGAAAAACCGAAGGCCTCTTGAACGACGAGCCCTGTGTGGAAATACTCGGTTCTAGGAGCTTTCTGGAACATTATTTGTATATACCTACTCGACGGTGAACCATATTGGCCGGGTTCCCATGCCAAGTCGTTGTTTTAGGTTTCCGGTCAATGTCAACTTTGCTCCTGACTTCTCCAGCAAATTGACTCTCCACCAGTGGCTTGAAAACCTGTGTCAGGAGACGTTCCAGCGAATTCAAGAATTTCCCATTCATAGAGCCTACCACAAGGTAGGAGGGAATTGTAGCTATGCATTCTTCGTACGATGAAAGCTCTGGTATTCCTTCGTCCCTCGATCTTACAAAGTAAAAAATATTCACGTTCTTCAGCTCGTTTTCTTTACCAGGGTCGACTGTAATATCACCGTGCATCATGCTAAGTATTGGTACTCTCCGCATAACCTCCACCAGTTTCTGAAAAATGATTCGTGTATTAGAAGCATGTTATTGCAACTGTTGTATTCTTATACCAACTGACCTTTCGAAGCACGTATTTCGACTCTTCACCAGGAGGTGGTACGAAATCAGGCATACCTGTCTTATTGCGTATGTGTGTGTGTGAGTGTTACTACCATTATCTATGGACTAGTATACTACCTTTACATGCAAATTACAATACTCTCATGAAGCTCTGTACTCACCCGGTTTCTCCCTCTCCTTTCTCAACGCCCCAGCTCCATATTTGTATCCGTACATGTTACCTTCGTCCTCTTCCTCCTCCTCCTCCTCTCCCTCCATATTATCGAAAGCAAAAGAATCGTACTCGCCTGTACGACTCTTCTCACTTTCAACAAATGGATCTTCCACTGGCAGTGACGGCGTCGTCTCCTCACCTTTTTTCTTCTTACCTTTCTTGCTTTTTCTCCTCTTTGTCACTATTACCTCATCGTCCGACTCTTCCTGAATCTCAGCCTCTTCAAATTATAACAATAATAATACATAAGTACGCATATCTTAAATAGCTGATTAATATTTTACTGACTTTCCTCCCAAACCGTGATCTCCTCTTGGACAGCCTCATCAACGTGGGTAACATAAAAAAATACTTGCTTCAATGCCAAGTTAGTATTACTCCCATCTAGATCGGTCACCAGAAAATCCAGCAATTTCTTCTCATAAACACCATTGTTTTTCTATAATGTTTTACAAAAGCTTAAGATCTGGTTCGTTATTGTTTGTGTTTAACAAAGATCTCAGTTACTCGTAAAAGCTCGTCAAACAGATGTTCAAAGCCTTCCAATCCGAGAAACTTGATGACTTTGTCACGAATCCAAAGGACACTGAGAATTCAGTGGAAAAAGAGTTATTTCATCGTTCTATAAAAGTAATATTTTATCTACAATAATACCGAAGATCCAAGCACGGTAAATACGCTGTTCGTTCGCTTCGGTATTCCTCCTCCTCCTCCTCCTCCACCTCATATTGAAATTGGTCATCCAACATGTGTGGCTGGCATGCAACAATTTGCCATTAACTATAACTAACCTTAAACTAAAAAGTTTGCTACTGCTGAATGTATAGATAACGTAATGACATGGCACTCGACAACAGAACATGTTGCTATGGAAACACTGAATCCAGAATTGGCGCTTATTCAACCTACATCCAAGTGGAGAGGAATATACAAATACTCCCACCTCACAAACGCAATCTACGTGGAACGCGTAGTTTTTGCCTATACAGCACCAATTCTTACATGGAACGCAATTATACGTAATAATAAGCAATAAAAGCTGAATTTCCACTGGCCCGCATCGATTCTACACCCGAAAAAATGACAATCAACGTGCTTCATAATGTCTCATCTGCATGTATTTCTTATCACAAGAGTAAAATCGATACAGCTCAAATTCTCGAAAATAACAATACATATATACTATTTATTTTTCTCTCTTGGAGGAAACAACATAGACTTAATAACGATTCTGAGAGGAAGGGAGGAGAATGGATGTCAATTGCTCGATTATAGGCGGCTTTAAGAAGGATATCAGCTGATGAAGCGACAAACTTGTACTACTACTATTATAGCTATTAGACAAGGAAAATGGTCTTGGCAGACGATCGCTCTTTGACAGTTGCAGCAACGTTTGCCAATCGTCATTATTTCTAACTATAGTCGGCAATTCCAATAGGACTGCATCGTAATCATAATAATGATCATTAGTGGATTTTGCCGTCGTCGCTGTCGGCGTCGTTACTGACGGCGTTGTACTTCTCATCACATTGATCATCGGTACCGTTGGCGAGTAGAATTTTCTAGTGGTGGTGGTAACAGTTGGAACCGTAGGGATGTAAGATGGTCGAGGGCGACGAGAGTTCTCTTCGTCTCTTATTCTCTCTTCTTCCTTCTGCTTTTCTTCATCGTTATGTGCAACGTTCCAGTCAGGATCGACGAGATAATCGTCGGACGTTTCTCCTCGACGAAGAAGGCTATTGACCATCCTGTGAGCTTTCCTCAGGATTTCATCCTCGTCCTGGAGTTTGTAATAGTCACGCTGCGACTGGACTTGAACGTAACGGCTGCTGGATGTACAGTCAACTTTGCTCCACCAGTCACAAGTCAGCAATTTCTGGCTGAAGATGGATCCAATTGGGCACAGGAAGGACGACAATAATATTCCATCACAGACGTGGAAAACTTGGCAGGCTGCTTCCTCATCGGCATAGTATCCTGAAAAGTTACATAGTGTAGTAAGCATTCGATTGGCATTTCTCATTGAATTTGTAGGCCTGGCCTCCGCGCCTCTGCTCATCCTCTGACCTATTGCGCAACACGAAGAAAATGCGCCATGTGCAGGACTCGTTTACCTCGAGCACGCCCTTGGCAGGTAAAGTCCGTTTGCGGTAAAATCCTGTAGGTTGGATAGTCCATTCCGGGCTCTCCTGGAACGTTCGACCGGATATCCGTTAGATGCACCGACGCCGATTCCTTCTCTTGTAAAGTATTGAAAAAGCGCCTGTTTCGTCCAGATAGTTCGAAGCTGGCACCAGCGCTTATTGTTAGCAGTAGCGTTGTTGACACGAGACCTAAAACATACGCGCACGTGTGTGTATGTGTGAGTGTAATACAGAAGAGACAGGGAGGGAGGAGAGAAAGACCTTTATCGAACAATAGCTAGTCTCGTCTGCTCTATCACGAATTTGGTAAATCACTGGAAGGATTGCACTTGCTCTTAATTGTGCAATGAAAGAGGGTCATGGGATGGAAAACAAATTTTTATTGTAGTGAAATAAAACAATAAAAAATTTGTGTTATTTGGTGGAGGAAGTAAAAAAAGTAGTCGGTAATATAATGATAATAATAGTCAAGACTTACGGAATACTGTCAAGATGATTGGCATGTTGATCTTACGCTACTACTTATGATATGTGTATATTTTTGTTTTGCAGAGTCCGAAACACAACGATGTAGTTGTTGGCTCTTTATACTCTTCTCTCGGAAGACAGGAATTCGCGCTCTCACCAGGCGCGTGCAGCGCGAGTAGTTTACTGTTTACCTCCCGCGTAAACACTATCAATCACAGCTCATATGGCTTACTTTTACCTCTGCTTTTACCAATTGGCACGAAACTCTACCGAGTCTTCTGATACCGGTGCCGTTTCTTTAACCGATCGTCGCTAACTGCAGCAGCGAGCATCATCCCCCCTCCCTCAAGAATTATTTTTCTCATCTCTTTTCTTCGCTCCTCCTTCCTTCTTTTTTTTCTCGTTTGTGTTTCTCCCCCTCTCCCTTATACCATCGGTCGGTAAAACGCATAACCCTGCTGCGCGCGCACTCCCACGCAAGCCCTACAGATTGCGCTAATGCAACATACTGACTGTGTCCTGTGTGCAGAGCGGTGTAGAGAGTGTAGAGGGCTGAATTTTGTGAGCAGATCTCCGTTAAACGTTACAGCGGATTTCCCTATAAGAATACACTGGCAAGAGCCAGTAATTTCAGTAGGTTTTTACCTTTTTTAATTAATTTAAACCGACAGCAATCAACAGAACTCTTCTATCCGTGTTGATTATTGACTTTATTTTTATATTTTTATCCCCATTCGCTATTTTATTTTATCTAAATTCTAGCGTTGGTCAGGAAACAATGTGGCAAGGTCCATAGAGAGATATAATAGTAAGCAGACAGCTGGCGTTAACGTTCGCCGATTGCCAATTTTGTGCAACCTACGCGTTGTGTTCCAAGAAGAAAGTGGGGGGAGAGAGTAGTGGTGCTTGGTGGGCGAACTGGTTATCGCGCTATTGACCAAGTTCAATATTCGCTACTCTCGCGTGTTCGTATCTGAGAGAAATTTTTTTCTTCGTCATTCGTTCAGCCGTTATGAGACGGTTTTATAAAGCTTTTCTTCGAAATGGAATTATTTTGATTATAGCGTAGTATACACAGCATGCTTATAAGCTTCTTGCTTGGCGCGTCTCTCCTCATTGGCAGAGTAGCTCAGTCTCTTGCATGGCCTACATTATATTGTTATACACCAGCGATGCTGCTATAGTATACACCTACACAATTTGCATCCTGGGAATGAAGAATATCGGAAAGAGTGATTTACGCTGGAATGAGGAATACTCGATTGTATTTAATGGCGGCATTTAGCACATATCTTCCAGCATAAATCTATCAAACCGGATGTCTTACGTAATTGTGCGTACATGTAATATACCAGCGGTAAGTGTAAGGTACAAAATATACATTATCTTCGCTATTATAGTTTAAAGGAATAAGAAAAAGTTATGCGTAGGCTTCCCTATAACATTTCAATGGGGGTCCTTCTAGCATAGCTCAACAGAGAAATGGATGAAAATCAATACCACGCAATGTCCTCCCCTCTGACCGTTCTACCGTAAAAACCCTGAAGGCCATGCCCGTATACTACACGCCGTCCACCCCGATCGAATTTTACGTGTTACGTACATTACTGAATTCTGTGCGAGGGAGACAGAAAAAGAATGAGAGAGGGAGAGAGGGAGAAAAGGAGAGAGAGAGAAAGAGTTAAATAAGTTTAGGCACACGGATAGGTTTTCCCCATGAGGCTATCTTCTGTATACGGATAGTAGTGTGTGGTAGAGAAGCGAGCAAGACGACGAGGACCAAGGGCAAACTGCGCTGCGTATACATACGTAGCACACAAAGAACAATTACTCTTGTATACAAACGAATTTCGTTCGTTTCTGTGTTTTGTTCCGTTGAGTGCTGCCATCGGTTGTATATCCATACGAACTAAAAGCAGGAAAGTTCCGTTCCCCAACACACATATGCGTTTTTGGGCATAGGAGCGTGATTGTCCATCGATCAAGGCACAGTGTCCCGGCACAAGTATACATGATAACAAAAACATTGTAAAATCCCGTAGTCGGGAGACTATCTCTTATATAGCAACTTTTTACGCTACCATTTCCCAAATTAATTACCTTAATTAATATTGATTATACAATAAAAAGAGGAAAGTAACGCATGTGCTACTATATGAAATTAGCAAGTTGCGCAATTGTATTTTACTCGCTGGTTATTTTATTTTATAGGCAGGCAGCTCGAAACACTTCTGGGAAATGAGAAGTACTCTGAATTCTGATACGCTTCTCTCTACGCTGGCATGCGCAGGCTATCGTTTGGCATTGTTGAGAGAACGTGGATGAGGAGAGGGAGATCGTGTCTCTCGAGTCTGTCCGCTGTCGAGGCCCGATCACCTCGACTCGACACTCTCGACAGTCGACCCTGGCTCACTGACCCTCTTAAACACGTCGAAGACGAAGAAGCAATAATTCCTAACCTATGGTAAACAGTGTATAAAAATTTGAAAATCCTTTAGGCATCTTTAGGAGACTTTGGAAAAGTCGGCAAAACGCCAGCTCCTTCCAAATCCGGCCCTATGACTAACCTCTTATTAGAGCAAAAGAGAGAGAAAGAGAGAGAGCAGTGAGCGGCTCGTGCGAGAACATGCTGTTATACGGCCACCTTACTCTCAAATTCCCGAGCCGTGAAACTGCAGAAAAAGTTTTCCAGATGGACTAAGCTCTCTTCGATCTTTCGATCACTCACGGCTATTTTAACGATCTCAAGCGAGGTCGGCTGACGTCATTCCTCGCGCGTAAAACTTACTTTCTCATCGATCGGAGTTGCCGTAAGATTTCATCGAGACAACTCGCAGTTGGACTCTGCGGTAATCCATCTAGGTATAATCCTCGACTGGTGATCATCATCGCTTTCCGAGTTTCGATAGTGGGGCGCGCTGTATACGCGCGTCCTTGACACGTTTCTTTCATAGAGGAGCCACTGCCGTCCATCTAAATGCAATCTGAGAAGCAGCACTGCTCTCGGTCTTCGGTAAATCACGTCGGTCAGTCGGACTATTGGCGCCACCGTCACCACCTCCCCCCCCCCCCTTTGTTCAATAGAATACAGCAATTTCAACCTAATAAGCGAGACTTACTCAAAACCATTAGATTCCCATTTGCTATATTATACAGTTAATGACTTGCTGAACAGGAAAGAAAGAGCACCGTTGAAAATCACATTTTCAGCTTTGTTCCGCATCGTATGACTCACGCTACGGCTCCAAATCGTCATTTCCTTTCTCTCTCCTCCTTCCCCCCTCTCAGTCTTATTAATTCTATTAGCAAAGAAGGAATTGGAGAACAAGGAAGTGGTCTTATGGCGAGCTAGACTATTATTTCTTTTTATCAAACTATTCCTTCAGCAGGAGGCTGACTTTGACGCAACAGGTCTTGAGTGAAACAAAAGAAGTGCATATCGCTTCGCTATAGTACTACTTGGCACGAATGTCAGCAACAATTATCAAACAAAGCACTTGGAAAATCTCTGTTCGGATAGCAACGAAGAAGACACGCACGCGCTCGATGTCTTATCTCTTATTGTACGTGGTACGTATATACATAGTAGACCAAGCTAACCGTTCGCATCTTTCAAACATTGTAGGTTAGGAAATTACTGTAGAGAGAAAGGTTGGCAGAATATTTGCATTGATCATTTAATTTACGAGAACTGTGTGTGAGCAATAGACACATTTCACTATCCTTAGAGAGTTTCTGCTTGCAAATGCAATTGTCCTCGATCATTAAGGCCATATATACGATTGTGTATGTATGCTGCACAGCCTTCCAGGATAACATCGACCTTCCTCCAAAGCTTGTCTCTTATTCGTAAAATAACTGTGTCGATTAAGTTCGCGAAACGAGATTCTTTCTTCTCCTCGGAGAAGAGAAAAATCTCGAGGTCATTTACTATAATTCTTTGTCTAGTCTATCACTCCTGTCTTCTTCCACACAGGTATTTCTGTTCTCTCTCACTTGCAACCACGCTAACTCACGTCTTGTCTTTCTCTTTCCGGTGGACCAAGCGTTGCGCAAGCCTGTGTCAAAATGTTTACTATGCTACAGCCAATCTATTTCTTTCTCGCTTTTGCTTATATGGTTTCAAATGACAATTTAAGGTTCGACGTGAAACGAAGCAAAGCACGGCCGATAACGATAACGATTAAAGATAAATAAACCAAATATACAGGGTGCAGCACTGAAGGCGTACCAAAGTATGGACGTAGGA
This sequence comes from Prorops nasuta, assembly GCF_024137725.1. Lineage (NCBI taxonomy): Eukaryota > Metazoa > Arthropoda > Insecta > Hymenoptera > Bethylidae > Prorops > Prorops nasuta. The sequence continues at coordinate 7,220,588 of NW_027116802.1, read as the reverse complement.
ACTCACTTATCTCTGGAACAATAAGAGAGATCAGTTTTTTCGCAGGGTATTTTTGAAGTCCCTCCCTAATTGAATTCTGGGAGGTCTTAACAATAAATTGATGTCTGTTATAGTTTTGGAAATAAATGAGTTTTAGCGTTCATATTGTACTGCACCTTCAGTTGTACACCCTATATATATGTGTATATAAAGAGAGAAAGATATATTTTATTGGCTGTTCCAAGAAGCATGTTGTAAACTATACTGGCCTTTATAAATAACATACATACTACATCACACAGAATACTAAAACAGAGAATTTATGAAAGGGTATTGGAAGAATAAATATTAAGCTTGTTTATTTTTAATAAAGTGAAATTTTATTTTCATCTTATTTCATTCAAAAATAAAATTATTCGTAAAAAAAGATTTCTTCGCTCTGTTGATAGACAATTCTTTATATAATATATTTAGTTATTACAATATACAGCAATATCTTCTTCTCTTGTGTATACATGTACATATATAAAATACGTACATTGACGAGATGATGCTCAACACATAGACTCTCGCATATATAGTATAGGTATATTCATTTATCTATTTATACATAATAAAAACGGCGCCATGTATAATCTTTATCACCATCGTACCACTATTTATTTATATTATGTATACATAGTACATACTTTAATGGGGTTTTTCACTTACTGTCTAAATCACATGTGGCTTTTACTTTCATGTACGTTTTGTGCAATCGCTTTTTCCGCTAGCTTCCAAATGTAAAACTCTTTGTCGTATAATAACCGATCTATCAAAATTAGTACAATTCTCTCTCTCCCCACTCAATCAGCACGTCTCTTCTCTCCTTTCATAAAGGCAATTAATCGAGAAAGGCACTGCATTACTTAGTTAATATGAGATAATCATAATAGTATTGGGACACCTTAAAGATTGACTAGGATACAAGCAAGAAAAAGCAAAGCACTAGTATAATAATATTTATGCATATTTTAAGAAATAAATATTTATACTCCTCTACGTAATTATAAGATAAAGTTTAAAAATTGTAAAGTTATACTCAAAAACTTAAACTTGCTAAAGAGAAAAAGAATGTAATATTAACAGAAATAAAAGTTTAGTTAAAAAAGGAGCTTTTTGCATTGACTCTTTCAACGGCTGCTTTCACATTGTGCGATTTTTCTTGCTATCAAGTATTAAAACTACCTACCCGGCTTTGCGAGATCGGTAGAAATGCTTACTAATGTGGAATTAGTCAAACAGCTTCAGTTTACTGTAAGTATGTGTGAACGAAAAACAGCAAAAAGAAATAAATTGCTTGGAAATTGGAAAATAAGATATTTTAAGTATTCTACTTATATAGCCTAGCGGATTGAACAATATATGTACTACATAATACCAATTAGCTTAATATTAACACGTTTCATCAGAATTGTATTAACTTGTTGCAAATCAGAAGCTATTAAATATATTATATTTATGCTTTTCATTCTTCATCTTTATTCGCTATATGTACACTAATACACATTGTGACATTACGGTGATACCTTTTGGTGGCGAATATGTATACAAATAACGCCATCTGTCGATGAATACTGTCATATTTGTAGGACTTTTTCCGATAGATACCCAAGTTACACATTTTTACTTGAATATTATTGTGTTAGTGTACAGATAGCAAATACCTCTTGCCTATAATAAAGCACATTTACTCTGGCCTGAACAGATTCTGCTTCCGAAAAATTGCCGATCGAAGTGTTTTAGCCAATAGGATATCTTTAATTCTAATCTCGGGAGCAAAATCGATGAACGTCCGAGTATTAGGAAAGAGGTGAGATGTATTTGAATGATGCCCTAGCTGTCTTTAACATTATTATTATGATTACCAGTATCAGGCATTTCAAGAGCCATTATTGCCACACAAATCAATTTTGTAATCTAAATTTAATATTATGACTAATATTGCTGAGAGACGTAAGGATTATCGAGCGCTTCCATCTAAAAGGGACCTTTTTTCCTCATTCCTATTCTGTTCACGCTTTGGTATTTGCGCTGCACGCACAGTATATACTATTATCTTGTTTTCCTCCTACTTTCTCAATTATTACCCCTCGAGTTCCCTTTTCCACGAAAACACCGCAGTCACGTAAACAACCGTTTAAGACATTTGTGGAAATTCAGCCTGCTGACTTGGTTCATTAGAATTAAAAAAACTGACTCTTATGCCTACACTTATGCACGAAATCAAAGAGAGAAATGAATGTAAGATTGACGTAGGGATTTGAGGATTAGGGAGTAAGGTGTTAATCAGGCGGCTGGAATTGTATATCGAGTAAAGACTAGACGCACAAAATTACAAATGGTGATTTACAAAATGATGGGCACTGTGCATAACAAAGCAAAAACTGTAGAGTAAGAATGCGATGCTGTATGCGTATACGAGAGACGCAGTGAAAAACTTCGAAAAATTAACTGTAGGCAGCGCTGATAGTGGGCACATATACACTGCTACACATTCTCACTTCATTGTCGTTGTGTTGATCTGCGCAGTGCCAACAGATAATTCCGATTCGTAATTTTCAGGCTTAATTGCTAAGGAAAGATTCGTAGATATTTTTCATTGTGCAAAATAAATAAGATTACTCGGTACGCTATGTTTATGCTGTAAGCTGAATCTCTGTATAGTGTATTATTTCGTTTATTCTACTTCGTTTACTGTGCCAAATTGATTCACAGGCAACTCAGCTAATTTCGCTCCGTACTTTCTCTACTAAATTTCTACACTACGGTAGATTTAAAATGTACCACAAATCAATTTGGTAATTTGGCACAGTACATACAAACTATAAGTATATGTTTATATAGTCTGTAAACGCGTTTCGGTCGAAGATTTACTTTAGTTATCTTTTAACCTCTCGACTGTTCCCTATGCTTTTCCATATAACGCGTCTAAACTAGAATGTAAGTAATGAGAGTCTGTATATATATATATATATATATATATATATATTAATAAATATATATTTACAAATTGTCTAAAAAATTTATTCAAAATGATCTTGTTTAGACAATTTTTAAAATTATCTTCAGCTTTTGATGTTTTACTTTTCACACGCTTCTTGATACTTAAGAATTTTTCCTCCGTATTACTTACACATTCAATTTCGCCTTGATCATGTCTGCAAGATAGTGGTTCAAATTGACCCATGTCGTGTACCTGTATGACATAGAGCAGAAAAATCAAAATAAATTAAAAATTTAATAAAAGAATTCACAAGAATACCACTATATTTATGTAATTTAAAAGTTTTTCCCAGTGGTGAATGATAAACGTTTTTATTCTTTGGAATTGTAGTTTATTGAGATGTTTGTAATATATCAATACCTACTAGATCAATTTGGGGGGGGGGGTTATAGCGTTTATAAAATCAATTTAATATTTTTCTATACCTAATTGGCTAATATTTAAAAGCTCTGTGACTTTAGCTATTGTGAAAGGTATTCAAAGCAATTAGTTACCACTCTGTAATATTTCTATCGAAATCCATGAAAAAGAGTAAAGAGTAAACTTTATTTATTTTTTAAATAACCCACTTCTTAAACTCTGCAAGTGTCGTTCTTAGACAACTAACAGAGTTGTCACTTAGTGGTGCTCGTGAAATCTTTGTATCGACAATAGTTAAGTCCGTGTGTGTGTACCATTAAACAGATAGATCTAAGCGCGAATTCAGCTTAGCACTTACTTAAGACGAAGACCGAGCTAAAGCAAGTATTGAAGGTTAAAGTAAGACAACTTGATATTAATGAAGATAGAGTTAAACCTAAGTTGTGTTTAATGATACGGGCCTTAATATTACATGATGTACTAAATAAATAATCACAGCTTATTACTTACTCTTTTTCGGAGGATTCATTGGAAATATTACAAAGTGGTAACTTCTTATTTGGAATACTGTCCACAATAATTAAAGACAAAAAATTTGTAAATATTTCCCAATTAAATGCAGAAATATATCAAACTGACTTTACAAATGCAAGACCGTAGGTAGACATAGTGGTTAATGATTTGCAAGAACACTTTATACACACCTACATAAACTACAATTCTAGAAAATAAAAAATTTCATTATTTACCACTGGAAAAGTTTTTTAAAAAATGTTGATTTTTTTGCTCTATTTAATACAGATACATGACATTGATTATACTGAACCACTCGTTGACACAAATAATTAAGTCGAAATTCAATTTGTAAGAAATATAGAGGAAAAATTCTTATCTATCAAGCGTGTAAAAGGTATAATAAAAAAAATGCTGAACATATTTTTACAAATTGTCTAAAAAAATCGTTTTGATGAACTTTTTTAGACAATTTGTAACAATATATTTATTAATATACACTACTTGATTATTTACAACGTACTATTAAACGTGACTTTATAGCGAGCATTAATCACAAATTTACAATCAGTACTTTATTACTCTTCAAGTAGAGATGCGTTATTTGGGAAAACACATCAGGAACACCCGAGAGGGAAAAATATAATGAAAGTAAATCAGAGATCAAAATACTTCTATAACAGATATAAATATGTTCATATAGTTTATATATACTGTTCCAAATTGCTAAATAGATTCGTGGGACATTTCAAGTATAGTGTAGTATAGGAAATTGGTTGAGAGAATACGTAGTGAAGTTAGTAAAGTTTCCCTGAATCAATTTGGCACAGTGTACAGCCATAAACCCGGTAAATTTTTGCCACGAGAAAATCAACTAAAGAGAGAATAAGAGGGAGAGTGCGCGCTCGCGCGCAAGTGTGTGCGTGTGTGTATGAGAGAGAGAGAGAGAGAGAGAGAGAGAGAGAGAGAGAGAGAGAGAGAGAGAGAGAGAGAGAGAGAGAGAAGCAGGGTGGGGGGCTAGAATACAATGCAAATACATTTGCATGGCTGTACGCAATGTTCCAAAGTATTAAACCTTACGTTACGTATATGTGAATAATATCACAGGCATCAATTTATAATATACAAGACAATTAGATTGTAATATAGCATATTCCCTGGATATTTCGTAGAGAATAGTTGATAAACGTTGACGCAATTTTCGTATGTAGTACAAGGTTATCCTCTACGCCTATGGGAATCGTACAAGTTCTTTGTAGTATAACCAGGGACTCGAGTCTAAGTGTCTGGTATATGATAGATGCCTGCGAGTAACATGCACCAAAATATATATTTCTTCTTGGCAATAGAATACATATATATACTATATACTTTTCTCTTATTCTTTCACCTTCATTCCCGACGCAAGACAAGCAATGCCCCCCCCCCCTCCCACCCCATCCTTTCCCCTCTCATATCTTATAAATGTATACAAAGGCTTTCCGTTGTCATTCTGTTAGAACTTATCACTACTGTTCTTTATGACATATTATTATAATCATTAAGTAATTCTGATTATAACAAAAAGCAACAAAAGTATCTCGAAATTTACAAAATTTCTTAAGAGTATATATAATACTTGATTGGACGATACCAAGCAAGCAAGTAACCAACCACAGATTACCGCTACTAAGCGTTGTTAATTCGTATTATAAAAATACAAGACCGACAAGACAAATTTATGTTTTTCCCTTATTCATCTCGTTAATGGCGAGATTCACTCTTTTAGCACGTTCTCCAAGATGGCTGATGCTGCTGCGCCACTGTTACCGTTAGCTAGTGTGCAGCGACAATTAAAGAAAAAAAGGCAATTGAAGGCAAAATTGTCCTGCATGACTTTTTTATATTCGTCGAAAAAAGCACAGCACACGAAGGCACTCCATCGTATTTCACGACCTGGCTCCTTCCAGCATTTTTCTCTACTTTTACATTTAGCACGGTAGCTAGCATCGATACGGAGGGAGAGAGCACAATGTAAAAGTTAATATGGCGTCATGACGAAGTTCAATATTGTCCAGATACAGCCATAATTTGACAACCGGAATGAACGTGATCCATAACCTGTTCCTTGAGACGGCACACGTGTTCTTTGAGTCGATTGACAACGGCACTGAGCTCGGTATTCTCACCCTTGAGAAGCTTGACCTTGTCCTCAAGCCTGGATATGCGTTCAAGCTTGCGCCTACGACATTTAGAGGCGGCCACGCGATTTCTCTGTCGCTTCCTCTCCAATTTTATACGCTCTTGATTCTCCATATCAATCGGTGACATTGGCGGTGAACTGGACACACTCGGAACTGTCTGTGGCTCATCTTTTATCTGTATGAGACCTTGGCTCAGGCTAGACTCCGTACTTTGTACGCTACCGGGTGGCTCCAAAGTCGTATAAGTAGCACCATGGATACTGCCTGGTTCTTGAGAGCTGTCCGAGTGGTGCAGCTCGTTCAGAGCCTCGACGAATCCACGAGCATAAAGCTCCTGCGCCTCGGTAACTGTTTTTGGAAATAAGATTTGAGTGGTTGGCGTCGGTAAACTGGTCACCAAGCCATCCTGTTGCGCTATTATCAGCTTTTCCAATTCCGGCGAGCTCAACTTTATCATACTCAAATCCGGCGAGTTCAGAGTGACTGGCGTTACGCTGTTTAGGCTGGACGGTAATGGACCAAACCGCGCCCTCTTTGCTTGCGGTCCTCCTTGTTGCTGTTGTTGGTGTTGCTGCTGCTGCCTCTGACAACTATTCAAATCTAATGTGAGATTACGTTTCAATTGACCCATGCTGCCCTCTCGATTAACGGTGCCGTATACACCAGTCTCCTCATAAAACGTCTGCTCCATAGTCAAGCCTCGCACCATCGATGCTGACGAATAGTCCACTTTTTCAATCCCAATTATATCGTTTGTTGTTTCAATTTCAGTTTTCGCTTTACGTTACTATATACAACTCGCGTACACGCGCACTCTCCCTCTCTTTCTTATCTTTATTCTATTCCCTCCTGCACGATCAATGGAAATCTCTGCTTTCCAGCTGAGATATGTGCTAGCGACAACTGTGACACATGGAATTTCCAGCGGACAAATCAACTGTCAGCACAGCACAAATAAATGAAGGAGCACTATACCAACGTGGTAAGCAACACGCTAAAAGACACAGCTAACAACAATGACTCACGAAGAATGTAGCACGCATAAGCAGGCTTTTGCGTACACACATGTATACTGTATGCGTATAGAGAAATACACGCGCGTACGCACCGAACGCACGCACACACGCTCGCACACTATCTCTTTCTCTTACCACTCCTACTACCTTTCGGAGCAAGGAAGAAACTTCGTCACTTTTGCACTACACGTTCTTCTTTACTAAAAATTGTTGTAATTTTGAATCGGGTGGAAGAGAGCGACAGAATGACCAAGAGGAAAACAAGTGTTCGACGGAAGGATTATTGCACGAGAGGGCCGAGAGGCGAACGGTACGATTGCTCGACAACTTGTGAACACCCAACTAAACGTACTGCCTTATATCTCGTGACTCACTCGTGCTAAAAATAGAGTTGTCGTCAGCTACCTTCACAATGATTGGCTGACAGTGGCGTCACTCGAGCGATCCTATTGGCCGATATCACGAAGCTACTTGGAATTGCCTGCTGCGCCTGCGCAATCTAATGGCCACTTTGATCCTCTCTCTCCCCAGCTGCACTCCCCCTCTCTCCAATCTAGCAGCGCGGCTGCTGCTGGCTTGTGCTTGTGCCGCTTGTGTTGGCTCGTTCCGTTTGGTTTCGTGGTTTGGGTTGGTTTGGGTATTTTATTTGGTAGGTTTGGGGTTTTTGGTTGTGGCACTGCTGAGATCTTCTGATGCTCTAGTTCTAATACTCGTCTATAGACATTCTAATTCTAGACGATTATGGTAGTGTTGTCAGTGAAGGCATGGTAAGATGTATGTAAATGGGTTTTGGCGGGGTGCCCGCCCGGCGTTCTCCGTGGTTCCATATTTCCATGGTGGCCGTAATGGCTATAATAGCAATAATGTAATGGAGTGGAAGCGTGATGACTATGGGCTATGGGTGTGGTGAGGCCGAAAAAGAGGAGAGGGAATAGTATACTCTCGAGACAATATAATAGTATACCAAAACACGTAAATTACGCTTATTGTATGTTAACGCATTATTTTTTAATCCTTTCTACAATTTTATAGGTCTAAGTATTCTCTGTGATAGAAAATATTAGTGTTTTGTTAATTATGATTATTTTAAAGTGTGTAACATTGTTTTGTAACTCTAATACAAAAGATTTTCATTTCTAATCAACTTTCCATTATTTGTATCCAAAGGTGTCTTATGACAAAAATTTATGTGTATTGAGATAAAGATTTCTTGAAATTCCTTAATCTGAAGCGAATTATGAGTTACAGCTTATAAACCGTTATATTTTTCTTGTTTGCCAAATTAAAAAGAACAATGGTCACACCAAAGAGAAAAATGGAGTATGGTTTTATGATATTATAAACGAAGCGTGACTAAAGTGTTTATTTGTCAAAATAATAGAATTTTACTTCAGGTAAAATGTTTACTACACGACCTTTCCTTAAATCGAATGATGGCTCTTGCGACCGATTTTCTTTGCGCTACTTATTTCATCTGTTGATGCTTTTCTTTTCAATTTACCGATAGTTGGTAAAAACTGCAAAACTATGTCATAATATAAAAAATTGGTAGGAAAATGAAAGCTAATGATAAAATATTTTAATTTAAATGTGTAATGCAGTTGTTTCACACGTCTGAAGTGAATGAATAATTTGAAGCTTTGTACAGAATCACAGTAACGCCAATTGTTGTCGATAGAGGGAGGGTAACATTTCTCTATTCCACTAGCAATAATTGAGGTATTTGTTCATCTTACACACAATTTCTATATAAATATTCGGAAATGTAGTAAGATTGAAAAGTTGGAAACTTAAAACTATAACATCGATAATAAATAATTTACCTAAGTCTTAACTACCGTTTATTGTATATCTTAGTAATTTATATTTAAACAATAAGAACAATTAATTATTAAATGAAAATTTTTTCATTAGAGTATTAGGTAGCTGTAAGTTATGAATTACTATAGAATCCATCCACCACAGTTAATTTTATAGATTAAGTTTTATTAAAAAACGGTTTAAACAAAAAGAATTACCAGTTAAACAAGATGAACTGTATTATAAAATATTTAAAGATTTAAAAAATATTAATTATTTGCATCATGTTTCAGACACTGCACAGTTATAGTTATAGAATATAATCTAATGCAAAAGGAGGAGATTCTATTTCTACTATAAAGGCTTGTTGAAATAATTAATGAATCTCTTAAAAATTATGTATTAATATAAAAAATATATAATCTACATTTATATTTAAAAGCCATATATCGATTGTATTTGTTGTTTGGTTGTGTTATTTTGTACTCACTGATTTTTTATTTCATTATTTTTCTTGTTATCGCAACTCTTTCAACAGGGATATATTCAACTGAAATATTATTACCTTCAGAGTTAATACGATACTTTTGTTCTGGCATTGGTAGCTTAGGCCTAATCTCTGCTTTGTTCTTTATTAATATTACCTGTTTTGGTAAACTCATAAAAGTACTTGTTAACCTTTAGGCAATCGACAGAGCTCCTTTTGTGGATTTTAATTAAAATCCGCTATACTACCTCACCAGCGATTAATTCATGATCAGAATATAGATCGAGAATAGCAGTAAGATATAATGAAGTTGCGTGAGACCTCAATGGTGATTGAAAATTGTCTTTAATTTAACAAAAGTTTTAAGAATTTGAATTCCGGTATTAAGGGGATAAGCAAGGATTGTAGACTATGTGTGAATACTAGGACCTGTTTTCTGAATCTGAAGAATACAGACATATTTATGTAGAAAGAGACAATAAATTACTAGAAGGCCGTTCAGTTTACACTGCTGGTAAAGACCTTTTTGTAGCACCAGAAAATCTCGCGACATAGTGTGTATACGACCAATTTATTATCAGAAGCTAAAAATTTCCTTTGAGTATTAAAATCCTAATATTTTCGAAAAAATCATTAACAATCTGCAGATTATTTTAATGCTTTGTTTACATTTGAATATTACTATATAAATGATTCAATAGGATTAAAACTATTTTTTTTAATAATTTGTGTTCATTACAGCTACATTTTACTCTATTTCCAATATCAATATTTAAATTATTAATATTTACTTGTTAAAGAGAAAAAGTAGAAACTTTATATTTTTCACTTAAATCAAAATTATCCTCTTATATAGAATAATTAGTCATAATTTACGATTAAACTTTTACTTGGAAGTATTGCAGCTGTTAGCTTATACATAGGACTTGTTGAAACTTGTTAGGACTTGTCTTGGAACTATGACCCTGAAGCTAGCCATAACTATCATGTATGTGTATGCACATGCAAGTTGGCGACTCCTTCGGGTAATCAGTGTCGCCAACTACAGAATATGGGAAGTTCTAAAGAACTATTTAAAATGTCGCTAACCGAAAAGCAACGGTCGAAATAAATAGAAAGAAAATCATTTTACAATGTTAAACATGGATTAATGAAAATTTACTTGTGTCAACTATTCAATCTTACTGTACCAAATTAAATTCTGAATTCACTGGCATTAATTTCTTTAATGTTTACTATATACATATATTATGTTTTTATAATAGTAGGAAGGTCGAATAACTTTTTCTAAAAGAAGACACTTCAAAAAATGTTTGAACCTAAATCTTTGTTTTTAAGAAAGACATAAAGGAACGCCATATTAATAATTTGACCTCGATAGGTCATTTGAATGTTATTATATGAAAGTTACTATAATATTTATAAATACTATTCCCTATTTTTTATTTCATATTTTTGTAGCCCCGTTTCCACAAAACAACATATTACTTAATTAGAGTGTTTACAAGATTTTTATAAATACATAAAATATGTAATAACACTAATATTACTTTTAACACCCTCCACATTGATGCCAATCAATAGAGATATTTTACAAATATAATATACTCACTCAACTATTTCCAATTATGCGCTTTACAGACTGAAGCATTTGAAGCTTTTAAAGCTTTAGTATGGAATTTAATTCTACGCTATTAAGCTCATCATCTTCTAATCACATATTTCTGTGATAGAGGAGACATCTCTTTATGGGGTGGCGAACTTACTAAACACTCCTTTGACATGCACACAGTTGAAGATTCCATTCAAAATATAGTCGCAATAGGTTTGTTTGTTTTAGCTACACATTCTTACACTTTCTATGTATAATTTTCTCGTATTTCTGTCTTTATCCATTTGTTAAGTTGACGCCACAAAAAGTGTAAAAAGTGTAGCAACTTTCTGCTAAAATGAATAGACCGAATATCCGAATATTAGAGTAGGATCACCCGTTGACCTAGCCTGACCTCAACAAACTTAACCCAATTCTGCTTTTCTCTTGGCTATTTATCTTTTCAAATAATTAACTGAATTACATTAAATAATCGTGAATTACATATTAACACATTAATTCATTATGTATATACATGTCTCTATAATGAATATTACTGCGAGCGTCACGTAATTCTAAAGAATGAATCCGTCAATTCAAAATTTGCATCTTTTGTATCTGTGTAAAAAAATTTCTCAATATTGACTATGCATAAATAAAACACGCGATTATAAAAAATACTTGTTATAGCTTGGAGCTTTTTTCCGGTAGTGATTGAATTTGTATTGTAAAATGCTAATTCTAACTGAAAAAATTAACTATATATATAAAATTGGTTTTTGATATACATGCATACCGTGTGTAAGTGAAAAGTATATGTATTATATAAAGTGGCTATAGTGGAGAAAAGTTGCGAAGGAGAACTCTCCAGTATTACTCTCCATAGTTCGACCTGTCCGACTCCACCATATATCCGCTATTCTGGTCTGGACTGTTCACTGTTTTCACGACTGTGGAAGTGTGTGGTGTGAAGACTGGAGTGTAGATTGTGGACTAACCGATTAAATAGTGAGTGTGCGTGGCTGAACAGTGAGCACCCTAAGCGCAAAGACCTACCGCAAAAAATTTTGTCTGAACTGCTACTCAGAGGCTGCTGAATCGGTCTGCATTCTGCAATGAGAGGTCGAAATATTACACTAATACCCTACCGTGATACTCACAAACACAACTGACACGTCTACAAGCTGTAGCTGTAATAGCTCTATATCACCTATATCACGCAACGATTAGGTCGGTCGGTCAGAGTCAGACCTGCTTGCCTTGCTTGCTGACAGATATCAGCTGTTCCAGTAGTAAATAAGCAGCTGCACTTGAAAATGGATAACGCACAATGTGCTGTATCCGAAGACAAATCGGGGAGCATCGAAAGTTTCCAAGATGAAGAGGATCAGAGCCAAAGTTGGTCTGTAGACGGTGATACCGAGGATAACGAGAATTGGTATTACATGCCAGATTCAATCTTATTGAGCATCTTTCAATACCTGACCCCAAAGGAGCTGCTTCAAGCAGGAAAGGTATGCAGAACGTGGAATAGAGTATCACATGATGAATTTTTGTGGAAAGACTTGTTCTATAGTACTTACAAAGTAGATCCCGACGTCGGCATTATGCCAGGTTAGTTTTATAATATATCTTTACTACTGTATGTCATAAAGCAAATCAATTTTTGCAATCTTAACATTATATTTAACCAAACATAAAAAGGCCCTTGTTTATATAAATATGTGTATACTATGTATATGGCATGCTCAATTTTTTTATTTAATCCCTTTTAATCGGTCATACTTGAAAAAAGTCAACATTCTTCCCTTACTCTAATTTCAGGAAAGACTTCATGGCTGGGGGAATTTAAAAGATTAGCGTATCATACACCATTATTGGAAACAGAAGTTCTTAAAGAACACACTCATCAAGTTTTGCATGTTAGTTTTTCCCACAATGGAAAACTATTCGCCACGTGCTCCAAAGACGGATATATTCTTGTATGTACCTTTATAAACAACTCAATCTGTTCAATGAATTAATAGTTGTAATTTACAGGTGTGGCAGAGCCAGTATCCAGTTAATATCAAGTACCTTCATGATATGAAAGCATTTAGCTGGAAGTATACTCAGTTCTCGCAATTTAATTCAACGGATACATTGCTTTTGGTGTCTGGTGTACATTTTGGAACTCCACACAGTACCTCTGGTGAAATTGCTGTATTTAGGGTAGCACGTAAGTAAAGAGCTCTCCATCATTTAAAGATGTTTATATTTAATTTTTAGCTATGTCGATTGTTAAAACTCCACATTATCTACTTTATTATAGCTGGCTTTCATTTACAATGTAGAGTAGCAAATAAGCCATATGATATATTTGGAACATGGTACAGTGAACGCTACCTTCTCAGTGGAAACTTACACTGGCTGGCACACCTAGTTAGTACGAGCATTCTTTGGCTCAATAAAGCTAACCAAGAGTCCGCTAGTGAGCATGTACCCATTATGACACAGCTGTTTAGGTAAATTAATTCTTATATTGATATTATGATGTAATATAATCCATAAATTTTAAACAGCTCTTTCAACTAATGAATTTCATCCTTAATAATTGTAGATTTTATAATGGTAATGCCTCTTCTATTAGAGCAATTATGGTGGCCAATTGTCTTTCCCCTGCACCAACTAAGTCCGAGGAAAGTCAGTGTCAACCATCGTCGTCTACTGTTAAGGAAGAACGGGGTAATCCCCCGAGTCACAGAGACTTATTAGCTACGTCCTCGAACACTGCTCATCAGCCACAGGAAGAACCAGTTGTACTCCACCATGCCTCTTCACGATTACAGTAAGTCTGCATTAATCTGTTTAATGCCTATTAGATATTAAAACTCTTCCAATTAAGGTACAGTACGTTGGAAGGGGGATTTATGAATTGGAGAAAACTTGGTGATGGATTTGATTATGCTAGCCCTATACAGTATAATCAAGAGTACAGGCAAGTAGAAATGGAGAAGGAAGTACACGAGAGTGAAAGTGAGACCGAGAATCAGCAATGGGAAGAGGAAAGTGATAGTGGCGGTAAGGGGAATATTTATTAATTGTACAAATAATCAGTAGTTTTTTTTACTGGTTGTGTTCTTTGGAATCGCGCGAAAAGCGCTTAAAGTATATAGTTTATTTTACATTTGTTGTAGAAATTGAGCGTTTTATGCATATCTCGAAACGTAGCCTTTATACCAAACTTTAGACTGCGATCACTTATTTCTTACATATACATTCACACATATTTTGCTTAGTTACATATGAATATATTATGTGTAGAATCCTCGACAACGGAGGAATGCGACTCTGACGAGCTTACAAATAATCCTGAAAAATTTTTAATTTTTACTACTGGATCCAAGACTTTTACTCCTCATCAAGTTGGCTTTAAGCGAATTAAACTAGTCACATTTCCCAGAAGACTAGATCCTGGTCCATCTTTACAAGAAAGAATAGCACAGCGGGAAAGAGAAAGAAAACGAGAACGCGAAAGGCAAAATTCACGATCTGTCGAGCCCAATTGGCTGGATTATAATTCGGTTGCTGATAGATTTGATAAAGTTGATCATTTAATAGATTTACATGGTCACATTATTGGGATGGGACTATCCCCTGATCATAGGTAGCACTCAGTAATCTCTTTCTTACACTTCTATCATTAATTTGTCTGTTTAATTGAATATTTTGCTCAAGCAACATAATTATTTTTTCAGGTATCTTTATGTGAATACCAGACCTTGGCCAAGGGGTTATGACATCACGAATCCATTGGCACCACCTCCAATAGCTCAGGAAATAGATATTCACGTAATTGACTTAGTAACATTGAAACAAGTTGGTACAATGCTAAGAGCTCACAAAGCATACACTCCTAATAATGAATGCTTCTTCATATTTTTGGATGTTTGCAATGAATATGTGGCAAGGTAAGTTGACTATAAATGATTTTCTAACTTTTCTTATTATAAAATTCTGAATGAACGAATCTTTTTCGTTGTTCTGTAGTGGTGCCGAGGATAAACATGGTTATTTATGGGATAGGCATTATGGCATTTGTCTAGCAAAATTTCCACACAGCGATGTAGTAAACTCAGTTGCGTTTAATCCTCGTGATCCAGAAATGTTAGTAACTACCAGTGATGATTATACTGTAAAAGTTTGGCGTAGTCGTTCTATGGTCAAATCTCTTGGTTTGAATGAAGAATCCTACCGTAGGGGTATGGAAGTACGCAAGAGGCGCAGCTTTTATAAAACCGCCGGCAAAGAAGACTGACTAAGAACTATCAAATTTCCAATTTAAAGAGGTATTTAGCCAAAATTTGACTAGACGACTTTTCCAGTAAATATTACTTTCCTGTCACACACTTTTCATCCCTCTATTTTATCTTGCTTATATGTACAAATATAACAACTGGAAAATCGTCCAATATAGTAATTAAGCTTGAAATATTATTAAATCTATATACCAAGCTAATCTCGATACTATACACGAAAACTGTACGTGCGCAGCTCTTTTCAATCTAATAACGTTATAGTACGTAAATTCACGACGCACTGTTGCTAAATCATATTTTATGATAATATAAAGTTTGCTAAATGTATTTTTAATCGTTAAGAATTCTATTTTTCTGATATCTGTTACAAATTAAATTATATTTACGTTATAAAAATCACGTTAAAATTGTAAATTTATTAACATTTTATAAAGGCTCAACATTTTAGTCAGTGTGTGTATGTGTGTGTGTGAAAGAGAGAGAGAGAGAGCGCGTTGTGTATATAAATATATATATTAAACATTGTGTGCTTTAGTCGTTACGCTTTTTTCGCGGCTATGAAACCTTTTTTTTATGATGTGATGTATTTTTATTATGTATTTATAATTTTTATATAATTTTTAGGAACTTATGCATATATTTAGAAGAAGTTATACATTAATGGATAAAGTTACAGGGACACAAATTTCATATATATACATGTTCCATCACTAGATCATATATAATTTTCTTCTACATAGCAAGATATTAATTAACATTGTCCTGACTGTCAACATCATTCGTTCATCTAAGTATGCTGAGTATCAATTATATAAAATATTATAAACCTCTGAAGACTATAATTTTTTCTTGAAACATTAACTGAGTTTAGCGACGCATCGCTTACTAAACGAGTAGATATGATTTATTTGATAAAACAGCACTTTTTGCGTTAGTTTTACAATTTAATGTTGAAACAAACGCGCGCGCGCGGTTACGTCTATAAATTATTTTCATACAACTATTGACATGTCTTAAAGTATCCTTGAAGACTATTTGCTAAACATATCAAATAATGTTTCATTTCCTAACCAGCAACCTTTGATATTTTCTTATATTTGTTCGATAATCTATTACATTTTCAATATCAACATTTTCATGAAAACTACAAGCAGACATATATCTTTTAGTTACATATTTTTTGTTATTTTCGTATGACACTAAGTTACTTAATCACCCGAAAATTGTTAAATAACGTATCAATTCGATGACTGTGGGTACCGCAAACATACATGAACAGTGCTGCGTGAGTGTTAACCGATAGATCAGATGCGTCCAATTGCTTAAATAAGTCTTGTATAATACTTGAAAATATAGTTTTATTGTTCTGAAAATCATAACATTCTGTACATTAACTGTTATAAAATTCAATGCAATATCTCTTTATTAGTATTTAATGCTTTCATTAATAAAATGTACATATATTTGAGATAAAGCTGTTATAATAATTAAATTAGTTTTAAGATTAACGAAAATAAGCTTTTAAATAAATTATATATTTACAATAAACATTTAATTTAGATTAAAATGAGCACTTGACTCGTTTAACTGTGTTCTTAAAGATATGTAAGTATTGGAATTATTTTAGTAGAGTTGAAATATCTGAAAAACAGATATGAATATTCATTTAACACGTTTTCATAGAATTTCTTTTATATTTACCAAATTATTTCACACATAGAGGTATGGAATACAAAAGCTGAACATAGAGATAGTCTTTTATTTTTAAAGAATTGATTTTGTATGTTTTTATACTTGTTATAACATTTATTTAAGATGAACCAGTAGCTATGGGCTCTGAAATGATAAAATGATTAGTGAAAATAGAATTTTCATCTGTGTACTTTAGCAAGTAAGCAATAAATCTGTATTAATATAAGAACCTGAGTGGTGCGAGGAAGATTCGTCCGGTGGATTAGCGGTATTGGGCATCGCTCTTTTATGTGCATCTTTATGCCCATGACAGTGCTCACATTCATCATCACTATCTTCGGAGCTACTCTCCCCAAAGACTCGTGGTTTCTCATATATACAGCAACCTAAAGAATAATACTTAGAGCTTTATAATAATTACGACATTAAAAAGCTCAAATCTCAGACTCATAACTCACATTTAGACTTCTTTTTGTTTAAATTTTCATTATCAACTGTTCCTTGTGTCCATTGAACCTTTTTACTCGACCTCGGCTTTCTCAGTCGTAATCTAACCGTAGGAACTTCCTAAAATATTAAAGCACCTAGAAAGCTACAACTATAAAAAATTATGAAATTAGAGAAGGGTAAGAAATGAGTATTAAAATAGGAACAATAAAATATAAATTTATTTGTGAAAATAAAGAATTAGGCAAATGCTACTCTTAATTATTGTATAATTTTACTGTTTACTAAATCGTTTATTTTACTGTCACTATAATTTAAAACTCTAGTCAAAACTTCCATTGTGTGTTCCCCTAGTTTAGGCGGTGGTAGCCTTATTTCATTTCGCGCATAAGAATATTTTACTGCAGGTCCCACTACTTTAATCTTGCCTATTCCTGGTTGATCAATTTCCTTTACAAGTTTCATGTGTTTAACTTGAGGATTATCGAACACCTAAAATCAATTAAATAATTTCTTTCAAAGGTACGATAAAACAAAACAAAGTGTTTTTTTCTAGTGAAATCTTTTATTTCCTTCTATGTCCTGATAAGAGATTTTACCTGGCTTATCTTATTTACAGGGCCATAAGGAAATGAAGCACCTTCGAAAATATCTTCCCATTCATTATTTGACTTTTTTTTAAATGCGTCTCTCAAAATCTTTAATAAATCCTGTCTATTTTCAACTCTAGCATCATTATCTTTAAACTTATCACTATCAATTAGCTTTAATAAATTCATCCTTCTGACTAAGTCTATAAATTGCAAATTGCTCCCAGTACCAACGGTCATGTATCCATCTTTAGTTGGGAATGCTTCATAAGGAACAATACTTTCATGCTCTGAGCCTAGTCTTACAGCTTCTTTGTTAGCATTTAAATAGTTTGAGCCAATATTTATCAAGCTAGCGACTTGAGTAGCTAAGAGATTGCATTCAATCCATTGGCCTTTGCCTGTCTTCTGTCGTTGGATAAGTGCTGCCATTATAGCACCATGAGCATATAGGCCTGTTGCCAAATCTGTTACAGCTACACCAACTTTACAAGGTGGACCATCCTGAGGGCCGGTGATATGAAGCAGACCCCCCATAGAAGCTGCTATTACATCGTAACCAGGTCTATTAGCTAATGGTCCTTCGGAGCCATAACCAGTTAGCGAGCAATATATTATCTTAGGTGCTACCTTACTTATCTCGTCATAACCTAAGCCCATTGATGCTAACTTTCCAGGTACATAATTTTCAATGAGAATATCAGATTTTTTTGCCAGCTCATGTACGATATCTTTTCCTTTCTTCAAGTCAATGCAAACACTCTTTTTATTCCTATTAACGCTTGTGAAATAAAGTGATTCTTTAGTTCCATATTGAAAAGGGGGACCCCATTTGCGTGCTTCATCACCCGCAAACGGCTTTTCAATTTTAAGTATTTCAGCACCCAAATCACCGAGAATCATGGAACAAAATGGTCCAGCTACAATTCGCGTCAAATCCAAAATTCGAATTCCGGACAAAGGGGACCTGTCATCATGTACATATCTGCAGGATATTCTTTGCTTCACGTACCGACCTTTCCATGATAAAAACAAATTTTTTCGCGTGCAAATCAACTTTATCGGCGTCATTGCGTGTTTCGGATTCTTTGTCTTTGTGAACAGTGTTTAAACGTTGTGTGACAGTAAAACGTACGATTTCTCTTAAATGAAAAAAATACAACACGAGACAGTGAAGCACAAACAAATAGCACGCAAAAAGCAAAACAACAGTGATCGTTGAGTGACTGGTGACATTTTATCGCAATTTACCTATTTACCAGATTTACCTGTGTTGCGTTAGCAGCAGCAGCCGTGTCGGTAACATCCCCCTCCAAAATTGTTTCTGTTTGTGTCTGGGAGGTCGACTGTTCATGCATAGTTCTCTCCATCAAGAAAACACTTTATAAACTATGTCTTTTTCTTCTTTTTCTACCGTTTCAATTTTCAGACTAAGAAATTAGTGAGTCGTCCAAGTTCAGAGGCTTCTGATCCAGACTGATCCCACTTTACCAGTTCTGAGTCAGAGTCAGTCAGATTGTTTCCAAAAGAATAAGAGTAGATAAAGACCTGTTCTTTTGGCCTTGGTAATGAGTAAACGATAACTAAAATAAAACTTTCAATTCAGTTACCATTTTAATTGTTATTTCCAATAAACGATTAAGTTAACACGGTTTAGTCAATCCCACAGATACAATTAGGCACTGATTGTACCTGCAGATACTGACAATCTATCTCTATTGATGCTTCTGACAGAGTGCTGATATTGTCTGATGTATAGAAATACAACGTACCCATTTACTCCAGAGTGCGCACTTCGTTCGTCGATATGCGCAGTATGTGTAATTATAAGGTAACAAATAGCCACTAGTAAAATTAGTAGGTTATAATGGATAACTTAATTTAAGTTGATAATACTAGAATAGCACACAGCATCTGCAAGAGCATGCAGGAGTAGCCGGAATAACCCAACCTAACGTAACATAACTTTATTAACGGATTAACCACGAAGCATGATGGATGTAGGAAGTTTATAGGAATGGAAATGAATAGAAATGTGAGTAGACAGTTAGACACCACCTGGATTAGACTAAAGGCATCGGTCAACCTCCGGCCTCCCTATGCTTTGGACGAACAGTGTTTGCTTACTGGAGTGAAATGTTGGAGCGGGGTTTGGATTGAGCGGCACCAGGACAGCCTAACCTGTCCTAAATCCTATAGTTTTTGATAATCTTCTATAGTATCTATAGATTTAGATTTTTACCGCAATCTCCAATATATATGGTGTAGTAAACTGGTAAAAATAAGTGAAATTATAGGAAGACAAAATTATTTATGTTGATACAAAGCTGTTTAGTTTCCAAAAATGAAAAGAGAAACATTTATTAGAAAGAGAGAGGAAAAATAACATTTCTTTAACTAACAAATGTATAGATTGGGCTTGGACTTGATAGTTTATTATCACCAGCTTGATATGACACTACATACATAGCTATAGCATATGGCCTATATGGTCAAATAGTTTAGAGACCGGTTTTCAAATAACGCCGCATCGTGTCGTCATACTCGTCATGCACGCGCGCAAGTTTTTTCCGCTCTGTAATGTCGGTAATGAGAAAGATCCTATTAAGGCGTGTTTCCACTTTCTGGGGCTTAAATTTATAAACCAAACTAAGCTCTAATTTCAGCATAGCATTTACTGAAGAGGAAGACCAATCTGAGGATTACATTGAAGGTAAAAGTAAGACAATTTTTCTTAGCTGAGATCTTACTAATCTCGAATTCAAGTAATCTGCACTAGTGTGCACTTAGTATATCTCTATCCTCTACTTTCATATTAATAATAAAAAGATAAAGATACACCTCAGTACACATCAGCGCAGATCCTCGAATTCACGATAAGCTTAAATTCCGTTTATAGATTTAGCTGTAAGATCCACGATGGAATATTAAATTCTAAGGCTAAGGTCAAATGCACATAAGGGTAAACTGACATTACTGACGGTATAAATTTGTAAACAGACTGCCCAATGACGGTACAGACCGTACAGACGGTATGCACTGGGCCTAACGGCTTAACTGAAAAGCTCCCCCATCCCACCCCCTCAGTAGTTGAGTCAGTAGTACTCCGGCGACTCCGACGGCCGACCCGACCTCGTCGGGGACGTCGGGGATACGTGAAGTTTGTGAAAGGGAGCGCAAAGTGAAGCATCCCATTTCCAACATCTCATTTTTTCTCTATTCACCAATAAGAGCAAGCCACATATGATAAGCATAAATTAATATCAAGTGTAACAACTTTATAGATCTTATTGTTTTTATCTCAACTTATTTTATATACTCAGATTTCTACACCAAAAATGATATTTGCTAGGTTTACTAACTTGATCTAGGCTTATCTAATGATACGTGTACTCCGATTCATTATTGCGTCTGATATTGCTTTTCTGCCATATTAGTCTCTTCAAACTCGCATCACGAAACTATTCTTTATTTTAAAAATGTAAGACCTATTTCTCTGTTTTAAATTTTCAAACGTCCAATTGCTGCGTCTTTTTTTTCAAAATATTCTTTTCTGGGGATCGATCAGGGGACTTTTTGCGTAAAAATCTCGAATCTGATTAACCAATCGTAGGCTTGAAATAATTTCATAACATGAATGATTGGTTCATTTAAACTTTCATGGTGAAAAGTTCTATGATCGATACCGTAAATAACTCTTCTTCAACGACTTTCCTACTTTGTTTCCTTCTTTCTCCTCCACTCCTTTCAAAAATTCTAATACCCCTCTCCACCCTGCACCATTTTACTAAGTTTTCTTTTGTTACGTTTGGTTAAGCACAGAGGGAATTTAAAGAGCAAAGGATTTACCGAGTGACATAACCTCTTATATTTCCTTATACCTGTATTTCTATTTAATAATATCTTTCACCATTACAGGTCTCCATTACCAGCTACATATGTCCAGGGTTTTCACGATTTGGACTCGGTGAAAGCAATGGAATACACAAAACTCGGAAAAACTGACTTGTTCGTAAGCAAGCTTGCTTTTGGCGGTGGACCTCTGGGATGCCATTACGGGCATGTATTTCCAATTTTAATCTACCCTCTTTGATATTTTTTTTCAAATTTTACTCGTAATTTTTCTCAGAACCTACGATGAAGATGAAGCCATAGAGACGATACGACAAGCCATAAAATCTGGAATTAATTACATTGATACCGCTCCGTGGTATGGTCAAGGCCGATCGGAAACCATTATAGGCAAAGTATTGTATAAAAAAGCACTGTTCTTTTTCTTTCTGACTCCTTTTTTTCACAGCTATATTTTATTTTTTTGACACGCGATATGCTTTTCCTCATTTCAGGCGCTCAAAGGCATACCTCGTCAAGCATATTATATCGCTACCAAAGTTGGAAGATACGAACTAGACTACCAACATATGTATAATTATACATTGGAGAAAACTAGAGAAAGCTTAAAAGCTAGTTTGGAACGTTTAGGTCTTTCGTACGTCGATGTTATTCAGGTATTTTGTTGCCACATGTGTACCTTGGTCTAATTTCTATTGCTGGATATTTGTTTCAATCAAGGTCCACGACATCGAATTTTCACCCTCGTTAGATGTCGTTCTTACACAAACTTTACCAGAATTGTCTAGGCAAGTTACTGAACGAAAAGCTAGATATATAGGTGTTACTGGCTACCCTGTATCGATTTTAAAGGAGTGCATAGAAAAGAGCAACATCAATATAGCTATAGCACTCTCTTACTCGAGATACACTTTGATTGATGATACGCTTCTACAGTACATTCCATTTTTTCAAGTGAGTCTATCAAAACATCTTTATCCTCTATATACTCAGCTTTCGTCTAACTCATCTCTTGCATTACAGGAACAAGATATTGGCATTATAAATGCAGCGACACCGTGTATGGGTTTGCTTACAAACGATGGACCACCATCTTGGCATCCTGCTTCTGACGAAGTCAAACAAACTTGTTCCCGTGCAGCACGATTCTGCAAGGTATCTCTTAAAATAGTATTTATCTTTTCCATGTAATCCCCTAATTTATTTTCCTTGCAGGATCACGATGTCCAACTGGCAAAATTAGCAATTTGGCATTCCATGCAGAATCCGTGCGTCGCCACCAATCTGGTTGGGATGCAAAATCTCAATCAGTTGCGTATGAATATTGACTTGCTCAAAAGTGGAATTACTGAAAAGGAGAGCAAACTTTTGGAGGATATAAAACGCGAGTGAGTTTCTTAAGCTATGTGCGATATTGATTGTATTGCAAATGTTCCTCTGATATATGGCTAGGATTTTGCGTGCTCCTAAAAAAACACTAACAAGTTTAAGCATATCAATGTTGCACTTCGTGTATCGTTCACGTAATAAGCAATTATCTTCTTATATTTTTCGATTGCAACTTCACCAACGGCGATCCATTTTTCTAATTCTTTTTATGAAGTAGGGACTTGTCCATTTTGCGCTACCCCCACCAGTAGGCACGTCAAATGTGCAAAAAGCACAGGTACATCACAATCGTGCACATATCTGACTTAAACTTAAGCCGCCTCCATACGATGTGGTCAACGTTTTCGAATGCATTGTTAATGATTGTGTGGTTGTTTAAATATATACATTATCCACACAGCTTATTTTGCTAATGTTAGTAACAACAATTTATTTTGCCTTCATTGGTCACATCCTGTGTTGGCAGTTTTAAGTAGAACGCGCGCGCTCATACGACCAACATCTACCAATATTAACGCAAACATATTTATCCTTGTAGGTATTTGAATGAAATAAAAGATAAGCACTGGGAAGGTAAGGAGATAGATTTGTACCAAGCAGCCATGAAAGAGATGACGAAATAATTTTACCCTATATACTGTATAAGCAAGCGTATAAAAATAACAAATTCTCGTTGTATAGAAAAATACAATAAATCTTTGAAAAAGAAAAAAAAAACAAAAAGCTAAAAAAAGCTACTCCAATATAAATTGCGCTCTGTTATGTGGAAGAGGTGCATAGCCATCTTGTCCCGGTTTGATTCGATATGTCAATTCGTACATTAGCACTGTCATCAATGAACCTGGAATACTTTTGTGATATAATTGCTTCAATTCGAAGCCCTCTTTCAGGCACAATTCCCTACCACCTTCATCGTATTCCGATGCAACAATATCCGCACAGCTATATCCTTGCTCCATAGCGAATTGTACGACTACGTTTAAAAGGCAAGATGCTACACCTTTTCTCCTGTACTCTTTCTTCACACATAATCTTTTGATCCAGGCTCCTTTGTCCAATCTGTGACTCTTGAGCAAACCAATTGTACCGACAATATTTTTCGCTTTGGAGGACACATCTATATTCGATCTGCGAAACTGTTGTTCTGTCATCACCGCAAATCGGGCATTTTTTGGATGAACATTGGCCAAATATGGCTCAAATGCTTCTGCTACCCAGAAACCCGAAAACGCGTTTGACGTGTAAATCCTAAAAATAAAATGAAAATTCCATCGATTTCCTGTAATTATTTTGTTGTGTAAAAAAGATCAGGAAAATAAGAGATTTACCGAGAGATGTTTGAAAGTTCTTTCATCACTTCCGCCACCTTCATCGAGAAACTTATGCACGTACCAATATATAGCGTAGCGATCACGACAGGAATAACGGAGAGACATATAGTGAATGGTATCCCGAAAAATATAAATAATATTGCGGCAAATAAAATCATTATTTGGAACGTCATTTCCTTCAATAGTAATCCAATGAAGGTAGTGTTCAAAGAAGACATAATACCATCTCTCAGTAGCTCTTTACAAGTTGTTTCATCACCAGATTTGTAGCTTCTAATTACGATCAAACGACACATGTTCGGTAATGTAACATTTACCAGAATGAATGTGACTGATATTGGTCGCTACTGGTATTAGTGTTTCTATAGTGCCGTATAATTGCATTTGTAACAAGTGAGTTTCTTTTACAACATTTCTTTATTCTTACAGCACTCGTATAAGAACACGTGTTTCATGATTTGATGGTTATGATCGTTGCAAAACGTCTTACATGTCCACACGCTATTTTACGTAGCTCACTGTTGAAGTCAATTTTCGATTGAAAGTTCAGTTCACAAATTAGAAATATCTAATTGATTCAAAAATTATTTAAGGGTATGATAACAGTCGTTTTAAATGAAGATTTGTGACAATACAAAAGCAATGAAGATATATATATATACACATTAGTATTATTGGTAGAAAACACACATCAATGACATTACAATGACATCTACCGTGGCGCCATCTATTAAGCTTGGTTGGTAGTCGTTTCTCAAGCAACACGGTAGTGTCTGAATGTGTCTTTTCTCGACGGCAAGTAATTTTAAAAACCGCTGCCGCCGCCGAGCGAGTCGCCGAGGGCAAACAGCCAGACAGACGACAGTATTTAAGTCAGCACGAAAATACGTGGAGATGGAGAGAGCTAAAGCGATTCGAACAGCCGTAAACATTAATTTTATTCTCTCATATTGTTGTCTTGGCATATTTTCTCAAATTGTGCAAGATTTGTTTGTCAGGATTACGAATAATTCATCAGGACCGATAGTAACGTTCCCACTGCAATATTGCCATCTGCAATAAATTAATGAATGAAATTACAAATAAATTAGATGTATTCCATTTAACGTTTCTAAGGCTCTTAACTGTGTTCCTCATATATAAGCACATATTAGACATTTGGGAGCGTTCAAACACGAGATGGAATGTGCCCTTTAAAAAGGAAAGATCATCGTACATTGCGCTATTGGATCTCACCTGTTTCCTTTCCGATCTTCGATGTAGACGGCATTTAGGAATAAAATGGTCGATATTTGGGATATTTGGGATTTATCAGAAATTTCGCTCAATGTTGTTCGATACCAGATGCTGACGGTTATTGCTTCTGATGTTTCAGCAGCAGTAGCAGCAGCAATATTGTGAAAGGTTAGGGATGTGTTTTTACGTTTGGGTAAGCTTGAACAAGGATTATGATACTATGTATATTTGTTTTAACGATTAATTGTAAAATGAAGAGAGAAAGCTACTCACTAGCAACGAATCTTAAAGATTGTTGTCCCATCAGTTTGTAGCAGTTTTAAGTAAAGTATTCCAGAGGTTATAGGTGCATCATCCGAGGTGACTATCGAAGCCCTGAGTGGCTTCCCTAAAAACATCATGTGATCCTTAGTACCTCTATCATCCAATACGAGAGGGCGATATCCCCCGATAACAAAATTACTTTCAATAACGTAAAACTGACTGGATTTCTGATTATTATAACACCAAATAGTCCATTTTTTTACTGCGGTACATATGTATAACTATACAGACCACAAAATGGAGGCTCCGCCCGAGTAGCCAGGAAATATATGCCCAGAGGGCCACGATCAGCCGGAAAGCCCATTTCCTGCGACCATTCGGATGTCTCTTGTGGAAAGCAAGTACCTCTTAAAAATGAAATTGCTCCCTGCGGACAAGGCCATGCGTCGAATTTACACTGGTGAGATACGTGTGCAGTTTGAATGCTTTCGACGAAAAGCTGCCAAGCTCGGATATGACTGCACGCTATATCCTTGTCGAGAAAGTTTTCTGGTGATTGATAAATGATTGTTTTGATGGATAGAGAGAACAAGGTGAGAAACAGAGGGAGAGAGAGAAAGAGAGAGAAAGAACTAGAGGTAAGAGATACGACATAAAAATAAACATAACCTACCTTTAAAATGACTCATTACAACTGAATTCTTAACATCCACACATCCAGGTTGTTCTTTACCGCCATTGGGGAAAAAGTCAACATGACCAATTGGCTTGAAAAGTCCAAAGCCATCGGCAAAGTCCTCAGACCCGTCAGTATGTATAACATCAACGAGCTTGGCATCGGAAGCATCTAGTTTCCTCCAGGGTTCCCGGAAGATATGATGCCGGAAGAACGGCGAGGCTGGATCTAATCCAGTTATACGACCCAGCAACAGGTGGTTCCTCTTTAAGTGTTCCGCCGCACAACCAGCTACGTGGGCGCCCAAACTGAATCCAACGGCGTGAATTTCATTCGGACTTGTGCCAAGATTGATCATATCCATCAGCAACAGGCCCAATTGCCTACCAACTAGCTCCGTATTCGCAACTGCTACATTGTACGCGCTACTGGCACCTCTCGTCCAATCCAACATTAAAACGTTCGCGTCCATCTGTGTAATAGTTACACAACGCATCTCTTTCTCTCTGAATTTTGTATAGAATCATAGAAATTAAGGCCTTTTACCAAATCCAAAAATGTATTGGCCCCGGCAATGGCACCAGCGTCACTCCCGCTACCTTTGTAACCGTGTATTATTACCATGAGCGGCTTGCTGATGTTGTACCGTGATCGTATTATCGACCGAAGATCATCACCGTACTCCAGAGTATCAGGATTTCGTCGGTTGCCTCGCGTGTATAAGAAAAATTTTGTACGAATAACGTAGGGATGTTCCGGTGGCCTCTTCAAACGAGATCGAGCAGGTGGATCAGAGAAGCAGCCAACCAAATCTGTCAATTTGTAATTTAAAAATGGAGTAAAAGTACTGTCGATTTTAATCAGGAATGCCTACCGAAGCACACTTTTGGCCTTAAATCCGGGCGAGCAGCAGTCATTCGTCTTGTCGAAATCATCCGATTCTTCGCGAAGCTTAACCGCGCTGCAACGTAGCAATAAATGCATTAGTAACTTCGAAATAGCCTTTCACTCTGATTGGCCAATAACAGGTCAGTCGGTCGATCGGTCAATCGTTGGATTAAATGAAAAACAGAAAACTTACCTTGCGACAATTTGGCATTTGCTAATAAACAACAGCATGACCCGCTCAAGACGATAAACAAATAAATAATTGAACGATACTTGAACTCTCCATGAAGCAACAAAAACATGATTAGGGCAATTCGATTAAAGAGCACTGCTCATTGCGTGCGGTTGTCGTGCTGTACTAAAACTCGACTTTCTTCCTCGACGATGTACGCTCGAGTACTGTCGAATCGGATTCAACGTTACATGCTAAAAACTGTCCACCAGTCCGGACGAACGGTGAACGCTCGCGATACCGCCAATTACTACTGCCTTTTGCGATTTTTAATCTTATGTTGAAACTGCGTAGAAAAGGTAATGGGGACCTCTCTGCATCGTGCGTTAGATACGTTTTGCGCAACGCTGCTTTTTCGTTGCGTTTCATTTCATTCCTTTCAAAAGCAGCTCTTCCTGTCTTGAATGCTGTCATGCTAATCGTCACAGAGACATTACCGTTAGGCTTATATGGTCGTTTTGCTTCGGTATAATATGTATATACTAGTACGCTGAATGAAAGTCAAACAACACAAGTGGATCCAAAGAAATCATTATTGCTTTTAACGTATTTATTTATAATGTTTTATTAATATTTTTCTTATCGTAGACATATATTTATATATGTATATATATATATATGTATATGTATATGTATATGTATATCGTATGGCAGCATATTATTACGACATGGTAGGTATAATAAAGTAGGGGAAGGGGGGGGGGGACTGGCAGAACGAATGATTTTATGTTATTTTTATTTGCCTAAGTCCTCTCTCTCTCTCTCTTTCTCTCTCTTAACTCGGAGAACAGACTTCACTCTTTCTTCTTCGTCAATTTTACAGAGGCAAATTCTTCGCGCGCACGCACACACACATACACTCGTACACATGTATTCTGTTAATTTGATAATTGCGACAACGTTTGATCCTTTTCAAAAGCGGCTTAGCTGAACGATGCGTCGCGTCATCGACCGCTTATGCGAACTTTAACCGATATCATATTCCTTTGTTATTTATGCATAACGCTACCTCACATGCTTACTTGACTATGTAAAATATAAATATACATTGTAATATATACTCTATACTATTATAGTAACGAGAATGCAACGTCATTAATTTAATTAGACTTTGCAACTTATAGAAAAATATGTCCTGGCTAGACGTGACCGTGCCTCGAATGCCGTGCAATGTACCTGATCAATCGAATGTTCGTCCTTCTTCCTCAAAGCTGGTAATTGACTTTTTTGCGAATTTGGAAAGAATGCACGATTGTTGGAGGTGGGCCGAGGCGGGTTGATTGAGGAGATAAGGCGAGGCAAACGAAGGCATAGCGATCACGATGCAATAAAATCTATTGAAACGATCAACAAAACAACGGTATTACTCTACCTACCACTTTCAAATTATCCTACTATCTACGCTACTTAATAATATTGATTTGCTAATAAATTCAATTCTTCCTTTTTGGAAACTTGTCGCCTCCTATCAATAAATATACATATGTATACGTATTTGTGAATTTTCTCACATTAGTTTCGACATTGATGTACTTTACCGCGATACTATTATTGTATACCCTTATGCACTGGAAGAATTATATTACATATATATTTATGCTAAAAACTAATCAGGCATGTTATAGTAATAACAATGAATCAACCGCGTGATACACACACGATTTATAAAATCTCTCATAATTGATCGATTATACGCGGTTTGTTTGAAAAAATAGAATGACAAGGAATAAAATGCCAATACCGCGCAGGATAATGCAATTGAAAGAAAGTACATAGGTTTAGGAAATACATACATATACATATATGCGCATGAGGTTATATTAGTCAGAATATTGTTCTGCTTTACTCGCTCTTTTAGCAATTTCTGGAGATTAATTGAACATTTCCTTCCGGTCACTATTTTCTCAAGATTTGATTTGTTATCACGCGCTATACGCTACTATAAGAAATTCTGTTAATACTTTTCTCGTATAACGTTGGTTATAATTGATCATTAGCTCTGTTTCGTAAACTCGTAATCACAGGCCAGAGAGAGGTGGGGCTCCAGTCACACACACATATACGCGCGATCTATTGCTATTCTTGCTTTATACGCGACTTTTTTTATACAAAGCTGGCCTATGACTATGATATATCTACCTATAGTATAGTATGTATATGTATATATGTATATTCATAGATAGCTTATTGGTGAGTTGTGAGAGAAGATTCGCATAAGCGGTCATTCGGGTCATTCAGTCAGCCGTCGCGAAGACGACGGTAAGAACGCAGCGATTTTACGATCTTTCACATCAATGGTACAAGCTACTATTTATAATTCATACTACAGGGTGTTCCATTTAAACCACTCCAGAGCATAGGACTAATTACCCAAGCATCTTCTCTATAGAAGCAAAACATAAATCGCAATCGTGTCAAAATGACAAAAAATTTCAGAAATCACCAATTTTCGTGCCTAGTTTGATATAACCACTTATTGCATTTTCAAAACTCTTTTTTCTTTACATTTAGAATTACTATGGAAAACAATTAAATCTCTTACATTTACTGGTATAAATGAGTTAAATAATGGTATTACGTGCCACAAAGATCCACCCTCTGAGGTAAATTAAACGATACACCCTTGTCTATACAGAGTGTTACTTGAACGTGGAAGCAAAAATTCATTTACTTGGGTAATTATAACAAATGTCAATATTCGTAATGAATCTTTTCCAAAGTATTTTCTATTTAGACGAAAAATGATTTATGTTAAGAATTAAGCGATATCTCTCTTTTTTGTATATATAGTTATAGAGATAAATGAATTTTTGCATACATTTTCTAAGTAGAATTAAAGTAAACACTCTGAATATGTTATATATGTGTAGTAATAACTTTCTCGAAAAAAAAAAGTGTAATGCACCACTATAGCATGCTTCATCGATAATGATATAAGTCGTTCGGACATGAATTACTCTCTGTGCCTTATTTATTTATTAGGCTTGCGTATCACATGACTGGCATGTTTACATATACGAAAACAGACGCACAGGCTCCCTTATTACGAATACCTTCATGAGCGAAAAACTCTTATTCTCTCTTTTTTTGTAAATCTCTCTCCCTCTCTCTCTCTCTCTCTCTCTCTCTCTCTCTTTCTAGTGAAATGCATGATTTATTAGAATTTCTTTCAAAATGCAGCCAAGGCAAATTTTATAAATAATTAAATAACGAGTAACTACAAATCTGTACTAAAACTCTTCGTATGTAATTAGTAATTATTATCGTACTCCTATCGTCAAAGTGTTAAAAACAGTAGTATTCAAGTATAGTATATTCGTATTATAAGTCTTGTATCATACAATTATTGTGTTCGTTTGTGATTTCTAATTTTTGAGCTCCCTTCGTCATCGTAATAATGTTTTTACATTCTGTGTTTGTGCGGATATTTTAATTTATGTATATGTTACATCATTGTCTTATGTACCTAGTATAAATGTATACATGTAGTATAAGTGTAAAGGAAATGTTCATTATAAGAATAAAATGTTAGGAATGAATTTTTCATCGATGAGATAAAATGATATATGTGTGTATGATAATCATAGAGTAAGAAAATATTCAAAACTAAAGCTAGTATCATCCACATTGATAGAAACGCGCGTTCATTCGTTTTAGTATATTGACTTTTATTGACACCGAAATTTTTCGGCTGATACGCCATTAAAAAATAATTTGCTATACGAATCGGGAGCTTTTTGAAATTCGCGGTTCGATAGATTCGTATATATATAAATATATATATATATATATAAAACACTGCACACTCTCATCGTCATAAATGGATATGTTTTATGCTGAATTTCTTATTAGAGAGGGCATATGTATCTTTCAGATTGGATAAACATTTGCACACGTAGTTTAAACGGTACGAATGAATATAATAGAAAGAGAGGGAGAGAGAACTCCGCTACGGAGAAGTATTTTGAAAATTTATTCAAATTGGACCTTCGGAATATATGGCTATATAAAAAAAGTTTCCTTTCACTTTGCTACATTTTATCGTGTAATAATAAAAGAATTCGTGAGAATGGGCTCCGTTCATCCGATGTTTACTTTGCCCTATTTGCTAAAAACTTTGGTGATATGTGTAAAAAGGGAAGGACGAGAACTTGGATATAACTATATACGCGGACCTAGCTATATGTATTATTATCATACAATACTCTTTTCTCATCATGGCGGGTTAAGAATATATACGCTTATTCAATATGCGATATCTAACTCACGGAAGTCTTATTTTCGTCAGCGGATAATTTGCGTGTGTACCTATCGCACAATTACAGTCTGCGCGTGTTTTTGAATATACATTATAAGAACGCGCTTATCAATGGTCGCTGAAATCTTTGTCCCTTCACGAATCAAAGTTTAGTTGCACGCATGCTTAAAAAAATCATTCAGACTTCTTTTCGAAGAAAAAAATTGCAATCATCGTGAAAAAAGGGATTTTAACTATAATTAAAAAACATTAAGCACCAATTTTATAGTAAGCTGTATCGGGGAGAGCGAATATGGTCTTGAAGAACCAGACAGAAAAAGAGTGTATGAGAGAGAAAAAGAGAGAAAGAGAGTTTGCAATTTGCAGACTTATAAACGATTATGCACATTAATAACATACGCTTTAGGCATTACTACTTATGTTATAGATAAATAAGTCCATTATAAAATTGTGGCAGTGTAGGTACAGTTTTACGTATAATTAATACTATAGTCGCGTTCGAATAATGTGCAACATTCGATTTAAAGCTACACGAGTCATAGTATGTATATGTTTATATATATATATATATATATATATATATATATATATTAGCGAGGAACACTGATTATCGTTAACTTTATCGGGCTTATTATTGGTCTTACTAGCTTCTCAAGAGAGCTCATACTACGCTTTTAAAAGTATTGGAAAAAAGTAAGTTTTCAGCGTTACATTTTTTGCCTAACATAAGCGACGTTCCTTGCTTTATTCTTTGTACATCGCATATTTGGCTGAAAGTATCGCTGCATTTTACAATATTTTGCTCATGCCAATTTCAGTCAATCCCTCATATTCGCACATTATTTATGAATTTGAATAATAAAAGCTGTATGTGCTAAAACTATCTTTCTAAAATCGTTACATTTCATTATACAGTGTACGATTTTCAACAAATCATTTGTCGCATTCTTACACACCGCTTTCTAATCCCTTGTCTCTTTGTTGCGAGCTGTTAGTTTATTTGTGTAATGCACTTTAACGTGATTTGCAACAAATTTCTTCGTATTCGTTTATAAGTAAGATACATTCGACGCCGATTGTTCATCGACCAGTCTCGGACAATAAGTTATGTTTGACCGATTAGCTTAAAAATAAAATAAAATAAAGAAACTATCCGATCAAAACAGTATTTATATACTTATAGATATACTCTAGTGTGTATACACATACATATTATAAAGGCTTGGTCTTGTCGTAATAAAACTTTGTATGAAAGAGCATGGTCAAGTCGCTTAGATTGGGAATGAAGCTCTTTGTTGTACAGAGTGAACCGATAACGCACCGATAAATCGAATAATCCTAAGAATAATTAATCGACAACTATGTACCTCTTATTATATTTTGCCAATCGTACGTACTGGCATCGATTCGTACTTGGACTCTAACTAGTCGGATCTCATCGATTCCACATAAGAGCATGATATTGAATTAGGCTTTAGTTTTCCCTCTCTTTGTAAATAGTTGCCCTCTAAGTACTTTTTTATTACTTAATCGATAGTCAGGGTGGTCCCACTGCTTGAGTCAGATTTACCTTTTACTCCTCACTACCGTTCAAATATTCGATGAACAAATTACTCATAATCTCGCTTGAGTATACACATACCAATTAATCATCAATTATCTAAAATCTAAATCATTTACAATAAAACTTTCAGTTCAAATTATTCGCAATCAGAGCTGATCTCAATCCAAAGTCGATGTCTCACGTGTGGAAAATATAGGATGTCCCAGAATGATTGAAATAAATTAAGTGTCTTGAAAATTAGAGGTCGAATTTATAAACCCAACTAAGTTCGACACTTTCTGCTTAGCAATCATTTAAGACGAAGACTGAGCTAAGCATTGTATTGAAGGTAATGTGTGAGACTTAATCAAGGCAGTGCTAAGCTTCAGTTCAGTTTATAAATGTGGTGCTAAGCGTTTCAGAAAAAGATTTTAGATAACGACAGTCACATAACATTGAAGCTCGCCGTAAATTTTTTAAACGATATGATTTCTTGTTTATTGCATAGAAGGAGCTCAAGATTCAATAAATGTCGTTATTTAATAATTTCTGAAAATTGTACCAAATGACCTTCCTGGGATTACCTACATTCTAAAATTTCTATGCTCGCAAGAGCGTGAGCGTATGTGTGGGGTGTGTGTATGTGTGTAAGCATTTTGCGTATTTATAAGCTTTTTTAACTGAAGACTTTGTCTATATTAAACAATACGAATACACTATGTAAATATTATGACTCAATAGTTTCGCACACCTGTGGCCTCTATCATCAAACAATTCATTTCTTACTTTCACAGCACATTGTCAAATTTCCAAAGAATATATCTATATGTATATATTATATATATATTTATATGTATATTTTTTATAAGAAAAACAAAACATCTATTTAATCTAAATAAATTATATGAAATATACGTAACACGCTTAAATATCAAAGGTCGTATCAATTATGTTTCAAGCTCAATTCAGAAGTAAAAATTGCACATAACTTATATAAACTTACCATATACGTAAAAAGCTGTAGTACCTACTAAATTATCGCAATGATTTTCGACTGGTTATTTTATAGTCATGAAACTTTTACAATTCGTCGATCAGATGTTACGAATATTAGCTCTTATAATATATTGTTTCTTATTCGCAACAGCATGGTATTATTAATGTATTATCATTATTTATAACAACCTCTGGTAAAGATTTACAACAATCGATAACAATCTCAGTGTATAATTACTCTTGCAATGAAAACCTTGCTAACCTTATTATCTTTCGAGAACTGCACTTATTAAATACATAATTTTTCCTTTAATATATAGTATACTAAAACATTGCGGTTAAATCGTTCAATTTCTATAGTTCTTTCTTTTATTCCCTTATTTCTTTTGATTTTTCTTTTTCTTGAATTTTCATCTTCGTAGTTTAATGGGAAAAAGCATGAGGTAATTGCAACAATTAGACAGATTAAACGAACTTGCCTATTTTAAGTATCAATTGATTTGCGTTGAAGAAATGTAATATCTTCGACGGAAGGATTCTTGTTTTTTGTTTCTCTTCTCTATCCCCACCCGACTCCCCCTCCCTCTCTTTCTCTTTCTCTCTCTCTTTCTCTCTCTTGCCCTCTCAAATAAAAACACGCTCAACCCTCGAAATTCCACTCATTTTAAGTGTTTCGTAGAAGATGATTACCATTGGTAAGTGTAGTGCTTTTAAGAATATTGCGTTGGAGACGTCGCTCATCGTCGCTAGCCTCAACGTCAGCCTCGACACCTCGTTCTCCTTCCTCACTGTGCAAAGGATTACCCTCTTCGGTATCGATACTGCTGGTAGGCGTACTGGTTTGCTCCATCAAAGCGTTTGTGCCATTACCACCAATTCCGTTTACATTAGTTATATTATTTGTGCTTGCCGATGCTCCTGTTGCTGCGGTCATTGCGATCGACGATTTGGTTGTGGTACTTGTTGCCGAAGTTATCGACGCTGCTGTCGTTGTTAGGGTTGACGCATTAGTAACCAGCTCGGGCAATTTCAACGGTTTCGATCCGCTCGATAAGCACTGCTTAGTAACTGTTTCCGGTGAAGTGATCGATTCATCGCTGCTAGGTGTACCGGGTGACGAGACTATCACCTGGGTGATATTAATAATTATAAATACAAAGAAGCACAAATATTTTGTGTAAAAGAAAGAAATGTTCCTATATACCTGTCGCGGCTTGAGCGGGGGTGGATGACGAATGGAGGATGGTTGTCCGTGGGCCACGGTTCCCATAGTTTCGACTGCTTGACGAGGTGAGGGTTGCTGCTGCCAAGACAGTCCTTGGCGTCCCAATACTGAG
This sequence comes from Prorops nasuta, assembly GCF_024137725.1. Classification (NCBI taxonomy): domain Eukaryota; kingdom Metazoa; phylum Arthropoda; class Insecta; order Hymenoptera; family Bethylidae; genus Prorops; species Prorops nasuta. The sequence continues at coordinate 7,184,584 of NW_027116802.1, read as the reverse complement.
GCCCGTGACGGAGTTTGCTGTTGCTGATTGTTGCTGCTGTTGTTGCGCTCGACTACTCGCGTAACTCGAGGAAGCACCGATACGACTGAACAAGTCTTCCGAACTGTCTGTGAAATGAGCTACTGATTACTCGGCCCTAAGATCGTCCCTTCTTTATACAAAAAAAATATTACCTGACTTAACAGGCCATATTTCCAGGAGGTATTTTAAGACGGCTATCGGTTGCTGGAAATCCAACGGTGGTCCACCTTCTTCGGAATGTAACATTAATACTGGACCGAAACACACGGCCAGGCTTGCTGGTGACATCTTGTTGCATTGGGATACAACCATTGCCAGATGATCCAGAAGATATATAAGTGTGCACTATTAATTGAGTAAGAATGTATAAAATTAGCGAGTGTCGATTTTGAACAAGTATTGCTCTATCAACGGGATCTTTTATACCGAAATTGGCGGGTGTTAAGCAACAACGCGTGAATCAAACCATAAATATATTATTTTAAGATAGATAAGCTGAAAGCATTTATAAAAAAAAACACCAGATGGCGTTGCGGTCTAGATAAGGTTTTAAATATTTTTGCTTATTGTAGAATGAGAATGTGCGAGTATATACAATTGCATTAATGATTTTTAAGAATGTGGTGTAGCTCATAATTGCCTAACACCGTCCAAATACAGAGCAAATGTTGAAAACGCAGATCAACGATATAGCGCTATTTGAAAATTAATTTTATGTTAGTTATAATATATTGGTAACATTGCGAAACTAATCTATATAACAAAATAGTCAGATTGTCGAAAAAAATATCAATTAAATAATTGCTTTTACAATGTAAATTGGTTTATTATTTTTCGGCAATCTGATTATTCTACTTGAAACTACTATTAACGACTTCACTAAAATGCTACAATAAGTTTGAAATCGGTCTTCGAACAACGCCCTATACTTGAAACGCGCTTTCGCTCTATAATGGTGGTATGAGGAATCTCGTTAATAATGTCGCCTCCAAGTGCATAACAACTGTTGTTTCTCACAAAGCACTTATAGCAAGCAGTGGGAACGCCGTTAATGGAGTTTTCTCGATGCCATCTGCTACTTACCCTGTTAACCTTAGGCAAACAATCGAGAATACTGAACATGAGTTTGGCATTGCCCTGTGGATCGTCTGGAAGGCAAACAGCCAAGGCGTCTACCATCATTTGATAGAGACACTTGGTGAACAGCGGTTCCGGGAGCTCTCTCAGATAATCCTTAAGGACGCCTGTGAAGTTTCAAAGATTATTTATAAGTTAATCGTCCGAAAAATACTTGAGGAATGTACCTGTTATAACATTGATGTCTGGGACGTTATCAGGACTGAGATTGACTGAGCGAGCATTCCTCTCAAAAGCTTCTCTCAAGATTCTTTTTTTAGTTGCCGAACCACAAAGTCTGTAGAGGCCTGTAAATATAAAATTCAGTTAATTATAGAGATAAAGAGATAAAGTGAAGATATACTTCGAAAAATTACTTCGTTGACATTTTTACTAATATGTCGTATATAAAAAAAAACTCTAAACACTAGGATGTGTAGTTAAAATGTCAACGAGTTTAACTCTTTTGAAATATAAATATATAGTAGAGCAGTATTGACCGATTATATCGAGGCCTCTTCTTTCCACCTCCTCGACACAGCGCCAGACGATTACTGGTACGTTTGGCGCACCTCCGATAGCCAGTGCTGTGGAGACGCCACCAGGAACTCCGCCAGTCTTGCTCTCTCTACTGACTACGGTATCAAGATCAACACCAAAGAGAGGAGCCACTCTTGTAGCGAGCGATATAACCAAAAGACCCCTACGCCGGAAGGTCTGCTGAGCATCTGTGTATCTCAATCTTAAATAAATCGTTCCCCGAGGTTCGACTTTCACAGCTAGCTGGTGAACAGGAGACTCCTTGAGAATGCTAGCAAGATGCACGGAACCCTTGTAGCATAGCTTGTGTCTGTACTGCGGATCCCAGGAATACACTAGCAGATCCAGCTGCCGATTTCCTACGAGATCCAACTCAAAGGTCTCATCCCAATCGAACATCAAATCACCCGTTCTTACTACGGTGCGGGCCTTGTGCACTCTGTCGCATTCAAGGACGCAATAAAGATCTCTGAGACTGCAACTGGTCAGGCTAGGCTGTCCTGATGGTGTCGATGGTGTCGTGGCTGCCGAAGAAGTAGTTGTCGAGCGAAGCCCTCTGCCTGCTAGTAGGTGAACCCAAAGAAGCCCACTAACGCCACCTGCTAGATCACTTCCTCCACTGGAATCTCCGATGGAGCTCAAAAGGGAACTCGTAGAACTGGGAGTACCGACAAGCGCTGGTTTCTCTATCTTATACTTGAGGAACTCTGTTCAACAACAAGTTATGAAGTAGTTACCAATCCACCAATCAAATAATTATAACAATGCCTACCTGCAGGATTGATGTCCAAGAGCCTCTGATCTTGAGTTCTAGCGGGCGTTGGCGTCGGTATGCTCCTAGCGCTAGTTTCCAGCTCCAAAAGATTCCTTATTCTGCGCGAAGTGGCCAAAGATGAAGCCTGTCGTGCGCTGGAAGCAGCTGCCGATCCCGGCCTCTGCTGGCCCACGCGGTGACTACTCGAGCTAATCGCTGTAGATGCTCTCAGGTTCGCTAGATTAACCTGTTGAGCCGAAGCTGACCTTGTGGATAGCCTATCCAAGGTTGTTGACAAAGGCCTGTATCCTCCGTAAGTCCCTGCATACTCAGCTTGCTTGACAGCGGCGTGAATATTCTCCGCGCTGTACGTGTACCGTGGCGCTCTGTTGCTAGTTGCTCTGATTTGTTCATAAAGGGCACTCGTGCTCGGCGTTCTGCTTAGCCAGGCTCTATACTCGTCAGATGTAAAGACACTAGGAGAGGACGGTATCCTGCCTCTGTCTCGTCTTATGGATGGTAATTCTGGAGCAGACAACGCACCATCGCTGTCCTCTTGATCGATCAAACCTGATGCAACAGTACTCAAACCGGTACGCAAAGCAGGCTGCTGAGGTAACGCTCTGCCACTCCGCGGTAACGAATTTGACCTCAGACCTGAAAACAGCATTTCGTAGCATTTCAAAAGTTTAGTTATTTTTTTTAGTAAGTCTCACCAGCGGAACTCGGACCAATCTGTGACCTTGACAGTGTAGCTAAATGCGAGACGGCATTACTTTGAGAGGGGTTGTTCATATTGTGCCTATAATAATAATAAGCCGACTTTGGCGAGCTAGAGCAGGTGGCTTCTGTGTCGGAGGCATAATCCAAGGATGGACGATTGTGCCGTCTCGTTAGCGTTCCAAATTGACGTCCTTGCGTCACTGAGACGGCGTCGTTCTGCCCAGCTCCTCCATATCTAGCTGCATTGTATCGAAGCGCCGAGGCTCCTGATTTCAGACTCGACCGAAGAAGAGTATGTCGCGCAGGTGTTGCGATACTGGAATAATCGACGCGTGTCAAATGTTGATCCGAGCCACTTCTTGGCATAATTCTAGCACTCGCCGAATGTTGAGCAAAACCATAATGGGACGAAGATTGACCTTGGCCCGTTAATCTTCCAACACTTTGAATCGCAGTACTGGCGGCGGCTGATACACGACGACCATTTGGCGCCATCATCGGTCCCGTATAAAACGAGTGTACCTAAATTCAGCCAAATTCCATTGTCATTTTAGAAAATCAGAAAACAACTGCAGCAACAACATAATATTAACACAAACACACGGGTCTATAGTATAGGAAGAAAGAGTTGTGCTTTGTTTACCTTTGTAAAATCCTGATTCAATTTCAATGTAGCATTTATTCATAGAACCGATTAGTCATTTAAAACACGAAGGAAGGAGGGATGGAAGAGCTGGGAGTTTTCTGATTTCTTTCGGGAGTGTTTCGAGTCACACGTATACATAGAAATAATTGTGATGGTGCAAAGAAAGAGAAAGGTGTATACTATGAGAAAAAGGTGCTCGATCCACAACTTCTAGAACATCAATGGTATAATACATATGCGTGAAAGGGCTCTCTCAATTGGGAAACTCACTTTCTCAGCAAGACTCTCAAGTGTCTTGGGATAGCCACGCTCGTAAGGCTGAAAGTGTGGTGTCGATGATGGTTTTGGTTGATGAGTGATAACAGGTGGAGGTGGAGGTTGATAAGACCAATGTCCTTCCGGTCTAGAGTTGTAATAAAGGTCGCCGTTACTGGAGCCTAAATCTTGTTGGCTAGATCCCAATCCGGTCAAGCCGAGTCTCGATCGAGATGGCAGCATCTCTCTGCCATCACCCCCTCTTCTGCGGCTGCTATCCCTGATAAGAGACGAGATTTCAAAGGTAAGAAAATTTTTCCTTTTTCTAACAATTTAGTCTCACTCACCTAATATGATTATTACCAGTGGGATGATCGGGCTCGTCTTCATTAAGATCTCTCTTAATTACAACCACCGGTGGCGCTTTGTGCTCAGTTTGTCGAGTGTGCGGGACTGTTTGCAGTGAGCCATGTCTCGTAGCCAGAACCAACCTTCTCGGTATCGACATAATTATCACTACATCATCCAAGCTCATGTGCGTCACGTCGACCAAATTCACCGCGAGGATTTCATCCCCCACCTAAGACAAAACCATGGATTTCAGAAATCAATAACATAGCCAAACGACATACAACAGTTTTCGAACGGATAGTAAGATACTAAAAGTGCGGTAATTTCGCGCCAAGTAGTAAGAGGAAGCCATGAACCGTGACTTCACTGATAATGCAACGACAAACACTAAGAATATTCTTTACGTGATTACTGCAATGCTCGAATGTCTCTCATATACAGCGAAACGGCATATAACAGCTTTCAGGAGAGAAGCGACAGTCTGGCGACAAGTAGTAAAAGCAAACCGTGAGCCGTGACGTCACTGGTCACGTGACCGCCAATCACCGAATATCTTTTAAGTGATTGCTGTTATGTTCAAATTCCTCTCATATATTTTGCTTGAGTAACTTTAGACATATTTTTATTCTATAATAACAACAAAGGTCTTAATTTAGAAGAAAATCAAGTTGAATTGTAAAACGAATTCTATGCGCTATAAACTGCCTTTTAATTAAATTGCTAAAATTCTCTGGATATTTGCGAGATAAAAATAAGGCAAATATTGTTAAAAACAAGTGTATCTTGCAAACACTTGTTTTAAATATCAATATTTTGAACGTTTATAATTAGTCCGTTCGTGTTACTTTCACTACTCAATTGTAAGCTACCTTCAAGCAACCACTGTTGTAGACAGCAGTTTCCAGGGCGATTCTTGAAATAAATACACCATCGTTCCTGTCAGCACCGTTACCCTCGCGTATATAAAGACCCAGCGTTTGTCCCGGTCTTTTAATTATTTCGACAAAATGTATAGGATGCTTTGGATCCTGGAGAGCGACGAGCTTTTTCGCCGCCTCGGAAGCTTGTCTGCCCATTTGTCGAGGCTCGATAACTCGTACCACCATCTCACCCCTTCTCTCGACGGCTTCAAGGGCCGCTGCGGTCGACGCATCATGATCATTTTCCACAGTCTCGATTTGCTTGAAGATCTCTGTGCTGATCCCGCTCACCTATATGCGCAACGATAAATAAAGCCAAATATCTCATATTGTTTCAAGAATTTCCAAGAAATTCTTACCTTTCTGAAGTCCCCTTGAATGACCATTGGTGGTGGCTCCTTCGGTCTCAGCTGGTTGGTTGTCGATTGCCTTCCAGGGCTCGCACTTATGTCGGCTACATCGCCTCCCCGACCCTCCTATAGCGACAAAATGTCTTTTCTATAGTACACCTTTGTATAATTTCACATTTATTACCTTTCGGGAAAAGAAGCAGCCTGTACCACCCTTATCGCACATCCTCGCTCTCACCTACCCCACATCGCGGCTAATATGGCGGGGGACCGGGACTCGAGAACGCGAACAATGCGCATGCCCACGCGCCTATATATATATATATATATATCTTCCCCACGAACTTCACTCATCACCACGAAACACTAGTGTCGCTCGCGACGCCTCGTGCGTCACTATCGACCAACACTACTTATACTACTGAGGGGGCGGGGAAATAACATTCATCATCACTCACTTTTCTGCGTCCACAGCAGAGCATGGCTGCTGCGTTGCAGCTCCGACGGGTCACCGAGGACAGTTGATTCGTCTGATGACAAACGTAGCCCAGCCGTGCGCCCTCTTCTCGATTGAGTTGCACGACGCGCACCTGCAGCTGCTCTTGCTCCCTCTCCCTCTCCCGATCCCGCTGCCCTTGACCAACCGCGCCAACACCACCGACTCCGACTCCGACTCGACCACCGTACTTGATACGCACGTGTTTTCGCCACTGCATGAGTTCGGTGCGTCATGCCCTCTTCCTAAAAACCCTCCTTTTTTAAAAATACTTGTCTAACCTCTCAGAGACTTCAAATGCTCACCTTCTAAAAATCATCTCTCGATGATGGTTCGCTGACCGGCGAATCGTCCTCCTTCAGCCGCCTCCTCATTTCTTCTTCAATACTGAAAGAGAGAGAAAAAGAGGGAAAACTAATTTTTTTCTAAAATCATATTTCAAGAAACAATCGACGGTAAAAATATCAGCAAGGTGTTTAGATATTATTGGAAAGCGGAGGAGGTACGAAATTACGATGGCGCGGCGTGCCGACCAATGGTCCGGGACCACTGGATCGATATACCTTTTCTTTTTTTCCAGAAGAGCTTTCAAGATTATTTTCACTTTCTTGAAGTATTTTGATTTTTAGGTTATTATCAGCACGAACGGTATAATTAATGAAGGGATGAACGAGAAATGCCGTCTGTCGACATTTTGATAAAATGTAGGAAAAGTCTGATTGGATACGTACCTGGGCAACGAAGGATTTAGATATAATTGCGTGAAGTTATTTCCAATGCATTTCTTGTTCCTCCGTGACACCAGGCATAGATAAACGTAAAAAAATTATTTGAAAGTTGTGACGCGAGAAACAGCAACTCTTCCGGTTGCAGCCTCTTTCTTACTCCGCCTCGCCTCTCAGCACTCTCTCAGTAGCAGCACTCAACGGCATTCGCCACACCACATCACAACACACCACGCCACGCGGAATCAATACGCGCGCCCCTGCCACCAGTGCCACCCTCCTCGAGCAGCTCTGTCGCCCTGCTTTGTTCGTACGTTGGTTGCTTCGTTGGCTGGCTGGCTCGTTCCTTCGTTCGTTGCTCCGCAAAGCTAGCTTAAGTACCCCTTGCCTCCCTTAGCCTTATAGTTATAGCCTCCTTCTCTACTCTCTATTTTCCACTTTTCTCAATACTACGCCACTGTATACGCCGACGACGCCCTCACCATCTTTATACGAAACTTAGTTTTACGGCTATCTTGCAAATTGTTCATTTATATATCAACGATCGACCTAACCTCTCTCTCTCTCTCTCTTTCTCACTCAAACACACACGCACACACAATATTAAGAGTTATCATCTACCGCACCCTTTCTTTTATATATACAATGGACAGTATTTTGAAAATGAGAATCACAACACTCAAAGTATTATTAGTCGATAGACGATAGCTCGATTCGCAGAAGCACTTTGCTTTTTTTACTCACCCTGTTGCATACCGACACAACGAGAAATACATGACTGTATAAGTTATTATTTAATACCTGGTGCTATTTTGTCGATTGTACTCTCAAATGCATTAATTGTTTCAACAGTAGTAGTAGTACTAGTAATAGTAGTAGTGGTAGTAAAGAGTATCCATTGTAGTTATGTATTAGTAACCAGCCGTAGTACTACTAACCTTTAGTGATAGCAGGTGCGCTGGTGTAATCTGCGCTGATAGTGAACAGAAATCCGAATGAACGAGACGAGCTTGCGTAGTAAAGAGTACAAATATGGACATACCGGTACCTGACAATCTCCTATTTGTAGGGTTACGTATATAATATATAAATATAACAAATATTTCAAGTAAATATTATTCATCGTTTGATCATTTATTCCAAGAAAGCTCCAGCTTTATTTATTAAATTTAATAATAAATATGAAAACATTAAATTCTAACACAAATTCATCAGAGAATTCAGAATGCTTAATTTATCCGTCATACTTTAGCGATTTTACTCCATTTTAAGCTTTCAAATGAGATTTTAGTAATAAAGTTCAATAGGTTCTTTTTTTTTTTCGAAAATTCTAAATGTTAATTTTGTTAATAGTTTTAGCATATATACATATAGTGGTATGTTTAATTATTAATTCGCCCCAAATTGCAGATGTAAAAGTTTCTTTTTATTTATAGTAAAAGGAATTACCATTATACTTTTTCCCTAACGATAGATTACGCTCGAAAATGATGTCTTTTACTGAGATAAAACATTTTACGTAGGAATAAATTATTAAAGTATGTAAACGCGCTGCATTTTGTCATCTTTGCTTTTTTCGATAGATTTTCATAAATATTATTATATGATTTCCCGTCAAAATTGTACCCGGTTATTTCAAGATAAACGCTCTCATGATTGCCCACAAAGTCTTTATGGTTGAAGCCTAATTGAACCAGTTGATCTTCCTCAGTCCTCAGGGCTGAGCCCGCAGCCCGCCTGGGTCGGACCAGGTCGGACCGTCGGCTGGGTCGGCTAAGAGCTGAGGTTCATTACGTTCATTCTTATAAGTGCGTTTGCTGCCATCTTTTAGCCATCGATGGAAACAAGTCCAAATTGATTCTGCCTGCGTCCTGCGTGATACTTCTTTTCCTTTTCATATAGTATATGTATGTAGTACATATTGTATGATATTTTTGTGGTTCGTGTTCTTTGCCAGTTTGCCATCTTAAATCACTTTGTCAGCTTTGTCCAGCTTTATCCATTCTTGGCTTTTCTTATTGGTCCTTAAAATTTTTAAGAACTTTATGCTTGTGTAGTCGTGGTTGTTCTATTTTAATTCTTTTTCCCTCATTCTTATAGGTCCTTTCCTTTACTGTCTTTAGAGTTTAGGTGGATTTTAGGTTAAGCTCACTAGGCACTCTCCTTTCTCTTAAATTTCGTCCGTTTCATCTTATAGCTTCGTCCAGCTTCGTCGTTTACACGTGTGTGTAGCACATGTTTCAGTATAAGCGGTTATTCTCTTTCAAAAATCATTGTTTAAGACGAGGTAAATGGTATATCGTATAAAATTATAATGTTTAATTAGTGTTTTAACAATTATGATTAAATCATTGTTTAAAAGAATTGATGTAGTGAAATAGAAAGGAGCATTATTCCCTTTCATCTCAGTTGGATACTTGTAGCATGGCATACTAAATATGAGCCTGTGCAGTACTATGCACTGATGTCTAATTTTGTTTATCTTTACTTTTTCTAATCCCTTCTTTTTCTTGTTGTTATTCTTTCTCCCCTTGATCCCTTTATCCAGTTTTTAGTGATGTGTGTCAGTGTCATCTCCCCTCCTAAATTCCATCCTACATACGCTTACAACTCTCCTTCTGATCTTTTTTATCATGCTCCTCGCTTATCCGTCCTCCTTCCACACGCGAAAGTAACGTAACAAATCAAAACGTTTACGGTGATGGAAGGTTTTGAAATTTTCGAAGTGTTTGATTAGCTATTTTTCCAAGGTTTAGTCTAAAGTGTACAATAGGTAGTAAGTAGTAATGCACGTGACAGAAATCTAACCTGTACATGAATAAATATTACGTAATGGAGCTGTAGGGTTAAAGCGGATCTTAATAGAAGCTACTGATATTTTTGTCTTAAGAAACTTCTCTATAATTTTAGACTAAAATGCCGTCTGACGCCAAGAAGAAACAGCAGCAAAAAAAAAAGGAAGCTGCAAAAGCTAGGCAGTCCGGTAAAAAACCGATATCAACGCAATCGAAAACGACGGAAGATGGCAAGGAATATAGTCCCAATCCTGATGATCTTCAGAATGGAACCAACGGAACTTCTATTAGCACAGAAGGTTTGAGAAATAGCAATTTTTCCATGCAAAATATTTTAATGCATTTCATTTAATTGCCCTGACCCTTTCTGTCATTTTTTCAGAGGCATTATGCTTGAAGCTAGAAGCAGATGCTAGGTTGAACGCAGAAGCAAGGTCTTGCACTGGTTCCTTAGCATCACATCCGCGTAGTCGTGACATAAAGATATCTAATTTTTCTATTACTTTCCATGGCTGCGAATTGTTACAAGACACAATGTTAGAATTAAATTGTGGTAGACGCTATGGTCTACTTGGTTTAAATGGATCTGGAAAGTCAACCCTGTTAGCAGTTCTTGGCAATAGAGAAGTTCCTATACCAGATCAAATTGATATATTTCATTTAACTAGAGAAATGCCAGCCAGTAATAAAACTGCTTTGGAGTGTGTTATGGAAGTTGATGAAGAAAGAGTAAGATTGGAGAAACTTGCTGAAGAATTGATAGATTGTGCAGAGGAGGATGCTCAGGAACAACTGATGGATGTGTATGAACGCTTAGATGATATGTCTGCTGATACAGCTGAAGCTCGTGCAGCTCATATTTTGCATGGATTGGGTTTCACTCCAAAAATGCAATGTACAGCTACTAAAGATTTTTCCGGAGGATGGCGTATGCGTATCGCTTTAGCTAGGTTTGGACAAGTCATATTGGTTTGACTTATTACTTTTTAATAATTAAAGGTATTGTTTTTTGTTCAGAGTGTCATAAATATTTTTTATTTCAGGGCTTTATACGTAAAACCTCATCTATTATTATTGGATGAACCAACCAACCATTTAGATTTGGATGCTTGTGTTTGGTTGGAGGAAGAATTGAAAACTTATAAGAGAATATTGGTTATTATATCACATTCCCAAGATTTTCTCAATGGCATTTGTACCAATATTATACATGTGAACAAGAAGCAATTAAAGTACTACACTGGTAATTATGAAGCCTTTGTTAAAACAAGGTAAGCCAACAAAAATAATTCTGATTTCCGATTGATCGCTTGCTTCTTCCACCTTAGTGTTAATCGATAGTTTTTATTTAATAGAATGGAGTTACTTGAAAATCAAATGAAGCAGTACAACTGGGAGCAGGATCAGATAGCACACATGAAGAATTATATTGCCAGATTTGGTCATGGCTCTGCCAAATTAGCCAGACAGGCACAATCTAAGGAAAAAACGCTAGCAAAGATGGTAGCACAAGGTCTTACAGAAAAAGTCATCAGCGATAAAGTGCTCAGTTTTTACTTTCCATCATGCGGAACTATCCCTCCACCTGTCATTATGGTACAAAACGTTAGTTTCCGCTACAGCGAAGATTCACCTTGGATCTACAAGAACCTGGAATTTGGTATTGATCTGGACACAAGATTAGCTTTGGTTGGACCTAATGGGGCCGGAAAGAGCACATTATTGAAACTTCTCTATGGAGATGTAAGTGATATCCTGCGACGAGATAGATTACAATTTGCTTTGCCACTTTTTTTTTATTATTAAGGGAGTCAAATTCTAAACTGTCGTTCTGTTATCTTACAGTTAGTGCCGACCAGCGGTATGATTCGTAAAAACAGTCATTTACGTATAGGAAGATATCATCAACATTTGCACGAATTGCTGGATTTGGACATATCGCCATTGGATTATATGTTGAAAGCATTTCCAGATGTTAAAGAGAGAGAGGAGATGCGTAAAATTATAGGTCGTTACGGTTTAACGGGTCGACAGCAGGTAAATCACTGAGTTTCGTTAAACTTTAATACTGTTGCTGCATCACATCTGAAAGAACAAACATTTATGTATTATTTGCTTAATTATTTCTCTGGTTATATTACAGGTCTGTCCGATTCGTCAATTATCCGATGGTCAGCGTTGTCGTGTGGTGTTCGCTTGGCTTGCATGGCAAGTACCGCATTTATTGTTGCTCGATGAGCCGACCAATCATCTTGACATGGAAACTATCGATGCGCTTGCCGAAGCTATAAACGATTTTGAAGGCGGAATGGTGTTGGTTTCTCATGACTTTAGATTGATTAATCAAGTAAAGTGGAAATACTATATCTCAATTTATCTTTGAAATTAATACAAGATATTTAAGCTTTTATTTCTCCTTTTAAGGTAGCAGAAGAGATTTGGGTCTGTGAAAATGGAACTGTGACAAAATGGGCTGGAAATATTTTGAATTATAAAGAGCATCTTAAAAACAAAGTTCTCAATGATAATCAAAAGAGACAAAAAGATTTTAATAGAGGCAAATAATGAAATACGACCAAAAGATAAAATACAGCTTTCGTCGCTTTCTCTTAATGGCACATTTTCTTTTTGTAAGAAGGGAGGGAGGAGTGATTGAGCGATTATCCGCAGTTATTAACAATTTTACGCTGCTGTGTAGCGTATAACCGACCGCGGATTGCCTAGTTAATTTATTTAAAAGAAAAAATCTTACATGATTCAAGCTGACCACCGATTATATAGATGATTTTCAACGTTTACCGATATAACTCTTGAGTATTAAGCCTGTGAAGGCGTAGTAAAATATTTATAGGATATTTACAATTAAAACAAAAAGGCATGTAATCGGTTCGTCCTTATTTTTTATCCTTTTTTATTTTATTATAATCTAAACAATCTATTAAGTGCTCAAAGTTTCTGCCACGCGATTATTAATAATTGATAGTTTTTTCGGAAAATGAAGAGGTTCTACTGTTTTCCTTTTACAATCAACTAGTTATATTAATACAATTTTGAAAATATGCAGGAGCGGTATGACAAATTAATTATCAAATCACTTTTAAACTAAGAATGTTCATCTACAAAAACATTTAACAAAAATAAGAAAATATAAAAATTTGCCACACGCTGGTAGTACTATGGAAGACATCGCGGGATATCACGCACGAAACTCTTATCTCAAATTAATTTGAGCCGAGTTAGCATTATTTAAAAAAAGTCACCGAAGTATCTCTCACAATACTTTTAAAATTACAGATTTTCACAATGTATACACTTTTATATCGATAATAATATGATTGATGACGAGAAATTAATTGGAAATATTTGTTATTGTATAATTACACGGAATTCACATTGCTTTCATATTCTTTGTTTCATTATGATGTTTTGGCTATTAAACTGACGTGGATGCTGGAACAGAACACACAGTTTCCTGCGCTAAAGCAGCATTTCGTAATATCATCAGGTGTGAATCCATATCGCTCAATGCCTGATCGATGAATGTTAATTTTTTTATTTGGCTCTTTGGAGCGCCATGCTTCGTTACCAGTGCCAAGTGAGTAACGGCCAAGACAAGTGCCGCGACTCTAGCCTCCAAAAGTCTCGCGTCAATGGGTGGATAGAGACTTCTGACTACATCGTCGACACGCGGTGGAATCCGTCTGGCAACCTACCAATCAATTGACTTATAAATATTTAAAAAACGGATTTTGTGTTTTGTGCGTGAACTTTTGGGAGTTACAATAATACTTTAATAAAACATACATCGACTATCTCTAATGGGATGGCATTGCTGTTAACTGTGCCGGCGATAGCAGTGAGACTAGCTGCCAAAGAGTGACAGGAACGTAGAACTGCGATGCACGGTGGTGCTAGACCAGTTGCATCGTCTACCCATCTAAATATGGTCAATAACATATTACAATATATGTGATGATTATCCAGTGCGTGACATGTGTAGTAATGAATAATTTAATAGCAGAATGATTTATACTTAAACCTTTCGCAACCAGCGAGCCATTCTTCACTCTCCCAAGCGTCCAAGCCTAGACCGGAATGGTTTTCGCGTTCCAACAGATCTGAACTCAAGTCTGGCGAATCTTTTTCACTCTAGAATAATCGAGAAAAAAAAGATTCTTCATTTTTTTAATGTTTTTTCTCAAACAAAAGAATTAATTAAACTATTTTACTTATATAGAACAGTATACGTACATAATAACATCTCTGTCTACGACATATGACAAGTAGCATTAACAATGCACCGAGAAAAATTGCAGCCAAAGCACCAAGTGCAATTGCTATCACTGTTTCCATACCGCTACTAATTGGCGGACCTGTATTGCTTACAGCAGCCACCGCAGAACTCATTGTGCGATAAATAAATCTTTCTTTTTCTCGATTTTTATCGGGTTTGCTTCTTCCAAGCCTTTCAATTCTAATTCTCTTCCGAATCGTAGTACGAAATGTGTGTGTGCGTGATCAACTTTTTCTCCCAGTGGTTATTAATATGAACGATTCTGTGTACAAAACATCAATGTTGAATAGCTGCAGCCCCTCTCTCTCTGTCTCTCTCTCTATTACTCTCCTTCATTCTTTGTATACTAACAGTAGTGACCAATATACTGCAGATTTACTACTGTTAAGCGTACAAAGATATAGTAAATATATATAGTAATAGCTCAGTGATGTCCCTACGTCGATCGTCTCTTGAATGTTCTACAACCAAGTCAGTTCTATTAGACAGCGGATTATTAAAAAATTTAAGGAGAAAAACCACACAGTTGATACCCACCCATCAACAGATATATCAAACTATCACATATATGTGTACCTACTTTAAAAACACTCAAGGGGATATAGTATACGACGGGTGGGAGGCTGAGAATGTCACGGGATTTAAAGCTTTGTTCATCGTAATGTAATTTCTGCAATTTACGTCTGTAACGCAGCGCTTATATTCGTACAAATGCGTTAGTAAATATTTAAAAGTATGTGTACGTTACTGCAAAGTAACAAAAATTTTTACTGTCGTAATCTGTACATTCATCTTATTAGGCGGATCGACGTCCTTTTGACTGACTCTGCCTAATGCATAATGCACATGAAATAATTATGCACTTCTGGATGTCCAATATCTGCGGTCTGCATGCACTGCCATCACACATAGTCCTATAGCTCCTATATGATAATAATATACGGTGATAAATAGCAAAAACCAGAAGCGCAGATCTCCATGGTTCTAGCGTTCTAGTGGTTCCTACTTCCTAACTATAGAACAGTTGTCTTGTAGAACCTGCAGAAGTGTAGAATAAATAATCAGAGTCCACCATGAACGATATATGGTAGAGATGATAGGCAAATTCAATTGTTGTAATATGTTCAATAGTTTTAATTGTCAAATATGAATATATAATAGAACTGCCTGTTACTTTTAAATCCCACAATTTACATCAATGGCAGTAAGCTTACTGGTGTAAAAACACAATAATTAAATCAAATGCTTTGTTCTGTTGAACACCAATCAGTTCTAAATCAGGTGTCACTGTCAGGCACAGGCAGGGCAGTCACAATTGTCTTCGTCATATACATTGTCTGCGCGCGTTGCTGCTCGTGACGCTCGTAGTAGTCGTAGTATACGTATGTATGGTACTGGCGATTGGCGAACACTGTGGCGGTGTGGCTTTAGTTTAGGCCGTGTTCCAGAATTCACTGCCAGTACTGCGAATATCCTTCTGTCTTCTTTCAATGCTTCATTATTTTGACAAAGATATAACGATGTCTGTAGAACTGGCCGTGAATTTTGGAACACGTCATTAGGTATATATGTATGTACATACATACATGTTTTTTGACATTCGGCTCTCTCTCAATCTCAACATTCACAGCTTACTGTCTCAATTCTCAATCGTCCTCAACCAACCTCAACGAATGTGTTTAAGTTGAGGCTTCGAAGTTCAAGTTCGAGGCAGCTTTTTTCAAACCATTATTGTTGTTGTGTATGAGTTCATATGGATTCACACTATTTTACTTTTACAAAAGATTACAAACCCGTTCTCATGAATGTTTATTGAAAGTACGTCAAGTTAAAACGTGAAACATTGAAACATTCTATTGATAGGTTAGGATTAATACATAATATATATTTAATCGAAAAAATATGTCTCGTACCGGACCAAAGCTTGATCCGAAAAAAGTGGTAAGTACAGTACTATATACTACTTTTTACTTCATTGAATTTGTACGGTTTGAATTCACATTTGTTAGTTTTTTGACTTTGTTGCACTCACTACATCAAAGTACACCAAGTGTTTCAAAGTTTTACCATTAGAGTTATTCTGTATAACATTTCGCAAAATGTAACGAAAGGAGATACGGTTGTAATTGCAATCTTTTTCTCTATGATTAGCATCTACCTTTCTTTCAGAATTCTGAATTATTTACATTAACCTATGGAGCACTTGTTGCTCAGCTTCTCAAAGACTATGAGAATGTGGAAGATGTCAATAAGCAGTTGGAAAGAATGGGATATAATATAGGGATTCGTTTGATAGAAGACTTTTTGGCCAGGACCGGATCCGGAAGGTGTTATAATTTTAGAGATACGGCAGAGAAAATTCAAACTGGATTTAAACTATTTCTTGGAGTAACGCCCACCATTACGGATTGGAGCCCTGCAGGCGACGAATTTTCTTTATGCTTCGAAGCTAATCCGTTAATTGAATTTGTCGAATTACCTGATCATTGTTTAAATTTGAAATACTGCAACATATTAACTGGTGTCTTAAGAGGAGCTTGTGAGATGGTACAGATGGAAGTTGCGTCGTGGTTCAAACAAGATCAGTTAAAAAATGACAATGTAACGGAGCTACGTGTAAAATTTATTAAAAGGTTAGAGGATGCTATACCAGCGGGAGAGGATTAGACTCGTCATACAATCCGGATAAAATAAACCATAAAACAATTTATTAGCCTAAAGTAGGCCATAGTTGTATCATGGTAGATACAAATAAATGTACACTCTTTGATACCAAGAACTAGACCCGTCAAAGCGTAATGTATAAGATTAACGTATGTTAAATGATAATTATATATATAAATAACTAATATTTATTTGGAATATTATCAAACAATATAAACAATTTACCGTTACGCCTATCTTACATGTTTTACAATAAAATATTTTTCATTCCTAACAATTGCTTTCTATGAGGTTTTATCAATTATATTTAATCTACCACCTTGCCTCTATAAAATCATCTTTTATATATTTACATTTGTATAAAATAATAATATAAATTTATTTAGTCACACATAAAATTATGAAACTTAACGAAGGACGGAGTGACGAAACTGAGCAATGGGCAATCTTGATTAAAGAGAGCTATTTCGGTTAAGGATATTGCACAATAGATTTTATGCTTTAAAAATTCCCCATAGCTGCGATAATATTGGACAAGGCAGTTCTCGCGTCGCTTTCTTGAAACACATTCAATACTTCCATCGCTAACTGGGAATGTTTTTTCTGTAACTGCTTAGTTAACTGTATGCCTGGTCCATTTGAAACAATTTCATGTACCTAAAATTATTTCAAGCGATTTATTCAAAATCCCAACTCTTTGATATGTATTCATGAAATTTGTACCTTAGAATAGTTTACATTTTGTATAGATTCCAATCCCTTATCAATTTCCGCTAATATAGATAACGGATCGTGTTCAATATGAAACATAATCGGTGCTGAACAAAGACAGAATGAAGCTGTTGGATCTTTGCTGATGAATGGAGCTAAATCCAGGCATGCCTAAAAATATATCGCACAATGGATCGAATATTTCTCTATCTTTTTTAACCGTTTGTTAAGTAAAAGTGGTTGATCGTAGAATATTACCTGAGATGCTAAAGCTAAATGCTTTCCAAATTCGTGACCCTTCTCTTGAATCTCGATACTATGACCGGCTAACGTTAGGGTTCCTTGACAAGCTTTTCCCAGTAGAGATCCGGTACTTAAAAAATTTCTCAGAGTCCATTCATTTTCGGCATAGTTCGTACGATCAATCGGAGGCACAGACGGTAAAGGATTATTTTGGTTATCTCTACGTCCAACAAACTCTGCTTCGGATAGATCCTTAACGGCATAGCCCATTAGCTCTACTACCTAGGAAAAAGTGGTTTTTCAAGGAGGCTAGAGAAAATCATTTTCAATTTTTATATCTTACATCAGAGTTTCTTAAATTAGCCAGCTCTGCACAACTATTGCCTAGCAAGTAATCACCACTTAACAATGCTATTTTGTTTCCGAAAGTCATATCGCTCAATTCGCTTGCCTCTGGGAAATTTCCAGATTCTATATTTACCAATCCCTTATGGAGTAAATGACTGGTACGTATCATTTCTGCCACTTCAGCCAAAGCTCTTTGACTAAAACGCACGGTCGAATTATGCTTGTTTAATCAAATCAGTAACGTCGTTACATTGTTAAAAACATGTACCTATGTAGTACGCCCGCTGCTTTATCCTCTTCCATATCGTCGATACTTAAATGACCAGCTGCCTTGGAGATCAAGAGTACAATGAGGCCCCAAGCTTGCATATTGATACGTCCATTGTAAATTAAACTTCTGTAAAATATAAATGTTGTTATTTGCTACTTATTTTAATTGGTATAATTTATATCAAAAGCTTACATGATAGGCTGACTTACTTAGCTGTTTTCAACAATGGATGGTTAGATCCAACCAGCTTTCTCAAATGAAGAGCCACATTTGCAATTTCATCACTAAGAAGCCAGCGTAAACTTAAGAATGATGTTGGGTATCCTACAATTTTTTCAGCTTCAGAAACTGCTCTATTCCAATCGGGTTTACGATTGGCTGCAAGTTCTATACCAGACTTGGCAGGTTCATTGAGTCGAAAAGGTTTTCTTTCACAAGTATGAATTTTTCTTCTCTCTGTTGCAAAAAAGACATTGTACTGCTTGCACAATAACATTAATGAAGCATCATTGTTTCTTAAAGTCTTTAAAGCAATGTTTTTCACAAACATCTTCTATGATAAATGTATTGGCCTACTAAGTAAACAGAAACAATTAAAGATTGTTATAGATTCAACAGGTACACAATATGTATACTTACTGATATGCACATACACTTTTACAAAGGGCAAAGAGACACGATATCGAACGGTAATATTCGTATAAATATGTATATTCTTTTGACAGTTCCAGTTCAAGTCAGGTAATCACATAAATTAAAAATTGGATTGCCAATGTCCACACGTCTAAATCTGTTATACCGCGATAATTTTTTTGTGCTATATAAAGTTCCGTGAAGTGGTTTGGCTGGTGTGTCGTCCCATACTACTCTCTAGTCTCTCTCACTATTTCAATTCGGGCTGAGTTTTGTGTGTAACAGCAGTGTGTGTACTGTGTAGCCACTTAAAGCTAACCTGTAGATATGTGTGTGTAACACGCGTTCCTCGAGTATATCAAGCGTTTCAAAACTTTCACTTCTGGCCTGATTTTCTAATGAAGAATCTGTTAAATCCTTTAAAGCCACACACACTAACACTGCTAATAATATGCACATTGTATATATGTATACTATATATATATACATTGGCCTTCTTTTTGTTAACCCAATAGTAACAACAAAACAAGTGTTTTTACAGCACGTGCTCTTTTTTACTTTATAGATTGTATAATATATATTTATTAATAGTGATTTTACTCTAGTATAACAAAATATTTTATTTTAGTTAAGAAAAGATTAATATCTAAATTCTAAAATTGACTCGATGATCATCATAACCTATAAATAGCGAATAATTTATTATTGCCAACAACGTAATGTATCAGTGTTTACTATATTTTATAGCTAGCATACAACATGTTAAAACACTACCTATATAGATTTAAAGTTTTGAATACACGCGTATGTCCAGACACTGGACTGTCATATTTATACTTATATATACGTATAATGTATATTGTAGCACCTAACAACTCCATTGTCTCCATTCAAAATAGCTAGTTTGTATCGTTTATATCAAATAATCCCAATGGTATCAAGTCAATCAACAAAGCAGGCATTGCAATTGCAACACATTGTAGTGGTTCTCAATGCCTTTCACTCATAGATAGCCGTCATAGGAAATCTACGAAATTCCCTCCAGCAAAGATAAAAAAGGAGAATATCAAAATCCAAAGAGAATCAGCTATAGTATCAACTGTTAACGACAGTTTTTTTTGATGATCTGAGTTTTCTCGAGGAACATTTGCGTTGGCGTCACCTGTGAATTGAAAGAAGAGCTATAGAGCTAACGATTAATCTACGTTATCCAACTTTTCAATATCTCTTTTTTACCACTTTATTCACACGTTACCCTTTCCAGAAATTATTTAATAGAATATACTGGAAGGAGCGGTAATGGGGGATGTATATCGATAAATGCCGGTAAAATTATTTATGTTCTGCTTTTACGATCATAAGTTCCATCTAAATTTTTATAGCAGAAAGCATTAAACTACAAAATTATATTTAAGGACTTAGGTTCTACAAAATTGTAGGTGTTAAAATGCAAGTGAAAAATTAAAAACAAAATTAAACAAAGAATAATACCTAGGATCGCTATTAGTTTATTATATTTCATTCAACAATTTAATGTAATTATGTCATATTATTTTACTTGAAGAGAAAGATAGAAAAAGCCTGGCACAATAATAAGTAATTAGTAACCGCGATATTATTCCTTTTACTATTTTAAATAAAATTAAACTAATTCATCGTTTACCATGAATTCCGCAGTCACCGCGAAAGGAATCTTATAGTTTATCAATAAAAGAAAGTTGTTATCCAAAAAGTTAAAATACTAAGCCATGATTTTTTTTGAAGTTACATATAAACAATTTCTTCATTCATACATTATTTACTTGTTCACCAGTCAGAGTTGAACTTTTCTTAGTGATAAATTGACAGATTAATTTTTTATACAACGATTTTTTTGTAAGGGGCGGCATTGCAGAAACATCAATTTGAAGAGAGTTAAACGCGAAGAACATAGGAGGATTTGCTGAAGAAATACTATTATTTTAATTATTATTTTCTAAAACGACGCAAACTGGTTGAATAAGTTATGACACAATAAGAACAAGAGACATTTTAAGAGAGATATCATGCGTGCGTGTGCGCATTTCTTTAATGGATATCTTTCCTTAATGTCACGTTCGAAAATACCACCCGGTGCACTCAGGGAGCCTCGTTATGACTGTTTATTATGACTCGCAGCATACCGTTTGTTCCTCTTCGTTGCACTATCGAACTAGTGCAAAGATAAACAGTTTTCTCAACTCTACTTATCATTGCACTAGTGATGACTAGTGCAACAAACAGTGAAAAAGAACAGACCTAATGTTTTCCTTCCTATCCTAAGCGGACATTTTTGTCACCGTTCGACGCGCCACGCCACCTAGCGAGCGTTTAAACAGCGAATAAATATTATTTTATATTTGAAATTGACCAATCACATCATTATTTTCGTCTTTACCGCATAATGTCGTTTCGCGCCAAAAGCCAAAGCTGCCATTTAATGGGAATTTTAATCTCCTACCATACGTTCAAGTAACGTGTTCATCAGTAGCATTTGAGAGCCATAGTGGGAGAAGGAAATTCCCATAACGTCGCAATTCACATTTTAATAAAGCACCAGGTTCACGTGCTAAGGAAGGCCTGTTACTTTTACGTCTCCAACAGTTTACCTTTTAATGCTCTACTCGTGTGAGACACTTTATTTTATTTTAAATTAATTTTGTAATTGTACAAAATGTCTGGAAAAGAAAAGATGTATGTACAGAAGCGAGGTGAGTGATTGGATTTATAAATGTATTGTGTGAACAATGGGTTATTTGTATACATATACTTAATATTTTAAACTGTATTAAGTTCTTGGGTATTGTTTTTTGTGCTTATTAAGAAAGTAGCAAGAAAAATCATTCAGTTATCTTAAATTATTTTTAGATGGACGAAAGGAGTTGGTTCATTTTGACAAAATTACATCAAGGATCCAAAAATTATGTTACAATTTAAATTTGGACTATGTAGATCCTGTAAGACTACTTATTTTTATTCCTTATTTATTTATAATCATTATATAGTTATTAAAAAATAAGAAAATAATTATTTTCTACCTGTTTTAATGATTTTTATCTGTATCTTTCCAGGCTGCCATTACATTCCATGTAATCAGTAGATTATATTCTGGTGTAACAACAGTAGAACTGGATAATCTTGCAGCTGAAACTGCAACTACTATGACAACTATACACCCAGATTATGGTGTGTTAGGTGCCAGAATTGCAGTCAGTAATTTACATAAGGAAACCAAAAAATCCTTTAGTGGTAAGATATACACTCTTTAATAAGATGTACAAGTACTGCTAAATTTGAGATCTGTTATGAAAACATTTTTTTATTTAGAGGTCATATCAGATTTGCGTAATGTGAAAGATCCTATTACAAAAAAGCCTAAGCCTATGATCAATGAGGAATGTTATAATATTATACAAAAGAATGCAGAAAAATTGAACTCTGCTATTATATATGATAGAGACTATAGGTATAATCACTTTAGTTTTATAACTTTGGAAAGGAATTACTTGCTCAAAATTAATGGAAAAGTAGTTGAAAGACCACAGCATATGTTAATGAGGGTTGCAATAGCTATTCATAAGGAAGATATTGATAAGGCTATTGAGACATATAATTTCCTGTCAGAAAAATATTTCACTTTCGCATCCTCAATCTTTTTTTCTGCGTGCATAAATGAAAAACTATCACCTAGGTACTATATTTTTAATCAAATTTTTAATACTGTGTAGCCTAAAGTAGCTAAGATTAATTAAAAATGTATATTATAGCTGTTACCTTTTAACCATGTCCGAAGACAGTATTGATGGAATATTTGACACGTTGAGAAATTGTGCCCTTATCAGTAAATCTGGAGGTGGAATTGGATTAAATATTCATTGTATTCGTGCCAAAGGTACGCCTATTATGGGAACTAATGGAGAATCTAATGGCATTGTTCCAATGCTTAGAGTATTTAATAGTAGTGCCTATGATTTGGAGCAAGGAGGAAATAAAAGATCTGGAGCATATGCTATTTATCTGGAGCCATGGCATGCGGATATATTTGAATTTCTAGATCTAAAAAAGAGCACAGGTAAGGAGGAGCACCGTGCCAGGAACCTAGGTTATGCATTATGGGTACCTGACTTATTTATGCAGCGAGTTCTTGATGATGATGTGTGGACTTTAATGTGTCCTCATGAATCTCCTGGTCTCGCCGATCTATGGGGTGAAAATTTTGAAGAACTCTACACTCGGTAAACAAATTTTATAAATTTGACAGTTTTGATCATTTCTCAGACTTATATCAAAGTTTTTCTAAATCTTTAGTTATGAAAGTGAAAAACGTTTCAAACGTCAAGTGCAGGCGAGAGACCTTTGGACAGCTATTCTCGTATCACAGATTGAAACTGGAACTCCTTATATGCTTTACAAAGATAGCTGCAATCGTAAATCGAACCATCAAAACATTGGCACAATAAAATGTGGTAGCTTGTGTACCGAGGTCATACAATATTCTAGTCCTGATGAAGTAGCAGTTTGCAATTTGGCATCTATCGCTGTAAACATGTTTGTCGATACCGATAAAAAAGTGTTCAATTTTGAAAAATTAAAAATGGTCACTAAACTGGTAGCAAATAATTTAGATAAGATGATCGATGTCAATTATTGTCCTATTTCCGAAACAGAAAAATTGAATATGAGGCACAGGTCTATTGGTCAGTTTTTAAATTTAAAATATTGATTGATATCATGTGTAGAATCAAAAATCTATATTTGATAAATGGGTTTCAGGAATTGGAATTCAAGGATTAGCAGATGCATTTTTACTGATGAGATATCCGTTCGATAGTGAAGAGGCCCAGAAGCTTAACATACAGATTTTTGAGACACTTTACTATAGTGCTTTAGAGGCGAGCTGTGAAATAGCAAAGGAAAAGGGTTCTTATGATTCGTACGATGGCAGTCCAGTCAGCAAAGGAGTACGTTTTGGCCCCCCTTTATTTCTTTGTTTTTAGTTCAAATTTATAAAACGACGATTTTTATAATCCGTGCTATTTGTAGATCTTACAATATGATACGTGGAACATCACACCAACCGATTTATGGGATTGGGCAGCACTAAAAGAAAAAATTGCTAAGTACGGCGTAAGAAATTCTCTTCTCATTGCCTTGATGCCAACTGAGTCTCTTGCCGACATTTTTGGAAATAACGATTCCGTTGAGCCTTTTACTAGCAATATCCACACCAGATGGATACCGTTAGGAAACTTTCAGGTTGTAAATCATCACTTGTTAAGGGACCTCATCGAACTAGATTTGTGGAACGACGACATGAAACATGAAATAATTACCAATAATGGTTCTGTACAAAATATAGAGCTCATACCTGACAATTTGAAGAGTCTTTATAAGACTGTTTGGGAAATTCCTCAGAAAATTATTCTTAAAATGGCAGTGGATCGCGGAGCATTCATCGATCAGTCACAATCGATAAACGTGTATATGGATACATTAACCACAGAGAAACTCACTTCAATGCATTTTTATGGATGGGAAAAGGTAAAAAAATTTTATTGACACTAAGGAGCTGTAATAGCTTATTCTTTTATTTACAATGTATTATATTTTTTACAATTACCTTATTAAAAATACTATTTACAGGGTTTAAAGACTGGCATGCACCATTTAAAGACAAAACCAGCAATGTGTCCTTTCTAATTTATCTGGAATAAATTAAACATTTATAGGCGTTTTCGTTGTGTCTTCGAACATATCGGTAATTTCTAGAAACGATGTTAGTAGCTAAAAGAAAACATTATTACCTGAAGGTTTGGCTACAAAAAGAAGTACAAATCGAAGTGGAGATGAGGACGTAAATATTCTTGCACGCTCATGTGAGAACCGTGAAGCTTCCTTGCGTGGCCTGTGACTTTTAATTAATTCTTTCACTACGGGCGACTTCTCTACTGCAGTATTCCCGCTGATCATGTCGCCGTGTCAAAAATGTGCATGGTTCTCAAATAAAATTGTCAGCGGTCGCATTTACGCTTCACGGCAACCCGAGTTGGTTTAACGGTGTTGATTGAAAAAAAAAACAGCCGCCCGTAGTATGTGAGTGTGGCATTTTAAGGAGCGACAATAATCACCTGTAGTAGCGAAAAGGTTAATCATATTACGCTACTTTTAATTAATGTTACGTTATAATTGAAAATGCTTTATAATGTCGAACATTTGTAAGGCACTTTGATTAATCTTTAAGCTAAATACTTAAAGTTAAAGAATTATCTTTTTTATAAAAATTTTAAAACTAAGTTTTGTTCTTAGTAAATGCAAGTTTTATTTTGTAGCGTCCTTTCTTTCTACATGCAAAATTATTTGTGTGTATATGGACATTTAATATGAGAAATACGTTTATTATTAAAGTTTTGCAGTATTTGTAGTAGTTTTGTATTATCGCCGTTGATAAATTTGAATTGGAAGGCGCTGATAGTTGAACTTTTTTATATTTCGTCAATTCTTTACATGGTATTGACCTCTAGGTCTTTCTGGTAGTAGATGACTTGTCAGGCATAGATGGTGTCAGACGAACAAGAGGAGGTACGATCTCGAAAAGTAAAACAACTAATAAATGAGAATAATTTGCGAGAGAAAGTAGAAAAGTGAAAATACCTTTTTTTTAATACTGATCTTTCTATCCTTCATACATTTTAATACATGTATATAATGATTATAATAAAGTTCAAACCTAATATTTGTAATATTACATTTTGCTAGTGCAGTTTACCACAACTCGTTCTAGGCTTACTTTCCGCAGCAATCTCTCCACCAAATAAATCCTTAATTACATCTCGTTTGGCTCTTGTATGAGTAGGCAGACCTCGATAAAGATTTTCTGTGATTTGCGTTCTATTTTTCATATTGTGCTTTTCAAATACACGATGATTTACAAATTCAATATTGTCGTTATCATCTATAGCTTTCATTGTTGCCAATAGCTTGTCTTTGTTATAAGTTACGGTTTTTACAATTTTATTACTTACTCCAATATTACTATTTTTGTTGTTACTACTAACCAAAGCAGGAGCAGCACGATAATCTTCATTTGCAATGTTCAATGCACCTTGCGTACTATTCAACGATTGATCATTTTTGTCATTAATAGCTGTATCTATGCTCGTTACATTAACGTTATTTTCAGCATTCATTGTACTTGATGTATCACGTTCATTAGAAAGTTTGTAATCATTTAGCTGTTGGCATTTATTTATTGTATTTGGTAGCGGCTGATTGTTTAATTCTTGACTTGCTCTATTTTCTAATTGATCCTCTAGAATAGTATTTATCTGTTCTGTCTGTTCAGGGGCTGCAGTAGTCCTCTCGTCCCAACTGTTAAACCCAGTTATTGGAATTGTATTAGAAACGACTTGTGTTTTTGCGATTACCGATCTTTCAGTCGTATTATCATCGTAAAGTTTGTCGTCATCTGAATTTTTAGCACTGGGCTCAATATCATTATTTCTCATGTTTCGAAATATCTCCTCAACTCTCATCTCTTCTAAACCACTGTTCATGGTAGACGACTCTCCATCTTCATCTTCTCGGGTATTTTTGGCTCTGCATATACTCCTTTTTTGCGTACTTTCTTCCCTCTGAGTTGTATCGTTTTCGTTAATGCTCCGCTGCTCCTTCAACGCAATTTCTTTGTTTATATGGGGTGGTGATGAGGATGGTGATGATATATGATTTACAGAACTACAATTTTCAGTTAAAGTATGATGATTCGCGTATTCACATTGTTTAGTTTCTTCAGAGTCGTAATCCCTGCTGAGAAAGTGGTTAACGATATCCCTAGCCTCATAGGAGCTTTCGTTGTCACTTCCTTTGAATTGATTTCTTAATATATCGATATTAAGAGGGTCTGCGTCATCATTAGTACCAATGTCATCTTCATCGTCGTCATCTTTCCCATATTTTTCTTCTATGAGTCGCCGCATCATAGTGGCTTCGCTGTAAAAGCCATTGGTATCATCGTCGATCAGCCTGAAAGAAAGCAAAATGCGATTAATGATAAGCTTCCTCATTTTAAAGAAGACATTTTAAGGAAAGATTAATGGAAAAACATGTAAAGTTTAAACCTTGCGTGCAGTTGACGAGACCTAGAAGAAACTCCTATTGGATCAGTTGCTACTACTGTTCCTTCATACATGTAAAAATTATGCTCGTCGTTGTCGTCAGATAAATATTGAAATTCTTCCTTAAGCTCTTCGGGTAAGGTATATCTACTTGTTTGGCATTTTTCTATCTCTTCGTCTCTTTTATTATTGTCGCCAGATACTACATTAAGCTCAGCAGTGTTGTTATTAAATTGGCGACTGTCAATAGAATTTTCTTCTGTTAGAACGTTATTGCTATCGTTCGAGGCTTTTGATTTGTCATCGTGTTTTACAAATTTTCGAGCCTTAAGAGACCCTGCTGTCAGTTGCTTGACACCGTGTCGACCGACCATCGGTGATTTCTGTAATCGGAATTTTCTAATTTGCTGAAGGCTATTCATCGTTTCTGATTTCAATGATGAGTGCGTGTTACAATTTCTATCCTCTGATAATTCCTTAGATGGATTGTAGTCTCCTCCTTCCTTTACACATTTAAGGGCTCTGGTTCTTGTCTAAATTTAACAAGCAACGAATTAATGAAATTTTCTAACTGTATAATTGACGCGTTGAATCTAATTTGAATAATTTAAATAACTTTTACTAACCAAATCGTCGTTACTGTGTGCGGTAGTTAATAAAGGCTGTACAGATCTAGTTTGTGAATTTGATAAAGTACTGAAAAAAGAAACAAAAGATATAGCAGGTACAAGGATCACGTGTATATGTAGGGTCATACACACAAACTCCAATACAATACCTTTCATTGTGGAAACCTGTTAAGTTTGTCAAAGAATGACTTTCGGCTAAATTTTGATTTCTTGTGGCAAGAGCTGCAATAGGCAGTTGACCACTAAAATAAAGTCTGCGCTCCCTATTATCCAGCAAATTTTCGAGAGCCATAAGTTTGCGCACTGCTTCTTGCAAATGCTTCTGAGTTTCCCGGTGTTTATTAATTTCTAAATTGATGTGATGCTTCGCGCTTTTGCTCTCTATGTCTAGTCTCCTTTGCAACATCTGTTTAAAAGGTAAATATAGAAAATTATCGATGACCAACTTGATGAGAGTAGAATAACCGACACTATTACGTATTTATAACTTACCTGTATGGTGGACTGTTGCCGTGCTACTTCATGATTTAAATCGGATACCTGAGCTTGTAACTTTTCTCTTTCACCCAAATGCTTATCTTTGCTCAACTGCGAAAGATGCTTGTGCTGCGCCTGTTTAATAGATTGAAGGAAACCAAATTAAAAAACCCTAATTAGATATTTTCGGGTAACGTAAATGAAAGATAAGAATATCACTTACCTGCAAGGAACGTAATTCATTTTCCTTCTCTTTTAAAAGATCGCTGGTTTCTTTGTACAAAGCTTTTAATTTTTTATACTTGGCCTGAAGTATCCGCGATTCTTCGTGATGAGAATTGATAATTCTTGGCAATTCAGCATTCGATCCTTCATAACGTTTCAGAGCAGTATCCTGTCTCTTTTGCAAAGCTTTTAATAATCTATTTTCATTAGCCAATTCCTAGAAATTTATGTAATAATAATAATAAAAAAAAGAGGAAGCACAAATGGTGAAAAAAAAGGACAGGAAGAAATAAGAGTGCAATTGATTTTGTTGTTTTATGATTCATACATACGTTAAGGTGGTAATGTGCATCAGCCAATTGATTTTGCAGTTGCTTAACACGATACATTTTAGCCGATGATACCCTCTGACTTATCAGACTTTTTCCATTACACATTCTTGATTTTGATTCAGTTGTATTCGAATTAAGGCGAGCATTATTTTTGCGATTAGCTCCTCCTAAAAATGTTTAATGAGAAAGAATTAGGCATTTTTAAAACAAGGAGTTTGTCAAAAAATGTTTAACTAACCAATCAAAGGATGCAATGAAGTCTTTTTGCTGGAAACTGGATTTAGTAGTACAGTGGTCCTAGACTCCACTCTCCGTACTACGGCTGTAGCCGTGGCAGAAAATCTAAATAATTGTATATAAACTGTACACTAATCACAAATTGACTTGCAGAATATCAAAAACTTCATTCTTTAATATGTATGTACAGTATACAACGGAACGTCGAGAGAGACAAATAAAAATAAAATAAGTAACAAAGAGAAGAGAAAGAACACGTGCAAATAATACCAGTTTTTCTTTACCTATTTATCGGTTTAGGCAAATTTGAGTGTAATGCAGGTAGAGTGGGTAGTCCAGTTTGCATTTTTAATTTGAAAAGAAACGCAATTTAAATCTAGTATGCATTTAAGAAACGAAAATTACGCTTTACACTCAAGTTACCACACTCCAGTAGCCTTTTGTGTTGCGTTGTTGCAGTAGCGCATATCGCACCGCAAACAATCTAATATAGGACTATAGGAGCAGACGGAATCCATGATGATTGTTTTCGTAGTGTTTCCAAGGTAACGATGAGACAATTCTAGCTGGCTGGCCTCTTGACGGCTTGACTTATGTATCGACGGTGACCGGTGACGTCGGTCGAGTGTCGATCGTGTCGACCGCTGCCGGCGCCGCCAGCCTGCCACATTCTGGCCGACAACGACGCCAATGCCAGTGATAATTCTCTGTTAATATAATATATACACTACGGTATAACAACTGCACAATATGTGTATACGTACACACTTTACTCTTTGATGAAAGAACAATATTTGAATTGCATTTATTTCTTATTGATAAAATGCCGATATTTCGTGGTGACAACATGAGGCTCAGACTAACTTAAGCTTACAACATACTAGCGAGACATACCTACATAGAACCTCTTAAATTGAAAATAAGTCACAAATTTCCCACACATTCGGGGGGTTACTTCTAAACATATTCTAATCAGTAAACGCTTTAATTTGTTGATATGTAAAAATATATTATATCAATTACATTAATATTTTGTTAAATAAAGCATGTTCCTAAAATGAAAAACTAGCAATATTTGTACTTTACATGTATGTATAGTATATCTTACATGGTGGTTTCTTATGTACATTACGCGCATTATGTGTAGCTATTCGCGAAAGTCAATCGTTAAAATAATATACATGTAGAGTATGATCGTATGTGCGCGCACCTCTTTATTGAATCATTAGCTAATTATGCTCCTACTGCAGAGCTTTTTCCATCTAAATGTTTTGAACCAATCTGCTGAGTTTTCCATAGTCTGTTGTAAAGAGAATCGGGCTTTGACAACAGATCCTGATGAGTCCCTCTTTCGGCCAATACACCATTATCCATTACTAAAATTTCATCCGCATCCATGACTGTTGACAAGCGATGGGCAATAACGATTGAAGTACGGCCAGCCGTCGCTCTCCTTAGTGCTTCAAGTATATTCTGAACAATAAAATTAAAAATCAAATATATTACAGAAAAGAGGTTAATTGTGTTGAAAGAAACAACAAAATGGCTATTCACATATTCTGTAATTGAATCCAGGGATGATGTTGCCTCATCAAATATCAATATGGGACTATTTTTAAGAATCGCCCTAGCAATTGCTACTCTCTGCTTTTCTCCGCCACTTAACTTAAGGCCTCGTTCTCCAACTTGAGTTTCGTATCCTTTTGGCCATTTCAAAATAGATTCGTGCAAATTTGCCATTTTAGCTGCTTCGTGTACCTTTTCCTCCGATGCTGAAAGATTGCCGTATTGAAGATTATAGAAAATCGTTTCATTAAAGAGTACCGAATCCTGAAAATATGTACAGTGCCATTGGTTTCATTGAGAAAACATTCCCAGAAATAACCAAAGAGAAATCAAATTAATAGTCAACCTGTGGTACAATAGCAATGGCTCTCCTGAGATCTTCCAAACTAACATCTCGAATGTTTTGCCCATTTATATAAATATTTCCATTCTGTGGTTCGAAAAATCGATAGAGAAGTCTCACGATCGTCGTTTTTCTAGGACAATGATTACAATAAAATCAGGTTAAAATACATTGAAAATAATATTGTCTTACCCGCATCCTGATCCCCCGACAATTGCCACCTTCTTGCCGCTCGAGATATCAAGACTGATATCAGTAAAAATTTCCTTGCCTTCTGTATAGTGGAAATTTACGTGCTGAAATATAATATCTGAAGAGCTCGGCGTTACCAATAGTCGTGATGCATTTTCTTTCGACTAAATAAAGTATTGTTATGACAGTAACTATATAAATATATAAATATAGTGTATATTATATTAAACATAGAGCAGTACCTTTACATCGGCATCCACCGTCAAAAGTGTGAATAAACTTTGCATATCTATAAAAGACTGCCTTACTTCTCTATACAAGGATCCTAAAAATCCTAAAGGTACGGATAGTTGGAAGAGTAAACCATTGACCATAACAAGATCACCAACAGTCATGGTACCTGTAGAGTGAACAAATTATTAATAAAGAGAAGAGAAAAGAAGAGGAAAGAAAATATAATAAGAATGTACCTTCAACGATATTACGTGCTGTTAAAACCATAAGTACGCTGAGAGCAGCACTGATTATTGCTTGTTGCCCAAAATTTAACAACGCCAGGCTTGTTGTTGTTTTCAAAGAAGCGTCCTCATACTTCTTCAGAGATTGATCGTATCTATCGGCCTCGAATTTTTCATTATTAAAGTACTGCAAGGAAGCGCATTGGATTGATGTAAAAGATGATACACATGGAAGCCTTCCAAGTAAGTTGAGAATCAACCCAGTTGGACATCAGAAAAAAGGAAACTACATATTTATGTCTAACTGCGTCAATTAACAAGATTAACAGGGAGATAATATTGAAAGTCTACTTATTCATAGAGAGTTAAATTTAGTTCATACCGACCTTCACTGTCTCGTAATTAATGAGCGAGTCAATCGCTTTGTTGCCCGCTTCGTTTTCGGCTCGGTTCATGTGAACCCGAAACTTTGTTCTCCACTGGGTTACTAGTAACGTGAATGCTACGTAAATACCAATTGATCCTGCCGCGATGAATGCAAATTGAGGTCCGCACTTTACTGCCAGTAACGCGCTAACTAGACCCAACTCAAAGAACGTTGGTACCAAATTAAACACCAATGCTGATAGAATAAAATTAAGCCCCCGACTTCCTCTGTCAATCACCTGTAACGAAAAATTGTATGAAAAATAAGAAATTTTATTTTTGCCTAAGATAATTTTCACAAAAGTATTATGTATGTTTGCTTTTACTTTTGATAGTGCTCCTGTTTGTCGATTGAGGTGAAAAGCGAGATCCAAATTGTGCATATGTTGAAAAACGTTTTTCGATATCTTGCGAATCGAACTTTGGGCTACTTTGGCGAACACCGCATTCCTCAATTCATTAAAGCAAGCAGCACCCGCTCGTGCTAAGCCATCTAATACATCATAAACGTAACAAAAATTGAGTTTAAAAATGTTTTTGATTTTCTTTACTTTTCATAATAAAGGGAAAAGATACACAGCTGTAGTATACAAAGCATAATACTTTCGAAAATTATAAACTAAATCATAGATTTCTTAAATATCCTTAAAAGCATAACTTTTAACCAAATTTGCTCCAATTTTATACTATTTTTAAATTCATTAATTTTTTAGTTCAGGTAATAAAATTGCTTTAGCGAAAAAAAGAAAAAAGGGAGCGTCTAGCCTATCTATGGATTAATTGATGAATCTCGAAAGCGTTACACTTCGCCTAAACTATTCTTACATCCAACTAGTAGCGATGTAGCTAATGTTGCAATGGTTTCTGGTGCTGTTGCTAAAGTCAGAAGAGGATCACCAGTGGTCGCTATTTTATAATCATTCAGCATATCTACTGCATATTTGAACGTGAGCGGTACGCCAACGTTCAAGACTTTTGCCCCCAATAGTAAACCCAAAGCAATTTTCACCCTATCTCTTGTCTTAAGGTCGTCCTGAAAGTTAATAAAACTGATAAATAAATATACTTCACTTTGAGCCATATTTATGCAGAGATTTAAATATGTATTATTGTACAAATACCTTAGGCCATACGTGATCAAGCATCGTTTTCACCATGTCCATGCTACTAACTGGAGATCTGCTATCAAAATTAATCAATTCCCTGTTCAAATTCGATACTCCAGGATGGAAGCAATTTCTCTTTTGCTGGCCTGGCTTACCTCCAGTGAGACCAGAAACTACGATAGGAAACTTTACCGGTGGCACTATGGATTTTGTTTGTGGTACATTTTTCCTTTTTTGAGCTCGTTCTATCATGTTCCCAGAACAACACTGAAAAAAGAAACTATCATTAATTTCTTTATGAAAACTAACTATCGACAGAAAAACTCTGTCATCTCATTTTAGTTTTTTATCTCTAAATTATTTTATTATCATTAGCAAGTTTCATTCTCATTAATTTTTATATATTCCTCACCAATTTCCCCGTATTAAGATTCTACAAATTGCGATATTAATTTCATTAATTGATCATGCTAATTACAAAATAAAATAAAACAAAACCAGTATTGAGACTCTTAATAGACTTTATTCGAGTAACATAATTTAACAAAATAGAAATGAATTCACAAATAAAATATTTATACTCGTAGTTCGATTAAACTTAGTGGGAGCACGTTATTCTTTGATTATAGTCATTTCGATCGACTAGCATTGATTTTCGAAAAGTATTGTTTCTAAACGAACCAATGACGCATTTAATATATTACAATACTCTTCCACCAAACTAATAGCTAACGAAAAAGATGCGCTATGGCATTTAGATTGTTTCATATTATTAAAATAACTCAAGTATTCCCTTTGCTTATCCTTCAGGACTTTTAAACCTAATTCGGCAATTTTTATTAGATCCTCTGAGGTATAGTTATCTGTATAAATTTTCAACTTTAAATCTTCCTTTCTTAGGTTGGCAGTCAGGACAAATAATATAATGTTAGCATTATAATTTAAACCTTGCCATGTGAAGCCCATATTTTTATGGTAATTATTAGTTGATATATATTCCGATCCACTCTTTGTAATTTTTATACCAGAACTTTTAATTATACTAGAAATATTAAATGGAACTTGATCAAAAGGATTCTGGGGTATAAAAAATCCATAATCAATGTACAGCTTTAGGCTATTATGAGGACCATAATTGATAAAAACCTGGGTCCCTTTAGTGAATGGTAATAATGTTTTAAGTTGATAAAATTCTTTTTGATCATTGTCCTTGTATATGGATGCTTTAACAGATGCTTTTGTGCTATGATTAAAAAAGTCTAAGAATGGTGCTAGAGCCAGATTGTTAGGACCCTTTATTGTTAACTCTTGAGGGGAGCGCTGATACTGTTTGTCTAAGTATACTGCTCTTGTATTTACTATGTAATATGCCCATTTGTATCGATTATAGGTAATAATATTTGTTAATGACATATTACAGCAAGGACAGGATGCTTTGTCAATTCTTTCCAATATCTTCATTTTCTTCCTCAGTTGGATGAATTCGTCTAACATCATATGTAACCTATTATCTAATATAAACTTGGGTAATAATTGTTTTTCTTGCTTTGTGCAAAATGCTGGATTTGTAAAAAACATAGGCATGGCTTTCAAATAAGAATACCATTTTGATTTTGTTCCTAAATGCGTTTCATATACTAAGAACAATGAAAAAAGGCAATGAGAATGGAAATTGTAACCTTTTAATAATCGGAACAAAAATTTGATTTTGCTATTTGCAATAGTGGATATCGTTATAAGTTTTTCTAAAGGAATTCTTATAAGTATACTATTAGCTTCTATATCACTTGTGGTTTTTAAACCTCTGCCAGTATCATGAAATGCATAGGGCATTAAATTATTATTTTTAAGACCAAGCTCTTCTCTGAGATGATCTATTAAAGCCTTATCTTTAATTTGTTCCTTACTGATCGCAGTCCTCCGGTGCCGTTTTCTTCTTGTTCGACCCATTTGAAATGACAAATTATTAAATCTGTAGAGGTAAAAATATATTCTTGACAAAACAGGTAATCAATGGTCATGTATATTATTGATGACTATTCATTGGACTGTTTGACAACTCACATTAATACATGTTATATATATAAATATATATATATATACTACGCAAAGAATCGGTACAGGCCAGAAATAAAAGTAAGGTTAGAAGAAATAGGTTAATATCGTTACCCTAATTCCATTAAGTGGAAATGACCGATTTCGTCCTGATAAGTTGATTATACTCCTTTTGCTCAATATCATTTTTTTTGTCATACTGATGATAGGAAATATGGTGTGACTAACTCTTGTAAAATTTTCACATTTTGAAGCTCGCAGCAGACGACCTTTCCTAAGAAGACCTAACATTTTCTGACGTATTTAAAGTAATATTATTATTTTATTAATAGAGATGTTTTAAGTATTAACTGTAAATAAATGACCACTTACAAGATTGAAGATAAATACAATTTATCGTAATTATTTTTTTCTAAATACTGCAACATTAATCTTAGATTCCTTAAGCTAAATATTGATAAGAAGACAAGGGCGAGAGGGAATAAGACGGACGATGACAGATTTCGTCATTCGTCACAGCAGAGTAGAAAACTGCAAATTAAATGCAAATACTGCAAACTGCAGCACTCACTCAAAAGTTACAGTCTGCAATGTCTGCATCTGTACTCTGTAGACTGTCTAAGACTGCACGTTCGTTGACCGTACTCTGCAGTTGTCTCCACTCTCCAGGCCACTGGCCAAGGTACTTAAATTGAAAGTACCTTAGGTCTTCTTAGGTACCTTGTCTGCAGTTGGTTTACAGTAGCAGAATAGGAATAAAGTGCTATACAGAGTAGTCCATAAGCATAAGGAGTTTGAGCGCGAGAGAACTGATCACTAACCTACATCGGTTTTCATTCTCTATAGACTATCATATTGGCTTGAAATCCATCGGTAGCGACGGTAGCCACATTAAATATAGTCATGGTGCTATGGTATTTTATCTACTATTATTTTGCTTATAATATTTGCATTTAGTAAATTCAATTTTTGAATATTTTTTATTACAATCTTGCCACTAGTGTAAATGATAGAATCCAGAGGTAACCACCAATCATATAACACGTTTACTCAGCAGTATGTACTACTCAGCAGCACTCAGCACTACTCAGCACCCGCTTTCTGTCATCACTGCTCAGCAGTGGCCTGCTAAAGTGCAACGGGCAACCTAGGCAGGCAGAGTGTGTGTTAGTGTGTTCATGAAAACGTTAACACATAATAGGCAATTTTCTCTGCGCAATAACACACACACACACACACACACACACACGTCTCCGTGAACGCACTCCTACTTGCATACGTTGCCGCGCTCAAATATATTGGTTGATGCTTACCATTTTCACCTTAAGCTTGCTTTATCAGGGACGAAGAGGATCTCTCGCGCGATACGACAAATACCTTACACAATAGTTATGATGTATGATAGTATATGCTACATCATACAAGGTTGTAATTACGATTAATATTAAAAAAATTTACTTTTATAAATTTATTAAGTACAAAATGGGTATAAAAATACAATATAAGATCTATATGCTATTCGTATTAATTCATATTACAAAATTATATTATTCTCATTCCATTTACATCATGAAAAAAATGTAGTATAGAGGCAGACATGGTAATTATAGAATAAGACATTTAAAATGGATTTTATGCGTTATTAAAGTAAATAATAATGCGCAATATTTTTTATAAATTTCCACAAATTAGACAAATTGATGAATATCATGATAATCACTCTGACGCATGCGCTTTTTTCCACTGCATCTTACAGTTATTGCTACATCACCACTTCTCTATATTACTATAAAAGGCACTTTCTTTTTACTGAATTAAGCCTGAGAGACTTGGTATAAATCGTTACATTCTAGGCTGAATGCACTATTCGGTACTAAAAATTTTAATTCTCCTAGAATTTTGTCATTTAATTAAATCACTCAGTCTTATTTGCGTATAAAAGAGAAGCACCTAATATATATGTACCGTTTATCTATCCTTTGATTAACAAATTCTTCTCTCATCTTTATTCATTTATAATTAAGGCACTTGCTCTCTATCATTGTCTACATACTGTAATCGCTTCCATAAATCAGTACTTTGTCAAATTGCTTGGCATCTCTAAATCCTCCAAGTAAGCGGATAGCCTCCTCGTTAACAGCAATATTCGTTGATTCATTTGACCGTTTATGT
The DNA here is from genome assembly GCF_024137725.1 of Prorops nasuta. Lineage (NCBI taxonomy): Eukaryota > Metazoa > Arthropoda > Insecta > Hymenoptera > Bethylidae > Prorops > Prorops nasuta. The sequence goes on along the minus strand of NW_027116802.1, from coordinate 7,147,378 downwards.
TCAAAATGATCTTCGGAAATAGATTCATATTCTTCTTCGTACTGCACTGTAGGTACATTATCATCGTTTAATACGTATCCGTTATTGCCTTCTTCGCTACCGGTTAAGTTGCTGAATTTATTGCTATCTTCTCTTGGTTTATTAAAATTATTTGAATGATCATTATAGTGCATCATCGATGCGTCGCTGTGCTTTTCAGTAGTAAGTTCGGTTTTTATTCCTTGTATACTTCTTTCTTCCATGGTATCAAACATTTCTCTTTCGTGTTTTTCAATGTAAAGCGATTCATTGCATCCAATCCCTTCAACTTGTCTTTCGCAATAAAATACATGTGGGATTGATTCAATTTTATCGCAGTTCTCTTCATTAATCATATGTAAACTTTTATTGGAATCTGTATACTTTATAGATAGAATATCAGTCTTCGTTATCTCAGTCTTAATTGAAGGAGATTCCAAAAGAATATTATAGTTTTCGAAAGATTTATCTTTTATAACTCGTACCATCCGCCTCGTATTCAGCGTTTCTTCAATAGCATTATTATCATTATTACGGACATTATATCTTTCGATGCCGGCTATAATTTCCGCTTCGAGTTCTTTCTCTTCAATATTGTCACCTACCGCATGATCATCAATTGTTGCTTCAGATGCAACATTATTATCGTAGTTTATTGTAGCTTTGACTTCAGTATTATAAACTCGTTTCTTGCGGCTTGTGCGTACCTTTTGAAAATCTTCTTCCGATAGATACAAAAGTTCACCAGTAGTCGTAAGAACTTTACCATGTCTTGTTTTCAAATGTCGTTTATATGTATTTCTTGTTTTAAACCTATCGAGAAAGAAAGAAAAATAAGATACGAGAATTTGCTATCATATTGTATTATGGGTTATATATTTCTATACAACTTACATTTATATTAATATGTTCCTACAAATGCCGATGAAAAAAAAATGTATGAAGTGCAAATTTTACCTTTGTCCACAATCATCGCACCCAAAAGGTGCTTCGCCAGTGTGCCTACGCCTGTGTTCCCTAAAATGCGAGGGATGCCTAAACTTTTTTCCGCAGTCAGCGCACGTGAAGCGCGTTTGGTTTTGATGAATCAGCATGTGGTACTTTAAACTATGCCGTCTTGTGAAGACTGCTCTACATATTCGACATTCGTAGGGTTTTATTCCAGCGTGACTTCGGTAATGAGAAACAAGCGTGGTCGGAGCTGTAAAACTACGTGGTGGATCGCAAATCCGGCACTGTAAATTATTACCGCTTGGATTGCCCTTCTTTTTTATGCGTTCCATGAATGCCAATGCCATTTCTCTTTCTTCTTTACTAGTACCAATAAATTTAGCCTTTCCCTTAGGTTTAGTATGATTTTGCTTTGATTCGGGCCAAGAAAAATCTGTAAAAATGAGTTATCATTATTTATTACCATTACTATTATCGATATTATCATATTAAAATTTGTCAAAGAGAATTCTTAATATTATAAAAGCACGTTTTACCTGTTAGATACACAGTATCAGATCCGTTTTCATTAATGTGCTCCGAGACTGTTTCATCGATATATGGATATTCTTTCATATGTATACTATCAGCACCAACAACCATTAGTACAATCTATGATAGAATAAAAATTAGTTTTTAAACAGAACGTTAAAAAATGAGCATTCTTAATAAAAGTAAACTAACATTTTCCTCATTAGAACCATTTTCGATGGCATCGTTCAGATAAGTAATCGTCTCTTTAGGCGTATCGTCAGCTAAGCGCTCGTAGTAGCTATGATCGTTAAGAACTTTGAATTCGTCGTCCTCATCGATCTTCTTGGCTTCGGATAAGCGTAGTTCTTTTAAGTTTGCAATAGGTTTTTCAATGAATTTTGATTTTTCTATGTTTTGAAAAGGCATTTCACTTGAAAGTATTTTACGAAGATAATTTGTTGAATTTTCCTGAGATATATCTTTATTCTCTTTATTTAACGTTTCTTGAGGAGGTTTTCTGATTTGCTGATATTTACTTTTCTTGTTATGGTTATTTGCTTTCCCTACTTTATTTCTTATGGACGCAACAGTAAACGAAGAATCTAAAAGATTTAAAACAATTGTTAGACAATTTATCGATAAAGATAAACATTTTGTTTTCAGTAATGTAAAGAGTAATGGCTTACAAGCTTCTTTGTTCACTTTTAACTCTTCCAAGTGTTTTGTTAAGTGATCTTTTATCAATGCTCTCGCCTTCCCTTCCCCAGCAAAACTTGTATACTTTTGCTCACATCCAGATATAAGGGAACATGTGTAAGAATATTGTCTCTTGAGCTCATCACTGGTGAAAATGGAAAATTGCTTTACCAATTGTGAAACTGGCATAGCTAATAATTGTGGAATGGTATAATATATGTCTTGAGATTTCCTTTTTACAATTTCTGAATTGCGGTCTTTACACTTGGAAGATATTAATAAATTGTTTCTAGACTTTTCTGAGTGCAGTGTTTGAGATGCGACTTCTGCCAGCATATCCAATAAAGCTCCAGGACTGTCCCTACCCATAGGAATACCTACAAATAATACATATTATTTGTTGTCCAAAGATTAATCTTTCAAGGATATTCAGATAGAAATACATAAATATTTAGATAAAGTTAGAAATCATACTTTCAAAAGCTGTTGGTTTATGTATGCTTCTAAAAAGTATGTATCAAATTGTATGTTATGATATACTGACATTAGTCAAAATAAAAGCGAGTATAGAAAAGGAAATGGAGATACGGGAAACTAAGGATTGAAAATAGAATACAATAGAAAAGAAAATATTGTTATCTTCGAATAAGGAACAAGAAACTTTCTTGGTCATTAATTTTAGACATAGCGTCATTCTAGCAGACGCCATAAAGACGCGGAGCAGACGGAATTTCTAGATGGAAAGCTTCAAAGATTGAACCCAAACAGGTATAAAGAAAAGCATTTAAGCAATTAATCCATGTAACGAAGTTATAATACATACATAAACCGATTGAAGCTTTCACTATCGATAATGAATTATACAAATTCAATTATTTACCTGAATTATATGTATTAGCGGTGTATTCCAGATTTGTTTTGGTAGTCATTTTGTCGTTCACTTTTGCGCTGTGCTTGGCTGTGCCTGTCCGTCTAGTCGGCCTCGGTCTGGCCCGTAGCTGTATCTATATTGTCTATATGACTGTATATATGTGTGACTCGTGTGGATACGATCTCTACATATATGTATATATTTGGTCCGTATCGTCCGTATCTTCATTCCTTGCCTTTTTCTTCTGCTCTAGCTTATGGCAGTGAGTGAGTATGTGTTAGTGGCAAAGTAGGCTTTTACTGGTAGTGGTAACTGGTAGTCTGGTATGTACTCTGGTAGCTGCTCTGCTGTTTGATTCTCGGTGTTGAGCGTGTTGAGTTCAGGATGTTCAATGGTGTGGATTGGTGTGAGCTGGTGTAGCAGGTCTGTGTGAGTGGTGTGCACGGCTCTCGCGCGCGCAGTGGCAGCTCGGTGAGGGGGGTGAAGGGTAGGATGGAAGGGAGGGGGTTTGTTTGTTACCTTACATACAGTTCTTACACTTTACACTATTGCTCCAGTAGTATGTAATAATAAAGACTAGCCTGCATATAAGAATCAAATTTCTGCAGTGTACATACGACACACCAGTCTAGAAGACAATAGTTTTGCTCGTTTTAGTTTATTTTCTGTACACTTGACGGTGTAGCAATAACCACAAAGCCTAACGAAAAATATAACATACAATAAGGAGTATAAGAGTTCCCATTATATCCAAGGTATAGCAGTCAGCTTAAGCAAGTTTATACGCTATATACTATATATAACTGAAATTTGAAAACTCTTGCAAAAAGATATAAGATTTCACTGTTGTATTAGGGGTCAATTTATCCATTTATTGGTGACATTTATTTATTTGGTAAAAATTATACAAACTGTTGTAAATTTTATTTAATTTTAAGCTTTATTAAACGAATAAATTTACCAAGCGTTTATCAATAGGTGGAAACATCGGCACTAAACAATTGTGAATGTTTGTTGTAAATTACACTGAATAGCTTAGAAGTTTATTTCAAATTGCGTCATTAAATATTTTTAAAACTTAAGTAAACTTTTTAGCACTATATTCGGTTTACAATGTAAATGATATATATATATATATATATATGAGACGTCCTGAATGAAATTATCTTTATGAACAGTTATCTCTCTTAGAATGCAAGTAGAAGGGTTTTTTTCTACAATAAAATATGCGATTAGTGAAATCTCATTAGCTAAAGTTTCTCAAAAAATATTTTTTTACTAATGGAGAAATCAAAGGTCTCATTTAACTCTACGAGAAGTACATCTGTAAAGATTGATGTTGAAGATCAGTAATGTCAGAATTGGTGTTTTTGAAGTGAAAACAACGATTTGTCTCATGTAAATGAGAGTTTTTGGTACGTGTATGTATATCCCCCTTTACTGGATTTTTTACTGAAAAGCGCGATTTTTGATATGATTTTTCATGATGTTCAGAACTGTACAGTTTACGTCATATAGATTGTGCAACATAAACTGTACTATTTTTCAGTGTATTTAGGGAGAGAGAGAACGCTTTATTAGTAAACGCTAATTGAAACGCGGCCTAAAAAATCCGTAGGGCTCTTCCACTGTTCTCACCGACAAATTTCAGTATCGTTAGCTGTAGTTAACAACTGATATTACTAAATGCAATTATAAATTTATGTCTAAATATACCATTTTCGGTTCTTATAACAATACCGATAGTCATCAATAACATCACCCACACAAAACGTGTGCAAATAACGAAATTACCATTACTGATGCTGGCACGACTGACATTATGATAGTGGTCAGATTAGGATGGAGGCAGGCAGAGTCGCCAAAGGTATTCCAATATACTTGAACAAGTCGAGGTGATGCCATAATTATCATGAATTTGGGGATCTGCATTCTGCAGTAGTGCGCACTGAGCGTATCCCTTTCTTGTTTTTATTAATGTGAAAGTAGAAGATACGAGATATACTCAGTGCACACTAGTGTACATACCCGAATTCGCGATTAGTATTCATACTTACACAGTATTCGACCACCCCGACTACCGTGTATCATGTCCGTGTGAACAGCAGCGGCTGCTCTTACTCCTGGGTAGGGATATTCGGAAAATTCAAGTATCTCGGAATATCCATGCCTTGACTCTAGAAATGCCAAATTCTGCTTTTTAACAGTTAATAAGTCGAGTGGAAAGGGGCACATATGTACACGCACTAAAGATACATGACTATTTGGAATACACGAATGTGCTTTATATCTGTAAAGTGAAAAATTTGGGACCTCTGCTTGTGGTTCCGACTGGCGCTTGGGCCTTGGCAGGTCTTTAATCTCCAGTCTCCACTTTCCGGCTCGCCGGGCGGTATAATGACTGTGGCCAGTGGCCTGTGGCTGTCTGGGTGCATCTAGAAGCACAACCGCTTAGTGAGCGCTCAGTGTACACTTTCATTTGATTGGCGGAACCCAGACTTACAACCAATCAGGTACGGCTGCTGGTCAGCGCTCACTAAGCGGTTATGCTTTTAGATGTACCTATTGGCTGAAGGTCAGAATCCGTCGAAGCAACTTAAGTTCAGCTCATACATAAAACCGGAAAAATCTGCTGTTTATATTACATATCTTATAGATTACAAGGTGAGCTTTAACTTAAGTTTCAATTACAGATTGGTCTAAGCTACTAAACATGTGCGCCTGCGTCATTGAAAATGGTCACAGTCGGGTCAGTGAAAGCTGATCATTTTGTTTCTTTTTTTTCTAGCTAGTTTGGACTCTTTTGATCTATACGTATGTATGTATCACAATTGATCGTTTCTTGCAAATTGTAAGCACAATGATAGGACACCGTGGTGAATAGTTTAAAAAATTGTCACATATATGTAGCAGCTGTAACTAATGAGAAGATTACAGATTTCTGCTTTACCAACATCGTCTCGCTGGATATCATTACTTATAACCGTATACGCATACGCAATAAATAGGTAAAACAATAATTAAATAAATGGGTCCAACACGTATTATTTATATCGATGAGAAATATTTAATTAAAAAAAAAAACAAGCAAACAAACAAATTAAAAAAGTAAATTTTTCCTGAATAGTTTTCATAATGATAAATTATTGAATCTACCAAAAGAATACGTGATGAGTGCTGCCTCTAGCGGAAGAAAGTCTAACTGATATATATTACATGCGGTAGTGCGAAAGATACAGTTATACTACTTAAAGAGTTTAACCCTTAACGACCGAAAGACCTCGCTACGGGGAAATGATAAGATGGTTAAGTATACCGAATTCATATCTAAATAAACCAGTTTAAAGATTAAGTTTAATTTTTCGTCCTTATAAAAGTTTCGGAATCTCAATTAATTTTCAATCGTCTTATGGACGCGAATATTAATTAGAAAAAAGCTCTTGATCGTTAAGGATTAATGGACACAGTATAGTAGAAAGAATTACGGAAGTAATATAGTAAAAATTCTATTTATACGAGAGTAGGGAGATTGAAGGAATAATAATTATTAAGAGCAACAATATATAGTACAACCTTCATTTGTTTAGTTTTATTTCGAAACATCGATTTTTTAACGTCTAAACGTCCACTGCGCTTATATCAATGACAAAATGATGATGAATTATTATCGATGACTCGTTAAGCAGTATTAGATAGGACTAAAGAGAATTCAGTCCCTACGCGAAAAGTCTTTTCTCAAGTAAGAATCCGCTGGGATCAGGCGATATGTTCCGCCGATATGCATGATTGGCGAAATCCTCGTCGGTCTGTACATTCACAACATCCAATTTGACCTAACTTGGTTTCGTCGATACCCGGTAGAATAGTAAAGGGAGTAGGAAAGATCTTACTGGAGGTTTTGGGGTCTCCGTTTTATTTCTTTCATTCTCGCGTTCTTTATTATTATTATTATTAATATTATTATTATGCATTTGGCACAAGATCATCCGGCACTCAATAGCTTGGCAGTGTCCAGGAGTGGATGCCTTCTTCACCGTGGCCATAGGACAGGTATGAACAGAAACATCGATACGAAATTCCAAAATCGACTGTTACATATGTTTATCTTCAATATACTACCGCTGCTACCGGAGCTCTGAGCAGCTTCGGCCAGACCTGCGAAAAAATAAAAGGGTTTTACCTCCTTCCCATTTCACTGATCAAAGCGATAAATTTTGTACGTACCACCAATTATCGATACATGATCGTTTCTACGCGACGACCTGTCGTAAGCGTTAAGCTTGATCTCTGGAAATTTTTAGAAAAATTTGTTTCTTCTGCTTCATAATAATTTATATAGGATATTAACGTTAAGAGAGTAAAGCTTACCATATAATCTCAAGAGACCATCGGCTTTGCCGAGGCTGTTCGTTGATACACATCGATAGCTGCCCGAATCTTCCTGTGTGAATGATTTGACTGTAAGTGACATGACGACTTTGTACCCATTTATCTCTTCATGGACGCTGTACTTGGGTCTGTCGGCAGAAAGAAATTGGAGTAAATGTAAAGGTAAAGGTAAAGGTAAATCTTAATACAATAGCGATCAATTTAAATCTGTAAAAATAGCGAATGCAGTTTGTCAAAGAGACGGAAGGATTTGTCTTCGCCTGGACTTCTACAGAAGTTAATACGGACCGTTGGTCGTGGAAAACAAATCTGACCCGATGGGATTCAAACTCACACCTTGCTATTTCCAAGTTTCGAACGCTCCGCTATAGGTTCCACGCCGAAGTTATAACTATTTTCTCTTTCAATAAGATTTTATGAATTTTCATGCTAGAGAATGACAGAGGTTTGAGTTATAGCGTGAATTACGAGACGCGAATACGCGAGAAACAATAAGCATTTTCTTATCGGGCATTGAAAATTGATGTAAAACCGGACGATAAAATATTCGTAAAATCCTTGGAAAGCTTTACCCTTCCAAGAGCATTTCTTCCTCGGGCTGCTTCATCTTCATCCAATAGTTGATTGTTTTCGGAAACGCTTCTACGTAACATTTCAGCTGAACGTCCTTTCCCAATGGCGTCCCCAGTAGCTGACTGGGCGCTTTCACAGCTGGCGCGACTATAAAAGATAGTATTTAGCCGATTAAAATCTCGGATTTATCATCTTTAAAATGATATTTTCTGCTCGACGTGCGATCGACTATGTTACACTCGCAACTTTACGTTAATTAATCTAATTACCCATTAAATTATCGTACATTCAAAGGTTAAACTCTGGTCGAGATCCGTGCAAAATAATTGACGAGTGATTAAAACGTACTTTGATAGGGTGTAATTACCGCGGCAGTTTACGAGGCAAGTCAAGGCGAAAATTGAATGCACTTCAGCCGGGCTGGAATAAATGTGACTAAACCGAATAGGTATAGCACTCGTATAGAGGGATATGTTGGAAGGAAGCATGGTAAGGCTGTAACGGAACGTTCAAAAGCGGATAGTAATATCCTCGCGTTGAAATTCCAGCAGCACACGCTCTCGTGTCCCAGAAGACATTGCTGCTGTGAGTTGCTGGAGCTGAAGCTCGAGGAGAGTGGGAGTGGAGGGGGGACAGTCGGATAGAGACGCTGGTAGGGGGTTGAAATTCTCCCGAGAGAGGCCAGCACGGACAATTATTAGGAATTAGGGTATTAGAGAATAGGATAATAAAGCGATCTTACAATTCACGGCGAGCGTCACTCTCTTGCTAACTGCCGGCGGCACGTCGTTGCTGGCGATGCAAAGATACGCTCCCATTTGTCGTCTCTCCACACGATGGAAATGCAGCTGCGAGCCGTTGTACATATCGTATTTGTCGAAAATGTTTCCACCTGCGCACACGAAAACACAAGTAAAAAAGCCATGTCGTTATACTATGGCACATGCAACGTTACTTTCCAAACTCTCGGCAATGCTCGACCCAACTGGCTGGGCTCGCTCTGGCTCTCTGGCCTCTCTGCTCTCTCTCTCGATTCTCTCCTACTCCTACCGCCCGACCCTTATTCCCCACATAAATTCGCCAATCCGCCTAGCCTCCAATCCCCCCTTTACTCCGCTCCATCGCGCTTGTAAACACACGCACACACCAGCGCAGTGCAACGCACGTACCTATGTACTTTCAAACCAATAAAGCCAAGACCGTTATGACAAGCAAACAAACAACAGGCAGACTGAAAACATCGTTGAACGTAAGATTTAGGTATAGTAGTGACAAGATTCTTGGATAGCTGCTGTATAAACGCATAACTAGTTCCGTTATCGACTTTCCCTTGACACCCCACTCAGCTCAGGCCCAGTATCCGCCTCTTTTAATCATAAATCTCCAGCTGTTCTTACTCAGCCATTCGACATCTTCCATTTCAACAGAGATGGAAAAATTGAGGGAGAATCAAGCGAGGAAGAACAGACTTATGTATGCGGCAAATATTGAAATTTCTTCCTTCCTTCCTTCCTTCCTTCCTTCTCTCTGACTCTTTTCATGGCAGACATTTCTCTTATATCAATCAACGCTTAATGCAATCGAATCGTTTGTATAATTACGACGGGTCAATTCCCTCTAGCTCCTGATATCGTACGTAATTATACGCATTGCTAGCTTCGAGCAACCTGCAGTTTATTCGTCATCGAAATATAGGCTGACGTTTATCGCTACTAGCTAATCCCGCGCATTCCCTTACGTGAGATACAACGAGATAATATATGTACTAGGCAGCACTTAATCTATGTATCGTGATAATTGTACCACGATTTATTAGTAGTAAAGCGCGCTAATAAAGATAGGGTGTATAATTAATTTCGCAAATTACGTTGTTTATTTTCGTCGCTCGTTTGCCTTATAAATTTAAACCTTTAAGGCTAAACAGTTATTTGCATTCATCCTTGTGAAGCGTCTGCTTTGTAGAAATAATTCTAAAGCTTTCTTTTTATTCTCTTTTCTCGTATACATAGCGAGGAGATGCATATCAGAGAGAAATATATGCTGCTAATATAGCACACAAAGTCCATTGCATTGATAAATATACTGAAGATTGTGAAATATTGGATGAAAGTACTGAGTGAGAAGGGGTTAGAGCCCAAAAGTGAGGTTAGGACGAGGTGTAGGGCTGGAAGAGAGGAAGAGGAAGATATATGCTTAATTCACTACTTAGGTAGCTAACGAGTTCGCCAAGTGAGCGAGCGCTAACGAGTTTGTTAAGCTCGTAAGAAAACTGGACTGGGCCAGTCTCTTCTCGTATGCTACTCTCTGTGTGGTTTAACCTGCTGAAAGGAAAGGTGGCTTGATAAGGACCTGCAGAAAAATACACGCCACTGGAAGCAGCCGCGAAATCGAGGGTCGTTCTGCACGAAATAAGGCACACACACAGTCCAAAGTTTCAGCAAACTCGAGTTTTCACAAATGACTCTTTCGTAATTTCTCTCTCTCTCTCTCTTAACCCCCCCCCCCCAACATTCTCCATTTCTACTTTACCATCACTCTATATATGTACCTTGGTATATATATATATATATGCGTGCTTTTATACGCGCATTCCCAAGCGCGCTTTCAATCCTTGTCGTTTCACCAAAAGCTTGATAAGCTTAACAAGCAAGCTGAAAAATATGGCACTACCTGTGCGCAAAGTACAGATTCAAGCGCTGTATGCATTGTGCATTACAATGCGTCACCCAAGGTGCTACGAAGCTGCTAAAATATGAAATGGTCTTGCTCGAAATACATCAACGCTCCAAACTCTTTTATACTGCTTCAAATTGCATCTCTAGAATTCTACACCCTTAAATATATTATACTGCAGCAGTTTATATAGTGCGCAGCACATATTCAATTTGCTTCTTTCAACTCAATACCACTCAGCGCGAGAGAATATTATATGTATATGTATATTTTAATTGCCAAGCTATCCTGCATCGATATACTCAAAGTTTTCACCAGCATAGTAAAGTTAACAGAGCTTTCAACTAGATATATGGTATACATTCAGTAGTATACACGTATAACTAAACTAACGTGACATCCTATACCTTGACCCAGCTGTTTTAGAATACGAACGCATATAGCATCGCATATTCTACTTGCTGCACTGCTATATATATTTGCTTAAAACGCGAGTGCGAATCTCCCGTTACGTTTTAAAACATTCCGGAGTACACTAATGCCTCGCTATACTTATCTTCCTCACAATTCTCGTCATTTGCCCCAAATGAATCTGATTATCCCTGCGTATATTTAGGAAATTTCGGCCATTGACAAATTTGTAAGAATAATATTGATTTTTAGCTATTCGACCCTTTAGAAGTTTAGGAATTTCTGAAACGTCGATTTTTCTGGTAAAACTTTGAAGATGCTGGGAAAGTTTACAGCTGTCGCTCCATTAACATAACAGAAATAATATTATAACTCTGATAACTATTTTGCAAGTAGAAATTATTTACGCGGGTGTAAACTTCAACATTGAAATACAGTAAACAAGTAGGTTGGAAGTCCGCTGAGAAAACGTGAGATATAAATCCGACGCGAATATTACCTTATAGTCATACAAATGTTAGCAATTATTTATCGTTATTTCTAATCGCGCGCGCGCGCACGTTCTTTCTCTCTCTCCCCCCCCACCCCCTCCACATTATTCTTCGTTCTTCCAAAATAGTTCCACTGAAATATCTTCGTTTCAGCGAGGTCTAATTAGCGAATTACGTGGAATATAATGAATAAAAATGATACATAAATTGATACGATATTCTTCTGTCGACATGCAAATACTCGTTGTTGCAGAAACTTTATATTTTATTTGTATACCCTAACCGAATGAAATTTGCAATTTTATCTCGCATACATCGATGTGTAGACTCGAGCCTTTGCGTTGCAACATATACAGGTAATACAAAGTAGAAAGAAAAGAGCAAACTCTCTCGGTCTTTTATCGTCCCATAAATGTTAAAAAATTCAGAAAAAATCGCTTATTGGCCAACGTGTATTTTTGCATTTTAATCTACTATATATGTTTATATATATACTAGTTAGAGAGAGAAACTTTTATGTTTCAAGCTTTTAGTCGTGTATCTTCTTACCATTAACTTTATAATGTATTCATGGCAAATAGAAAACATGCATCCACTCTGTATTTCTACGGGATAAAATTAACGCAACATATATATATATATATATATATATATATATATATATATCGCAGCTGTATTTTACACTAATTTGGATGAATATTGACTGTGAGGGAAAAAATGAAGTGTGTCGAGGAAATGAAATGATTACATCAGCTATAGGTATTTATATATATATATATATATATATGTGTCAAGTAATTAGGTCAAAGTATATACATAAAGGATGTACTCGCTAAAGGAGGTGAAACATAGAAATATACAAAAAGAATAGTCGATATAATACACAAATTGGGTTAAGAAAAATGAGGAATTCCCGAGTAGGTATAAAATATATTTCGAAGATATTAGCTACTTGTGGCGCCAAAAATTATTTGCTCAAAGAGTTTTGAGCCGTAAGCATTGTGCACGTAGATTGAAAGAGTTTGGTGTACCGTATTACACTTCCCCCCCCTCCCCCTCCTTTAGCTAACCACATAGCAAAGGCATAAATTTATACGCAACGTAAAGTGGTTGGCCAACGCAACTTCAAGATGCAAGACTTGTTTCGGAGCGATCTTTTACGCTGAATACACTTGGTGGCTGCTTTACAGCTAGTTTGCCTATTTGCATTCGCAAAATGCTTGGCTTTTCGGTATAGCTCTCTTGGATTTTCCTTTTACCGATCCAGGGCGAAAAGAGGCGAGCTGAAACAAACGCGCAGCGCCAAATGGCTATATTTAAGTAACTAACAAATTAACCGAACTCACTGACTCATCTCAGCGCTGCAGCCGGAATGAAAAGGAGCGTGAATGTGGCTCCAGCTTGAAACTGCCCCCTTTCGCTCTCTCGCTGCTATGCGCCAATTCTCAAAGGTACAGTCCGACACAGCAAATATTTCCCATCGAAATATCCTCATAATTTTCTTAAACTCCCCTTTCCTTCTTCTTCTTCCTTATATAAAGACATTTCTATGGGGCGAAAGATTTATTTAATAATAATCGAGTGCAGCCATTCTGCAGTATATTTATGTTTCTCATTGCATACAACTTCGCTCATCAACTTTTCCTCTTTTTTCCTTTATTTTTTTCTTTCCTTACAGATGCTTTTATGGTCAAGGATTTTTTTAATAAATAATAAGTGCAGCATTTGTTTCCCACACAAGTTCCCTCACCAATTTTATCATTTTTCCTTTGTTTCTTGACCATCGTTATAGACTCTTCTCCGAACAATTTTATTTCATAATAATAATTAAAAAATTTATATAAATAACAAATGTTGTATGCGTTGATTAATATTTGTAGGTCAATCAAAAAGAAAAAACGAAAAGCTGAAAAGCCACAGTGGGAGTACCTATATATATATATATATATATATACATGAAACATTTGCTTCACCCGACTGTACAAGCTAATATTCACGAACTTGAAACTCCTGGCCTCCACAATTAACTCTGCTGCACAGCGCCTTGATGTATCCTTTTACAAGCAAAAGAACGTGTTATATTCTCAGTACAGTATGTATTATGTGTGTATATATACACATTTGCTTACTACCACCATGAACTTCTTTCTATCAAATTTTCCATCCCCAAGCTCCTACTATATAGTATTAATTATGTTGGCACAGTATCAGATTGCCAGAGAAACTAAAAAGTGACCAACTCTTGTGATTTTCTTTCCTTTTTTTTTGTCTTTTTCGCTATAAAAGGTTATCCATCGCAATCTTCGTGCACACGATGAAGTTTTGTGAAGAAGAAGCGAACGTCACCGACTGGAAATTGAATAGCCAGGGACTCGTATATTGCTGGCTTTTCTTGCTGGAAGGATGATGAACTTACTTTCTTCCAAATGAGAAGCTGAATGGAAGCTGAGGAGGAAGATCTCGACCGAGCGATATCTGGCTCGTTAAACACCGACTCTTGTCCCTGTTTTACATCCAATCTGAATATTTGTACTCGAGAACGGTTCGCACTTACTCAACTGTACACTTGTCGGTCCTCGGCGAGAGAATAGTGGTGCGGCAGAAGGATGTATGGCAAAAAGATGTGTGCGCAGATCATTATTTGAGTAACTAACGAGAATTTGCTTAATGCGCTATAAAAGAAAAGCTGGGACGACTGACCGACCGCCCGCCCGCCAGACGCATCTTGAAGTTTTCCAATTGACTATTATCGAGTGCATTGTTAATAAAGATCTGTATAGAAACTTTATTTTACCTTTAGTGGAATATGAATTGGAGCTTGATAGCTTCCCTAATGTCGAATACATTTTCATTTTACGTAAGTGACAGTTTTCTATTTGTTTCGTATGATTCGTTAAATTGGTACAAGTGAGTGCATGGTGGATAAAGCTTTTAATATTGCAACCAACCACCCACATAATCGACATAGGATGTCTTCTGAATTTTACTAAAATTTTGTTCTGTACTTTAACCAGCTACACGTATTATTCTTCTTTGATTAACAACTGGAAATTTTCCAATTTTCCTAATTCGTTATTTAAGTAATTAACGAGAATTTGATTAAAGAGTTACAAAGGAAGACCTGGGACGACGGATATATGCTAGTTGAAATTTTCAATCTGGCTATTTAGGGAAAGGTTAAATGTGTGAAATATAGTGAAGAAAAAATTTTCATTTACGAAAGTATCAGTTTTCTACCCGTATACATGCGTGCGTTATTCAGTAAATTAGTACTATTGTATGTGAATAAAAATTCCAACTGCAAAGTACTGACACACTCTCAATCCATATAAGGATCTTTCTCAATTTTCTAGCTAGCTACACGTTTTATTTTTCTCCGATTGCGAACTAAAAATTTTTCAATTTTTGCAGTTTGTGCTATTTAACCCCTTAACAGTGGTGTATATGTCGCATGTAGACCACACGTGCATATTTCTGTCATGTCGCGTATATGCGACATGATACAAAAAATACAATAGCCTATTTCCAATTGATTTCCCTTGGATGCTTTATAGGTTTTTGAGTTTGCTAAATCCAAATCTATTGTCAAATTTGGAAAAATACAGAATGAAATTGCTAGGAATACTTTTATTTTGATTTATATAATGTGCCAATGGATAAAAAAAATCGCATCAAACCCAATATGTATTTATGAAAATTTAACATCCGATTTTGATTCAACGACCTCGGAAATAGCAATACCGATGAATTAAACTAACTCTGAAAACTTCTCTCTTCGAAAGACTTTTGGTATACGAATTGTTCATTTTCAGCAGATTGCGTTAAAGGGTTATATAAACAACTAAAGAGAATCTATTTATTGTATTAAAAAAGAAAACCTGAGAGCATCGTTAAACGCCAGTTGAAGTTTCAAAGCTGATTATTCTTAGCTAGTAAAATTGATCACTTTAGCGTTATTATAACGTCGAGAAATCCCGGTCATTTTTATGCCATTGGTACCAATTTTGCTACTAGGTTTGAGGGTAAGGTTAATAAGGGCTTGTGGAAACTTCATCTTCCCTTTAGTGGAATATGAATTCGAGCTTGATACTCTCTAGTGTGCTGACCAACTTTCACTGACTATCAAAACTTCATAACTGTGCACTTTGAGCTCTGTACGTCATGACAGTTCTTTACTTGTACATGTGCGATTTGTTAAATTTATATAAAATATTGTTAAGAAAGGCCTCAATTGCAATTAAGAGTGAAACACTCGTGGCAATTCAAAAATGGAGCCTTTAATCTCTTTAAAATTTTAATCTATATTTTAGTCAGCTACACGTATTATTTTTCTGTGATTACGAATTAAAAATTTTTCCATTTGCACAGTTCGTTATTTAGGTGACTAATGTGAACTTGCCTAATGCGCTATACAAAAGAAAAGTTGGGACGACCACCGTGTGCCAGTTGAAGTTTCGAGCTGACTGTTAAAGGCAATGTTAATAAGAATGTGTGGAAACTTCATCTTCCCTTTAGTGGAATATGAATTCGCGCGAGCTTGATACCCTCTAGAGTGCTGACCAAACTTTCGCTGACTATCAAAACTTCATAACGTTACAGCCTGTGGTCTGTATACAAGTGTCAGTTTTCTACTCGTATATGTGTGATTCGTTAAACTGGTGCAATTGTGTGGATAAAACTTGCAATTGCAACATACTCAAACACTCTGGCCAAATTGGGAACCGCAATTTTACCGTTAACATGCAGTATTTGAAAATGTTGAACCTTTAAACTTTCATCTTGTCAATTAACTGTAGACTGTCAAAATTAAATAGTTGTAATCAAAGGTAAGCTTATTTAATAAATAACTGATGATTTCATTTAATATGAATTATTGAAATCAAATAAATTTTAATTTATATTTAATTAAATTTTATTAATATGAAGAAAATATTCAATATTGTAACACTATTTTAATATATATATATACATATAATAATTATTTATTTGAATTGAAAGTAATTTTTCTTAGGTATTACGTATTACTTTTCTGCGATTGTAAAGTAGACCAGAATTTACTTAATGCGTGGTGCCAGAAAAGATAAAATAAGGTGATTGCTACATGGGTACCAATTGAAGTTTTCGAGCCGACCTTTGAGGGTAATGTTAATAAGGATGTGTGGAAACTTCATGCTTTTCTTTAGTGGAGTATAAATCGGAGCCTGTGTGAGATACCCTCTAAAGTGCTGACCAAATGTTCGCGCTGTGTACGCAAGTGTCAGTTTTATACTTGAATGTGTGTGATTTGTTAAATTGGTACCATTGTGTAGATAAAGCTTCAAATTGCAACGTAATGTCGCACTCAGTTTATCTGTGTTCTAGTTGGCATTTGTGAGTCTCGCACTCGTAGCAAATTCTAAAATATGTGCTGCAAAAACTCTATATATTTTTGTAGCTCTAACGCCAAGAAAAAATCGCTCGTAGAGCCGCAAGTACGTGCAAACTTCTAATTTCTGTACCTGCATTGGTATTACCCATGCAATGATCTTCTCATATTGTCATGTACCTTCTGAACAATCCGCGGAGACTAATAAGAATAAGGTACCAATTAAGACATATTTAATTCTGAATAATATCTTCATTAAGGGTCTGCGATAAAAAGAAATAATAAGAATGTTATCTTTAAAATTTGTTGTTTTGAAGGAATTACAGGTTGGGCATGACTTAACCGGACACCTTTTCTGTAGGAATCACTAGAATGGTACACCTTACGTGGATGAAGCTTCCAATTGCAACCTGTACTGTCGTACCCTCAGCTTGCATAGAGAGCCTTCCCTTTCGTCACGAAGAGAACTCGAGGCGACACAACTTGTTTCAACGACCGCCAAACTTATACATGCTTCTATTCTACACCTCGCTACTCGAAAATCTTTACTCCCTAAACTTCCAACATCCACGTCAGCTATATATACACTTATTATTTTTCTGCGATCGCGAATTAAAAATCTTTCAATAGCTCGAAGAACTACGCTACAAAGTTAACCATAACTCGAGTACCTACTTTATAGTTCTACTTGAGAAAGTAACCGCTGCTGGTAAAAATTGTACAAGATGAAGTTTCCTTTATCTTATTTGCGTCAATGTCTTTGCGAAAATAACTTTTACAGTTTTATTTTCTGTCCTGGTGAATTATTAACGCCTTTTAGCTAGTACCTTGGGCAGAAAATATATTGATCATCCTTAATATTAGCAGGAAGAACCAGTGAAAGTTAAGACGAGCTTGTAACTTGAATATTTTATTATCAATTGACAGATTGAAAATATAATAAATATTCGTTAACGTGATAAATGAATTAATCAAATTAATGCTTTAATTAATAAAATTTACGAGTATATATATTACAGTAGACTTTGGAATGAAAGTTGTTCAGTGAGAAGTTTCTTAAAAAGTTTGTTCCACTGTGACGATGCGATTATACCCGAACGGTCAGTGGACGTATAAATTTGTACGAAAATTGGGGGAGAACTTTTTTTTAAGTCTTTGAATGTACATGTTAATGTTGTAGGAGGCACTAATTTTCGGTAGGTTCATCTTGCATACCAGCATGCAGAAACGTGCTACGTGGGGCAAAGTTTTGTAAAGTTGGAAGTTCGTAACTACTTGGCGGGCATGAAAATGTACACATACGTGTACTTAGGTGTGCGCGTGGGCCCGCGTATATCCAATTCGCGCTCTCTCCTATAAAGTGCACGTGAGCGAGTTCTCGAATCTGTGTGACTAGCACGCTCGTGTGAGCACACGGTTCGAGACACCATGAAGGGTATCCCACCCCCTCCTCGTCTTTAAGGCAAATTCAGGCAGTGGGGCTTGTTTCAACGACCCTCCTCGTTATACCCTCTTCCCTCTGTTCTACACCCAATCTGTGTACCTACTTTCTAAAATGCTTCGTCATATAGCTATTGCATCCACCAATCTTAAAGATCCACTTGACTCTTCCAAGCTATCGCTTAATTTCCCATAAACCTTCTAATTTCATCATCCTGCATAATCCCTCACGTATAGGTACAATACTTCCTCGAAACAATATACAGAGTGTTTGTCTATGCAGTAGATATATATATATATATATATATATACATGTCCAGATAAACATATCAAAGGTAGCTGAAGTAAGAAGAAATTTTCATCATAATCCTTTGCATAATTTTAAATTTCATAAAGAATAAAATGCAATTAAATAAAATTAATTGTATTTATCAGAGCTGTAAAAACTACTTTGATTGTTTAAAATAGAATCCCTTAATTTTATTGTATATTATGGCAACTGAAATAAAGATGTATCTAAAATACTGTATTAATGTATAATTTTATCCACTAGTTCACTAAACTTTACGATTTAAAGTTATAAGTAGTTGAGTCACTTCGCGTGTGTCGCATAACGAATATGCACGCACACTACTTCAGATAAACTTACACCTATATAAAATTTAAAATCGAAATATCTAGAGAACGATTGGAGGAAATGTCACATCATTAAAGTGTTGCAAAGTTCTCGAGATAAAATACTAGAATATGCGATAAAAAAATTAAATTTTAGTATTTTGTTCTTTATTAAAAGTCATAGAATAATAATCTTATGTAAATTTCTTCCAACTTTAGCTAGTTTTGAGAAATATATCTGACCATTTATAGACATTCAGCCTGTAGAGAGATAAAGTCACTCTTGAAAATGGTTTCATGCAACTACTGAGATTTTTCAAATACTTTTATCAGCTATAGTGTACGGAAGCTGATACGAGTCACGTGCCATAAAAATACTCTCATCTTCCGTTCCATATCCTATAGTATTTATTAATAAATATCGGACGTTATATTTGAATAATGTACGAAGCACTACCTTAATTCATTTTTAAATTTTCATCCGTACAGAAGTTGGCCTGATTTTTCGTTTCCATTTGGTTTAGTTCGAAAGGTTAATTATTGTTTAAGTAAAATTCGTATATATATAGTGCACAGAAGCACGTACTGATTTATCCTAGTGATGGAGTGGAGCAAGATTAACTTTGGCTCTTTGTAGTTGGTATTAAGATAAATCTTACGAATCCTATATATACACTCGACTCTTATCATTGACAGCACTAATTAGTCCCACGGTATAAGACCTGATGGACGTGATGAATCGAATCTTTAGACTTGGATGCTAATGCAACGTCCCTGACACAAGCAGTAGACGAGGAGGATCTGATAGTGAATACGCACATTAATGCCTCTTAGGGCACACGTGTGCAACATATTATAGCAGATATTGATTCTCGCTTTCGTACAGAGTTAGTGCAATATCCGTTAATTGAGTACGCGATTCTGGATTGATAACGACACCCATTATGGCCTAGAGCTGCTTAACATTCACCTATTAAGTTTCCCATTACAGCAGCAGCTATTACGACACATGTTTCTTTCATCTTACTCTCTCACATACACACACACATACACACTCTCTCTCTCTCCCATAATATAATTAAAAAAATGCACATATCTTACAAAATAATAATAATCAGAACATATATAACACTTTCATTATTGTATAGTACCAGAATTAAAGAAAACCTGAAAGTTTCAGCAGATTTCAATGGGGCCTGGATGCCTTTATGCTTCCATAAACCAGTTTAAAACTAATAATTAAAAAAATTCCGTTCATAATGAAATTCCATTGGAATTTGCAAGAATGTAATTAATTTCGGTCGTTAAACTTGTATAGTGCTATACGAAGATAGGGTGGCTTTTATAATTTTTATGGACAAGTAAAATTTATTAGGATCGTGATTGGAGTAACGGAAATAGAGATTACTGTAGCCATTGGGGTGGCTATAGGAGGGTTTGTTGAGAATTGGAAGTAAACATTTGCTTCTGTGTGAGTGCATGGGTTGTTAAATTTGGACAGAGTTTCTATATATATATATACATATACTATACAACGTGTAGCGGAGTGTCTTGGAAGCAAAGGTTGGCATGCACGAACTAGGTTTATTAGAATCGTTACGTACCGGTGGACGAGCTTCTTACGAGAATACGTTGGTTATCCTCTCGTCTCCAGGACACCCTCGGTGTAGGCCGCCCAGTGGCGTTACAGCTCAAGGTCACGTTGTCCCCCTCAGCAACCGCAAGATCCGCGCTGGTATCGCTCCCGGAAACTATATCAGGCGGCACTGAAATATCAAGACAAATTGTGGTCTTTTCTCTCTCGAACGCGATATTATATTGCCATGTTACGCGTCTCGCATTTATATAGGACAGAGGGGATGTAACAGAGGATAAATGTATTCATATAAGAAGAGCTAGGCCATGGGCTTTTAAATTCATCATCTTACATTGGGGTGTATCGTTGATGGGAAAGAGGGGATGTATAAATCTATAAAACTGATATAGAGATGATGGATATGATTTAAATTCATGACGCAACGTTTCCTCCAAAGTGTCTATATTATATATATGATTTAATGATGATAATAATAATAATGGTAGTGAAAGTGGAAGAAATCTTGGACGGGCGAATTTAACGAAGATACATGCACGATTTTCGAAAAAGGATAAAACGGAAAGGTCTCGGATATAGATAAAGCAAGATCCGCTTCTTTTTTATCGAGGATTTTCCATTGCCAGTCGTAAAAAAATTAAAAATCTTTGTTACTACGGAGAGAGTTTTAATTACCGCGGATAAATCCCAAGTCTTATCTGAAGTCGTTAAAAAAAGTCTCGCGAAGGATTGAAGAAAGTATATATATATATAGGATAAGAAGCAGGCCCCGTTCGCTAACTGCACATCTCAGGAGGATATAACTGTACGACTAGCCTTAAAACAACCGTGAGAATGAAATAAGTTGACGATTAAATCGAAAGTAATTAATACCCAAGACACCGCGACCATGGCGTCACATATATATATATACATATATAAAAGAGAGGAAGAGTTTTATAAATCTTGTTTCGCTCCGGGAACAAAGCAGAAAAAGAGATAACTCGCATGAAGCGCGTAATCAATTTACTTCAAAGTAGGATATTCCATGGGAATTGAGTGCAGGGCAAAAGCTTTCACGCTTTTCCTCCATCATTAATAATATTTGTTACAATAAAACCGATGTAATATTCATTAAAAGTTCGCAACACTTTTCTCATCACCGCGTTCACACATGCAAGTGCATGGGGTGGGTAAAAGTGTCACGTAATCTTGCGTTAAACGAGGGCCCGGCCACTCGGCCATAATTGAAACCGTCCAAGTTAAGGTGAAGAGATAGATAAATAAATTGATTGACTTATTGGCACGGATCCAATATATAACTGGAGCTAGAAGGACTGACTTTCATTCCACGTAGACGCAATCGTCGACGTGGAAGTTTTCAGACCTAAGCTTGGACGAATGGGTTCAATAATCTTTTCACCTAAGAGAAATATATAATTCAAAATATAATTTCTTCTGGTCGGTGGCTCTAATGAAAGAAAAGAGGGTGGTACTGAATGGGGCCCGGGTGTTCGCAAAGGAGAATGCTGAAGAGTGCGAGAAAAGGGAATCTTGCCGATTGCGTTATTAAATTTCCAGCCGAGAAATCGCCACCGAAGGAAATTATTCCGCTTAAAAGGCTTTCGCGAGGAGCGTGCCACGATTTTGGAGAGAACGTCGCGCTGCGACGAGGCGCTCTTATACATCTGAGAGATTAATATCCGTTTATGATTCTGCCACCACCCCCCCTCCCCCCCTCCTCCTCCCATCCCGTCTCTTTTTTTTAGCTACTCCGATTCCTCCACCGGAATTTTTTAGCCGAGGAATGCGCCAGATTTCAAGTCTTCTCGCGGTGAAAAAATAAGACTTTTTCGTTGTATTAAACATTAATTGTTTACGGTGACTTTAAATTAAGATTATATGTCTATACATAATATTGAGAGTACTTGATGTAAATGCACCAGAGCTTCCTACGCTAATCCTCATTTCGACTCTATTCGCTGAGCTAGCGTAATTCCTTAATTAAAAGCAAATAAAAGCCTAATAGAATCCCTAATGTGTAAATTTACTCCTGACATCCCAACTAGCTTGATACAATTTGCAATCTCGACGAAAAGCTGGATCGATCAAAGAGCGGATAAAGCGGATATATTATGTAATAATTATTCCAGGCAAAAGATGAAACATCTTTATTTCAACGTCCTTTGAGAGCCAGCCTCGACGTTGAACGTTGAGGAGATAATTATCGCCAAGTTACATCAGATGGCATCGCGTAGTGTAATTAGCGTGAAATATGATTGGCCTTAAAATATTATAATACAGGGTATATCACTTAAATCACTCCATAGCATGGACATAAGAATTCACTTGGCTCTATATATATATATATATAATATGCAGTAAAGGCACTTATGACGCCTTAGAGCTAAAACATAAAAATTGATTTATCCGCGTAACTCTATGAGACGTCAGTTTTTTGCGTAAGACCTTTTCAAGGCAAATGGAAAGGAGGTTCGGAATGGTCCTAAGAAAAAATTGACGTCTCTAATAGTTATCCAGCTATCATTTTCTTACATCTGTATCAATCTTTATGTTTTAGGCCAGGACTCGAAAATATTCGCACTTTTCGACCATTTATTATAGTTACCAATATATAGAGGGATTTTTTTGTTATTGATTATAGTAAACAACTGAAAAGTGAAAAAATTCCCGAGCCCTGTTCATTGGAAAGATTAAAATATTATACATCCTGTATGTCTCAGCTTATCAATATTTTTGTTTAATATCTCATCTAATTTAAATTTCATCAATAGGGTTTTTAAAAGCGTTTTTTACAGAATATTAAAGAGATTTTCTTATATCCTGTATAAATATCTACGAGAATGATAAGAAAAGGGAATGCCAAAAGGGAAGGAGGGTCGATAGGTGAAAAGGAATAAAGCTTACCGAGTATGTCGAGGCATCCCAAAACGGAGAGCATCGGGCTGGTGTTGATTTGACACATGTAGCAGTCCCTGTCCGATTCCTTGAGCTGACGAATGTGTAGTCGCCACGTGCCATTGACGACTTCCTCCGCGGCCTGACTGCTTCCGGTGACCCCTACAGAACCGGAACTTCCGCCACTCTCGTACGAGACGGTGATACGTTGATTTTGCGTCACAGTTCTCGTGTGAATCGAGAGAATCGTCTGATCCGAAGCCCGAAGCCATCCGACCTGCAGCAAAATCCATTTGCGATTTCTCACTTGCTCCACTCGACCCAACTCCTGCACTCTCGACTCGAGTACCAGATCTGCTCCCTCCCCCCATCAACCCTACCATCGTACACCCTCATCCCTTACAGCCAACACCTGCCTCGCTCTTCCTCTTTCCACTCCCCCTCCCCAACCCCCTACCAACCCCTTTCTCGTCTTCCGTCGCGCGGTCTCCATCTACGACCCGGAACACGAACAACTTAATGACTTCCTAGAATGCGCTTTGCTCGAAATCCAACCAGCAGAATGGTTCAGCCTGTAACTGACCCAACCCCCCTATCGGACCCTTTTCACAGCGTTGCTTTTCCTTGGAAACTTGAAACCGGAAGTCCAAGTTATCCCATACACGTACATTACGACCAAAATACGTGATAACAATACCTCAACGATATATTTATCCCCTATCGAATATCACATATTTCTCTTTGTAATTGTCTTTTCAGTGCTCAAGGGCTGCTCTTATGTTGTGAATTTTAAGAGTTAATTTCTAATAGAATTCTTTCGAGGTATTTACTGTGAACTGAGGATATGAAACGTGAATTTTTTAGTAGTTATATAAGACTGCCGTGTTTCAAGTTTATATTGGTGAAATAATTGTAATTTATCTGATATCGATACCTCTGCATTTATCGTTCTTTTAATGCAATTTTACGCGATAGTTTTGGTTGTACAAGGTTCTTTACGAGAGTCGTTGTAATTTTACATATTTTTTTACGTTGCGTGTTCAGGGTATATAATTAGTAAATTAATGAGATCGGTAAACAAAAGGGGGCAGTGTCTTCTGGTTTCCTCGTTTGTATCGGTCGTTTGCGGTGGTGAGCACGACTTTCGATCGAAAGTCTGTTACAAAAGCCATTGTCGTTACGCGGAAAGCACCGTGCGGGGAGCTTTTTACACGCGGCACGGGAAATTACCGTACAACCGCAACGTCCGATGATAACAAACGTACTTGGAGGTTTTCTGCGAATATCACACTGCATTTTTCTTTTTCCTTCGTCTTGCACGCTTTTCCATGATTTTTTTTCCTTTCTTTCCCGCAAATCTCTCCCTCTCCTTCTTACATTATAATGCGAGAAAATCCGACCACTTCAATTGTCAAGAATATCGTCTCACACAATACTTAACGAGCAGAAAGATTCGTGCGAATATTTGCAAACTCCTTAATATGTGGAGTGTTAAAATAGCCTTGGTCGCAATCTTCGTATATCATTATGCAATTTGTTGTATAAATATCTCATCAGTTTTATAATTGTACAAGAAAATCTATCAATCTTTTTATCTCAATAATGTTATATCATTTTTTATCAACACATGTTTTAAACAATTATCATTCTGCTCTCTTCATTCTATTTCCAACCGCATACAGAGTTAACATTTATAACGATTCTTCAGAAATCGATGCAATGAAGATCAATCAGTTCAATTGGCCATAATATATATTCATCATCGCACATAAAATTTATATATACAACTTCAACGCGAATTCGCGAATTTTCGTAAAATTTTTGGTTTCAATGGTTCTTCTCCGTGTGTGCGGTAGATAATGGTCCGGATACAAACGCTATATGATTACCGTTCGCTTCCCCCATATTCCCTTTTCGCATCCCTGTGCCATTTACGCCGACGAGCAACCACAATGCGAAACGTACATATTCCGCAGCAGCTACGCTAACATTATTCTCGCGAAAATATCTGTCCGAACTTTGTTCCCTTTTATCCCGCCCCTAACAAAAATCCCTGGCGAAGCAATCTGCCAGAAAATCACACTTTCTACGCTCTTAAATAGCGCTCGCTCGCTTCGATCCAGACATAATCATTCGATCGTCGGGATGAGAGCGAGAGGCTGTCGAAAATCATACGAATTTAAGCGACGCTCCGTTGAACTACCGAAGGGAGGGGGGATGAATGTTGGAGATTAAACAATTTGTCTAATGGATTATATTCGTCTTGAAAAACTATTTGGTTGGATGATGATGGGGGAGAGCGAGCTTATCTTAATCCGAGCTTGGCCGCAACGCGAGCAGCTTTCTATATAGATAGGGGGGGGGGGGGATATTTCATCTAGGCAAGATACTTTACGGTCGAAATCTGTCGCGACGCTCGACTGGAAAATGCGAGAGTTCTCTGTTACCTGCGCACCCTTAGGAATTTATAGATCCTGATCGAGGAACTTAATAATAAATATAGACGGAAGGATAAGGGGGAGGGGGGGGGGGGGAGTGGGAGAAAATTCTCTCTTCTCTCTCTCTCTCTCTCATCCTATAGAACGGGATTAGCGGGGAAAAAAGGAAAATCCAGAAAGGAGAAAAAGAGATCACCAGAGCCAAGCACAATCGCCGACCCAGCATGATCATTTTTTTCCGGACCCAAGCCGATATCATCTTATAAGCGCGGCGTTACCGATTTAAGTCGATATAAGAACGATCCATTTTGCTCTTTCCGCCAACTTCTAATCGGATCTCACTTTCGAAAGATCATCGTCCGAGTCTCGTCTATATTACGTATATTGTGTATATGCATACATGTATACATCTACGTGTTCGTAATTGAAATTTGCATCCTTATCAAACTCGTATTTGTATATATATGTATGTATAATCTCGAGCGAAGGAACCGTATAATAAATCGTAGATATAACGGATTGCGATTATTCCTTTACGACTATCGATAATTTTCACTCGGTTTTATAACGCACATCAACCGTGACCTGCTTTCTAATTATATTAAGCACACCTCATTTCTGCTATATTTGCTTTTCAAAGTAGATCAGACGCCATTACGACGTGTATAATGGCCTAAGATAATTTCTCTTATCGCGCAACGACAACGATGAACTCTACTATCGACAAATTTAATCTAGCTTCAATTAACAACATATTTCCATGTGAAGTTTATAAATTTATGCGAAGCGGCTATTACTGCTGTATTATACGAATAATTATAAATGTCCAATTATAGGCGGCAATCAATATTTTTACATTATTCCATGACTCGTTGCATAATTCTACGCAAAAAGTATTGTGCTGCCTGGTAGAGAGAGAGAGAGAGAGAGAGAGAGAGAGAGAGAAACAATATGTGATTTGAATAAAGAAAATACGTTGGTGGAAAATAATCGTTAAAGATGAAGGGTAATTTAATTTCCTTTATACAGAATATAGCTTTCTGTCATAAAGCATGCAGAAAAACCAATTTTTCTCTCTGTAATTCATAAAATTTAACGCTGAGGTTTAATTAAATTATGAATATATAATTAAAATTTAATTCTAATTTACATTATAAAACAGTTGGCCTGAATTTGGTTTCACGAAACTTCTGTGGAAAGAATCTAGGTCGATTCTTGCAAAACGGAATACTATATAGTTTCTTCGTCTATGCCATATAGATTGCAGATTATGTATGGATGGTGAATTCACTACAAAGGTTAAATGAAAGGAATTTGATTTAAGTATGATTAAAAAATATTGGACGAGCTGCACTAAAACGTTAATAAAAAAAAAGAGCGGAATTTCTTTAAAGATCATTTTGCTTTTTTTACATTCTCCTACTCGCGCTATAACAGCAAAATATCTCTCAGCAAATAGCTTAATAACGTTGCAACAAAGATCTGGATGAAACTATTTTTTTACTCACAGGCAATTTAAGTTCATTTATAGCCGAGATCAATTTTACTTGGCGTTAGGGGGAGAGGAAGGGGACGGTGGCTGCGTATAGCTCGATATATGAGGATTAAAGGACTGGTGAGAATACAAATCTGTGGCCAGTGCTCAGCTTGAAATTCTCCTGGCGTACGATAATCTACCAAGCACTGTATACGTACTTTATTTATAGCTACCCGATGCGTATATACATATATAAAGATCATCCCGTTACTATTGAGAAACCAATTCCGCAGAGGAGATTCGAGTCTAAAAGCGAAATATTGCACGTGGCAATAACAGAGTTAATTCGTTAAATTATATCAAACCATCTTATATATATTACCTTGTACTTTCCAATGTTTTGAGCACTGCAGGAGAAAATCGCTTCGCGTCCGATAGCAGCCGTCTGATTCCCGACAGGCGCGACGAACACTGGACCCGCGGCGGTGGCTAGAGATTCTGAAACGATAAACAGACGAATATTATTGAGCAAATATGGGAAACCCTTGGCATAAAGGAGAAACTATACGTATGTATCGAATAAAACGTATATACGGACGGCACTATCTTCGACAAAAGGAAGAAGCCAAGAAATTTCCATGTAGAATCCTATTAATATTTCTATATGTATTTTTCTCCCATTTGGCCCAAAGGAATCGTAAACTCGTTTTATGCGCATTACACTATATAAATATATAAAAATGATAGACAATGATGAAATTTGGTCAATGCAGTAGAAGAAAAAATGGAGTAGAGTCCAGAGGGATAGTGTTGGAGGAAGAGAGTCTTTATTAAGTTTTAGGATCAAAGTGTTTCGTATAAAGTAGAAATGGAGATGATACGAAAGCAGGATGCGAGGAATACATTGAGAAAAATAGGAAGAAAATGTAAGGGCTGTTGTAAAAATGATAAGAGAAGTATGGGAGTAGTAAAACGGTGGAAGGAGGGGTGGGGGTGGGGGAGGGATACGTTTACGTTGGTTAAACTCGTTAGATTGTCGTATCTGCTGCTAGTCAATAGAGAGAGGGGCGATACAAGAGCAATCCGATACGAGAATGCGCATTTGTATTCCTCGTTGACGTCAGAAGAATATCGCCACTGTATATACATATATATACACACGGAACATCAGACGTTGCTTAGATTTCTTCGATTCGCTAACAACCACGACGCGGTTCCAATGGATCTTTTCACTTTTGCCTCGGGGGGGGATTCCTCTTCGCTTTCGCCTCCTCGGCTATGCTTTGTCACGTCACGCACTATACATCCTACATATATCCCTCACAAGCCCCATATCAACATTTTTTCCCTCGATCCCTCTCTGCCTGCCAAGTCTCCTGATTCAAATGTCATATCGCTGGAATCCAAACGTAATCTAACAAAATTGCCTAGCTCCCTACCCCCCTCCAGATTCCTCCAGTCGAATAACAAAATGTCCAGAAAGGCGCGCTTCTCTGACTCTTCCGAAATCTGCCAACTTTCTCATGTTTCTGAGCGTCGATACAGACGAATTTCGAGTCGTAATTGCATTAAAAATTATATGTTATTGGTCTTGATGGACTCGTGGAAAATTTGAACGCTTTGTCGTTAACTTGCGGAAAATATGTAGATAAAACTCGGTGTTACTTTGAAGAGATTGGAATTGATTATGAGTGTGGCAGTAATGCTGTTTTTTTGTGTAGTATGGCTTAATAACTCTGTTACGTTGCGATATAATAGAAGTGCATGTATAGTGTAAAAAATTGTTTTATCGCTCTAGATTGCTCTAGTCGAATAACTAATTATTGAGAAATGAGAATTTGTTCGATATGATTTAAAAATATATGCCAGGCTTTAAAGTTTCAACGGAATTATCCAGCACAATTACTACTCTGTGTAAATTTATAATTGTACAATAATTTCGCATATCGATAAATATTGTTACACTACAGCTTCTACAGTTCAATGTAATCAACTATATAGGTTATAAAATTATTCACCTTTTTACTGTAATTCCACATAATTTAGTTTACACCATTATCATAAATTTGATAGTTATAAAAAAACTCCCAAGTAAAAATCTACAAGTTATATAAAGAAGCATTTTGCTTTGTGAACAGAATGAGATACAATAACAAATTAATAAGTAGATTAGAGTTGATTATACGAATCTGGCAGGAAAAGAAAATATTTTTGTGCAGTTGGCATCAATAAATAGCAGGTCCCGATTCGAGTCCCGATCCTCGACTATTCTATCTGGTTTGGAATTTGCCGAAATTCCTACTCGTCGTGCACACTCTTCCCGTTTCATCCATTACTCTTTCCCATCTCAGTTTCTCATTCCCAGTTTGATCCTCTCTCCTTGACCTCACAGCAAAAGTCACTTGGTTTCTTTCTGATAGGATTCCGCTCGCAGCTTTACGGAGACAACGTCGACACTCCGAATCCACCCTCCTGCAGTAATTCCAGTTTGAGACCCAAGCTGAATGCCCGATACTAATCGAAAACCCTAACGCATTGTCTTCCTCGGAGTGGCACGATAAAACCGAGATGGCGCTAATTTTTACACTTAATTCGAAACACTTGACCCTTATATAATAGGATACAGGACTGAAGCTTTTGAATAAATTCCTTTCATCGAGCCAATCTACATTTCAATCACCCCTCCCCCCCCCCAGCCCCTTTAATGAATTCTACAGAAATTCTTGGAAATCAGTAATAATTCAGTATAGAGAAGAGGGTGCAAGATGTCGGCAATTTCCTGTGACGCACATGTGTGCTCCTATGTAGTACATACCTATATATATATATATATAGCACAGAATAAGAAATATATACCTCGTATGATTAGAGTATTGCAGAAATTGGCACTGATTCCAGGCTGTCTAAATGAGCTTTCTGACATTTAGGAAGACGACGCCGCGAGGCTCATCGCTCTTGTCTCATTCGCCTTGTGGGCCGGGGGCCGGGGCCGGGGGCCGGGGGCCGGGGGGGCCGAGGGGCCCCGGCGCCGCGGGCCAAGATTCCTTCTTGCGACTCATCCCAATCTAGCTTTTAGTCCCACCCTCTCCTTTCCCACTACCACAAATTCCCCTATATCCCCACCTACATAGAAGAGCAAGAGTCACATCCGACCCGACGTTAGGCAATATCCAAATTGCCTCCGTAGATTTAACGCTGCCGAGATGGCTTCGCGGGACAAATCGCCGGGGGAATGAAACGAGCTGCCAGATTAGACGGTAAATGCAGAATTTCCGCTTTTCTCTCTCTCTCTCTCTCCCCCCCCCCCCCCCTCCCTTCTCTTTTTCTCCTTTTCTTTGTGTATGTGTGCACTGTATAGAAGCTTTGGTACGCGTAAAAAGCAAGCAATGCTTGAACACTGCAGCAGCTTTGGTATACCATGACCCAAATTCCAAGATGGAACGAGGCTCACCGGTTACTTGTTATTACTTGGATCGCATATTCCGATAGACGCCACGTCGGAAAAGCTTTCTATGTCTGCACGGCATCGATATTGCACACGCTACTGCTTCTCCCGGCCCAATTAATTTGCCCGCAATCTCCCCCTAGGCTTCCTAACTCACTTGCCAAGCATATCCTCGACCCATCGCATCGGATTCCCTGCGTATGTATGTACGGTGCATGTATAATACATAGCATGCAGTATGTAGGCGAATGTGCAATAGCCACGATTTTTTTATAGCCGATACGCACAGGGTGAAAGCTCGCGGTATGGAATTTTTTATTTTTTAATAAGAATTTCTTTCTATGTCTACATATTAAGGATAAGATTATCCATTTTTATTCGATTAGTATTGTTTATACTTGGATATAAGAATGTATAGTTCTCTTCGAATGTCTAAGGCGAGTCTTGGGTAGCGTATAATTGCGAGGAGACTTAAATTATTACAGTGAGAAGCAAACAATTATTCGATTGTAATACATTTTTTTGCGTCGTGCCAATTAAATATTTGCTTGATATTAATGATATTTGATTAAATGGTTTATTGATTTTATTCAAATAATTTCTATTTAATTGGAATCAGTGATTTATTAAAACCAAGTACATATTTAATTGCAATTATTCAAATAAAGATTCATTTGTATTAAAGGTTTTTTTTTTAATTGAAAATTGGAAAAAGGAAATTAGGATTATACAGCTTTTTTTTTTAATGCCATATTAAAATTAATTTTATAAATTAAGTTGTATTATTCGACAATTTTTGTAATCACTGTCAGAGACCTGATTCACAGTGTCCAAGTAATGCTCAACTGGATATCGATCTTAACAATACGTATTAAATTGTATATATTATATGTAGGTTAATGGACAAAAAACGCAGCATTTTTTTACAACGAGTATACACAGTTGTAATTTTGCAATGGATTTGTAAAAATTGCTTAAATAACATTTTTTCTTTTAAATGTGGAAACTACATGGGGAGTCTCGTCACTCTTGAATCGCTTAGTCATGACCGTCTGCCTCTCAGACATCCGAAGACCCAACTCACTCGCCAATCTGAAATCTCGCCATGAATCTGTTTATTTTTTAATACCGTTTCTTCCTTAAGCGTGGAATCCATCAATTCTCATTGCTCTCGCATCGCTTAGCCACAAGAATATGCGAAGAGTCTGTGCGAGCATCTGCCTCTCCTCCCCCTCCTTTCTTTTCGCAAACTTCTCTCCCCTATTCTTTTACCAAAGACTCCCACGTCGGAAAATTAAACAGCGATATTCAACGAAGCGTGAACCTTATCGAGGTTTATCGCTAGACTATGAAGAATCGACCGGACAAACCGAGTTTCTGATGAAATCACATTTTTTCCAAGCAAAAAATATTCGCGTGTTCAAATTAAATTTCTAACCGTTGAATGTTTATTTTTATAATCGAGAATTGCTTGTATTACACGGTTAATAAATTCTGCTTGCTTTATTTATCGACGAAAACGTTGTAATGTCTCGTCCCTCCTCCCCCTCCCTTCAGCGTTAAACGCGATTTTACGTTCAATATTTTAATGTCGCCCGATTAATTTATGCTTACCCCTGATTTATCGTCATTAGACTTTTTTATACGACAGTATATAAACTCTTGATACGTTTTACTGCCACATCTTATCGTAATGCAAACTTTTATTAACGACCCTCCATTTTGCATCGTACCTAACATCAAAAATACAAGACTAGCTCCACATGTATGCTATGTAAGAATTTTTTAAAGCAATGTTACATTCGCGAAACTTATATATATATGTATATATATATATATTCGTTTCATGGACTGTGCATATGGAGAACATTTAGAATTAAGAGAATCGAGAGAAATTCAAAGAAAAAGGGTGACCATTACAGCCGCATGTGTGCTGAGTATAGATATAAGCTTTATCGGAAGGTTAACCGAGAGAAATTTGATCGTTTCTGAGGGAAACAATATCAACACGTAATACGGGCTATCGAGTTTAATATATAACATTAAAAGCTCGTTAAACGAGTATAGCTTTATGAAAGCCAAAATTTGCCAGCAGCTGCGCTCTCGGGTTCTCGTATAATTGTTCGATGGTATAGAATGGGGAATAGTGTAGAAAACTGGGAGAGGGAGAGGGAGAGAGAAAGAGAGAGAGAGAAGTTCTGATCGAGCAACTCTATCGTCATTACTATCGATATATAGGACTTTTCCGCTGGAGGGTCGACCCTTTTTCACACCGCGAAATGTCGATATCGCCCTCAATCATCGAAATGCTTTCTCCGAGAGGTGCAGACACTGTCCACCCGCCCTATTTTCACCCTATCTCGCCACACTTCTTTCAAGTAAATAAAGTGAAGGAAAGAAATTGCAAAACAGCAGAAAAAATTGTAATGCAATAAGGTCGTAAGGTCAACCACGTTCATGAATTTTTTAAAAATTTCATTTACTAGATCTGGAGGAAAAAAGAAATAATATTTTCATTATTTGCCTCTGATAGGGGAAGGGAAGCTAATATTTGAGAGAGAGAGAGAGAGAGAGAGAGAGAGAGTTGGAAATATACAGGAGACCTTTTTTCTCGAAGAGCTAAACAAGGCTTTGTAGGAAATTTTGGTTTTCAAAAGTAAGAGGATTTCATCATTTTTATTGTATATATATATATTTATCCTCTCCAATATAGCAATTTAATTATTTAACAGCATTTATATATATAATCATTCAGCTATACGCAGTCAACGAAAAATAGTAGACTCTTTTTCACACCGCGATATGTCGATAATATTACCCTCGATCATCGAAATACTTTTTCTCAGATGTTACAAAGTGTGTCCTCCCGCCCTATTTTCACTCTATCTTGCCACACTTCTTTCAAGTAAATATAGCGAGAGAAAGAAATTGCAAAACAGCAAAAAATTGTAACACGGAGGTCGTAGGGCAACCGCGTACGTTCCTGAATTTTAACAAAATTTAAACTTACCAGATCCGGAGGAAAAAAAGAAATAGTAATTTTATTATTTAGCTCTGAAGGGAGAAAGGAGGGTAAGATTTATATTGATAATGCACAAAAGCTCTTCTCAAAATCCCAAAGAAGATTTGATATGAAATATGTTGATTTTGTGAATTTAAGCAAGATTATTTTTCACCATTCTTGTCTATTTCATTTCCAACGCGACAATAAAATGGTTTAATAACTTTTAACGTGTAATTATTCAGTTTTAGGTATATATATATATATATATAAATTCGATCGATCAAAAAAAGTGTTCGGCTCTTTATCACACCGCGAAATGTGTCGATATCACCCTCGCAATCATTGAAATGCTTTCTCCGCGAAATACAGATTGTGTCCACCCCCTAGTTTCCCCTATCTCGCTACACTTCTTTTAGGCAAATAGAGCGAAAGAAGCAGGAACATCCCGTTAACACGAGGGGAGCCCTGAAAAAAAGGCAAAGTCAGGAAATGAGGATTTCAATCCTCGAGATCCTTCAAGAGGCTTCACTGATAAATCACCCACGCACACACACACATATATATATATATATATATATATATATATGTAGCCGCCAGTATGAGTATAAAGGGAGAAAGAATTCCGATCACGAGCGGGATCGAGTTAAAAGAGCAAATGGTTGGAATTGGAGCTGAAAAAAAGTGACAGGTGGCGAGATAAAAGGGGCTTGAAAGCGAAAAACGCGTAAACAGTGGAGGGATGTTGCCGGGCGGCCGTTGGCGAAGAGGTGTTGCTGGATAGATGGCGAGAGGATCGGCGAACCAGAAAGAAATCCCCTTTCGGGAATTCCTTGTTTCCGACCTCGATCGATTTTTTCCAGCCGCACCAGCAATCTGTACTCGCTATAAAACTAGCTGCTACCGACTGTATTCGCGATAATAATAATGATAATAATAATTAAAACAAGAAGAAGAAGAAGAACAACAACAACAAGAAGAGCAATAACAATGGGTTGGATGATGCAGTGGTAATAATACACGGTGATAATGATAATAATAATAATAGAAACAATAGTAAAGGGAGGGTAGTTTAGGAAGGGTGGCGTGTCCGGTGAAACAGTTACGCGGGAGCTGCAGATTATCTTGGCAATTCTGGTAGAAATCGACCAAGGGATATGTTGTTGCGGGGACGTCCTGAGGAGGTTCTGGGGAGATACGGCAGCACGGGCTTCTAATCCCAAGCGTGAGTTGCGGCAAACGAAGTCGTTCATTGGTGGTCGCTTCTGGTCGAGTTCTCGGCGACTAGCAGACGACACTGCACAATGTTTCTCGTTGTTTGGCCAAAGTAAAGATTCCTACCTTCTCTTATGGTATGTACATATATATATATATATATAGGGTGAAACTCCTCTGGACCCAGCAGAGACCAGACCACCACTTAGGTTCTCGGAACTCCTAGCTGCTATAGTAGTATATCGATCGCCGGCAAACTCAGCGACTCCAACTCGCAACAGGTCCTCTCTCGTCAAGCTTCTCCTCTATCCTCCCTCAGAATCACACTCATAAACCCACACGCGCGCCCTCTCCCTCGGGATCCCCCTTGGCCAGCAACAGTATACCTTCCCAAACCGAGGATACACACTTATTATTCAGCCGAACGTAGGTCGTCCTACGAATAATTTATATATCAAAGAAAATACACAATCATCCCTGGATAGTACCACCATGTTTCTTCGCAATTTTATGGCTTAAAACAACCAATAAGGATACGTCGAACCCTTCTGAAAATTTCCTAAATAGCCTTTCCAGTATTTTATCGATTTCTATATACGGTGCAAATTTTTAACCTCCCAATTTATAGACGTTTCTTCACGGTTATATGTTTATGTAGAGATAAGTAGTCAGTCGAGTGTGTACTTGATGAGAAAGGGAGGTAAGATCAACATGCTATATAAACGTCCAATTGAGATAATTAAGCTTGTCATTGAAAATGAACCAATTATGGAGCTAATAATGTACAAGTGTTTGTTTGTCTTAGTATAATGTAGTATATGTAATATATAAATAATCATCTGTGTATATAAATATTTGAATTTTATTTATATTATTCCATGTAATCTATATGTAATGAGTTAGCATATGGTATTAAATATATTCATAAATTGATTAACGGTGAAACTAAAATGATTATATAAATTAATGTTCATATGTTCGATGAATTATTTTTAATAAATTTATTAATATATTGATGAAAAATATTAAATAATCAATCTTCTCGAACAATTTCTTAGAGTTAATTAATGCAATTCGTTTATTTGCATTTAATAAACGTTACTTTTGCTATATATTGATTGATCAATTATTAAGTATAACTATATAAATCATTCATGATATCAATAAATATATTTATTCTTACGATAAAATGTCCTTGATGAACGTTATTAATCAATAATATAGATGTGTATGTTTTTAACAGTATTAGCTAAACAGAGAAAATATCAAAGTAAATTTTACCGAGTGCCCATCAGAGGTACGTACCGTTTTACCGTTTCATTCTCAAGAAAACTGATTGAACTTGAACTTAAAATTACTTTGTGCCTATATAAATGCACCTGAAAATCAATTATTTTTCCTGGGATCAAATGAAACGATATACATATATGACAGTATAGCTGACGGCACACAATAAAATTTGCTTCAATTTTTCCGTATCGTCTTTTATGAATAATTACATATATGATATGAAATAAAATAGAGATAATAATTTTTCTGTATAATATTTCCTTTGACCTTTCCTGCTTCATATCAGCTCAACGAAACTTAATAAAGATACATGCGATGCCTCTCTAAAAATGTCGTAATAATAATCCCTAAAATATTTGACCAATGTACCAAAGCAAATTTGGAACGCATAGACACTTGGAAGCTTTTACATATTTCAATTCCTCTATTAAAATATAGCTTTTGATTTTTTTCTCGTTTTCTCTGCTCTCGTTCGTTCATCTCGATTGCCACGATAAATCTGGAATTAAACCGTTAAATAGATAAACCGCCTACGGGTTGTAAAATTGAGACGCATAGCAGCGTTTTATTTTTCCATCAGCCAATTGAATAATCGGGGGACGCGAGAAATAAAAGATAAATAAGAGACGTGGCGAGATAGATAGGGGTGTGATGAGGATAAAAAAAGGGTAGTGTGTAAACCGGTAGTAGTATTCATAGAGGAGAAGAAGAGGCAGTCTAACGAATGAAAGTTGGAGGGTAAAAAAGTCAACGATAAAAGCTGAGGTAAAACAGCAATTGAGCTCGTAGAAGGGTGACGGGTAGCTTGACTGGGTTTTTCGTGCGGAGAGTATCAGGTTAGTCTGATGGAGGAGGCTAGAAATGGGAGAGTGGGGGGTGGATAGGATAGGTAGCACAGAGCACCAGTGCACCACTAGCACCTAGCGTGTTAAGGCACACTCTGGCCACATGAACATCTGTCCGTCTGGTTTGCAACAGGTTCTCGTCAAGCTTCCACCGCTGCCCGTCTGCCATCCCCCTAAAACACGCTAAAACCCATCCGATACGTTAAGAAGATCATCCCACTAGACCATTCCATTAATTAGATTCAACGTACGATCGGTTACACCGATGCTATTCTTCACTCACGATTAATAGCACCCTATTTGTTTACTTTACCTGCACACACTCTTAATTTACCCCCCCCCCCCCCTCCCCCAACCTTCCACACAATTCAACATAATCAATTTCACGCTTACAACCCAAAGCAAATTCAAACTTTGGATCGAATAGACTGTTCAAATATGCGACACCTTATCGGATCATTGCTGTAATCTCTCTATGTGATTTACTGTAATAAAAATTGATTTTAGAAATTGCATAATTTTACCAATTTGTGAGATACAGTTGTCTACTATATAATAATATTCCATGTTACGAATAGACGTGCGTTTCTCTTATATATACATATACTTCACATAAACAGTGGTAGAGAATTCATGTTTGCGCAGCGAGAGTTGGTCGTATTTTAAAAGAGTATTTTCGTAACAGGCAATTAAAATTTTTTGCAAGATTTCGAAGAGCGTAGTTTGCGAGTGGTTACGCGAGGAGACCACGGTGGCTTGGAAAGTGCAAAATGGAAATGAGAGTCGTAAGACGGGGGGTGTGCGCGAGTAGAGGGGAGGAAAATTAGTCAGACGTGAAACGTAGCTCGGTCAATAATAAGAATAAAGAAAAGGAGGAAGAGGAATAAAGTAATCGTTTGGAGCAAGTTTTCTTTTGCACGGCGAAATGGAGGCAAGAGGAGCTTCTAATGGGAAATGCTAAAGTCGACGTAATGCCATTGTATTCGTTACGTGAATATAGTGTAGTGTAGTACATATATATATATATATATATATATAGTAGAAGGTACAGCGAGCAGTCAGAAGCACGTGGCTTGTGTGCAAGAGTCAAATAAACGTGGTTAAATGAACGCTCTACTCAGACAAGATAAATCAAACAGAATTCACGAGCTCTCATTGCACTTTTGCCACAACATGTATATGTATAGTATAAATCCAGTATTTACTGTGCATAGAATTGGACGTATCCAGTATAACGTTCCACATATACATATATAATACATACACGTATATGGAGTATATTACGTCAGGCTGAATTTCTCCGTTGGCGCCATTATTTAGATTCGCTGTCACTGAAATACACGATAAGCGACAATGGGATTTCCGCTGGAATTCTCTCCACCATACCCGGAAGAGGCCAGCTCTCTTGCAAGAAGGGCGATCAAATTGCTTATGGAGAAGGTATAACATGGTTCAAAAAGGTATGGATGGAATTTGTAAAAGCGTTGCTCGTCTGTAAGCTGACGTTGTCGCTGCATGCCTCTCCCGGCCGAGCTAGATTAGATTAATGCTCATCCGAATTCGTTATCGTAAAACGAACAGATTTACCTAATAGCCCGGGCAAACACGATGATCATAAAACACATAGGCGACACCTAATGCCAGCTAAATGTGCTTCGAGAGCCGAGAGCTGTATATAGCCAATTTTTCACTCTCTCATTCGAGTTTCTTTTTCGGGTTTCTTCTTTATATTATAGAGGGTCTTCCAACATATAAAGAAGATTATTTAAAAAATTTCTGTTCTTTTACCCGTGATAGAAAATAGTGACAACAGGATAAACTTTGGTAATAAAAATAGAAAATTTCGTTGAAAAAAGATGAATGACCTTGAAATTTAAACAACGATGGAACGGTTTCTCGAGCTCTTTGTAAATTTCTTCCATATCATCTTCTTCTATCATTAATAACAACTGAGGTAATTTATGTGGTCATGTTTGTGCTAGGACAACCTGCAGGCGCGCGTACAGAGGATATTTAATTTAATTAAAAGTTGTATGCTAAAATTTTTTTATCCTGCTGATAAGTATGACAGATATTATTTCTCATTGTTATATGTATTCGTTTTAATTCAAACAAAAGCAGTACTTACGAAAAGCTTCAATGCACAAATTTGGTATCTCTTATACACACACACAGTTACGTAAATAAATAAATTTTGAAGTTTGCACTTGGTGGTGAGCTAAAATAAACACTCTTTGTTATATAGCATGCTATAAATGTAGAGGGTAAAAAATCAAGGATGAGAATGTATTTCTCATAAATACGCAATGGACCGTGCGTTTTAATCAATTCTATCAACCACTGCGGCATGTATATATAGTTTGGAGAAATCAGTGGCTCGGTTAATTCTTGATAAAGTTTGTTAAAATAACATTTCATCAGCGCCAAATTGCTTCGTTACTTTTAATAATCTCGTTGCAAAACACAATCATCGAGGATACTGGTACACTTGTAAAATCCAAGCCACGCGATGGATGATGATATATATATATATATACATAGGAATGAGACGATATTACAGGTTGGTTGAAGTTAACTATGCTTTTGCCTTAATTACGAGAAGCAATTCAGCGATCGTTAAAAGCGGATGCGCGCTAGTAGCTGCGAAGACAATTCCACTGGTAGGTTCTATGAGACCGGAAGTGGACTCTGCACACTAAACTGTAGCTGCGCCTAGGGTAAAGTTTGAAGATGCTACTGCAAGGATATTCTCTGCTTCGTGTAGTCGTAAACAAAGAAGCGAGGAGCGTAATTAGAGCATGGATAAAGCTTCAATCGAATTACAGAGCGAATTATCGAAGACAGTGGATGGGGATTGAAAACAAAAATGGTCTGGCAGAAAATGGGGAAGCAAGGATAAAACTGAGGATGGTTTGTAGATACTGCAAAGCTTTAGCTAACGTAATTTCTCTCAATGGCACAAGTTTTCGAAACTGCAACAAAGCGAAATCCTTGACAGGCTGTCCTAAAATAATCGCGCACCGATTTCAGAATGGTTATTGCTGGGACGCTAAAACTGAGTACTTTGGCGAAAATACCCCAAACTACATTCCAACTATATGTCTAAAGTTTATCGTTGTAACTGTGTGAATTTTTCAAGAATTACTCTAGCTATACTACAATAGCTCGATGAAAGCTTTAATTTCAACTTTAAATTGGATTATTCTTCGACTCCCGCAATACTTTTTTTATTTTATATTTTTCTTCGTTATTCTTGTACTTGTGAATTTTTTACTGAATTACAAGTACAAATTTTATTATTACTCAATGAAAGTTTTAACCTTTCATGTGGATTAGTCTTTAAATCGTAAGGTTTATCTTGTATTTTTTCTAACTTTTTCTTTTCTACCTGTGATTTTTTTAAGCATTATATATATGTATTTAATAGTTTTAAATTAGGTTTTAATGTTTAAATTAGACTGCAATTCTTTGATTCGTAAGATTTTTCCTGCATTATACTCTTGTCGACTGTTCCAGTAATTATGAATTTTTTAAACATTTAAACTGGAAAATTATGAAATGGAAGCTTGAACGTTCAAAGAGGATTGTTTGTTCTTTTACTCGCATGACCCCTCGTATATAAAATTCCTGTCGATTGTTCCTGTGATATAACTGTGAATATTTAAAAAATTACACTTCCTTAATTGTTCAACGAGAGTTTTAACTTCATTGTTATTCGATCCACTGCACGAATTTGATATATTTTCATGAAATTACAGTTGTTGAAAATTCTCTGAAAATGAGATATAAGTTACAGGTTGAAAATGTCGGGTTTTAAACGTTGAAAGTGGATAATTGTTTGAGCCGCATGATATATACTTTCGGGGGTTGTTGGGTGGACGAAGAACGAGAGCGGATATAGGAAAAATTCTTTCTGGACTTTGGCCCTAGGAGGAGCGAGCTGGTAGGCGGCATGGCAGGCCACTAATTATCGCTGGGTCGAAATATCGAAATTAATGGGAAATCGAAGGCAGCCGGGTGCGCTCGCGGCTTATTGAATTCCTGGAGCGTAGTGCGGCTAAATGCAAGCGGAAATGTTTAAACTCGTGGAAGTGAATTAAGAGTATCGAGTAACCCCGGTCTGCGAAGGGAGTTTCGGAGTTTCAAGAAATTAGCAAAGTTTGTACCGCGAGTGGGCCCGCACGAAGCGGCACGCCAGATACACCGAGGTTCAATGCTTTCGAATAAGAGCGTGGTGCCCGGCGAAACAAATAAAATTTACCTTGTTAGACGTTGGCCCCTCGCTAGCTGGCTGCTGCTGCTGCAGCGCAACCCCACTCGCTCGCTCGGCTTTCCTCTGTACCCTGCGCACCCAAGAGAGCCTAGGAAACTTGGACGATACAATATTTTCCTCGCCATATCACGCGAAATATAATTCTGCTGGCGTAAACTGACGCTTACGGACCGACACGATGACGGTTAACGGAAGTCCGTTCTCAGGAAATGGAGGCCATTAATATGCAACGAGCAAGCTGCAACTTTATCACTGCAACTTTATTCGCACGAAAATTCTAATTATAGTAAATCACCGTGACGCCGAATAAAAATTTCTGGATCGGATCGCTGCTGCTGCTCTTCGACCGTTCCTCTTCTTTGGGGTCAATGAAGGTCGTTAATTAACCGAATATTTTCCCGAACTATCGAATAACGCGTGTCTTGCTTGGGGGATTTAAAATTGCATAAAACATTGCAAAGATTTAGCTGTATGAAGAATGTACTATTAAAAATCACTCAGATCATCAAAAACGTAAAATTCCTTTTATTTTCGTAACTCTTTTAAGAGATACATCAATTTTTTAAAAAGATATTTTAGAATTTCGATTTGCACTTAAAAAAGTTGTCTCTTTATATAGCGATATCTCTTACTGTTACGTTGATTTAGTAATAGAATTTTACTTGTATTGTCTGGATTATTATTGTATAGGGTGTTACTAAGATAACTAATAAATTTCTGTAAGCTATTCTTTATGTTGAATGAAATTTTTTATTTTTAGGTTGGTTTGAAAAGGCGCTTTATTTCTGAAATATTATAACTGCATTTTATTGAGTCCATCTAGTGTTTAGGAGTATCTAATACATTATTATTG
Source organism: Prorops nasuta (assembly GCF_024137725.1). Classification (NCBI taxonomy): domain Eukaryota; kingdom Metazoa; phylum Arthropoda; class Insecta; order Hymenoptera; family Bethylidae; genus Prorops; species Prorops nasuta. The sequence goes on along the minus strand of NW_027116802.1, from coordinate 7,105,043 downwards.
TCGTCCTGAGAAACAAGACAATATTTACTATTATTAGTTTAAAAATATTGTGTTTTACTTTACGAATAACTATGTCACTGAGAAAAAAATCATTTAAGTAAATCGTTTTCTTAACAATGCTAATTAAATATTTACTTCATACTTGTTACATTTATTTCAATTGGTTAAAATTAAGTATTCTGATAATTTGTATTTAATTGAATAATTTATTTAGTAAAACTAAGTATCTATACATATATTTTCTGTTAGTATTATTCAAATAAAAATGTATTATTGTAGCAAAGTATTTTTTCCCAGTGCGTATACTGAAAACTGGACTTGTTACATTTTAGACAGCTTTACTAGATAAGGAAAAGTGCATTTACGTTTTTTTTTTATCTCTGTAAGTTACCGTATAATAATATAAGGATTTTTAGGAATAGTTGAAATGAAAATTACGAAAAGAGGAGATATTGCTTTCTTTCTTAAGATGGCAGGACCGTCGACGGACAGCTAAACGGAGAAGAAATTGCTTTTCTTATCCAAGGGGTCATTTCAAGAGACATTGGTGTACATAATTCCAGCAAAAAATAAAAAAAATTATACTGCTATAATAGTAGAAACCCCTGAACTACAAAATAAGAAACAGTTCTAATATCTTTGAAAGAATACGACAGTCAATTAAGAACTGTTAAGATTAAATGCATGAAAATTCTTACTTGTGACAGTAATTTTCAACAGCTCTTATATATAAATATAGAATTTCTACATGTATGAAAATATGACAACGAAAAAGGAATTATTACTCAAGATAAACCTTTATTACATTCGAAAAAACAATATTATTGCAAAAATAATGAAAGAACGAAATAATCATTATTCGTGATCCAAAGAATAACTCTCTGAATTATTTATATTTCTTCATTGTGAACACCCTGTACATGGTATATTTCATCGACTCATTACAGGATTAGCACAAAGCTCTATCAATATTCATTAACTCGGTAGCTTATTTTTAAAACGAGTGCCATAATTATTGCCATAGTACCAGGCTGATGAAAAAAGCCTATTTATCGCTGGAGCCTAATCAGTTTTTATAATGTTGAATTATGAATATTTATAAATCCCTCCTCTCGTCGTCGTTTGCTTCGCGTAAATTATCATAAGGAAAGTGGCGCGTATAAGCGGAAAAACGCTGGGCGCGTGCCAAAACTCGCCACTGAACTTCCGTCGTTAATCTCGACAACTATTATCGGTTCCTGCAAGATCCTAGAGTGTCTCTTATGGCTCGCCACTGAATCATTCGGAAGGAGGTAAAATCTGGTGGGAAAATCCTCTACGTACTCGTGCAGAGAGTGTCACGGCATCGAAGCTTCTCCTATCGTTTTTTTTTATGATTCCATAGTCGTGCGGCTAATCCGTGCTGAAATCGTTAATTAATGACGGGGCCAAAGCTACAACCCCCCCCCCCCCCCTAAAGCGATTTGCACAGACCTCGTCATTTATATATCCGACGATCGGCCCGCGCATTATTACGCCTCGAAAATCAAAGTTCAGCGTCGAAATCCCCCTTAACGAGAGTGAGTGCTGCTTTGGAGGGGGGTAATAGTTCTTCCGATCCTCGTGGAAAACTTGTAATCGGACGAAAAAGAGAAGCGGGCGAAATATGATTTATCGCCGTGCGTTTAAGTTTCAGCAACTTTCGTCAGTTTCCGCTTCGTGTCGCATTAATTAATTCCAAGCGGTATATATTTCATTGTCTTTGAAAGAGGCTTTATGTCCAACTCCTATGATCAACCCTCCCCCAGCCTTGCGGCGAGGCAATTTAGAAATGTGAAGGAGACTATGGAGAAAACTTGAGTGTACAAAAGGAGCCGTTAAGCGAAATGAAGAAGCGCGGCTGCGATGGAGAAGCTAGGATGAGGAGGGGGCGGGCCGGGGATGGGGTAGTTATAATAGAGGGTAGGATTAGGTAAGAAGAGATAAATAAGAAAACTGAAAGGTGCATCGGGGAGTGGAAAGCGTGTTAGCGGTGCTTGAAAAGTGCTTTCTTGAAACTGGCTAAAAGTGCGAGGGGCTGGCTTTCATTCACCTTTTTTGTCATCTACATATACAATATATATGCACGCGTATTGAAGCATATATATACTAGACGAAATAAAATACGTGTTCGTTAATTGATTTTGTGAGGCACAAATATAGCTTGTGGATAATCATGGCCATCGTTAAAGCAAAGGAAAATTTAAATTGAAACGAAGAAGCGTAGTGGTAGGTAATGGAATTGCTGTATAGAAACAGGGGCTGTTTCTAATGGAGGGTAGAATTAGGTGAGAAATGATAAATAAGAAAAGTGAAAGGTGAATCATAGAGTGGAAGGCGTGTAGCGGTTCTTGAAAAGTGCTTTGTTGTAACCATAGCTATATAAGTGTCAGGGGCTGGCTTTCATTCACATTTTTGTCAGCCATACACAGGTACGTGTATTGAAGTATTATAAAGGTACATTTTTGAACCAGCTAAAATACGTGCTCGTTCTTTAAATTGAAAAAGTATAAAAATTGTTGATAATAATAAAGTTAAAATAAAATAAATTTGAAATGGAAACAAAGAAGCACAGCTGCAGTGGAGAATCTATAGGAAGAGATAGGTGTGAGGGTGATTATAATAAAAAGTAGGATTTGGTGAGAAGGGATATATAAGAAAAGCGAAAGCTGAATAGGTGAGTGTAAGGTGTTAGCGGTGCTTGAAAAGTGCTTTGTTGAAATTGGCTATAAGTGTCAGAGGGGGAAATTGGGGTGGTTTTCATTCAACGTTTCTGTCAAGCGTATATACACTTATTCGTATATATTGGGCAAAATCAAATACGAGCTTTTCCTTTAAATTGACAAAGGCATAAAAATTGCTGATATACTAATAATATTGGAAAAGTTAAATTTCTAATGGAAAGGAAGAAGCGCAACTGCAATGGAGAAACTAGGAAGAGCCAGTTGAGTAGTGGGGGTGATTACAATAGAAAGCAGGATTAGGTAAGAAGGGATAAATAAGAAAGCTGAATGGATGAATGGGCGAGTGGGAAGGTGTTAGCGATGCTTGAAGAGTGCTTTGTTGAACCTGGCTATAAGTGTGCGAGAGTGGGGGAGGGGGTGGTTTTCATCGAGCATCTCTGTCAAACCTGCACACGTACGCGTGTAAGCATACGTATGGTGCATTAGAGGAAGGTACGTCTGGCTCGCGTGTGCGCATATGAAATGGCCGGCGACCATCAAATAAAAAGCAAAAGCGTGTAGCGCGAAAATATGTGCCGTAAAATTGCCGTTAAAAAATAATATGAGCAACGGGAGGTGAGAAGTGCGAGCTTCGACAGAGGGCAGGGAGGGGGTAGGTTGGCCAGCGGACCTCCACGGGCTCCACGTATACGCTTTGCGACAGGTACGATCGTACGTCATCCAGGAAAATCGAACTGGGAGCTCTCTGGAAAAATCTTGCCCTCTTGCGGGGGCGCCACATTTTTCATTGGATATACGACAACCGGCTAGTAAGTGGAAAATTCGCCGAGTCGAAATACATAAATTAGTCGTATTTCTTGGCCCTATCCGCTTTTTTCATCTCGCACACTCATCGCAAAGAGCGAAATGCGCGAAACGGAAATTCTCCCCCCCCCCCCTTTTTACCCCTTCTTCAAAAAGCTCGTAGATTTCTCTCTCTCTCTCTCTCTCTCTCTATATATATATATATATATATATATATATATATATATGTGTGGAAGCTCGCGCCTCGGTACCAACACTAATGCATGATACGGTAAGACTGAAATTCTCAGGCATCGCACATGCTGACAAGCTTCTCGCTCCTGTGCTCGCGTTATCCGAGGGATACCTACGCGTACGACGCGCCTTTCTTCCTCTCAAACTCTAAAATGTCTCTCGTATATGCGTGGCTTTTTTGTACATCCGACATTATTCTTTCCCATTGAAATAAAATGACGAAAAACTGGATTATTCACTCGGTGCACCACTGAGTTCTCCAATTTAACTTTTTACATTAAATCTAATAATGATAAAAATGTCCCGCTCGTCCGGCGTGCGCTCAATTCGAAAAGTCTTGCGATGGGATTACCAAGATCGCTCGATAAGAACAATCAACCTTCGCGCTACTTGAATGCAACGCATTCTATTGTTTGCTTTATTTATGCATAGGGTACCTCCCTTAACTCGGAACAGTGTTTGGACGTTGAACTTTATTTATTTTCGCAAAATATAACACATAAATTTTTTTGTAAGAACTTTTGGAAAGTATCTTCTATTTAGATCTAAAAAGGTAGTAAGTAAAAATTAACGTTTTATTGGGTATTAAATATGAAGATGAATAAAGTGTTATATCCATCCTACAACGAGAATTAAGTGACACCTTGTATATAGAGTGTTCATCACTATTTTAAAATGCACAGAAATATATATGGGTATGAGAAACTATTTAAGTTTATATATTAAAGTAATAATTTGATAAATGCAAAATTTTGCATAAAAAGTTTGTGGAAAGAAATAGAAAGAAAAGTCGAAAAGGTCATATGTAAAAATTTAAATATCTTTTAGAATTATAAGAATACAGCTTTTTTTGTATCTTGACTCTATAACATTTCTCATCTATCGAAGAGCTTTATTTAACTGTTATAATAGATATTTAACTTTGAAGAAATAATTGAGAACAGCAAGATGAAAGTCATTTGACACAGAAAGCACGCAACACTGTGTATAATCACTATTTTAATTATCTGCAGTTTTGAATTTTAGTCATCCTTCAAATATAACTATATAAAATCGATAAAAATATCATCGAAGTTCCAGAAAGCTTTCATATTAAATCTTTATCAAGTCACTTTCTCCATCGGGGAATTTAATATTAGTCCGCGGTAACTCAGGTTTATTCATGCATGGATAGTAGCAGGTTGGGGAAGCAAGGAAAAATGTTTATTCGCGCTGTGAAGTACGTCGACAAAGCAAAGCTGAGCGTTGAATTTTGTGGGCTAATATGCTATAATTTCGAAAGCTTTGCGTTCTGATACGAGCTAATTTGAAACGTCGTCTGTCGTCCGATAAAAGTCAGCGATTAAACACATGTGTGTGGAAGAGACGTCATTTACAAGTTCGTACAGGAGCGAGTGAGAGGGAAGGATTAATCTGGCACTTAAAAAATTTTAATTAGCCACGGTGCTTTGAGTTTTTCATTTAATCTCTTGGGCAAAACTTTGCTCGAGTGGAAAACGAAAAAGTGCAGCGAGGGAGAGAGAGAGAGAGAGAGAAGGGGTGAGGGGGTAGATAAAAGGGTGCCTGTAGGGGGTTCCGCTCGAGTAATTAATTCTCACATTTTGCAAAAGAGTCGATGGTGTATATATATAAATATACACATTTAAGGTATACTGGTGTTATTTGGGAAACTAGCTGTTTTTTAAAAGAGTTTCTTTTCTGGATGTGTTTGCAGCAGTGTTGCAGCAGTGCCGCTGCTGTTACGCTATTGCAGAGCTGCAAAGAGCAAAGCGACGAGTGAAGTTAAGATATGGTGGAGTGGATGCAGGCGCACGCCTTAATCTTAGCCCAGGAAAGTTTCTCTCGTCGCAAATCTTCCGTTCACCGTTCGTCTTCCCTGTGGAGATACAGGAAGCGCAGCGTGTAAATCGGAAGACATTCGACTTTTTTTAAAGAGATTACGTTTTGACTGCTGGTAGAGATCGAGGTGGGGGAGAGCTGAAGCATGGCACGAGAATCCACCCACCCACACCCCGATCCCCTGTCGATAGAAATCTCTGCAAATAGCTGAGAGAATCGCCTCATTATTTTTATATATTCTCCGGCTGACACGTTCGCATGCCAAACGAGAAATCTCTTTATCGACAGAACTGTCTACAATTATAAATGATTTCAAGCACCGACAACAGTGTGTGGGCCGCGTTGAATAGATAGGTGTATAGCAGGAAGAGGCGATGTACCTATATATATGCGGGGAAAAAGGAGAAAAGCTGTGACGCGCGTACTACGTATACGCCTTGCTTGATCCTGTATCGATATAAAGCTTAAAATAGGAGGAAAAGAAACTTGCAGCGATCGAAATGAAACTATATATATATATATACGAGACACGATTGGAGAGCCAATGAATATTTAAGCTGCACGATAAAGCTGCTGCATATCTCAAAAGACAATTTTGTTCTATCAATCTTCGATGCGTTCGATCTTTCATCGCTGGACAAGAGATCCGATGTACGCGAGCGGGGCTCATTCGCAATTGGCCAAGTTAGCCTAGCTGAAGAAGACAAATTAATTTCGTTGCGACTGCAGTGAAGCCAGGGAGCGCTAATAAATTATAAACAAGATGATTAACGACTTGCAGGGAATGCTGCATACATTAGTTTTATGATCTCCAGGAATATTCCAGCTAATCTGCAAACGAAGCTTTTCCCGTTGGAGCAAATATTTGAATAAAAATGTCTTTCTCATCGTCTGTTTGCTGGTTCCATTATATTAAAGCTCAATTTGCATCACAATGCAATTTCACGCACAATAAAATCTCTCATAGTCGAGAAAACATCTACGTCAATCCAGTGGAATTAAATAACATCCGTTAGGCACAATCGAGTTGGTATTAGCTTCTGTAAATAATAGTCGAGGTCGTAATAAAGTATAACCTACAACACGGTATAATAATGTAAGAATTATAATTTTCCCCTGGTGTAATCGTATAATACAATAGAGAGTGAAAATCTTAGAGAGGAGGGGGATAAAACGAGGGGTATAAATGTCGCTCATAAAATCGTCTGTCAAATAATAGGGGTGAACGCGATAACATCCTACGAGGGACAGGATGGAGCTTAAGATAGGAGAACCCAATAAAGACGCAGAATAATTCCAAGGGTTTCTCGATAGTTCCAATGGAATGTGTGATGAACTTGAGTGTGAAGTCGTTAAGCTTTGAAAGAAAGGGGAATGGAGTCTATATATATATATATATATATATATAACATGCTATATAGTATAATATAGATAGAGAAAAGTCATGGGAAGATGTAAGGTGAAAATGTAAATGAAAGGTTAAGTACGCGAGAGAGAGAGAGAGAGAGAGAGAGAGAGAAAGAGGGCGTAGAAGATTAAAGTGGGAGGAGGGCATAGGGGGATGGGGATGGAATGGAATAAGATAAGTTGGACATGGAAGGGGAGGGGGGAGGTAAGGGAAAGGAGAGTAGAAGGAACATTGGTGAAAATGGGAAAGATATAGGGAAAAGGGGAAAGCGTAAGTGAAGTGACAAGCAGCCCAATGGGAGTTTAAGCTCGAGACATCAAGAGAGTTTAGTGAAACGGTTAAGGGATCGACCTAACGAGAAGTCTCTTTGTCCCCCAGGATAAGCTTCCTCTCCATTAACTGGCCCATCTCCTATAGACTCTCTCGGATGTATCAGGAAATCTCTTAAGAGCAAATTACACGGCAGCCGTAGCCACAGAGTCGGCCGCTAGGCCGGACGTCCATTAGCAGCCAGAGAGAGAGAGAGAGAGAGAGAGAGAGAGAGAGAGACCAGATCCGATTTCGTTCAGGATCCGGAGAACCGACCGGACCAACTCCGCGCACCCCCCCCCCTCTCCCTACCCCGGTTACTTTGATTAGTTCGCGCGCGCTCGTCCGTCATTTAATATACGCCAGGACCGTCCCACATCGCTGCATTTAATTCCCATCTGGTATTTCGCGCCCCGAACCAACACCAACGCCCAAAAACTTCCACATTCATCACAAGCCGCAAAAATACTGCCTCGTTATTCTCGCAAGAGCTCCGACAAATTCCAGGTGCCACATACTGTATATATATATATGTGCATCCGTTTTAACCTTTCTCCATTTTTTGTTATACCGTCTAATATATATAGAGCTATTACCGCATGGTTGAAAAGAAGTTGAAATAATAAAGGAGGAATTATGTAATAGAATTTTCTGGAGACGGTTATGCAGAGAATTGCTCGCTAATGTGAAGGGAACACGAGCGAGCAAATTAATATATCTCTCTCGACAATGCTGTGACACTTGACGAGAGACATATTTAGAGGGACGGTGGGTAAACTTGCGTGATTAGTATGCCGTCCAAGCGAATTACAAGGAACGATTGTCCGGAAACCACATTTGCCTCCAAAGCTGTATTCCGTAACTATATACATGTATATATATAGTATACAGTAGCTTGCGAAAGTTTGCTCATTGGGGCTAAAAGAGAAGTTGCGTAAAATTCCATAATGTCTCGTGAAGAGAGGTCTAACGAGAGGACTTGGCCTCCCCCCTCTTTCAACGAGGAGAAAAAAGTCCGGCGGAATACGAGCTAATGCGTTGAAGCTACGGTCGATTTTAAGAGAAGCGGAAGTGCTTTGTAAAAGTTGAGAACGACTGCGTTTCGAAAATGAATGGTGCGAAATACGGTTGAATCAGGGGTGGGATTATGATAATTACGGATTTTCCGAGAGCGAATTTCAGGTGTGCTTGTCCAAAGCATCAGTTATGCATATGTACGGTATGATTCGGACTGTAATAATATATAAACGTGTTGGATGAATTTTGGAAAATTGAGAGATTCCAGTTTAATGATAGAATATTGTTAGGCAGAAGGAAATACAATTCTGTGGGATTTTCCCTCGATGAATAATTCTAAACAAAGAGAATTTACGTTATTTGTTCCTAAAAAAAAAAAAAAATTAAATTGTGATGATTCCAACGAAAAATAGCATTAATTATGCTTTTCCAGTACACGAATTAAGTTGCAATGATACGAAGTTTTGAAAATGAAGAGATTCAATTTTAATGACAGCTAGAGAATCGTCGAATAGGAAGGAAAACAATTATATAAGACTATCCCTCCGAATGAATTATATATAGTAAACCAAGAGGAAATAACAAATGATTCTTTTTATAAGTTTGTAAAATGAGCTTTGAAATAAGATACGAGATCTCAGTAGAGACGAAATGAACTTTTTAATTATAGCTAAAATAAAATAATTACTTTAATACTATCGATATAAAATTAATCTTTAACTCCAAACACTACAATTGTTCATTTAATCTCATCCAGAGCAATGGTTGTACTTATATAGTCATGCAATTGTATGATTCATAATATAAACAATAATAAACAAAGATGTTAGATGGAGTTTGGTAAACGAGAGATCCCAGCAGGCAGTAATAAATGATGGAACATCGTCGAGTAGGAGGAAAGACAGTTCTGTTGAGTTTTTCCTGGCCGAATGGTGGTAAGCCAAGCAAAGTAGCGTCATTTCTCTTTACGAGAGGACAAAGCAGTAGCGTTGTGTGCGTATAGCTATCTGTTGAACGAGGACAAGCTGGAAAGTAGCGAAAACCGTTTAACGATTCTTTCCATTAACTTGTCCACGCGAAGTTCAGGCTGTAACGGAGAATCCCTAGGGAAGGAATTAGGCGAGTGCCGCGTAGACGCCTGGGGATTACACCAGCTCTACTACCTCAACAAAGAGAGAGAGAGAGAGAGAGAGAGAGAGAGAGAGAGAGAGAGAGAGAGAGAGAGAGAGAGAGAGAGAGAGAGAGAGAGAGAGAGAGAGAGAGAGAGAGAGAGTCCTGATAAGAGCGGGGCCACTATTGTTTCTCGAGAAATACTCTTAAACGCTGTTCAGCGGAAATTGCCGATCGCGAAATTTTACGTCAGTCGCCATTCCACTCCTTCCGCATTAGCATACCACTTAAACCCAAGCGCAATTAACCTAATCGATTAACTAACACGTATATATAGATATATCGCGCTTAATTCCTCCCTCCTAAACTGCTAGCCCATATATTTATGGTATCTCGTGAAAGAAAAAAAAGAAATTTGATACTTTCACCGATTCGAGTATAATAAATAGAATGGAGAAACTTTAGTCGTTTTATCGAATCGTAAGAGCTTTTGGAAACCGATACATAAATTGGTTTTCCTCGGGATATAAACGGGATTTGAAGGGTTTTTTTCGAGGGACCATGCACGATCTAAGCGAAAAGTGAAGAAGAACGCGTATGTAGAAAACATTTAGCGTTTCTTCCCATTAACTTGCTGGCATTTCAAGGTATGGCAGAGTCTCGAGGGTAGGTATTATAAGTGTCTAACTGTGCAGAGGTCCAAGGGTTTATATATATACGTGGTGGGGGGGGGGGGGGGGCTACTCTGATAGGGACGACCACCCGTCTCGTATTTCATCTTCTTCGAGAGTAAGCGGGTTCACCTAGGGATTGCACGAAAATCCTACATTTTCAGCACATCCCTTTCAACATCCGGTTGGCCAAGCCTGGACAGCCACGAAGACCTGGGACCATTATGCATTCCACGCGAACAACCACCACGGCCACTTCGAGACTAGAACATTGTCGGATTAGGACCATTTTGAATCTATCGCCTCGTTACTGGATGTCTCTGGACCGGCTTTTTCTCCGACAGTATTTTTCTTCAGTTGTGGACGTGGCATATAAACGAACATCCCTATATATGAACATATTTTTTTATCGCTGACACGATTATTCTTCATTTTCGACACATTCCTCTTATCTCTGCAGATTAGTTCTAGCTGAAAAGACAAGAAGACCTAGGATCATTATGCATTCCACGTGATCAACCATCATAACCACTTGGATAGTGGAACATTGTCGGATTAGGACTATTTTTAATCTATTCCCTTATTATATGAAAGTCTCTGGGCTTTCTCTACAATATTTTCTTCCGTTGTGGACGTCGCATAACAAAGATTCGTATTAACATATTTTTTTATCGTCAACACGATTATTCTTCATTTCCGACACATTCCTTCTATATCCATGGGATAATTATGACTGGACGGACAGACAGAAAGATCTAGGCCCATTATGCATTCCACGCGAGTATATAGTCATATGGCCACTTCGAGATTAGAACACAATCAGATTTATACCATTTCGAATCTATCTCTCTCTCTCTCTCTCTCTCTCTCTTTCTCTCTTGCTTATAGGAAAATCCTTCAGATCAATATTTTCAAAGATATCCTCTTTCACTGTGAATGTAACATAACAAATGTTCCTATTAAAAGATGTTCCAAATCTTCGTGATACGTTACATTTATGTCGAAAACTATAATAACCTCGAAGAAATATAATCCAAAATATATTCTTCGCGATATATTGTTATAAAGCCATTTATTCCCTTGAACGAAACTCTGTGCAATAATAAACACCTGTGTACGCAACGCAATATCACGATAATTCTTCATTTCCAACAAATTCTCCTTTAATGCATTCATATACGGTTGACCAAGCTTTACAGAAATGCATGGATTTCACAGTCACTTTTTAAAACTCTAAAACACTTTTATAGATTAAGCCTATTTTGAACCTACACTTGGAGCCATTAGAAAAATACCCAAAAATTTTCTGGATATTTTCCAACATGGCGATACCAAAGATTCACAACGTTCGATTTTTCGATCCTCGCATGCACAATACACGCAGGAATAGAAAATCGTTACTTTGAAATCATGTATTCAAAAATATCTGCGTCGCAGTTTTTTACCCAGTAATTTATATTCCACCAAAGGGGGAACTTTGTAAAATAATAAAAAAAAAAAAAAAGAGCTCTATAATATAGCGATCGATCTTGAGCGATTCAAGCCGTGAAACTAAAATCCCCACCATTCCTATACAATAATACACTATATAAATAAAGCATACATATGTATGCCGAAGTGAAACGTGATCTTTTCTCGGGGGAGTTTTCGAAGGTGGAAATTCGTTTTGGAGAGGAACGTCCTGTGAAAAAAGTCTGATGCTAAATGAAGTTCCATAGCGTGTAGTGTGAGATGTAAAAACAGGAAGAGAATGAAAATTGTCGTTAATGGCGTTGAGTGTAAAAAATGTGAAGCTAGGTTTTCCTTGCAGGTGAACTGTGCACGTTGTTGTATGGGGGTGTGGACGAGCAGAGGGAGGGGGAGAGAGAGTATCCGATTAGGGACAGACCGGTCGTATATTTCAGGTATAGTGCTCGGAGTACTCGCGCTGGATGAAGCAAGAACTGCTCGACAGTCGACGGCTGGAAAATCCAGCATTTTCCAAGTGGCACTTTGCACTGGAGGGAAACGGCGAGGCATTATACATTCGGCACGAGGGCAGGCTAGCGAATGCCGCGAGCGCTCGCTTCGTTTCGGGACGCGACGAACATCCGCGTGCATACGCAGCACGGGGCTGCCACGTGGAAAAGAGATACGAATAGAGGGGAACGCTGACGGATTAAAAGCAGCGCGTTATATGCTCCACCCTCCAGACATTTCTATTTTTTACAAGCTTAATGAAAGTATTTGTATTCGCCGAGCATCGCGCGCGAAAGAAAAACGCCCGTGGCCCGGCTATAATTAACGTGCGCCAAATTAGCCGCGTCGTATTAGAGCTTCAAACGAATTAGCTTCGTCAGTGTGCATGGGCTTCCCCTTTCTCTTTCAACGTACGTCGCTCGCTAACAGGACTCTCCTTCTATCTCCGTTCTCTTCGCTAAAATTGAACCAACGCAACACTCTCGATATTTATAATTCCATCTAATTTCGTTCAACGACAATTATTTATGCACAGTTGATATTTTTGTCTAAAGCTGTATAGCTCGAGATTCAGGTAACTGAATGATTTAAAGGCAGGAGAGAGAGAGAATGTATTTTTCAGAATTAATTTTTATGACAGACTTTATTGGAACGGTGATATAATTTCCATTTCCTGTTTAAACAGAAAGTTATATTTTGATGCAACATGATTTTTATTATAATTAAATTGAATTATTGGAAAATTTTTTTACGATATTCTCAGTTTACTTCTAAGAACGAATGTCGTTAAATCAATTCTGACCTTTAGAAAAGAAGGATCTGAGAAATCCGAATGCATCAAAGACGTTTCGTTACAAAGTAGATTCGCTGTATCGAATAGCCATATTTTAAACTTCAGGTCTAAGCGGGAAATGAGTTTTAAAAAATGAAAGTCCACTGTTTAAACGTCAAATAAAATATTTTATTATAGGTCAGGAAGAATGCAGTAGTTTTTCGTTAAGCTTCCGATTATCGAGTTCGGACGCAGGAGCTTATCGTGGAAGAGAAAAATATGAATTTTCTCGAATCTTGCCGAGTTTTGCACAATAGGCGTGACGCAACGAAAAACGAACGAGCGTTTAGCAAAATTCTAATTTTTATAAATCAACTCGCTTTGTCAAATGTGTGACATGAAATAATTTTGAAGCAAAACAAAATAATAACACATAGCGATATAACTAAAGCAAGTCTATATTATTACTTGAAAATATATAATAACTGAATAGATTTTGCATTTGCTATTAATCGTTAGATCACAAAATAGAGTAGTTGTTTAACACTATAATTATTTAAAAATTAAAATTGAAATATTTTTAAAAAATTTTCAAGCAAAAAATCCTTGTTTTCCCACATAAAATCCAAAATTTTAACACAAACATTTTCATGACTAAAAGTAATCTTCCTGTTAAAAAATCCATTTCCGGTATTGGACGAGAAATGAAGACATAGCTACTGCAGGAATTGTTTGGTAGTCTCTAATTTTGGAAAAAAAAGTATCGCAGCGTTGTCCATGAGGACTTTGTATATACATATATAATATATAACAGCTAGGCAATTTATGTACAATGAATCGGTACAAGCTGTATTGTAGAGTGTGTAGGGTATAAAAAAAGATATCGCGAAAGAAACGGTGGAAGATATTTTTCTTTTATCTACGCAACATTCATTTTTGCGAGCGCTTCGCCGGACGTTCAATTTATTTTAGGTGCTTTGCGCGTATAAGTAATAAAATATATGCAGCGATATATGCGAGCGATAAATCCTCGTATCTGATTCGAGAGCGGGAGGCCGATGGAGCAGCGAATAAAAGAGCTTTCCCTTTGACGTAACAAGTTTCGAATAAAAATATCCCCTTTCTCATCATTAATACATAATAATGCGATAGATTTTCCAACAAATGTATCTCACGCTCCCAACTCATCCACTGCATGCACACTTGTGCATTCGCGGTTTCAAATTCAACATCATCGTGTGTCATCGCTCGCGCTAATAATAATTATTGTTCAATAATAATTCGCATTAAATAGTGATAAGCATAACGTACGTACGCGTGTTCGGATATCATTTACACGAATTCCGCTAGGAAATTAATGATATTATCGATTTACATGTACGCTTATAATGCTTAATGAGATGAAAATCAGAAAAAACTTGTTGGAAATTAGAGGGATTCCCCGAATTACGACTGATTTACGGTAATAATTGCCGTTTCACGTGCAACCAGCCAGCCTTCCATTACACAATGCGGTAAGTGTAATAGTTTCTAATTATTGTGTATTAAAGCGATTTAGCGAAAGTATAATAGCCTGCATATTGTAGAAATTGACTAATTGCCTTCAGCCGTGCGCGTGCACTCGCACACACGGCTATAATCGCGCGAGATAAGCGATTTGCCAATGACGCATTGGAATAAAGTAAAAACAATTATCCGGCAAATTATTCATGAAAACGCTGGATAAATATCAGCGTTGATTTAAGGACGTGTACGGTGCTGCGAATTTCAGTTTGAAAAAAATGTGAATTTAAGAGTTTACTTTATCAGTGGTAGAGAGACAAGTTATGAATGGCCTCGTGGAATATAAATGGAGAGGGCTGGAGAAAGAGAAAGAGAGTGAGAGTGAGAATAAGGGAGGGGGGGGGGGGTGAGTGGGAAAGACCAGAGTCCTTTTAATTTCGATAGGAGTTCTCGTTGATTATAGGAGGGAGAGGAGGAGGTGGTATGAATAACGGAAATGTCAGCTCGAAGCAATTAATTAACAGATGTCCGTCCGGCGTGGTAAGAATTTTTCTCGAACGTATATGAAGGAGAATGGAAGAAATTGAAAGAGTCTAGTGGAGCATCGTGATGAGTGAGAGAGAGAGAGAGAGAGAGGGAAGAGAGGGGAGGGGGGAAGCAATTATGCACTCCATTCCAGTAGGACGTAATCGTCATCAGCATTCTGATGAAGACCCGGCCGGCTGGAGCTGCAGATCTTGCGGAATTGCAGCGTCGATGTAACCCAAATCAGTCAGACCCGCAATCCTGATTCCGCCGATCGAGCTAGACGGCACACTCGGCGCACTAGGCAGTAGTGGTAAGTGGTTAGAGAGAGATAGATATATAGTATAGGGCGAGGAAAGAAAGAAAGAAATTAGTTGGGCAGCCACGATGGAGAAAGAGGAATATAACCATCAGAGATTCGACCGTTTGAAACGTTTGCATGAATACCTTGAAGAAAAGGTAAGGTCACGTGGTTTCTGTAAATTATACAATGTTTTATATATTTCTTTTTCTATACCAGACTTTTTAATCTGCAGATAATATTGATAGATTTGGAGGTTACAGAGAGAAACTCAATAATTAATTAGATATGTCACGATGAAAAGAGACGAACAAATGTCAAAGAAATATTTGAGAATACCTCGAAGAAAACGTCACGCGCTATTTAAAAATTATACAATGTATGAAATAATTTTTGTTTTAACCAAACGTTGTAACCTTCACTTATATAATATAGATATAAGTTTATAAATTATAGAGAGGAATTTAGTAATTTTTATAGCTATAGGTAATTGGATCCTTACTGAGATATATATATACCTATTACATATACATATATATATATATATGTATATATGAAAGAAGCGTTATGTATATACGTACGTTTGAGCATCGCACTTGAATACCTCGAGCGCATGTGACTATAAAAATTATACGCGATGTGTGAAAGAATGTTTTTTTTCTAACCAAAGGCTGTAACCCGTAGAAAAATATAGGTAAGCGCGGTTACCTCACCCTTGCCACACTTTGCACTCACGTTCTCCAAGCGCTGTTTGTTCTCTGCCCTGAAACGAGATTTCGTCGAACCGAAGCAGAATCGCAATTGGTCGATGCTTTGATTGACGAAACAGAAGCAAAAGTTTGATTCGACGATGCGGCGTTTGCAGTTCGTCGGTATGCATCATAATTGTAGCTCGGCTGAATCTCTCACTACCCCCCACCCGTTTCACCCCTTCCACCCCCAATGGAGAATCCAACGCGTGCAAACAGGCAAATACATCGCTACGGCCGTTTTATACAGTAAATCGTGTAATTATAGATGCGTCCGCGGTGCAAAAGAAGGAAAAATAAACGATGCTACGTGCTGCCAGGCTAACTACCAACCGCGTTCTGTGGTAAACGGCAAACTGTGCAAGCTCTATATTAGCGCGTACCTTCGCCAGAAATTACGCCAATTATCGTTACCTTTACTGCTGCTTATACTTGCTAGGGGAATATTGAACGTTAACTTTCATGACAATTAATTGAGGTTTTTTTCGCACGCGACCTATCGTCACATGGAAACTTTCTTCCAATTGCCATTTTTTTCTCGCAAAAACGACGCCTTGCACAAATTTTTACAATAATGACTGCACCGTAATCCTAACTATTGCTGCGACTATATACGTTGGATAAATAATGTTTGAATTTAACGGCAAATAATTAAGTGTGTTTTTCGCAGCAGTCTATCGCAATATATATATATATATTTTGAAAGTTTCCTACGAATTAATATTTTTTTACGAATACACAGAATTTTGTAAATAATTCGTATGCAACTTAAAACCCAGTAGTTTTATCTTCTCCGTATAGCCACGTTTCATAATAAATATTAAAAAAAAAGTAGCATTAATTAAGATATCTTCGCAGGATCCATCGCTGCACAGTCCATCCGCGATTTTGTAGAAAAATTGCATGGTTTGTTTCTAAGAAAAAATGTGGTTAATTTTTTTCCTCTGACAATAGACTGTAACAAGGCTAGCCGGCTCGTAATCCCAATTAGTTGTTTGATCTGTTGCTGCGGCCACGTTCGATAAATATACTGCAGTCAGTAAAGCGTAAAACATGGCTGGATCCAGCTCATATTCAAACATACATTTCCTGCATGCATTGTGTTCGGATACAAATTACTAAATACATCTGCTAGCATCCGATAATTAATTCCAGTTTAAGTTGGTAGTTAGAGCGCTAGTCGTCATTTATAACGCTTGCCTGCACTGCACGCTCTCCGGCTACGTACGGCGCGACGTGGCGCGGAGCGGCGGCCGGTTCTTTACTCCGGGCCAGCGATATAAAATATTAAGTTATTAATCAAATCTGTCCATCGCTTCCGAACATTTTTGACCTGGCTCGCTGAAAACTCTCGTGAATAATCGAGCGTGGGAATTAGCTAAATTTTTATGGAAAATGCTGGCGTTCTCTCAGTCACACGCGAGAGACAATTATCGGTAATATGTAAGGGGAAACGAGCATTCCCCTTCCGCGCGAATCCCAACTGCAGGAGAAATTAGATCGTATAAATAATGAACGATGTCGTAAAAAAATTAGTTTCCCGCTGCAGACCGATCGATCGCACAAATCTCCCATACCTTCCACGTGCTATATACCAAACTTTTCTTAATAACGAAATCCCGAATTTGGATCGTTGCCGAACTGGGTCGCGCGCGCGATTCCTCCACTATATATACTTTCTTCTCCGTATTCCTCATCACTTTTATATTTATCCTCTTCGTTCTGCCTCTTCCATCAATCATTCGAATTCAAATTGGCATAAAAACTATCCGTTAATATCGTCGTGCGATTAAAATTATTTTTAACAAATTAAACTATAGCTATGAATATATCTGTCAGTTATTTGGACTATTTAAGGACTCTCGAGCAGCTTCCGTTCTCCGAATATTCTCCATATGTTGGGGTTCGTTCTAAACTTTACGTTATCGCTTAAATTTATATATATCATTATTATATAATGACATTAATCAGTATAGTTCAGTTTATAATGCAGTACTTTGAATTGCGTTGAATTTAAAGCTTTTCTAAAAATTGTTTATAATTATTTAAAGCGTGCGCTTCAAAGAAGTTTTTGATCATTGGATGAATTAAAAATATAGGAAGGGTAGAAAATAAATCAAACGAGGAATGTTGGCCGGATTGAAAAATTCATAGTGGTTTGCCCCAACTTTTCTTAGTGACAGATTTGTAAATTTTGACTGCAGTCGAGGTACGCAGTGAGTTGTGACTCGTACGGTTTATTCGTTTTCCGCTCCAAGTATATATATATATATATATACATATATATGCACCTAACCCTTTTGCAGCATTTCATTTTCTCCTGTAAACTGGATAAACCGGTATTAAATGCGATTGGCTCGGATATATCTGCGTCCCATACGACTTGTAGTAAATATTATATACCAAATATTATCCAATTCGATTTGCATGTTTACGTCAAAAGGGGGAAAACCTCGTAAAAGTATCGTTCCAGTATATCGATGATATACGTATATATATATATTTGGCATAGTATACCATGCGATATATGTATATCGAGCATATTCTTTCAAAGATAATAAGAGTTTTCGGATAAAAATTGCGGAATCTCAAAAGTTTTAATCCCTTCAATTCCATTATAATAATATAATATTGTTTGAAAGACCACTATAGAGAAGCTTGGTTTGTTGGTCACGAGAAACAAATCTATTTTATTACAGTCGAGGATATAAATCAAGCAGCCCGAGCATTTCCGCGGCTACAAATTTCATAGCGGTGACTCGAAAGTTTTCTTAATCAAGGAAGCTTGGATACTGATGTGGCTTAAGTAGGTCGCATACTACTATATATACGATTTCCGCTTCGTACGTTCTATATCCTTTCTTACTTGGCAAAGTAAACCGTGCTCCCCCCCATCCTAAACCTAACCGACAGGTGTGTATTCGTACAGGTATAATTTACTTGAAGTGCATGTGTACGTGGGAGATAAAATCCTTTTAGTCTGACAAAATTAAAATTTAATTTTTTGGAAATGAAAAAGTTTCTGCGCAGACGTTTTAAAAGCATACAGGGTAAGGTACTTATAAACCCTCAAAAGCATGCACGTAGGAGAACGCTTACGCGTACGTGTTTATCTTCGTAATTATTAAAGATATCAAATTTTTGCACAAGTCTTTTCTGAATGCAAATAGTAAGAGGTTTCGAAAAGGTCATATGCAAAAATTTAATATCTCTTGTAGTTACGGAGATACACGTCCCTTTATACCTATATGCTTCTATAGATATTTTAAGTGGTATAGCCATATATAGGGTGAAACGCTTACGATGCTCCGAGCTGCAGCTCAAAAATTCTTTTATCTCCGCATAATTTAAAGGGATATCAATATTTCGCTTAAGAACTATTTGAATGCAAAAAGGGAGGCTTAAAAATTATCCCGAGCAAAAAATTGACATCTCTTATAACCGAAAGGATAAACATTTTATTATATACGTGTACGTTACACCTCATGCACTGTATTAAAAGTGGTCTCACCCCGTATATTCGCGTCGCCAACCGAGAAGCTCTCCACGGACGCAAACAAGTTACGGGGAATTAATATTCTTCCAAAGCAAAGAGGCGGAAGGTCTCCTTGAGTAAGAACAATCGGGAGCTATGCGCTTTTGTACGATGAATTCTCGGAGGTGGAAACGCGTTAATAGGAGAAATTGTAGAGCGGAAAATACAGCTATTATAATACTTAAATAGTCAGGGGTTAATAAGAGTCATAACGGAATACCGAGTAGGAATTCTCGCTTAAATAGGTCGTAGTATTCCAACCGATTTCGTTCTACTATACCACACGGTACAAGTGATACAGCCTTAAAATAGTCAGACAATCGAGCCACTTTCTCGGATTCTGCTCTTTCTTCGCTCAACTTAAAAAATGCAATTGATCCCCTTCTCTCGACCACAACCTATACTGTACATATACCTATATAATATATATTACAATATTCTTACAATAGAATATCATTGCACTCACTCGAGTGCCTATATATACATGTACACGTCGAAAACTTTCCTCGTATATTACAGTAGAAAAAACTCGTCCTACACGGACACGCTCGCCTCGTTAAATCCTACTGTGTTAGACGCGCTTTATCGAGTAGCGTGCACTACCTAATGGAATCCCAATGGAACGAGACTAAAAAAAGGGGAGAAATGCGAAAGAGCATCGGTGATCACGTGGGTCAAGCCTGGTTACCTTGGAAAATACAAGGGAGTCGTATGACACGCGCAACATTTTTTGCCACCGTTCGGCTGATAAAAAGTTTATATATATATATATATATATATATAATAGAGAGCATTGGCGAAACAAGTTCACTTGGCAGGACGAAACGTTGAATGGTTGAGCGATCGGCCTCAGGCAGCGAGCAACTTTTTACTGATACGTACTGCCGAGTCTCAGGCCAGCCCCCACCCCGTTAGTCCACGTGTATCTTTAAGCAACCCATATAGTGATGGATTGCCCAGTAGAATTTTAAACAGCCGTGATACGACTGAGGGAATCAATTGCCATACGTATACGTACACATACGCATCACATATACAGTATATATATCTACACAGAGAGGCTCGATTTCTTCCTTCGCAAGACCTACTCGGAAAATTGAACCGTACGAATATAAACCCGTCGATAAAAAAGCTACGAAAGAAATTATTTATTTCTCGCTCGGCCAAACGCAATTTTTTAGCTCCGATTCGCCAGAGCCACTCGAGACGAATTAATGATTTACCTAAAATATCATTTTACCCTCTACCGTTACGTGTATCGTATGTACGTACAAGTGTTCATATATATATATACCCCACGTAAATATGCCAATCGATTTTGAAACAATAATTATTCCTGCCATGCTCTCTCAACTTTCGTTTATTTTTTAATCCGCGTTTATATTTCAAGCTGGCTTGTAGGAAATGCTATACGAGCCGCTGCTGGTTTTTTAATGGTTATTAGGTGAGGGGGTGTAAACGTATATCCACGGTGCAGTGATTTACTTAATTATGCGCTCGTTAATGTTTTCACGCTCGGTTCGCCAACAGATATATATATATATAGTATACTCGTACTTGGCAGGATATTTCGTAAGAAGCACGATGGAATATTTGTCGATATTAGCCGTGTAAAGCAACATACGGAGCGTCACGTGTCCCAAATTATTCACCATGGGCCTGCTGCAGAGCACCGAGGAAAGATTCGCCCGAGGAAAATGATTTTTTTAGGCGAGTCCGATGTATATAGCATATACAAGTGATGCTTGGATTATGTATCTCAGCACACAATGCACACGCACTTGCGTATCCTATACGTAGATGTGTACATGTCCCCCTCCACTCGACTCGTTAGCTACTAAAATGCAAAATCTGGCGTCACTGTATAGCATATACTCTTGCTCGACGGGAGATTTCGTAAGACCTACACAGAATATAGATTATTTCCAATTACCATAGCCATGCAAAGCAACAATCGGAGCAACACGTGCTCCCCAAAATATTCGTCTTAGTCAATTTCTGTAAAAATTACAACGAGAGCTGTAATTTTGTAAACTATACGTTGTGTCTTGGCAAAATTTACATTTTTAAATTAAGAACAATTTTGCAGCAACAACCACGTTAATGTTTTCTTTTTTGTGAAACCTTATGTAAATATGAGACGACACATGTGGATTAGAAAGTTGATCACGGCTGTCGTTGTAATTTTCTGCTCCGTAAAAGAATCGGCCGAGAAAAATGATATTTCAGCTCGAGTCCATCGACAGATCATGTCGTGCTTGGCAGGATATTCGGTAAGACAGAGGAGGGAATATTTGTGCGGATATTAGCCGTGGAAAGCAACAATCGGAGCGTTACGCGTCCCAAAATATTCGTCATGGTCCAGCGCCGACAAAGATTCAGCCGACAAAAATGGTTTTTCTGCGCAAGGCCATCGACAAACTGTCGAGTTACCCGAGATACGCCAGACATTTACCGATGGCCTGTCAAAAATTCATTTTCGCGCTTTCCACCTGTCAATACATGTTACTCCGTACTCCCTAGACTCTCGAGGATCCGCGTGTATGCTCGTTATCAGTGAATCACCCAGAAGCGTGATTTTAAATTTTTATACGAAACTCGACTGGCTCGTCGTCGCAACAAAACATGCGATTGTAGAACATAATTAGATTCGCGACTCCCCAAAGATTCCTGCACGAATTTTTCATCCAGCTGTCAGCGTTGCTCTTATTTTCTCTAAACTCGGAGAATTTCGTGCCAACTTTATACTATATTTATATGTATATATGTATGTAACAAAATGAAACTCTGGATGACAACTGCGATTAAAATATAAAATGACAGTGAACAATCCTTGTCGCGAAATGTCTCAACGTGCATTAATTATTAATTTTTTGAAATGTATACCAGAACGCAAATGGGAAAGTTTACCGTGGTACAACTGTGTAGCCAGTGTGTGTGTGTGTGAATATTACTAGTAATATAATTTATTAACGTTCGAAACGTTTGATTCTAGGAATTGTATATGCGTGTAGAGATAAGGATTATAGTTGTTGAGGAAAATGTGCAAAGTGATGGAAAAATAAAAATCTTTTTCTAGCTCCCCATCAACGAATGCATATAAACATATCAGTATGATTATTCAATATATTTATTTTAAATGTTTAATGGAAACACACGAGTTGAAAATTGTACAATGTGTATGGTATAACAATAGTCAGTGAATATTACTTAGAATATTATTTATTTACGATTGAAAGGTTTGATACCAGGAACTGTATATATAGGTATACATATAGAGATAAAGATTGGAGTTGTTTAGGAGAATGTTTTAAGTGATGGAAAAAGAGAAATCTTTGTGTAAGCCCATGAACGAATGCATATAGATACACCTTTCAATGCGATTATTCAAAATATTTGTTCGAAATGTTCACCGAAAACGCAAGTTGAAAAGTTTACCGTTGTGCGGTGGAACAGTGGCTAGCAAATATTTTCATCTCTCGCAACGTTTGATGCTGCAATCCACTCACGTGCCCATTGTCAACCGTGCGTCATGTATACCTCGTTTAAACCTTTCATTAACAATGATAATAATAATATTAATTGTTGCTAGGAAAATTCCACGACAAACTTCAAAGCCCATTATTTAGATTTGGTGATACAATATCTCTCATTATTTAAAGTTTGCTCTTAAACAGGGTCCACTGTTTTGCATGCGTTTATCATAAATTTATAACAAAGTTCGTTGATATATTCCACTCGTTTATTCACTGTTAATCTATTTAAATGTCTATTAGAAAGTTGTTTTACTGATGGATCAAGCTATCCATCTCGGTCATCTAGCCAGTAGAATACATGCGAAAGTAGCAGGAAACTTAAATTACCGTGGTAAAGAAATATCGAAGCTATGCCACGTTACTGCACCCGCTGGCAAAATTCATTTTTGAAACCTCTTACTTTTTCCCATCATAGTCATTCTTTACCAATGAAAATTGTTATATCCCTGCGGGATTAATCCACGTATAATCGACCGACAAAGAATTAACAAAAAAACGCTATAATACTGTTTGAATAAACGCGTCAATCGTATAAGAACCTCTTTCCATTGATAGTATTCGTAATGAGAAATTAAATACATTGATAAACCATGTAAAATATTTTAATCTTTCGCCTCGTTGCCCTCGAAGTAAACGCACCTATATTCTCGCAGTGTTAATGTCGACACTGTTGAAAATTCTACAGAAAAAAGTGCTCGTTGCAGTGTTTCGAGACAAATGATCGCGAGTTGATTTAGTCGAGTGTGAATGATAATAAGATTTAGGACAGATTTGGAGAGATATGAAGTCTGTGTTATTCGCGTGCTTCTTCTACTTAAGAGGATTCGCAGCTTATAAGAATTTCATACGTCGACCTCAAAATAAACACACAGGCAAATTTCGCTAAAGACTGTCTCAACGTTGAATAATCTTCAGGATAAAGTTTCGAATAATTCGAGTACAGTCAATCACGAATGAATCCAATCGAGTGTAAATGAAAAAAGGGCTGGAAAAGTTTAACAGATATTTGGTTGGTGTTGGAGTATCGAGAGAAGCCTGTGGTTCTCATACACTTCTTTTAATCGACCGCATCAATTATAAAAAATGAAATACATTAAAAACCCATTTAATTCTGTCGATCTCGAAATAACCGTTTTTTTTACTAATGGCACTGTCACTATTGAAAAATTTCTAGGAAAAAGTTGTAAATGACTCTAGTAAAACCGATTACGAATTAATCCGATCGAGTGTAAATGAAAAAAAGAGGATTAAGAAAAACTTTAAGATAAGTCTGTACAGCTTTGAAATACTTCCTCTAATCAACAGCACCAATTACAAAAACACTAAATACATCGAAGATTCGGTTAATTCATCCATCTCGAAACCACCATTCTTATATATACATACTCAACTAATTATAAAGACATTACGTCTATTGAAAAATCTGTAGAAAAAAGTTTTCGATTCACTCGAGTACAATCGATGAAAAATTGATAAAATCGAGTGTAAT
Source organism: Prorops nasuta (assembly GCF_024137725.1). Taxonomy (NCBI): domain Eukaryota; kingdom Metazoa; phylum Arthropoda; class Insecta; order Hymenoptera; family Bethylidae; genus Prorops; species Prorops nasuta. The sequence continues at coordinate 7,080,580 of NW_027116802.1, read as the reverse complement.
TGGGGGGGGAGAAACGGACGAAGAAAAATTGTAGGATAAGCGTGTGGTTTATATCGAAAATTGGTTTGTGGGAAATACCTTGATGGAAGGAGCTGTAGTATCCACGAGTGTTGGAGTGTCCCACAGCATCAATAGCGACGACCATCGTGACGACAAGGAGTACGGAAAGAAGAGGCGCCGTTCCGGCGTTTTCGAGCAGCCTGGAGGTCATACCTGCTCGAGGTGGAAAATGTTGCTGGAGTGACGAGAGAAAAGAGGGTACAAAGAAAACTGGGTAGCCACTGGAATTCTGCCTGATTAGCGAGACTGCTGGTGGTTTTGTGGCTTTTGCTGCTGGCGTCTGGGACGCCTCTTGCGTGCGTGGACGTGGCACGTGTTCCGAGAGCCCCCCGGCTGGGCCGTCTCGTTCATTTCTCCTATATGTAACTATCCTCTTCTCCTCTCAGAGCCCTATTTCCTCCCTCCCTCCCTCCCCCCTCTCTTAAAACCACTAAGAAAAACTGTATCCTTCACGATCCTCCGTCCCTCATCGGCGGGATCAAATTTCACAAAGAACCTCCATCACACTGCAATATCCGTAAGTAGCACAAGTCAACGACGTTCACTGCAAGCGGCAAGGCAATTTCAAATTTCAAGGTCACCGAAGGGTCGGGGGCCTCGACGATAGAAGCGCGAAAAATAGAGGAGAGGAACGTGTGGTTTAAGAAAAGAGAGACAGCGGTAGCCGGTGGTTGCGGTGGCGGTTGCGGTGTGCGTGTGGCATTCGGTCGGTACGGAGTTGGAGTCGGTGCGAGTGGTAAAGGTCCACGGTGGCGCAGCCAGCCTGCTTTCTCTCGGAGGGATCGAAGGAAACTGGAAGTGTGTGTCGTGTGTATATATATATATATAAATATATATATAGGAGCGTCTCTCTGCTCGGTGGAAGGTGGTCCTGGTCCCTCTGTCCCGGGCCGTAGACTGCTGTTCGCTCGAAAGCTTCCAACTACGGAGCGTGCTCCAACCTCCCCTCCACCTCCACCTCCACCTCCACCACCCCCACTAGGTTTCTACACGTCGGCCGATAAACTTCCTACGGGTAGCACAGCGCGGAGAGAAGGAGAGCAGCAGCATCCACTCGTATCCCCCCCCCCCTCCCCTCTCTATCCCATTCGTAGCCACCTCCAACGAGCCTCGATGCCGGTCCGCGTGTGCGCATGCGCACTCGATAAACCAGCAGCGTGTGCCCTGATGCCCGGGCTCCTCTGTTCTGCCTGTTCTCTGCCTGCTTGCTCTCTGCCTGCTCTTCCACCACTGCTATCGTGTGCTTGTGCCTCCTCTCTCCTACCTACCTTCACAAATCTTTTGCCACCGCTACCACCACCACCACCACCATCACCAAAGCCGTTTCAACCTGTCTGCCTGCCAGCCTGCTGCCTGCTACATTACCTACCCCCTCCCCCCTCCCCCCCCCCTTTCACCAAACTCGTCCTTCGCATCCTTGCTCCGCTAAACCGTCTCTCCTCCACTTTTTCTTTGTCCTAAACTTTCCTCTCAATCTCTCCTTTTCTGCTCCCTCTTTATATATATATATCTGTTTATCTATCTATCCCTCTCTCTCTCTATGCATATCCTCCCCCATCCCTGTCCTATACCTGTAATCTCCTCTTTATCGAAAAAACTGGCTCTTCTCTTTTGCAACTTGCCATATATTTAACGTCCGTTCGCAGATATAATCACTTTTCAGCAAATTCTCTTTCTCTATACATTTTGTCGTAGAAATAAGACTGACACGGTAGGCATCTATGGTGTACCAGCCCTCTACCAAAGGCAATGGCATCTTTTCTTTATTTCCACACGTTTTCCAAAGTTGCCTGCATACGAATATGCTTTTAAGCGTGTGCATCGAGAAGTTTCCTTTCCGGGTAACGGCGCTCTTGGAATTTCTCTTGCAGTTTTCGTCGCGCTTCTTTGTTCTCCATTGGATCGCGTAGCCAGAGTGCCGGAGTGGAAGTTATGGCTTCGCGCTGATTTGTTTATACGCTGATGTTTCCAGAGCACACTGAGAGAGCAGATCGCCTGCACGAATCCTTCGATTCCAGCGGTTGCACTCTATTATTTCTCTAGAAACCCACCCCCACTCCCGCACACACACACACACACACACAAATTGACAAGCTATTACCATTTTATCGTTCTCCGGTCAGTCTCGGTACCCCCTTATTTCTTATATAGTATTTTTCAATTTCACTAAATTTTCTATACTTTTCCATTTATACGCCTATTATGAATCCCCCCTACGCTCTCGCTCTTTTATAATTTATTATAAATTCTCCGCTGTACACGCAACGCTCCTCCATCGCGACCACTTTAAATCGCCACTGAACGATTTTTTGTCTCGCTTCAATCGCGCCGCATTTTTCTTACAGTAGCGCTCTTTAACTAATTTACTTTTGCTAGTTTTGTTTGCTCTTTTCATTCTCGCTCGGTTCTCCCTTTTCACGATCACTGTATATATATATATACACACACACTATATATAGTACAATTGCGCCTTTTTCCTCGACTCTGCACTGGCACTCCATCTGGATCGTTTACTATACGGAGCTCGCTTTCAAAGTCTGCTCTCTTCATCGTTGCTCCACTTTCTTCTCCCCCCTCCTCTCCCCCTTTCCCTCTCTGTCTCGTGAACTCATCAAGGGGAAAAAAGGATCAATTAATCTGACAAATGTTTTTTATTCGCACGCTCAGCTATAACAATAGCAATTCTTTCCCATTTCATCCATTTCCATTCTTTTCCGGTGAGACTCGTGGCTGGTCGACCGAGTGCTTTTATTTCTTTCAGTTTCGCATCGTCTCGATCGCTTCCTCCCTCGATTGACTCTCAAACTGACTCGTCTGTTCTTCCCTGCTGACAGGGGGGAAACGAGTTTTATTACGCTGGACCGGGCGTCCCAACAGATCGGTGACGCCAATGGCGAGTGAAGACTATATAGCAGACTCTATTATCCTGCGACGAGAAACAGAGAATGAGATATATATATATATATATATACAAAGGGAGGCGGGGGTGGAAACGTCACAAACTGAATCGACCAAATATGGTTATTACATCGAAAGCTAGGAAAGAAAACTTTTCGATCTTCTCTTCTCCCGTTCTCGGCTCACCGCATTACGCCTTCTTCTTTTTCAAATTCACCCAACTGTATTACCGTTGGCATTCTGCATCTTTTTCACGTTTGCCTCAAATTTCATTTTAGATATTTTACTCCATCGACTACTTTTCGATATTACTTCGTACACGATGCTTCTTTTCATTCGCCCTAGCACGCTTCTGCCCACCCCGAAGGAAACGCGAGAATCTCGTTACGGATTTGTCCTATTTTCCAATTTTGCATGCGTTAACGTTACAGTTTTTATAAATATTTTTATTAATGCCTTTAATTTTAATACGACCATCGATCAATGTACGTATACTATACTTGATGGAGGAGTTGTGTACCTATATATAGTTAATTCTTACCAAATCGAGAAATTCATCACAAACGGAATATACGACTCGAAAAATATAATTCTTATACCATTTTGTAAAGATAAACATTTATTGAAAAGTTATAAAAAATTATAAATTCATTATATTTCGAAATCATTGCAATTAATCCTATATGACAAACTATAGCTTATCGAACATGGTACTTTTTGGCAGAAAATCTCTAATAAGGACAAAATTGTATTCCCGATTAACTGTCTGCAAAATTAAGGACTGCGCAAAAAGTATGAAATTTAATTATTACAGAAAAATTGACTCTTTATGAAATGTTCAATTTGGCAGATGTTAACCGGGCACCGTGTACATACAATTATATAGACATCCTTGCCATTGGATGAAGCAAGCAACGAACGAGCAATCTCGTCCAGTTTCGACTCGCCAGCCGTTTCTCCGTCCCAGGATTAGCCTCTTTCGAGCTTTTCCATCGACTAACGAGTCACGTCGAGTTTCTGCAGTGCCCTTGTACAGTTGGTTGAACGGTTGGCCTGCGCAAAATGACAGCTAGGTCGTCCCTGTCAACGTTTACATCGCGAGACATTTGCGTTATAACGAGGAGAATTATCCTAAAATCACAATGTAAAACGATCTCTCATTGGACGTTGCGACACGCTTATTGAAAAAACATTCGTGCTATATCGTGAAATCCATTTAGGCAGCATCCTGCTGTCGCAATATTATTTTCCCCTTGGAGAGATTCGCTCATTCGTATTAAAAATTGGCCCAATAGCGGACACATCGAATTTCGCCGGAGGTCCTGGAACTTGCTAAGGGAGCATTCACAAATCTCTCTTCTCTCTCCGTCTTGCTCGATCCTTCCACGATGGCATATACTATACTCCCCTATCCTGGCGTATTCTCCCTGCATCCTCTAGGACCACCCCCGCTGGGTAACGAGTTCCGTTACGACAGGCCGAGCACAGAATCGTCGTTTCTGACGGGCTCCTCTCTCCCTCTCCCTCTTTCTGTATATATATATAACTAGTATACCATTATATATACTATATATAGCACAAGAGAATTTAAGCTGACTGCTGGTTCGCGTGCGTTAGTTCCTACTACGTACAGAATTAAGAGCGACAGAGGCGATTGTTCCAAAAATTACAGTAAAATTTTCTTACCGGATGATACGGCAATCGCTGACGGAAATTGCTTCTCAGACGGAGCACCATTGATACGGTATATATATATATATATATATACTATATGTATAAACGCGTTATGAATAATTTATAAAATCACTCGGGAGTATCAGATATAATTCTGGAAACGGAACGCAATTGTACACGTTTTCCTTCATTGCAAAGCCTTTCGGCTGGATCGAGATTGATCTTCCATTTGTTTTTCCAACAGTCCACAATATACTGTATATATATCTATATATATATATATAGATAGATAGTAGATGGATTAAAGTTCAGCCGCATAGTGCAGTTTGGGGTGGGAAAAATCTCGCCAATGGATATTAAGATTTCAGTAGTTTCCGTTGAGCGACTTTAATGAGTTTCGGTAGCGGGAGACGAGATGAGGAATTAAGGCCGATAGGAGCGATTGTTCGGAAATTACGAGGAACCATTCTGTCGTTAACGCCTCCTGCTACCCCATATGAACCTGGCTCGCCATTAATTAAACTTGGACGTATCTGGATAAAAATGCCACCCAGTTTCGTCTTTCTTTTAAGATTCCCACGAAATGTCATCTCGAGTCATCTATATATACTGGCTGTCTAATCTATAAAGATGCGAAGACAATTTAGATGGAGCAGTTTAAGAGATTCTTTAGAAAATAACTTTATACATTTTTTTCGACAGTTAATTCTACTTAAAGAAGTTATACAAAGTTAAAAACTCTTTGATTTGAGGTTTTATATTGATGGAGCAATAAGCTGGTTCTGTTGTATCATGGTACATTTATGTTGGAGCTGCAAGCATATTTGTATAGTGACAAGAGCGTCGATGAGAGGGAATCGAACAAATTTCCTATGTATTCTATATGGAAACGTTCTCCTCGCCGGTGCACTTATGGCTATTATCTCTGCTATAAAAGCTGCGATATAAACATATGCTTATAGTTATACAGACATTCTTAAGAAACATCAATTGATATAAATATATACAGAGTGCTTTTAAATTAGAGAATCTTCAATGATTAATAACTTTTTAATTATAAGGGCCAGGTCTAAAAATATTATAAAGATTATTTTCTTAAAATTACCTTCTCTATACAGATTATTCCTGTTGACATTTTTCAACGACACGCCCTGTATAACATTTGTATATATATATATATATATATATATGAAATAAACTGCCTATATAGTTCCGTTTTCTTAACAACCGTTAAAGACCATGAAGAGCATGACATGTACCGATTCTACGAAGTGTATATAATTGCAGACAATTCTCTATTGGATAATAAAGCAATTAAAGGCAGAAGAAGAGCAAAGAAATCTTATATAGATATACATATATCAATTAATAATTTCATTTGCAGAGAAATATAGGAAAGTCACGTGCATATAATACTGAAGCTGGGTGCTAATATCCGATACTTTGCTTCAAGTAGTTTCATAACTATTTGCCATGACCCTCGGCTCTACTGAGCGCTTATTAACTTGCCTGTTAGGCGAGAATGTGCCTTCTTTCTCCCTCATCTTTTTCTCTCTCTCTCCTTTATTATATATATCCAATGGAGCGAGGTTTTGTTTAATAATTAGCGTCTTGTCACGAACGCTTCGAGCGATTGGAACCTGAGTTGAACAGTCTACGCCGACTACTGCGATAACAATCAGTGGGATATCGGAGAAAGAGAAAGAGAGAGGGTAGGAGCGAGGAAGAGAAAGGGGAAGGGGGAGGGGGAGGGGAGGGGGGGGGAGTTGAATGTAGAATATGCAATTAGAAATTTCCATGTATGTATGGAATTGGTTCGTTGACACGTTAAATAGGAAATATCGCAGTATCGGCCGATATGTATCAGACGACAGCTCGGTTACAGATCCATTCTGATCCATTCTCGATTATTCTGGCATCTTCGATACTCCAGATTTGTTAGCGAGTCCTTTGATCCAAACACGACTACCCTTCATCAGCCCTGCTCGATATAAACCCACACGTGTACAACCTTACACCATTCATTCTGTAAATTAATAGAAATTTGCTCTCGGCTCCTTCCCAACTTCAAACTTTATTCCTATCTCGTACGATTTTCGAATAATATCAACAGATTCACGTATATACAGTCTTCTGTATAATAGCAAAAGCCGCGGGAAGAAATAATTATTTACCTTGCAGTAATAGTGTACAATGTAATTATTCGAAATTGGTTAGTTGGGTAATAAATCCACGTGGACACTTAACTGCCAATTTTATAATGGTTTTAAGGATAGTTCAAAATTGCAAGTAATTACGAGCTAGTTTCGAAAGAATTTAAAGCTACTTTAAAGTTTAAAGTTTGCCTTGTGCAGCTTGGCCTGTCACGCAACCTGTATATTAAAGTCACCGTTAACGCTTAAAGCGGCTGTAAAATCTTCGCGAAACTAGCGAGGGACGCATATTGCTAACCATATCTGGAAAGTGGCGGAAATCGTTTTCTCGTCCTGACGATGGAGGGAGGGGGGGGGGGGGGGACGTTGTTTGAAAAGGGCTGAGATCAGAGAGTGTGGCAAGAGGGCTACAGCGTGGCAGAAATCTATAGCGAATCTTGCATTCACGTGCAAGTCAGTCTTATTGATATTGGCTCGCGATGCTTATACAGGAAGGACTCTGCAAAATCCACCACACAGCGTTATATATTTATACGCTCGAAGCTTTGTGCCAAATTAAACAACTATTCTGCTCAATTAACAGTAATTTCACTGAGCGACGAACCTCCTCGTGATCAATCTCCTATAGCCAAAACCGCACGATTCTATATTTATTATGATGACAAAATTCAATTAGAATTTTCTTCAACACGATCTTGCAATAATTGGAGCTTCGTTCCATATACGAGAATATAAATCTCAACGACATTCGTGCATGTGTGTACGAGTCTCCCGAAACTCGCGTTGGTGTAATACTACGTGTGCAAACCTAGAGTCTGCTTTCCTACAAACGCCTGGAGGGTTATGCAGATTCATCGCGTGCGTAAGTACGTCTATAAGACACGAATGTAAATCAAATCTGAACATATGCTCTGCTATACCTAACCTAAACTCCCCCTCTCCCCCCTCCATCTCACTCTCTCTTTGGAGCCAAACGGACTTCACCGTGTCGAGCACGCGCGCAAGAAGTTCGTTAATTACCTAATTAATAATTCGTATAATGTCCAGGCAAAGTTTGCACGAGGCAAAATCGAAATGAACTTTTGCGAAAGCACCGACAAATCGTGCTCGCAACGGTGAAACATCGTTTTCCACGATTTTTTTATTCTCCTTCCCACACGCGAAGAATCCAAAGTTCTTTGGCGTCTGAATAATTGCGCGTGAGTCGTTTAGAATTTCGAGTTTATATCGTTAAATTGGTCGATCTACCAGACTTTTTCCATGCATACCTTGATGATCAATTCGAGTCGAGTTGACTTGCGAATACGTCGATCGTTTATAATTCAACCAATATCCAATCGAAATCTCGAAACATTATTATATATAATTAAGATTTTATGATTCTTCTGTTTTTCTCATCCAAAAGGAATCGAGTTATTTGAACGTTCCAATAATCACACTCGAGACTCGTTAATAATTTAGGTATACACCAGAAATGAATAAATTGTACAAACTCTCGTGGTGATTTTCTCGATAAAATTTATCTTTAAATCAGGGTCAAAGTTATAGGATTATCCAACAGGCATATATATGTATATATAAGATGATAAGAGAAGTTTTCCATCTCGTTTGATATATGGTTATCATTGTGAGACTCGGTTGATTTGCAAGTGCGTCGCTTATAATCCAATTAATAGCTAATCGAATTCTGTTCGTAGCTGGCAACACGTTGTTCTCTTGCCACGGTGATCGGCCGGCGTGCTACAATTACGTGCCCCGTATCCCAAAGTGATTTTCCGTATAATTCTGAATGGGGAAAAAAGGAGATTGCTCTCCGGTTGTTATCTAGCCGGGTAATTTCGTTTTGTACGCGCGCGAGGCAGGCGAGCGAAATGAAACTAAAGACGTAAAATCGTGGTGAGTCAGAGATCGAAATGACCCGCATAAAGATGGAACAGTGAAAGCGTGCAGTGATATAAAATGAATGCTCGAGAGAGCGACGGTGGGGGGGGGGGGGGGGAGAGGGAGATGAATTGCTGCTTCGAGTATGGGAGGATAAGAGAGAAAGAGGGAGAGAAACGTCTTATGGGATATTTTCTAAATAATCTTTCATAAGAGTTTCGAAGCGTGAAAAGTGCGAGGGAATTTCGAACCATTGAACATTAGTCTGCGAGAGTCAAGCGACTCAAGATATTTTAACCCGACGGTTATATCTCCTTCTTTCTCTCTTGATATTGTTCTAGCATGCACGGTGTGCACGATCAAATATAAATGATAAAGGATAGCGACCCAAAGCAATTGGTTATATGGCCGACCCAGAACGTCGTGTCATTTACAAACACGGAGGAACAGAGAAATTCTCATGCTTGGGAAATGAAGGAAAAAAGAGGATAATAAGGAAAAATGGAAAGAAACAATTTTCATTAATATGAAGGTAATAAAAAATGTGCACCATGGAGAAATAATAGTAACGCGCAGTGCTAAGAAAAGCAGGAAGGGAGGAAAAAAGGGGGGAAATTTATATATATATATACATATATATATAAAATCCTGTTTTGGAAGGGGTAGCAAAGAGGAATTGCATAGAATAAAAGAAGATTGCCACCACTTGTTATTCAGCTGTTGTTTCATTTCACTCAAACGCCAGCGTCAGACTCTACTTGGCCTTAACAGAATAGTATAAAAATTGTCTGTAGGTACTGTATGTATAGATCGAAGTTGACGTGATAATGGAGGAGCTAGGGGAAGGAGGGGCGGGGGGGGGGGGGGGGGGTAAAGTTTGCGTTAATAAACGCGCAATAAAAGTAGCACGGATCGGCGGGTGGTGGTGGCGGAAAAGATAACGGAAGACGTGAAAAATGCGACACGAGATATCTCGACACGAAGACGTGTAACATGAGGATCGTACAGCGTGCTGTGGCCATATAGAAGATTCACGATCCTTGAACACTTACGTGCTCGGTGTACCTACGTACCGCACGATGGAGCACCGAAACCAGTATTTCTATATAATTTCTCCCAGAATGTTTATACATTCTTTAATAGCACGAATATATAAATCCCCCGGAGAGAGGAAAGAGCAAACAACCGGAGGAGAAAATTTGCCCCAGGGTCGATATCACCTTTGTGAGTTGTGCTATCATTTCAATCAAGCGAAATAATTAATATGGCATTAATCGATTTGTACGCCACGCTGATAAACTCTGCCACTTCGAAGTTGATCCCGTTTTATATTTGTAGCTTTCTATTAATATTTCCACGAAAATGTCCAATTGATTTTTCATATACGCGCAATTAGACTGTAAAGAGAGAGAGAGAGAGAGAGTGAGGGAGAGAGAGAAGGGGGCGAGGGTGGATTATCAAAACAAAAAAAAGGAAGAGATTGGAGAGTCCCAGAGCTCGTAAGAATTCATGATCCTTAAACACTTACGTGCCTGGTGTACGTGCTGTGACGCTGGGGCCAAAAGACTGGGGTAATTCTCATTGAAAAAAGAAACGAGTAGTATATAAGGAGTATAGAAGGGGGGATTTGGGGGGATGGTGGAGAAAATAGGAAAGCGAGGAGGAAAGAGTGAGCGTTGAGAGGAAGAGTCGAGAATAGTTTAGCGGCCAATTACTACTGGAATTTTTACGAACGATTTAACGGTCCTTACTGCTCTCGGTACGTGAACGCGCAACGCGCTCGAGCCGAGTGGAATCCTCGTGCTTATCCGTTGCTGTTTGCTTGGTTTGGCCATTGTCTCGCGTACTGTGTGGCTCGGTCAGGAAACTGGCGATGAAGAGTCGGAACGAAACATTGGCGAGAAAGTATTTGGTGGGTAAAAGGAAAACGAAGAAAGAATTAACTGAAACCCGAAGGAAATCTGGCTGGAAGGAATTTCCATGTGGAGTCTCTGCTGAGGATTTAGGAGAAGGGCCACCTGGGAACGAAGGAACGTTCTTTCTTTCCCTTTTCCTCTTATATCCCACACCACTTTACCCCACCATACCCCTTAACGTCTTATCCTATCGCGAACACGCCACATTACCGCTCCTTACATTCTTTCCCTCTGTAAACTACATATTCAAGATTTCTCCTTCAAACACGAGTCTTCTACACCTCCAAAAAATTTATCTCGCTTTCCACCCACGCCGATACTCTTTCCTCTCCGCCTGTGTACCTCGATTCTCTACCCCAATAGTCTTATCATTCCTTCCTAATTTTTACCAATATGTATTTCTTCCTCGCTTCATACTTGTCACGTTTTATTTTCAACGAAACCTCTCTCTCTCTCTCTCTCTGCTCGATTCAATTTACAACTTTTATATTTATCGAAACTCGTATCTTACTTTTCCTCGCTATACTCAAGTTTTTCACTCGTTGCTTTTTAATCCCTTTGTGATTATTCTTAACAATATCATCTTTTTCTGCCTTTGAATTGTCCATGTTTTATAATTAAGGAAATCTCTCTATTTGACCAATTATATTTATATATTTTAATTATCTTAATTTGTCGATCCCATAAAACACAAGCTTCGTTTGTAAAAAAAGGCGGCAAGTACGTAAATCGTCTAACATAATTAACATAGTAAAATAAAATATTTCAATTAAAAGAATTCTATTGAAATCTGAATGTTAGGCAAATATATATTTGTACCTTGGCAAAAGTTAAAACTTGGAAAAAAAATGAATAGATTTGCTTATATATAATATTGTTAAATATTTAATCAATTAAATTTTATCTATTAAAATGCTTTAATTTCAATTAATATATCTATTTAATTGTGTCCAGCATTACTAATAACAACCCTACGGCTATGGCTATTTTCACTAGATCCTCTTCGTCTCGAGCTTTATCATCCCGTCAGGATTAGCAACAATATATATGTTTTTCTCTCTCTTGACACATTAACCACGTGTAAAATATTCAAGGAATCCTCGGCTCTGTTTGCACAATGAAATTGATACAATAATTTATAATTATATCACGATTCGTTTCGCTCATGTAAGAAACGATAAACACGCGTGTTATTGTTTTCTTTCTTATGATTCCTCGAGGCTGCTTTCTTTGGGCTTCTCGTGGAAAACACACTTAGTCGCGGAGTAAAGTATTATTTACTTTTTCGTTGTTCCTCGGATTTCCTGTTATTCGTCAGGAACATTCGCCGCTGACTCGATGTGCAGTGGCTGGTACACATGCTGCTTGCTGTAGAATCTTGTGCATTCGAGGGCTCCGAAGTCGGCGGGAGTACAGAGCAGAGCATGGAACGACAAACGGAACCACCGAACCACGTAAGAGAGAGAGAGAGAGAGAGAGAGAGAGAGAGATGCGACAGATGCGGTGCCTTTGTCGTCCGGATTTTAAGTACAAGCAGCACGCAAGTGCGCGTTTATTTGCTTTACGTGTAGTACAGAGGAAGTGTCTATATATATATATATTATATATATATATAAAGGAATAACAACGGCGTAGCAGCAAGGGCAGTTGAGATTGCGTTCCAGGACGACCGGAGCATGCCCCAAGACCACCGAATGCACCCCCTGATGAATCGATAATTCTCATGAATAGTAAATGTTACGAATTTTCTCGTTAGTCCGCTACATCTTGTCGCTTGAAAATTTATAATGGCCGCTCTTCACTCCTCTCTCTCTCTCTCTCTCCTTCTCATTCCATTGTCACTGCTTGTCCGCTGACATTGGAAGCAGCAAAGTAATCCCCCACTCTATACAGTAATCTACGGCGAAAAAGCAGTTTTAGCTTTGTAATTATAATTATACTTTCGGCATAACGTTATCCTCAAACTGCTACGATACTGATGGTACTTGAGGAATAAACGTTCCATATTATTAGTTTGTCCCAGTTCGTATTCCAAAAGTCGTTAAAATAAAATGCTATAAAATAATGAAGTAAATTTAAATCCATTTCAAGCGGAAGCAGATTAACGAATCTGATTTTCAAGCACAACTTTCTCAAAAACTAGACAAACCATTGCGCGCCGCAGTCAAGATTATAATAACAGGTAACGTTATCACGATTACACTTTTGCATGCGTACTCTAATCACAATTCCACGTGCAAACCAGGCTACCTAATTACCCTTAAAGCACACTATTCTCTCTCTGTCTGTCTCTCTCTCTCTCTCCCCCTTTCTTTCACTTGGCTAACGTCTTAAGCGTGATCTAAAAAATATTTTTCAAAGTACCCCTATTAAATTTTATGAAGCTTTTTCAAGGAAGCTCGGATCTCCTGTTTTTATCACGATATCGTTAAGCCTAAACGCGCATACACATACACACATAACTATGGAATATTTATTTTAATTTTATACCATAGTATATACCTGTTTGATTTGCATAAAAGATTGTCAAGCCTTTCCCAATGAATCTTTTTTAATCGATGATGAAACTTGTAGTTAAGTTTGCCAATTTACACCAATTTCCTAATTAATGGTCGCACTTAAGTGTAAGTGAACTACATCGATAGACATAAATTTCGAGCTCAACCAGCCTCTCGCGCGGTATTTCCAACGAAGCCCGCAGTTCAAGAACAGTTAAAGAGCTGTAGATCGCTTTCCGAATAATATGCCGAACCTATACGTGCTATAGAAATTTTAACAATGGGACGAGTTTAAATTAAATTGAAGCTGAAATCCTCTTTCAATTTAATGTGTTGATCTTTAGCCGTTCGACAATGATGCTAAGCTTTTCTATATATATATATATATATACAATCTTTCATCAACTCTTTGCAAGAAGCAACACAAATACAGTTTATGTGACATAGCTATATATGTATATATATATATATAGGTGGTACATATATACATGTAGAGAAAGCTCTTTGAATCAAACGTCAAAGTAAATTGATAAATTGACTTATCCAATGAATAACCTCAACCGTCCTCATATTGGCTTCTTGATTAACGCTTTAATTCTCAAATGGAGGGACTCTTTCGTTCGCTGAAACGCTAAAAAACCTTTTATATTATTTCAAAAATAAACATCTGAGAAATTTAATTACTTAATGTAAATTTCAATTATCGGTTTATATATATATATAAGTATTCGGCTCTCATAGAAATAATTAAGTATCGAATTAAATACATCGCATTTGAAAAGATGGGATAATAAAAATCCTGCCATTGATACAAGTTTGGTTTCTCGAGTCGTTGACGAGAGAGGAGTTGTACGCGAGTGTAAGAGTCTGTACAGTAGCGCTAGGTCAGTTAAGCCTTTGGGGATTGAAACTTCTAATAGCTACGAAAACATTCGAACGTTTTAATACCGAGCTAATACACACTAACTTATATGAGATTTCGAAGGTACGCTCCTCGATTTTCAATCTGGATAATATGAAATTCATCGATAGCTGAGAAATAATAATTAATCGAAAGAGACCACTCGCCAGAATTTGCTCCATAAAATCTTGCCAATGTTCGAGAAAAGTTTTACGAAACTTTGACATCGACGGATTAATCTCTCAGCGTGATAAAATCTTTCCTCTACTATTATGTGAATATATATATATACATTTAAGTAAATGTATGTTAACATTTAGCAGCAATTTATTGCTTGAAGCAAGGGATGAAATGAGCAGCAAGACGATGCGATGAGACGAGTGCAACTGGTAAATACGAGCAAACTATTTGGAATTCGTGACACCTAGTTATCGAAATAGTTGGCTAAGGTCCGATGGTAGCAAATGCTGGGTTTACCTTATATCGAATAGCTTCCTATATAATCAATGTCAAATTTATCTCTCTCGTTAGAGGACCTCCTCAATTAAATTAATCCTTTGCAAGGACCATAACTATCTCTTACTATACACATACATATTCTATACGTGCTTCCGGAAATAAAACTGGTACATCCTCAACTTGTGCCAAGCCATTTATCGCATTGATTTCTTTTCTCAAGATAAGAGAGTCATATTGGCGATGCATTTGTACATTTAAAGCCATTCCGCATTTCAAGTGACTGGGTACATTTGTGACTCGATAACAATGAAATCAGTTGGAATCTACTTGAATTTTAAAGGACGCTGCGCAGTATACAGGGAAAAGAGCACTTTTTCACACAGATAGCTCGGAGTTTTAAGGCTAAGCTAGCCATGTAGCTGCGGGTGAGGCTGATCGCGCAGGGCGCAGGGGAAACCGAGGTTGGTTTGTCGTCTCCGGTCGCTTGACAATGACTCCTCTCTCCCTCCCTCGTTTCTACCCCCTCAACCACCCTCGCTCACTCCGCCTTCGATTTATCGTCGAACGTGCTGACGGATTTTCCTCGCAACTGGAAAATTCTCAGTTCAGTCACGTCGTCACAATTTTACACGCAATATTACGATTTCCATTTTCTTCTGGGGCTTAACGCTAAAAGTTTCTGTCCCCCTAATGAGCTTCCTCAGGGGAGACTCGCGTTCCGCAAAATACGCTAAATCCCTAAAGTGGGGAACATCGGAATGAGTCGGCCGGGCCTTTCAGGGCTACATCCACTGGAAATTAGTCTACTTTGGAAAAACATTAACAGATTATTTGGAACGTTCTCCCTTGTATAAGGAATGGATATGGGGTGAAAAGAGAGAGGGAGAGAGAGTGTGTGGGGAGAGAATGGGATTAGGAAACTGCGGAAGTGACGTATGGCAGTGCGGTGGTAGTGGTAGGCTGGTTAAAATGCAGAAGCCGGCATTGATACAGCGAGAGGATAAAAGGTAAGGTAGCCGTGCGGCGACAATGGGCCACGTTGAATTTCAAAGGACGAGAGGTCCTGGCTGGGATGGGCGATGAGGTCCTTTCCTGCTGGGGAGGAGATTCGAAAGAGTGGAGTGGGTTGGTGCGGTATAGTGGGTTCGGGGGATGAGGTGGAGGGGGAGGGGGGGGGGGTGGGTGAAGGGAAAGCTTTAAGGCGACTAGCGAGCACTGGTTGGCAAAGGTATATAAGGGTCTGATCGCGCTGCGAGGGAAAGCAAGCTTGGTTTGCCGTCTCCCCGTTCGCCTGACAATGAGTTCCACACTTCGATTTATCGACAGGAGCCACCCTTACCATCTCTCGCCTCCATCCTAGGCTGCTGGCCTCCGCTGCCTCCAGTTCAAACAACCTAGGGAGCTTCGCAGCCTCCACTTTCGGGGGGCGGAGACTCTCTCTTTCCCTCTCTCCCTCTCTCTTCAACCTTCGCCATCCCGACCCTTGGAATTTCGATGCGAACTCGCCGCAGGATTTAGGGGCAAAGCTCGAAGGAGCCCCGAGTTGCTCCAGCACTTGCTTCTTCCGTGCCGCGCGCGCGGTGCAGCTTCACAAATCTCTCTCTCTCTCTACTACTCCCCTCCCCCCCCCCCCCTCATCGCATCCTCCCTTTCACGTTCTCCCACCACTCTATACATCCTGTCGGCGTAACAAGTTTCGTTACAACGGGGACACGATGCTCGACCGAACTTGCGCCATTCCATCTCTCTCCAGTCTATTTCTCAATATGTATAGCTCCCTGCCACCACCATGCAGCCCATATATATATATACACCTGCACTACTGCCACCGTCGCATTGTCACGCCACACACTTTGCACCAAAACCCACCGAACTAGCCCCCAACTAACTTTACTACTTTTTGCCCCCAAAATTTACTTCTCCCCGTCCCGTTCCTTCCATATTTACTTTCTGCAGGCAAATAGGTCACTGCGCGCGAGACAACACTGGCAGGGTAAGGACAGAGATAGAAATTCAGGGAATTGCGATAAAGCGAAGCATATGCGGCAAAAGGAGCACCGCGTGCAAACCGAAAGCTCGCGATTTACCCGTCACTGTTAATAAGGCGTCACGAGTAACTTTATTTTCATCGACGTGTTCATTTTGCCCCAATATTGGAATTCAATTATAACCTTGAATATAACGTTGTACGTTCTTCAGCTTTCTATTCCGTTTCTTGCATGGTTTTATCATTTTAACTTTTTATACGTGGGAAAGATAGAAAAAGTACTTTTTCCAAATCCAGGTTGAGGCTAGTGTTGCACCACTAGTACATGTGTGTCATACTCTGTATGGTATTTCAAGCTGTCTGTGAGGCATTGGAAAAAGAGGAATTATATTTTTTAGCATAGCTGAGGGTGAATGAAAGGTCTCCCTTTCTCCCATATATACGACATCGACAGTTGCTCAAGCCGCAACACGCAGTGAGCAGCTTCACAAATCTCTCCCACTCCCCTCTTTATCCCGTCGACGTAACAAGTTTCGTTACAAGAGGGACACGATACGTGGCTGGGGAGGGAGTGTGCCATGTAGTCATGACTGTAGGCCCTGTCGCATTGAGGAGCATCTCTCACCTAGAGTCTCCCATGCCTATATATATATATATATATATATATATACCTTCCCAGCTCTCTCTCTCTCTCTCATTATATCGCAAAGCAAAAGTATTCACCGGTCAAAATCCTATTCCCTGCTTAATCCCTATTATTACACACATCTATATATATATATATATATATATATATATATATATATACACGAGAGCAAAGGCTAAGAGCTCTCATTCGTTCATTTCCATTTACAAAAGTTAAAATGTTTTCGAGGCATGCTGGAAAAAGCCAGCGCTTTGCAGGGGAATCGTATTTTCACTCTTGTTATTGGTACAGAAAAAAACATTTCGGACGAAACTCTAAAAACTTGTATTTTCGTAGGGAAAAAATCCCCGATGGAACTTGACGCTTCGATGGAGCAGGGGTGAATAATTTTTGTAAGAAAAGTTTTTGTACCATCGGTCGTAGATAGCTATATTTTTTTCGGTAGAAGGAAATTAGTCATGGAGAGCAATGTTGATAAAGTAGAGGCAGGAGAGTTATTACGATATGATTTACTGCATGCTCTTATTGTATACAAGATTATTATTTTTTGTTGTTACAGGTTTTACTGGGCAATTTTGGACGGCGGCAGGCATTTGCTTTCACCGCGACAAGGCGCGGTTTCACAAATCTTCGCTCTCCACGCGTTCCGTCGACCCGACGTAACAAGTTTCGTTACAACAGGGACACGATGCTCGGCCGAACTTTCCGAATATAAGGCCTCGCTGTATATCTATAGCGAGGACATATAGATATGTACAGAAGAGAGGTAAGGTCCTGGGAGACCAGGACGAGCGACGCAGAATGCCATTCCGGTGCGCGCGTATACGAGGAGAATTGTCGGAAAAGGGAAGCAGAAGACGTATAGTATAGCCCACTGCTGTTTGCGGAGAACGGACAAACGAGGACAAAAGACTGTGTTTCCAACGACTCTCGGAATGTACCATTGATAAAATATTTTTATATTTTCCTGACCTATAATGGCTACTTTTTTTTTCATCCGTTTCCTTCTGTCCGCACAAAGCTTCGGGCAACGATCCATCAAATGGATCATTTTGTAGCAAGAGGGCTTCCTTCCAAATGATAATATCGCTCTTTCAACGTTAATTGGTCACTCGATGTTGACTCTGAAAGTTGGTGCCTTCGGAAGGTGACTGGAATTTCTGCGAGTACAAACGTTTCTTTTGGTATAGGATTGAATTAATTGTCAGAATAATTTGTACACTGAGATAAAAATTATTTGAGTTAAATAAATCTTGCATTGATTATTTACCAATAAATATTGAATTTAATTTTCATAAATATTATTTACACCAAATAAAATTTAATTTAAACGATTTAAAGTTTATTTAATTCAAATAATATTTATCAAAAATTTAAGGTAAATATTTTCTCTTGAATATTCAATGCAGCACTTATTCTAATCAAATAATTTTTTTCTTAATGTAAGTATGGTAAAGTAAAATGCTTGGTGTGAGACAACGAAAAGAATGAGATATTTTTATATTTTCATAATCTCTATAATAGCTATTATTTTATTTGTTTTCTTTTGTCTGGAAAAAAGCTTGAGGCAATAATATATCGAATGGATTATTTTATAGTGAAAGGGCTTCTTTCGAAATGATTCTGTCAGTTTTTGAACGTTTATTGGTAGCTAGGAGTTGACTCTAAAGAAGTTGAAGTTGTACCTTGAGGAAGTGGAATAAGTAGATAGGAAAATTGACTGTGAGTAAACAGTTTTCTTGCCAAGATTAAATTTTTATCCAAAGTGCTGAGAAAAACAAATAATTTTATAAATGTTTTTCTAGTCTATTTGTATTAAAAAATTTTTCCCTTATTTATTTCAAAATTATATATATATAATTTTAATAGAAATAGTTACCCAGTTATAGTTTGTATACACATTTTGAGATGTGTTGATTATAATATAAATTAGTTTAATATTATAACACGCTATTGTTTGAATATTATATTCAATTTACCGAGCACACGCCAAAGTGTGTTGTAATAACAGTTTTAGGGAGAAATGTGTTTAACATACAGGATTGATATAGGAATTAAGGTAGTATAAAATATGTACAATATAATTGCATCTAAACATACTTATTTGTACTAAAATGAAATTTTCTGATTTGCAGAGTATATTTGTACGTTAATTAGTGGCTTGCAACTTGACCCTGAATAAGGAAAGTTAGTAGCTTGAAAAGGAGGAGTAAGTTTATGGGAAAATTGGTGTGTGAGTAAATATTTCTCTTGGTAAGGTCGAATTACGTATGCAGGATGATTGGTGGGCGAAGCTCGGTGAGATGTTTGGTACGATGCGAGGATGGAAAATGGTGAGTTGGCCAGTTTGGCAGGATAACGAAGAACGCTTCAAACTGATACCGAAATGGTATCCTTGAATAAAGCCAAAAAAATATTATTCTATTCTTCTAACCTATAAAATAACAATTTCATTAATATTCTTTTCTCTTTATTCCAAAACACAATAGCCTCCATTCCAATACGTTAATTAGTAGAAACAACTAATTTTCTCTTCATTAAAAAAAATACATGCCACTACGCTAATTGGTGATATACAGATTGACCTTGAAGAAGAAGAGTCGTTACTTGAAGGAAGTTTACGAGGAAATTGGCGAGTGAGTAAACATTCGAAGAGCTGTCGGTATATATGGTTGATTTAAACGTATGCAGGATGATTCGTAGACGGACGAGGTTCGGTGAGATGTTTGGTGCGGAACGAAGCGAAGGTATAGAGGAGGAGGTGGTGAAGGGGGGAGGGGGAGGGCGGGGTGGGGTGAGTTGTAGGAAGGGGGAAGCGGTGAGTTGGCTAGTTTGGCAGGATAATGGAGCGCGCGTCGAACGGTGCCAAAATTGTTCCTCGGTTAAGTCGAACACGGCTTGGGTCGATCCAATCGGAGGCCGTATTACGATCGCATGCTCTTCCGCTGAAGTTTGCGGAGAGACTCCGTGCTCCGTTAGGATCCATAAACTCAGGCGGACGTGTTCGACAGCGCTTCGATTGGTCGGAAGGTCGAGCTCGTGATCCGAGCTGCTGCCGGCTAGCTGATACTGTCTGGTCATCAAAACCCACTAACCAAACTGGGAGCCACCATGCAGCTACTGCGAAGAAATTTCCTGTTTACGACGGGAACCTATACAGGGTGTTTACTTTAATTCGTCCTGGAAGCTCGACACAAAAATCCGCTTATCTTCGTAACTACGGAAAATATCGATTTTTCACCCTTTACCTTTTAAAATCTAAATAAAAGACAGATTGGAAGAGGTATCTTGGAAAATTTTCGTATCTTCAACGGTTACGGAGATAAATTGAAGTTTTATACCTACTCTCTGTAGCAAATTGAAATAAACACCCTATATATATATATATATATATACTGCACAAACTGGCGAATTCTCTGCATCGTTTTTTCTCGGTACAAACATCATCCGATGCAAGTACACATGGAATTCCTTCCTCTCGACAGGCTTAATATCGTCATTACGACGTTTATAATCGAATAAAAGCTTACGCCGCTTTTTATTCTCCTCGTGCAAAGATCGAGCTCTCGTGCAGTAGCTCGATCGTACTTTCATTATCCCGATCTTGACTCGTCCAGTAATCGAAATTGTTGCTGCAACATAATAGCACGCGGCATGTAATGAAAGAGTCTGTAAAGGCCAACTGTCCCTCGGAGTACCTCGATCTCTGCCTTTCGAAGAAGTACTTGGAAAATTTTTCAAACTGTTTTCTCCTCCCCCCCCCCCCCCCCCCACACACACACATCCACACGTATATACTTCCCCTGTACCAGCAGAATTGACTTCCACCCACTTACGATAAGGAGCGAAGAGTGAAAAATCAATAAAAGACTTAACCTTTGCCCTCGATCATTATTTCACGTCGCGATAAAATCGTCTGATTCTTATCCACTCGCTTTAACGCAGGACACACGAGTTGAACTTATTCAATCGAGTATCCACAAATAAGTGAGCCGGGGTAAACAATCTTTTTGTCAAAGCGGAAAGGAGATGTTTGCTCCGTTCAAGCGCTTTTAGTTGCCGCCTTTACCGAGTAACGTACCTTATATGTAGTATATATATATATATATATATATATATATATATACATTAGACGCGTACGTGTATATACACCACAGGGTGTGTGTAAACACGTCACCATCACGGATACCCACCATAATATCAGCGCAGAAAGACATTCTTTCGTCGAAGCATTTCCTTCAGCTTGGAAATCAAATCTTCTCGCGTTCTCGACCACGTTACGCACGAGATTTTCCAATAACCGGATACTCTTATAACCGGTTTTACGATCTTTCCGACGTCAAGAAGGCGTCCTTAACTGTTTTACCGCTTCCTCCTCGTACTCGCGATGCGGGATCCGCGCTAAATCCACTGCCGAGGGATTTCGCTTATTCTCCGATCCCAAAACAACCCCTCGCAAACTCCCCCTCTATCCGCGATCCACCCAGCAACCCGCTGGCAATATATTTTACGGGAAGGAAGCTTATAAGGGGACAAATTAAAACGGAGTAAAAAGAGCGGAAAGGAACGAAGCTGCTGCTGCTTCGTCGTGCGAGAGTTTGACGCTATAATTAATTCTGGACAAAAAGCTCTCGGACGCCACTAATACCAATGCAGCCGTCGCTATGTCGCTAAATACGAAAGTGGATTCCTCTTCTCGGGCTAAAGCTTGAAGGCAGAGTTTACACGCTAAATCCTTCGCTAAAGGTATAAAGCGCCGATAAACGGAACGAATGACACAGTAATGGTACGTCAAAAACATTTAACACTCGCTAAATCGCTCGTAACACACTCCCTCCCCCCCCCCCCCTCCTACTCAATCAATATAAACGTATTCCAACTCTACTTTTCTCCATGCGAAAGTTTTTCCTTCATGAAAATCACTTTCAATTGCAAAATTACAACTGCAGCGAGTGCTTTATTGTAGTAGAGATTCGTGAAAATTATTCTAGAACATCAGCGGGGTGAAACAGGAATTTACGTAAAGAGCTTGGTGTTTGTATTTAATGGTGGGGAGGAGATTGAAGAGAATGTATATTGGACGTATTTTTTTTAATAATAATAACTGTCAGGTATTTAGCGTCGATGGAACGAAAGTGGAAGGAAATTTAATAGTGTTGTGAAAGGAAAGGTTTAATCTGCATAAAAAGTAATAAATAGAATTATAATAGTTTTGGTGGTTGTTTTGTAAAGAAAAGTCGAGGTGGAGGGTATAAAGATAATTGATCGTTTCGCACACCCCGCAGAAAGTGCTGGGCTTGAGTCTTTATGGAGTTTGTCAGTTTCAACGTATACAATGGCATATTGCTTGCCAGTAGAAACTGAATCTCGTTGTCAGACTCCGAGTGAGAGCATAAGAGTTAATTAATGGTTATTCCGAATTTCAATATACGCCAGGTGAAACTGATACCCATCGATAATTCCGCTAGTTAGAAACTTACAAGTTTCCACTTCTGATTGAATCCTCTATATCGATCTATCTCACTCGCGACTGCGATTGTGGTAATTCCAAAAACTTTCTCTACTTTATATACTCGTCCAACACACACACACACACACACATACACATATATGTGCATGCATCAAATTTATATAGACTCCCTTATCTGGTTTTTCCTAACGAGAGCCCACGACGCGTACGTCGTATACTAAATTGGCCAAGATTCCTTTATCAAGTTCTCTCATTTTCACCCCGAGCATCCAGAGCGATCGAAGAACGGATAATCGAAAAATAAACAAGGGCCTTTCGACAAACTTCTACTACTTCTAGCTTGGTAAGCACAATACCATTCATCTTTAAAAAGTTCCAACTTTTCGAGAGAATAATGAAATAAGATCCAAACAAGTTCAAAAATAGAACCACTCCTATCAACAATTGATTTCCAATTATTAGCCAAATTGGAGAAACTTCTGAAGAATTATTTCTATATTCATTATACATAAGAAAAAATTATATTTTCATCATGAGCGTATAAGTATGCATAGAGCGTCGTAACGCGCGTTATAATTAAATCATTTTATACTTTATATAATCTGTCGCGACTAAATCTACGCACATAATATTTTATTAACAGTTATATACAAATATATCATTTCTCTTCAAGATTCATGTAAACTTTAATTCATGATTAATTAGCCAGCGATATGAAAGGAATGTAATTTCTCATTGAGCATTTTGCATGAAAAAGCTAGAACTCGTTAGCTTTTCGGTCTGCGGCCGGTCTGAGTTGTTGGAATTCGAGAAGTTGGCCAAAAGTGGAGCATAAATAAGCGCGTAGTAAATGGAGATGGTGCAAAGGTGGAGTACTTAGTAGTAAGGTTGGTCGCGTTGAGTATTTGGTAAAGAGTGCCATACAGAGAGAGAGAGAGAGAGAGAAATATGAAAAATAAAGAAAGTAGAGAAAAGGTCAAGTAGTGGTTTGTTGAAGAGGCGGTGATGCGGAGCAAAGGTGAGTCGTAGGAAATGCACGTCACGATGTAGTAACAGCAGATTCGTGACAGCAGGGCTCTAGCAGACATTATCGATTTACCTGTAGTATAGGTGATGGCAGTGGGCTACCACGATTGTCCATCAAGTTTCCAGCATCGAGGGAAGGCTTGGTGTGCTCTTGGAGGATCAACTATAAAATATATATACGTATATATATATATATATCAAATGTTGAAATAGCGATAGGAGAAACGCGAGCGATTTCCGAAACACTTATCAAACGCACCGGTTACGTACGCTGTTTACATTTTACTTTTGCTTTCCTCTTCCACCATCCATATCACCTTCCCCCAATCCTCATGCCCCACTCCATCAACTCGAGTAGCTTTATCAGTGCTCGCTGCTGCACTAAATCCATGCCACGAGTCAAGGTACACACTCGTGACGGACGTAAAACCCAAAATGAACTTCCTCGCTTACGGGGATTGCTGTTTTCCCTTGCGAGAGGCCAGCCTCGTCTATGTACATGGTTTAGGCGAAAGCGTGTGCGCGAGGGAGAGAAAAAGAAAGCAGGAAAAATGATGGGAAGCGTCCTGTAGTCTGAAGAATGGATAAAGGGGAGAAGGGACGATCGAGGGAGAGGTATGAAGATGGAGGATATAGGAAATAGGTGAAGAAGAGTAAGAGACGAGATGGGACGGTACACTTGTGGTGAGCCATCGGGAGAAAAACTTATAGTGTGCATGTGTTGTATTTAGGGTTGTACGTTTGAAGCGAATGAATACTGCAAGAAAGAAATTAAAATGGAGATAGCGAGGGGAAAATGTGAGAGGAAAGAGAAAGAGTCTGGTTGATTAGTCTGCCCTCGACCATAGCTTTGGTTGTATACTAAACTCTACATATATATATATATATATACATATATACAACACTAGAGTAAAAAAATGTATGAGTTGGAAGAACACGTGGCCAGCTGAAGCGATCTCCTCATCCCCGCAGCTCATCATCGTTTCCTTCTCCCCTACTTGATACAAGTTTCATGCCCCTCCATACTTTCTTCGCTTTTACCTCCACCCCCCCCCCCTCTCTTACATCTAGGTCATTTATGAACTCGCCATTTTTTAACTCGATTTCTTTCAGGCCTTTCCACTATATTTTTCTCCACTCTTTACCACTCTAGCAATTTTTTCCCTTTTCTTAGATCTTATTCTTTGCCAAATAGGCTTAGTCCTGTCCCCTATGTCCTTTACCACCCCACCTAACGCCACGTATGTTCCAAGTCCTCCACTCTATTTTTCTACCTTTTTGCCTCCTTCCTGCAATTTCCTCAGTCCCTTATCGCGCGCGATTTTTCCCCTTTAACCAAGTCTTTCTTTGGCTCTCGCTGCGACCACCACTAATACTACTTTTCATCCCTATAGAGACTTCCCACCATTACGGCTCCTCCCCTCGCTCTCGCCACGATTTAAGCTTTTCCCATTGGCTTTCATTAACCGTTCATGGACCTACGTATACACGTAAAAATATATATAAGTATACACGTAAAATCGCATGATCCAAACGTATATAGACACGCATACATACCTATACATTAAAGGAGCAGCTCATCGATTACCATGAATATCGGTGGACAAAACGAGTGACCCAGGTAAGCGAGAGTTCTGTGCGGGGAGATCAATAGTCGAGAAACGCGGAGGGATGAAGAGGCGGGTGAAGAGGAGGAAGGTAGGAGACTAGGAGATTGCGATGGGATGAGATGAGATTCCTCGGGGAGATTTTTGGATAATCATGAGCGCAGCCGTCGCGCGTCGGGACGTCGGACCGCAGTCAGAGACGACGCTGTCAACAGGTGCGGTGACTTCCGTGGAACGGCTGCCATGCCGGCACACTTCAGCACGCCCGACGTGTTCTCGAAAGCCCGAGAAAATTATGGAAGCGCGACTACCGGAATAAATTCCACTTGGATCTCTCTTTGCAGCTAGGCTTAGCGTCAGTCGACTTACGCAAATCGCCATTCTACAAATATTACAAATTATACATTCCAATGCTATACCGGAAGGAAGGCCTGAGAACCTCCTCCTCCTCCCCCCCCCCCCCCCATCCCTCGACCCTTTGCACAAATATTTACCCAACAGTCTAGAGATAGACTTCCCTAATTGCGCTATGCAAAAGAACCATGATGCATGCACCTGCAGCTTCGACTCTCATTCTTAGAACAATTTCATCCTACGCAATAAAGATACATAAATTAAAGATATTCGTTAGAATCGATCAACAAAATGACGCTTCTTCCATTAAAACTTCTTTTTCCATATTCCACTTGATACTCTTGAAATATAAAATATACTTTCGAATAAACTGTGAAGTTACAATTCTTTTTACGGAACAATTTTATCCTGCAGCGAAGACTCCTAAATTAAAAATGTTCATTAAAATCAATTAACAAAATGACAGTTTCTCCATTAAAACTTCCTATTAATTCCATATTGTGCTTGAAACTCTTGAAATATAGAATGCCTCCAAATATTAATGATAAAGTTATAATTTTTATACATAATAAAAGATTACAATTCGAATTATTAAGACTTTTATTTCCAATTTGGACCGTTTGGCTCCTTCATCTTCACGGGTTGATGACTTTGGTTGATCGCTTTTATGAAATAACTTGTTAAAGACATTTGGACCCTTCGATCGGCCCGCTCGCATTTGTTCTCCCTGTCACTTTCACGCTGGCTGAATCCGTCGCCTCTGTTTCCCCTGCTTTAATGTACTACACACACACATATATATATATATATATAGTAAATTGAGGCGCGTACCGATATCTGGCGTGTCCTTCTGGTTCGTGCCTCGCATCCCTCTCTTCAAGCACGACAAGCCAGAGCGACCACAGACAAATGTACGCTGCTCCAGTTGTGTGGGAATCGTGGCCATGCGAACGCATCTCGTCGAAGCTTGTACATCGGTCCGAGTCTCTCTTGCAGGAGTGGGAGTGGGGGTCGTTTGTGTGAGTGCAAGGGGGGAAGCCGTTCGCGCGAGCGCATTCGAATTCGGTCTCGAGCTACGCGTTATGCTTCGTTCGACTCTCCGAGAGACTACGAACCGTGACCAACAAACTATCCACGGTTTATCACATATATATATATATATAGAATTCGTGGTTGAAGCAAGGGAGAACTAGAAGGACGAATGGGATGGTCGAAGAATAGCTGGAAGATGGTGAAATCATAGAAAATGGTACGGAATATGCGGATGCCCAGAAAGGAGGAATTCAACTGGATATATAGTGGAGAGAGAAAGAGAGAGAGAAAAAAAGAGAAAGGGAGAGAGATTCCTTCCTCCCCACTCCATACAGGAGGTAGAGGCGATTAGGAGACCAGTACTCTGCGCGGTTGTACAGTGGTCAGGATTACAATAGTACCGATGCTTTCCTTGCCTCTTAAGGGAGACCAGCTTTCGGAACCGTTCGCTACAGTATCGCTTTATCAGATGCCACAGCCTGTGTTGGGACACTTACGCCAGACCCCATCCTCCCCTCTTCCTCCCCTTTCCTCTCTCTCTCTCTCTCTCTCTCTCTGACTCTTTCTATATAAATCCTATACTATACCCTGATCTTCGACAAATCGATCCTTTATAAATTTAACTCGATCTCAAACTGAAAATACTTTGAACACTTCACCGAACGCTCTTTTTCAGTAAACTTATATCAATTGTCCAATGAATATAGCACACTGTACATTTACTTGGCTCTGGATGGCTGACGGCTGATTTGTTATTTTACTCGAGCGATACCAGCGATTCCAGAAAATGCAACCGATGCAAAATTTATATACGCTGAAGATAATTAATGCAGCGAGTTAATAATAGGTCCCTCGACCTCTCAGGCTAGACGATGCGTCACGTTTCTGATCCGATCTACGCTCTCCACGACTCCCTCTGTGGCTGCTTCGCGTACTAAATTTCTCCGTTCGTTGAACATATCGTACACATGTGTATAACGCTCAGATACGTGGAAGAGCCTCGTGACTCTGCATCCACAACTATTGAAATTGGATGCAAGTAGGGACGGAATTCTATTACACGCTGCATTATCGTGTTCGGTGACGGGTCGGTCAAACCACAGACGGAGAGGAAGAGAGAGAGAGGGGGGGGGGGGGGATATGATCATTTATGAATATTGCTGATTTGCTTTGCGTGGAATCGCTTCGACTCTATAGAAACATATAATGAAGCTTATACAGAGAGAATCTGGCCAGTCGATCGTAAAAGCCAAATAAATTTTATAAATCTGATAATAATAGTAAAACTGTTATGCAGACTCGAAAGTACTAAGGATATCATAAACGCGAATTCTATTACATGCTGAATTTCCGTGTTCCCTGACGACTCACTCGAACTATAGAGATAAAAAGAGAGGGAGAGAGAGAGAGAGAAAATAAAGGTTTGTGATTATCGATAAATCGCTTGGATTAGAAACGTATAATAAACGAAGCTTAAAGAAAATGCAACGAGTCGATCGAGAAAATCTTATAAATTGTCTAATCGAAGCTCCAAGTACAATGGCATGGTATATAGTTGAGAGGACAGGGGCTACAGTGGCAAAGCTATATAGGAGTACAATGGCGACAAGGTGGATGCTTTCGTTGCAACTCGTGGTGGTAGAGGGAAGAGGGGGGGGGGGGGCAAGAGGAAAGCAAGCTCTTCCTAAATGTCGGCCACCGGACCTTTCTATACCGTAAGGTTTATCAGACAGCGAGGCTAGCTGCTACCGAAATGGGGAAGCATTCACGAGCGTCACCCTTCGCTGATCGATCGATGTACCTATTTCACTCGGCTCGATCTACGCTCAGCTCCATTCTCCTCCTCCATTCTGCACCGTTCTGTTTTGTTCCGCTCTGTTCTGTTCTACTTCGCTCCGCTCTCCATCCAGGTGGCAGATTCACCCGCATTGCACACCAGGCCACCTTGGCTACGTTCTTCCGTAAAACCACCCCCTTGTATTCTCTTATCGCTCTCTTTCAAATTTTTCTCTCCTCCATTATTCATAAACACCACAGTAATTACTCCAATTCGATCGATACTAATTCAGATTGCCCCAATTTTACACTGGCATTCAGTTTTAATTAAAAAATAAAAACCATTGCAGGCTACAGCTTCGCTATAGAGCCCGATGTAAAGCCGATCCCTCCCTTATTCTCTTATCGCTTCTCTTCCAAAAATCTCCTCTTCTCCATTATTCACAAAAACTATGGTAATTACTCTAAATCCGTCGATAATTATTCCAACTACCCCATTTTTAAGCCGGCATTGAATTTTAAGTAGAAAATGAACATTATCAGAGATCAGCTGCTATAAAAACTGAACTGCATGCTTCTGTGAAACACACTTTATTTTTTCTTACTGTATTTAAAAAAAAAAAACTCCTTATTCTGTGTTATTCATTAAAACTATATAGTAATTTCTTTTAATCGATTGATAATTACTCAATAACTGCTCCAATTTGGATCGACATTTAGTTTTAAGTAGAAAATGAAAATCTTTGCAGACTAACTTTTATATGAATATTGCATATTTTCTGTACTTGAATCTTTTGCAATTTGAGAGATCGCAAGGTTCATTTGCAGTTATTGTTGATAGCAAATGGAGTAATAAGGTAAAATTTTAATATTTAAATATTTTGCAAAATTTCTTGTGCAGCCAGCTTTTTGGCGAATAAAAGTTTGGTGAGGTGGGGGAAAGTTAGTTTTTTCCGATTTAATTTGCTGCGAGCGCTGACAGCTTTATCCTGTGTGAAGTAGGTAAGCCGTCAATGTAGATGAAAATGGTTCTTAATTGACAAAGGCTCGAGAGAGAATAAGAAAGATTGAGTGATGAGCACTAATGAGTGTGTTAATCAGAGAGCTAGAAAGAGCTTTTTCCACTGCATTCATCGATACTGGACTGAGAAAAAAAACGTAGTTAACGTAAATAAATATATATATATATATAAATTCTTAGTTTAATAAGTAACAGATATATTGAACGAAATATAATAATTATTTAAAACCAATCAATTTTAATCCACATTTAATTAAGTCTCATTAGTCTTTAAAAGGCAAGATACTTAAAATTCGATAAAAAGCATTATAAATATATAAATTTCTTCATATTAATACAATGCTGACGGAATATTATTCTTTTATGAAAGACCTATCGAATAAATTTTTAACTGTTCACTTTAGAGCCATAACTGATTAATGGTGATTTTTTAAATAAAAAAACGTTGCGAGTGTACAGAACAAATATTGTATGAGTGCCATGCAGAGATTCATACGGCACTTTAAGGATTAATATGAAATAAATATTTGATTGAGTCGATTTAAATAAAGATTATTTGAATGAAACGATTTTTTCCTAAGTGTACAGTAGGGACAAACTACAATTGGCCCACAAACTGAGACATAAACCAACGCACACACAATTCAACTTCTCGTAATTGTAGCGTTGAAACGAAAAGCCCATAGAACGGTATCGCGAGAAACCAACGGATGTAATACGCACTTGCATTATATCTCTATGTAGGATCAACGAGCAGATAGACAATGCTATCGATGTTTTAGCCATTTCTGCTTCCTTGTCCGAAAACGAGACGACCAATGTCGTTACTTCGATAAGTATACATGTGTAATCACAAGAATATTCTAACGAATTTAGCGTACGTGTTAGAAAAATGCCAATCTAATTAGACAAACCCTTTAAAAAAATCGATTTTCGCACGCTTTAGTCTGTAGTGGAAGTAAATGGAATTTACATGAAAAATGCAATTTGCTAGCAGTGCTATTCCTTCTCACAATTTTCCCACACACAGTTTTCAGTCCTCCGTTTATTATTATTTACATAGCATTGCAACGGAATGATAATCTTCCGTGAAATGTGGTCAAGCTACCCCATTATGAAAAATGCATGATTCTTCTATTTTTCGTATTTCAATGTGAGACGTACATTACACTGCACATCGTTGACTGTATTTGAGTTTTAATCAAGACTGTTACCATTGAAGCTTCCAGTGTTATCGATGCAAACATTTTGCATTTCCACATTCATATTTGGCAAATAAAAATAGAGGACTCGTCCTGCACAATGCGATTGAGTAAATACGTAATGGTTTAGCGTTTCCCAGTGCTGCCAATCCATTGTACTTAATTGTTAACATTTACACGGTTAGTTGATGAAAACAGGCTTGGAAGCGGGTCCTAATTAGGACTGTTTATGCTTCGGGCTATGAACATGGAAATGTCAACATTGAGGTGTGCCGTGAAACGATTGAATTAGTCGCCATCTCCTATTCTAATATCTATCTACGTTATCATCGGATTAGTATATATATAGGAGCAACGAGAGCAGCAATCATTAGTAGACATTTTTTTATTCATACCTTAATCCCCAAGTATACTAATTAGACCATTTGAAAATAATCTAAGCGCGACGAAGCGAAGAATTCCTTCTTGTGCAATGTTGGACATTGATAATATTGATAAAAGCTCGCAATACTTAATACTGGCAGAGACGAAAAGTAAATATTATTGAGAGTGAGCTAAATAGATGAATGTCACACAGCTATGGTGGAAACACAATGGTGAGCTTAATAACAAGTGTGGCCAATCATCCATGAACTGTTTAACCGTCCGTGGACGGTTACTCGTTATCGCTATTGCAATTCTAATCCTTTTATGTGCTGTTGCTGGTGAACGCCTGCTATTTTCAACAGATACAGCTCGTACTCGTATAACGTCAAAATACAGCCCCGTTTCGAATTTTACACACAGCCTGACACAGATAACGCAACGAGACCGAAAGCACCTCGTAAGATCTACCTACTGCAGCTAAGATAACGCCCCCGAAAACCAAATTCTACAAGAAGCCTTTTTCTCCGCAATCGGAACGAAAGTACCGCGAAAAAAGCCCATTATTTTTCCGCGTTAAGGCCAAATGTTCCCCATTCGCCTTTTCTAAGGTGCGCGCACACACACACATTTATATATATATATATATACTGCTGAATAAACGCTTCGTCCGAGTATTATAGTATTACGCGCGATGTAATAGTATATACTGTAAATTTATATATATATATGTAAATCAATACCACGCTATAACTCCATTGACCTTTAACCCACCTTATTAAAGCACGCTATTTAACATTTTTAATAACGTCTTAAACATTGAACAGCTTCTTTGAAAGTTTCGCACCGGTCTTCTTTCCCTCTATCGAAATTAATGAAATCCACGTAAAGCCGAGAAAGTTCGCAAAGACGACCGGCTACCAGTGAAACTTATTAACACAACTCATGTTGTCGTGGGCATAAAATTTTCATATCGCAAAGTTGAAACTGCGAAAGCCTGTTATATGTCACTGCGGCCACAAAAAATGTTATGTTAGCATAAAAGTACTGTATAAAGCAAACTGAAAATACATTATATAAGAAGTAAGTACGGATGAGCGCCATTTCCGCGTCGATTCTGCAGTTCTCGACGAACGGTGCAACTAATTTTCAACGAAGCATCTGAAAAAAGAGGGGAAAGAGGGATGAGGAGAGAGAGAGGGAGAGAGAGAGAGAGGGAAGAAAAGGAATTCAACCGAGGGAAATTACCGGTGGAATTAAAATAAAGCATGAAAATGTCGATGGAACGAGTGGGACGATCCTGACGTTTGGAGACGAGGTTATTAAAACTTGGATAGTTGGTACGTGCAAACGGTCCTTCGGAATGGAACGTGATTATCGTTGTTTACGCTGCAGGGATAGAAATGGGGT
Organism: Prorops nasuta; assembly: GCF_024137725.1. Taxonomy (NCBI): domain Eukaryota; kingdom Metazoa; phylum Arthropoda; class Insecta; order Hymenoptera; family Bethylidae; genus Prorops; species Prorops nasuta. The sequence goes on along the minus strand of NW_027116802.1, from coordinate 7,048,246 downwards.
GGGGGAAGGGGGGAAGGGGGGAGCGAGGGGTTAGCAATGCAAGCAACGCAGCTGGTATAGTATATACGAGTAGTGAAAGTGTATAACCAGCCAGACAAACGGAACGTGGTTTGCGTAGTCGTCTTATAAAACGACCGAATTAGTTGAATTACCCCCCTCACACCCACCTTCTAACCCTTCTCAAACTTGTATATATATACATATCTACCTATTGTATCTCCGTGGCTATTATCACCGTGAAACGTAGATTATCGGTATTAAACCGCATCCGAATGTAACGCTGAAAGACGTTACTCCTGTGACTTTACTGTTACAGCGCGCAATTGTTAGCAGCACCTATTTTCCCGGTCATAACAACTGCGAGTAAACCATACTAGCCTTTATGCAAAAGGTACATCTACCAGCTCTTTTTACAGTATTAATTAAATGCTATCCGAGCGCGCGCTCTGTAAGATTATCTTACACCAAAACCAATAAATGTGTAACGAAGGCCAAATGTTGTAATACAATATTTACAAGCATGCTTTTTTTTCATCAAGCGCGTATAACGTCACATCAATCATCGCGTTTGTCCTTGTCACTGTTTACGAGCTAGGATGTGTTATATAGAATTATTAAATCGGTAATTACCTTTCTCCCGTGTGTTTCTGTTAATAGCATATAATATCATAACGAGACTGCCGCAGTTAAAGGAGGGCGCAGAAAAAAAAACAATGTAGAGTATCGCATTCGCCCAATCTAATTACAAAGCAGCTCTAATTAACTTATGTTTCGCATTTATTGCGGCGAGTCTCTAATTTTATGAATGCATTATTTTATATATGTATATATATATATATATATATATGAGAAGTGCGCCGGAAAATGGCTCAACTAATTTTATAGCTGTTTTCTCGCATAAAAATGGAAAAATTCGATGCGTTAGAGGGGACTAAAGCTCGAAGCTCTTCCAGATGATAGCAAAATTGCGAGACTCGAAAGGACTAAAAATATCATAAACGATTTATGACGTTATATATTTACTTACCAGCTACAATGACAAAGTTCAACATCTTAGGGGAGGTAAAGAAGAGTGTAGCTTATATAATGAAGAATATTGAAACAATGAACACCGTCTCTATAGTGAAAAATAAGCTTTTCGCCAGCTACCCGATAATTATTACAATTACCTTTCTCTCGTTACCGAAGTGCAGCGATTAGGGTCATTCGGGCATTATTGCTCTCGCGCCATTGTTCCTGGAATATAGCATACCTGATGGAGATGCATTCAGTTCTATGGAATATTGATGGTTCGCGTTAAAAGTGGGATAATAAAAAAGACCATGTTTCAAGCGTGCTACGAAAAGGTTAAATGGGAAATATTGCGGAATAATTGACAAGAGGAACAATAAGGCTGGGAGTTGTCATAAATTTAACATCGAGGTGATGCAATAGCCTAATTTTAATTTGATTTTACTCCGCTGGGCATTAGTGATTCGGGGGATGAAGCCTGCGAGATAACATCTTCGAGCCAGCTCTCTTCGTGGGGGGAGGGGGGAGAATGGAATGAGTGAAAATGAAAGTTTGGCCAAAGATGCGATCTAGTCGATTGAATTGTCGATTACTTTTAGCGAGCTGGAACTTCTGTGTGGGGTGGGGGGAGGGTGGCTGAAGTTCGTGTTCGATTTCACGCATCTGTGAGAGCGATCGGGCGATAAGTCATCTACGCTCAGGCTATACTAGGATATCCTTTACGAGCGTGGCCAGGAGGAATCGATCTCGGTGAACCAGTTGCTCGTTCAGTTAACTGGTCCACCGATCGAAGCTTGACTCTCATTATACGCTTTCCTTTCACTCTGCGTCAAATCAGCTGACGCATGCAATTGCCATGAAATTAACGTAGCTCCTGCTGACCGAGAGAACTAAATGAATTATTACCAAAGGTTTTTTTATAGACGATTGAATTAGAAATATATCAACACTCTCAGTTTGTAGTAGTGCAAATAGTAGTGGACTTTTCAGAATTGGTCCATGATTGTGTGTAATTGCCAAAAAATTGACACGCTGACCAATTTGCCAAAGAGCAAAACGACTTATTCTCTGTTTTTTTTTAAATATATTTTTATCAATATCCAAGATTGGAGAATTGAAACGTCGACTCGTGTATTTGTAGTCGCGACATGGTGAATTTTCTATGATTCGCATACGCGATTATATATAATTAATCAAAATTGACACGCTGAGCAGTTTTACGAGAGAGAAAACTACACTTATTCTCTAGCTTTTCTCTCTTTATGATTACATCAACATGGACGATTGGATTCGGAATATCGACTCTTCTGTGTGTAATTGCAGCACGGTCGATTTTCCTTGATTCGTCCACGATTATTCTCAAAGTGGAAAGATGAGGAGAAGAGGGTGCGCGATGGTATAGTATGAGGGTAGGGGGATAAGGGAGGAAAGACGTAGGTTGGTGCGATTAACGAGAAGGGAGGCACGCTGCGCAACGACAGCTGGTCGCCAGGGGTTGAAAGCGGGTGGTGGCTCGGAGGAGAAGGGGAGGGGGGGGGGGTGAGGAAGTAGAAATTGGTAGAAAGGGGATACAGGGGGTTAAGAGGGTGAGCAAGCACGACGAATCAATTATGCAGCTTTCTAGGTATAACTCATGAAGCTACTATAGAGAAGACGAACGGATATCGACTACCAGCTCGATTCATCTAGCGATTTATTATACTCAAGGACATATCTGTTCTCCAAGTGGTACAAGCGAATTTCACTGAAACGCATTTGGTTGCTGAATCTATGCAGAAGCGAGCGCGCAAGCCTGGCTACTTCTCCTCCTACACCCACACACCATTCCCCCTTCTGCAATTTCCAATGGCCCTCTCCCCCTCCCACTCAGAATTGTATCTCTTCATCCTCCATCCACCACCTGCAAAATTTACATCCACCCCTCTCAACCAACTCTACAATACTATTAGAGACTCGGATGAGAATATTTTCGCGCTTCTCGCGCCAGCTATAACTTCATTGATTCGATATTTCCGTGTGAATAGACGGAGATTTTAAATGGGTCAACAAAACTTTTATATGATTGCGCCGCGCACCTTGAGAATATTCATCAAATATGCTCTTCCCATGCCAGGCTTTGAAAGGCTCGTTTATATTAAAGCGATTCCTAAAAGGGAAATGCCAGTGGCATCAATATTGACGCTAACAAATCTCGAAATAGTAAATAGAGTACGCGAACGAATGATAAGTAAACGGAATAAGAATGTTAAGTGAGGGAAGAAGACGGTCTGAACAAAGAGGGGATGAGGGATGATACGGAGAGTCGAGTAAGGGATAGAGAAGCAGTTTGAAAATGAAAGGCGAGGAACGAATGGATCGAGAGTAGGAAAGATTTTTCTAGTTTTATCCTCTAGCTGGATCTGTTTCATCGCGCTCTGGGTCTCTCCTTTTATCTTTCTTCCAAGTAGAAGCAGGAGTACGAAATAGATGCACGTGTAAGTGTATTACTATTTCGTCCAACCTTCTCCAAGGATTTAGTTTTCGAATGCCTCGACCGAACGCAGAGTTGGCCTCCAAAGGATGGAAGAGCCTACGAGATCTTGGGGTTTCTATATACGCGAGAGAAGGAATTGAAGAGGATAAAAAGCAAAAGAGGGAGGGGGGAGGGGGGTTGTGAAATGGGGTAGAGGCCAGTTGATGGCTAGACGATATCTCGGACTCTGGCAAACTTACCGGTTAGGCGAGCTCGCCGAAACTTTCCTACGTCTTACTCCCTCCCCCTCCCCCTCCTCTCTCTCTCTTTCTAGCTCTGAAACTCCTTGATAGTTAAAAGTTTGCAGGCTGGTGTTGATCTACTTCACCCACGGACGGATTAATCGTGATTCCAGCGCATGGCGAACTGCGACTTAAGGGAATCTGGCGACAGTATGAAAATTATGATGTAGTACCTGCTTAATTGAAAAGGCGAAGATACCAAGATCGAGCTAGCGAAAGAGGAGACTGAGGATTGAGGGGCTTGATATCCTTCCCTTCCTTATATACTATATATATACGTATAATATACCTTATAACACGCCGAGTGCGATCACTGAGAATATTTCCAAGAAAGCCAACGTGCGAATGAGCACACACACACACACACACAGGTGCACGCATACCTATTTACGATAAAATTATATGCATGGGAAATTCATCGGGTTTGTAGACATGGCTCTTCTAATTCTATGCTTGAGTAAACAGCGAAACTCAAAGGAGAAAGTTAAATGAGCGCTGCTCCGTATGAATTTAAGAGAACCTAACTAAGGAAATTGTCACTTAACTGCTTCGTTTCTCCCTGTATTCTCTTTTCATAACTGGAATAATGCGATAAGCGTATACATTAAGCTGACTACTTTGAAAGTTTTTCATTTATCAATTAAGTACTCAAGTAAGAAACTTGATCGTCGCTATCGTACCGATTCCTGTAAAAGAAATAAACTTTATCGTGGACAAGGCAAAGAATTTAAAGAACAAGTTGTGCGATATCTGTTCGATTTTGCGGGGTCTAGATAGAGAGAGAGAGAGAGAGAGAGAGAGAGAGAGACCGAGTTGAAACACGTATAAGGGTCTTGAAAATTCGTTGGTCCACGCGATAGTTTGGATGGACTTGTGAAAAAAGTTCCTACGAGAGTTATCAACTACAGGATATCGATGGTGGCAAAAGCACGATTGTAAATATAGCTATACACCCTGAAGCAAAAAAATCAAATGTAATTTTAAGAGTGGCTTATATAAAGGACCAATAATTAACTTTTATTTTTTCATCTTCCATGTTACTCCCCTCGTTCGATTTTGATATTTTGTGTATCCTTATACTATATTTTCATGATATTTGTTCGACTTTCGAGCTCAAAAAAGAAAGAGCAATGCAAAAGACTATATAGTTTGAGACTTGGAAAAAATGATCAACTGCGCAATATCGACAGTGACAAAAGCACAGTTGTGAATATAGCTATAAACACTTTGGAACGAACAAATCAAACTGTTACTTTCAGTACATTCGTTAAATGGACTAACATTTAAAAGAGAGTTTAATTTCTAATCACTCGTGTTAGTAATATTAACTGGATCCACCTCGTACCATACTTGCATGACATCTGGTCAAATCGTCGAGTCGAAAGCAGAAAGACGGAATAACAACGATGCGAGAAGCACGAATTTGAGACTCGAAAAAAATGATGAGCAAGAGGATATCGACAGTGACCAAAGTACGATTGTAAATATAGGCAAATGGCTCGAAGCAAACAAACCAAAATGTAATTTCCAATGAGTTGGTTAAGCGAACTATCACCAAGCAGCTGAACTAACTTTTATATTTATCACCCATGTTAGTCCCTGGTTGATATTAACTTGTGCATCCAGCTTATACCATAAATAATCTCTAATAGCTACAAGCAGCTGCCTGTATATATATAGAGATATTTACGCGCGCACGCAACGTGCATCGCCCGGAATATATTTAATAGGAATAAAGTCATTGATAATTAGAGCAGCATTAGAGCGCGCGACTATATACATATAGTTGAACTCTGGAGAAGTTTACGATTAAACTAGGCTTGTAGCAGGTCGTTACATGGAACTTTCGTCGGGATTAGCAAAAGCTCGATGATTCGTTAGGTTTGATATCGGTGCGATCGAAAACTGGTCGGGCTGAAAGTGGTAAATGTGCTGTTATCGAAAATAAGAGAGAAAGGGAAGAGGATATTTACGATAGGACCACAGTTTTCTGCAGCGAGGCTTCACGCGATGTTGCAGAACGCCGCGCCGAGCCGTGCCGAGGTGGAAGGGGTCGACTGGACGATAAAGATTATTCGCCGTACGTACGGTTTCCCGGAAACGCTCGACAAAACGTATGTCCTCCAGCTGCTCGCGGGACACGCGATGTCGTACATGCAGTAATAAACGATCCGAGAAGTGCGCAGTGAGAAATCAATAACACCGTCGCCTTTCTGCATTTTATAGTTTCGGGATCACACGTATACGTAGCACACATACGCGCGAGTAAACGCGGACATTTATGGACTTACGAGAGAGAGAGAGAGAAAGTGGGCGGACCGTGCTCGAATCCAGCTGGGCCGAGAGTTTAGCACGAGCTCCTTGCAAGTTTCTCTATATAGGAAGAAATAAAGCCTGCCTCTGGTCAACCGAGAGACGAACAGAGAGGAATCGAAGGGAGAGTCTAGAAATAAGTGAAAAAATAAATGAAAGGCCATACCACCTCTCCCTCGTGACCAAGCCTGCACGATTCGCTATTAGATTACGTAGCCCATGTGCGCGAGGAAAAAGAAAATTACAAAGAGTGTAATACATTTGTCTTTGCACGGGGAAAGACGCGGGGGGAGGGGGGAGGAATCCAATTAGTCGTATTTTCGTGGAAAAGAGACTCGCGGGGCCTATGCAAATAAATTTGCCGGAGAGAGGAGAGCACTCGTCTCTCGTGTTTTTTTTTTCTCTCTCCGTTACCTCCCATCCAACTGCTAGATTGATCCTACTGGCCTAGGTACACACACGTACGCACATACACATATAGCTATACGTTACTCTCCCTCTGTCTTTCAGTTTTTCAAGAGACTCCAGCTCTAATTTCACTCGTTACGTAGTAAAGTCGTCGTTGTCCCCTGGGACCACTCGATTCCGGGACATAAACAAGAGGATTTTCTTCCGGCCGTGCGATAATTTCTTCCGCTAAAGCGCCAGCGAGCTTCCAGGATAATGGCCGGCCGGGCCAGGCAGGACTCGCTCGGATACACGTACCGTATATACATGCAGTGGCCTCTCGGAAAATACGCCAGGATAGAGTTATGTAGGTTGCATGCCACGCCATGCCACGCCACGCCACGCCACGCACCGCCCTCCATAATCGCAACGTAGCGAGTTTAACTCTCGGTCGCTCTCCTCGCTTCATCCGATTTAACTTAACTCGACGCCCGCACGTTTATCAGACGTTCTGCTCCCGATCCCATCCGTCGCGTCGTCGGACGGACCAATCGTGGCCAAACTCTTCGATAAACTCACGCTCCGATGGATCAGCCGCGCCCCGATTATCGTCCGCGATCAAATTAGCCGACGCGTGAAAATTAGTCATCGCGCGATCATATTAGTCTCCTGAAGCAATCATTAATCCTCCGGACCCACCTGCAAGAACGATTTGCCCCGGCTAATCGCATGGAAGATTGCTCCACGGACTATATATATATATATCTATTATACCTAGCTTGCTCGATCGAAACTCGCCACCAGAGAGATATTTTAGAAAGTATAGTTTTCATTCTTTCATTCCTGATTTATTTCATGTGGATTACTCTAACTTGTCTGAATATCGAGCCAAGTTAACGACACAACGCTGGAACTATGTAAAAAGGTGGAAAATTATATAGCAGTCTTCGGTTAAGTAGAAGAGGTGAACCATAAGGGAGACACTGACATAGCTAGTTTCTCTCGGACAATTTTTTAATTTGTTTTGAAAAAGAAGCAAACGTGGGTTCTTTTTATTTTGTATTTAAGTAGAAATGAAATTTGTTGGAATTAAAAATTTTTCATATTTAAAATGTTTTATTAAATATTTTTCTGATATACCGTGAATTCTCAGATTTTATTAAAATATATATACCAGCATTCAGGGAAAGATTCGTTCTGGGTCGAATAACTCACCCGGTGCCGTTTATAGTTCCGATCGGATCGAGAAATACGAGTCTTGCTCGAATTTCTAACGATTCTTCTTCTCGGCAGACATTCTTTTGTAACAATTGTTTCGAGTATTTTGATAAGTCGAGACACATACCAAGATTGCTCTTGGTCTTTGGAAAGTATATCCTTCGTTTGCTTTCCTTAGTGAATTTCAATCAACGTTTATAATATTAGAATAAGGACGACTTTTATGTGAAGAATCAATCTATTTCTTCTTCTTAGCAGAAACAAAATAATCCTTTTAACGATTATTTCTATTATAAGTCGAGTCGTCACAAACAAGAATTCTTCTTTTTATATCCATATTAAATAAGAAAAGATTTTACGTGCATGAAAAAAAAACAATTTTTTTTCATAAGCATTCAGATAATAAGAAATGTTTAAAGTATATCGTTGTAAGTTGAATATAATGACTGGTATTCGGTAAATCGTGACTAACAATACAAATGTAAGTCAATGTTCCAGTGTAGTAACACACACTAGAACGTTTCTCTCCTAGCGGAAAGTGTTCTCCATTTGGCCCGAGTCCTCCTTTGGCGAATTTGCATGAGCATTTATTAGTTAGGGTGGATTTCATTGGGCGTTCATTAACCGTATCGTCTCGCTTGGTGGAACACTGCGGAAGGCGCGAGGGAAAGCAAGCTTCTGATTATAGCTAGGCCAAAAATTAGGCTACTAATGCAGTGCAGCTGCTCGATGCAATTTGTATGCTACGCTCATCGATCCATTGGAGCCTCAAACGCATTTGCAAAAATAAAATTTACACGCAGAGAGATGTGTCTGAGGATTATAATTATTCTCATGGCTGTGTGGGTTTTTGTATTTTATCATTTATTATTAACTGGAGATTTTATGTGGCATATATTAGCCGCATTATGACGTTACACCTGCGAATTCGCATGTACCGCGTATAGATATATAGGATGGCACAAGTAAACCATAGAATTTCCCACTCAACCGAGTCAGCCGCAATCTTTTTACTGCCGCGTAGCCGCAGTATCGATTAATGAACGTTTTAAAATATTTTTATTAACATTTTGTTGAGATTAATTTTTTCCTCGCTCAGCTTTAACGTATTCGTTCTATAAATTTATCTTTTTGATTTTTTTACTCCCCCTTCTCCTTCTCTCCCTTTAGCATGAGGAAAAGCCCGAAATACTTTAAAATATTTCCAGGAGTATAATGAAACCACAGCGGCGTGAAATAACGCTTTTACCTCTAATTATTATGACAAAATTCGAGGGGTTTCTACGAAACTCGTGTACATATATATATATATATATATATGTGTGTGTGTAGGCGCAGTAGTATAGGAATATTTTATTCGTTATTTATCAAGTAGTACAAGTCGATAATTTTGACCACTGTTCCAGACGAGTGTGCGCTCGTACAATAGTCGAGTAATTTCCTAGGGAAAATATGTTATCGTCTGGCTCAGCGAGTAACCAATGAGGGTCCTTTTACCGGTTTAATTAAGCATTTATTATACGATTTAGAACGAATTTAATTTCTCGTCCATTAGTCAAATCAGATTGGCTCTCTCGCGTCTTTGTCCCTCAAGCGAGAGATTCGTCCAGAGCGCGGCGAGCACAGCTAGCCATTCACCTTAGCTTTCATTCACCCGATTAATAATAATCCCAAACGCGCACTGCAGGGGTGTTATTAACAACGTTCGTTGATCTAATTGCGGTTAAAAGGATCGATGCAGAGATCAATACTAATTATAGCTCGTGAACAAAGTGGCATTCTATCCAAATGGGGACAATGACGATGATCAGAACAATTGCCACGATTAAATTATGGACGGACCATAATGAAATGATTCTCGCCATGAAGAGTCCTTTGCTCGGGTTATAATCCAGTAGAGATTTTACCGCGTCGACGATAAAACGTTTCAATTCGACCCTAATAGAGCGATTCCCCTGTGAAAATTCTCATAAAACATCGCGTGACGCTCTGTGCTTTATTTAAGCTGGTAATTACAAGGGGCAAATTCCATCGAGATAAATTCATATTTATATATAGTGATATTATATAATACTATATATATATATATATATATATATAGAAATTACATGGATTTTATTGAGCTATCGCTGCGTGGAAGTGTTGCAGGGGGTTAGGGATTCCATGGGAGGAAGGAGATCACAGCGTGATATCCCGTATCGAGTGAATTCTTTTTTGAAAGGCGGTCGGGCTCGAGGATGAGGAAGGAAGGGGAGGGTGGAATGAAAGCAGGGATGATCGTGACTGCGGGGGTGGAGAAAAAAAACTACTCGGATGGGAGCAAAGAGCAGAGCGTTCAGGAGCAGCACCCGCTCCGGCTGGCACCCCTTTATTTATGATCCGATTTAGGGTCGTGATTCTTGTTCATGGGCCAGGACAGGAGGGAGCTGCTAATCCCTGGACCTTCCAAGGAGAAAGGAGAAACTCGCGTCGTTTTAACGGCGCTCCATTTATTTTCCTTGAATTAGCACCCGTCCCAAGTGCCTCCAGCTCTACGACACATTCTTCTCTTAATTCCACTACGCGTCACTGCACCCATATACGCTCCCTCATTCAAACTGTCAACCCAATGACTGACTCTTGTTTCAAACGCGACGCGAACCAACAAACCATCACCGATGACGCTGCAACGCTTCAACTGCGCGACTCCGCCTATATATATATGTACGGTGTATGACGAATCGTGACGTCATAATAGAGTCTATTAAGGGATTAACCGGGTCAAAAACGAAGCTTTTATCGATTACTATATATATCAATGATGTACCAAACAGCCTGTGCGATCCGACCAATCGAACCCAATGAATATATATATATATATAGAACATGGATAGTATTAAATAATACCAAGAAGCAAATTTCCAAAAATATTTTATCAAACATCGCCAGATTTGTAACGATAAAACGTTGCAGTAATACGCGATTAACTGTTCAAACAATTGTGAAACAAGTCCAACTCTCGAAATCCTTCGTTTCCGGTTTAGAAAAAAGAGCTTTTGCAGAGCCAAAAATGAAACAACCCGAATGGATATTGAAATGGCCAATTAGAGCTCCATTAAAGGGTTACACGGGTTTGACGGATTAAAAGGAACAAGCAGTACCAACACTTTCTACAAGTATCGAACTCCATCATTGCCAATCGCTGCTAAATCGTGCTTTGCTTTTTTGTCACCTTTTTTACAGCCTGTTTTACATTGTCATTGTGAATTTACGAGAAGGGTAAGAGAGAAAATCAAGGAGAATTGCTGCGTAAATTCAAGCCTCGTAATTTGATAAAAGTCGATTAAATCCCGTTGGAAGATTTTTTATTAATGTCATCGGAATTTATTGGTAGAAAAATCGAGAGAGCTGGATGTGTGTGTGTATATATATAGATATATAAATAGACAGTTAAGATAGAAAGGGAAGGTCCTCCATCGAGTTGACAGTGTCCAATTGAGTCGCAGGGTTTGGTTGGTTGGATCGCAAATCGCAAAGGTTGAATGCAAGGAGGAAAGTAGAAACGTTTGGAGAGAGAGAGAGAGAGAGAGAGAGAGAGAGAGAGAGAGAGTTGGGCGTTTGGCGTCTGGCGTTGCAAGTCAATGACATCAGTAGAGAGGGTAAAGATATGAGCAAACGTAGTGATATAGGTAGGCGCTTTGCGGATCTATCTGAGCAAATCGTTCCAATGAGAATTGCCAAATCCCCCCTCCTCTCTTCCATCGCACATATAGACACACATTCTCCATCTCTCTCGTACTTTCTCAGCAACCTTATTGGCAAATACCGATAAATTTTATGCCGCCCTACCTAGCAAGGACCTGCACGCACATGGATTTCCTCCACTACCTTTTTCACCCTCGTATAACCAAACGCATTTAATGCCTCTTTCCTTCACCGTATATCACCTCGATTTTTAATCAACGCTCGCTACCAAATCAACCAGCCTGTCGCACGCTAAAAATACACCCTCTCACGCGAAACAAAATCAAACCGTTGCACGAATAGTTCTGTGTTGGGCTTATCTCGCAATGCGAAAATAAAACAGGCCTTTTAACCCGATGAAAGTTTTACCCAAAGCGACGTTCGCTGCTCGTTCCATTCTATTTCTGCAGCTTTTATTAAAACCGATCCAACCAATTCGACTTTCCCGGACCCACACATTCATGTTGCAATTAAAAGTCACTCATCGTGTCGTCAATTATCAATTATATAAAAACAGCAACGATGAATCAAAGGGGTGAATAAATTATACAAAATAGAACATTCTTTGGTCTTGCAACTTTTTGCGAAATTCAATTCGTACTCTGTAAACCTACAAGTTATATTTTAACTCAAATAACTATGTAAACTTGTAGCTGCTTTATACAATTTCTAACGTCTTTTCTCCCATATAAATCATGAAATTTGAATATGCGTCTCTTTCCAGAATTGTTATTGTATTAACGGAGTAGAAATTTTATGCAGTTTAATAAACAATATTTTTAAAGATAAAGTGTTTCGTATAATTACACGAATATTTATAATATAAAATATACGTATGAGAAAGTGTATATAAAAAGTAATTGGAATTATTTTCGTTAAGATAAAAGTTTTATATTTTCAAGCAATGAATCAATGTAACCATGAAAGAGGGTGGAGTCGGAGTCACATTTTCTAGAGAATAATTCGTGAGGTTGCGAATGGACGATTATATATAGTATTGGCTGTGATCCGAAAGGCAAGGTCAGCAGACAGTGTGAACAAGTGTGCACGTTTGATAGTGAGAGGGAATGAACGATATATACGACAATAGGTGGAGATCGTAATTGCGCCAAGTAGCCATGGTGAGCGTATTGTGTGTCATAACAGTGGACCGAGATGCCGAAGGGATAGAATGTAAGGTATGAAGGGGCTTACAGTGAGGTGTCCATGTCAGTAATAACGAGCCAGCGAATGCGTTGTTGGAAATGCATCGGATGCTCGAAATACGTGAACCGAACAATGGGTCACGAATGAAAAATTTCCATTATTAAGGTGTCAGAAGCGTATAAAGCAAAAACCCTGTCTGCAACTTGCAAAGAAAGTATCAAGGCGATCCAACGTCATGCAATAATCAAGCATGAATTTTCCGCTCGAAAGTTGTACTTTTTCGTGTTTCGCCCTTGTTGCGTCTACGAGCGAAAAGGAAGAATGGGAGGGGGGAGGGGGTGTATTTCAAGGTGTTAGAATAAGACGCTGTGCGACCTCATAAAATAAGGATGCTGGCCGGGCGTCAAGTAGTCAAGTCGCGAGGCATACAAGGTTAGAGACAGCGCAGTGGAAAATGCCTGTTGTGGCAGGACAGGAGTATGAGACACGTGCGAGAAAGGGGAAAGGGACTGTACCCGGTTAGGCAAGGTGCGGCTGTGCTCGTCTCTTGCTCTGTGGCTGTAACTACTTGTCAGGAGTCAAAGCGCGGACGTGGCGCGGCGAACGCGTCAAGTAGTCACGCTACGTACACGCCAGACCAAAACTTTGCCAGTATTACGCCGCCTCTCTCTCTCTCTCTCTCTCTCTCTCTCTCTCTCTCTCTCTACCCATTTCTGTATCAATCTCTTTTAATCTATCAAATCCACTCAACCACAATTATACTTTTATTCTAGTATTTCTATATAAAATCACGAATAATTTTTTAATTTCCCATTTACCGACCACCTGTTTTTTTCGCTCGTTAGTGCTTTAAAATAACGACCAACTGCATTATTAAATATCATCGAGAGACGACTGGCAAAAATTTTAAACTTTAATGACGTTTTCTCTGAAATTAGGCTGCGGGGGTGGAAATTTACTTAACTCGAGTTATTGTTGGATATCTGTTTAAATTTTTGAGAGCTTCGTTGATCGAGACTTTCAAGATATTGAAAGTTTTAAAACGGTATATTAGTATATGTCTGGAGTCGTAATTAGGATACGATAGGAGAATATAAAAAGTATGATGTTTCGATGCTCCAAGTACATGAAAGAAGGAGTATATATATAGGTATAGGTTTATACGATGTCATTGAGAAAGGATGGATTGACAGAGGAATAAATTGAGAATAGCCCGCGGTAAGAGAGAGGCATCGTTTGGCTGAACAGCTAACGCTTCTTCGCTTTTGGAAAACACACTCCTTTGCTACAAACGAAACCGCTGCGCCGTCTAAGCCTCGGGCCAATTCGCTTTGTGCCTGCTGCTCATCGATACAAAAAGTCACGTGCCCGAAAGTTGCGCGAAGAGAAATGGGAAAAAAAGCAATGCGCGCGCGTTAAGCGATCTCGACTGGAACAGATATATTCCAAACAGGCCGACGTTCATATTCAACGAAACGCCAGCTCCTACTTTCCCCAGGCAGGGAGGCCCAAAGCGACCTGCACCAACACGCTGCAACTCTTTCACCCAGTTCCCACTCGTAAAACAACATTCCCATTATATATATATATATATATAGTGTTACAAAATCACGACTCGTTGTTTAAATAACGAAAGACTTCAAAACTCCATTGTGAAACGTTCGATCGGTTGTCAAAAAAATTCTGACAAAGTTTGCAATTTCGAAAACGATCGCAAGACAATTTCTTTCGGTAAATTAGCAAAGGGGTGAATTTCTGGAGAACGGTAAATAGGGTAGTAGTGCTGCATATATACACATAGGTTTTATCACGTGGTTAGACGGTACACTCGTCAGAATCGAGCCTTCCAGGTATAATCATAGGCGAATGGCAAAAGCAGCACGAGGGAACAGCTGCGGGCTAAGAGTGGGGTCGGGGGATCTGAAAAAAGAAAAAAAAATAAGAAAAAAGAAAGGGAGGAACGAACGAAAAATCCTAGGACGTGCGAAGAAGAAAATCTAAAGTGCAGCAGGGAGTGAGGGACTGCGCGAGTAGTGGGAAAAAGGAAGGGTGAGGAGCTGGGCGCGGAGGAGAAGGGGGGGGGTAAGTAGATAAAGTAGGAAGAGCAGAAAGAAGAAAGAGGAGGAAAGGAGAAGGGGTGGGTTGTGAATCGACTAGGAGAACGAGGCAGCAGCATCGATTCGAGCATGTCGTATACATAGAGAATGCAGCGTTCCGCGTCGTGCTGTGATCCGTCAACCGGAAACGACGCAATTTACATGAGGAATCGAGGCAAGGCGTCTCTAGTGTAAGTAGCTAAGCCACAGGCACGTACGTAATTCCCCATGTACAGCACGTGATATGATGATATCGATGGGTCGATACAGCAAGTGCAGGAGCTAGCTGCGAGTCCACGAACCGACCAACCAATTGCCTTTCGTTACAAGATCCAACATGGATATAGCTCCTGATGACACTCATCAACCAAGATCGTCAACGATCGATCAGAAATTCTTCTCCTCGCCTCGTTTCCCCTTTTACGAGAACTTCTTTCTTATCGCGATATACTATATCCATCCCGAAGCTCGCACGAAAAATTCAATAACCCAACCGAAAGCAAAATAAGCGGATCCGATTTGGCCTGAAAAATATTATCGGCTGTTTCTCCCTCTTTCTGAATAAGACATCGAATACACACTGCCACTTTGCTTGATAAACGGATCGTAAAGGGTATACAGAGTTTTACTACTTGTCGCATCAAGTACTGCGATGTTAACTATTTTCTCGATATAATTAATAATTTAATTAGCAAGATTTCTGTGTTTCAGGCAGGTACTTATCGAGTTAGTTATTCTCTTATGGTAATATATTGTAATTTTGTTACGTCATATGTTGCAATAGGATAGACGAGTTTTTGAGTATCTTGTGTTATATAATTAACCGCGATATGATACGATATCCTTTACTAGACGTGCGCATGTTAGGAATTTTAAATTTTATTGCTTTCAAGTAATTTTTATAAAATACATTTAACAGGTGTAAAATTCTCTTATGGTAAGATATTTTAATTATATATAATATTGTATTTCGTGGGAGAATATATATATTTATATAGAAAAGCTTTCAACTAGCTTGATTTATATTATTAACCGTATAAATATATATATATATATATATAATATGATGAACTTTTCCTTTGTCTTTTGCGATGTTAAAAATTACTCAATTTATCGTTTTTCAACAGATTTTACTTGATACACTTAGCAGGTGAGAGATTCTGTTAAGGTAGTTTAATGTAAATTTGTAATATTATACCTTATGATAGGATAGAAAAGCTGTTGAGCGTCTAATTAGTGAATCAATCTGGCTTAGAATAAACTTACGCTCGAGGAGCTTGATTTATATTACATCTGATAACTGTGTGTGTGTGTATTATGAAGAATACAGCTTTGCCAGCAGTGATATTAGAAATTCTAGTGTCAAATCTTTTGGAGTAATTTTTTTATTCGTTAGACTCGTACATTTCAGTTAAGAGAAAATAGCTTATTACTTGCATTGGTTATATAGTAAAAGAAATCTGAGTAAATCTAGATATATAATTAAGTAAAGTTAACTATTGAACTGCATGATTCATAGGAAATTTGTACAAGTGCTGAGAAAGAAACGCATTACCGTTCTATCAGCAATGGAGACTCCGATTCGTTCTTATCCCGTCCAGTATCTCGCGCCAACTGAATAAGATACCAAATAAGATATCGAGGAGGATGGTGAAAGGAGACCGAGAGAAACGGAAAATGAGCGGATTACCAAGCTAAAAAGAATATTCGCCTCTTTGATACGTAGCTAAATATATATATATATATATATATATATATATAGAATAAAACTTAACGTAACGTTAGCTTGGCAGAACGACTCGATTACGCGCATCTTCTGCAGGCTTTACCGTAAAATCATACTTTTGCAATGACGAGCTAATGGAATCCTAGAAAGCTAATAGTCGACTGAATTGGCCAGACTGGCGCAGCAGTCAAAGGACATCAGACCGCTATTTATTCGACGGGAAGAAAATTCTGTTGAAAAACGTGAAATTTCTCGTCTCTCCACGGAATCCTCCATCTTTTTGTCTACTTACTTTTTTGTCGTCTTGACTAAGGGACGGAAAAAAGAGGAGAATTTGAGGGAGAAACCAGCAGATCATGTTGCCTCGTACATAAAAATATTGCTAGCTTTGTGGCAATGCCACTGCAGCTGCGAGCCGGATGAGAAAGTCCCGGAATGAAATAGCCGAAGACAGGTGACTGAATCAAGACAACTCTCTATTTCTCTACGAGAAATTACACTTTTATGATCCCCCGCTGGTAACTGGAAATCGAGGTCGCGCTCTTCCAAGCTTAGCTACTACTATACATTGAAAAATTCAATACCCACGTCGAGTCGCTCTTTCGATACCTCGCGCTTCGCTTTTCTTCTCCCCATTTCCGAACCCCTACTGAATAAGAAGAACCTGCGAAACATTGCTAAATCCCGTAAAGTCAACAATTTTCCTACCCCAAGAAAATTGCAAG
This sequence comes from Prorops nasuta, assembly GCF_024137725.1. Lineage (NCBI taxonomy): Eukaryota > Metazoa > Arthropoda > Insecta > Hymenoptera > Bethylidae > Prorops > Prorops nasuta. The sequence goes on along the minus strand of NW_027116802.1, from coordinate 7,031,147 downwards.
CCTTCGACTATTTTATTATCACACGATCTCTACAGTGATACAATTTTAAATAATTCCGCCTAATTTTGCTTTACATAAGAGCGAAAGTATTTTAATAGGGTTGAAAGGTTTATATATACAATACTATAGTGCAGATTTGTGTTTAGAATGAATGCTTATGGTGCTGCACCTTGGGAATATTTGTCTTGGGTCAGCGATGCGTTAAGATTTTCACTGCGTTTTTATTCATAAGGTATATATATATATATATATATATATATATGTTATAGCGAGGGTGGATCGACGCATTGAAATTCGCCATGATATCCCGTATAGTAGACTAGGTAGCGATAGCCTGTTCACCAGTGGCCTGGCTATCCTCGCATCAGCATCACCGTCCAAGTCCATAAAAGTGCAATCTCTCGTACGAGAAAAAAGTAAGCAAGTCAGGCTTGATCCAGTCACCTATAACCGAGGATGGTTATCCTTTGGAATATCCTCGTAGGTTTTCCTGGACCGATAGCGTATAGTCGAGTTATTGCGCCTCTTCAAAGGCAATATTTTTCTGCGAGTATCGCTTTCAGCACGTCGCTACCACTATCATTGGCTTTACCCCCCTTCTGTCCTCTTACACCCCTGCCACTAGCAGCAGCAGCAGCAGCAGCAGTGCCTAGACTTCCTTCCAATTCGCATTCGTTGCAGGAGCTCCACGATTTGCCGATCGCCACATCTCGCCACTGCTTCGATTCGACTTATCTATCTACCACTACCCCCTCTCCTCCCCTTCATCGATCCACCGAATTTTCACATTCATGATATTATCCTCTATCGACAATTGCACTCCCTTCTTCTATATATGTACTACTCTCGTAGCTTGGCCGATCAAAAATGTATTTTTTCCCTTGAGAGAGAGAGAGAAAGCTGCACCTGTACCTTGGAAACTGCACTGCATCAGATGGCCTCATCCTGGATAGAAATATTACATCGGTGCAGCAACATTAATCAAATAAATTTACCACTGCCACATACCCTGTTTGTATATTTTACATGTATATATATATACATTCTCCGCTAAACTGAAAAATCTCCTGATGCTATTTAATTAATGCAATATCTCATTATCACTATATAGGTATATGTATAATCTATTTTACACAGTTACATGCATTTCCGTTTCATTTGACTTTCATTAATATCGATAAGTAGCGATCGATTATTGACTCGTTAATTAAATATGATTGGATATACTGCGAAATTTTAGTGGAGGCCTGCACGCTTGGATTTTCATCAGGATATCCGTTATTGAAGTTAATACCGGAGGGACGCATAGTTTGAGATGTACGTATGGAAAAGGGATCACCGTTCGCTCGATCGTAAATAAATATAGGAACAATGGCTGACATGGCTCTCCTACTGTAACTACCGTTCACTCTCCTCGAGCTTTATTTAAATAAAATCAACCCGGCCCAGATGTCATTTGCGGAAGCTCCGATAAAGGAACGAGTAGATTTTCACTGTTTTCTTTTGTCTACGCGTATACGCTTCACCGCCACTATAATAGCACTGTCAGAGGGGCTTTTTGCGACTGTTTTAAACAAATATTCATTGGCCCGTCCATTTTCATGAATAATATAGCGTATAGCCTTAACGGGGGTCCTTGAAGCTGGCGACACCTCCGCTTCCTGCATACAGCGAGCATTCACGTTAAAATAATGTATAACATCATGTATAAATAAAACATTGGCCGTAATAAACCGTACGTTGAATTTTTCCCCCTTTCTATGTATATATACCACTGCCACGATTTGCTCAACTTTATAGTATACGCCATAAGCGTTGTCCGACGTATCGCGTGGATTTGCTAGAGCGAAAAGGATACAAACGTTGAGTAAACATTCTCGTATTATGGCGTATCTCAATGTTTATTTCTGCAAATTTGTTGTTCTCTTGGTATGCGTTTAATATGTGTTTGGCTTCTGCAGTGTGCGTCGGAACAAACGTCTATCTCTACTACTAGATTTAGCACTTGATCAAACAAACATTACTCTCTCGTCAATATCTCTACTGGACAGTAGAGGAAAGTTGGATTGCTGATATTTTTTTGTGGTCTTTTGAAACAGCCATAAATAGTGTGTGTGTGTGAGAGAGAGAGAGAGAGAGGTAGAGAATCGGATGTGTAAACGATAAAGATGATTGCACGAAAAATTAAAATGGCAGGAAACAACGAGCGAAGGCAGGAAGGTCCGTTATATCATCAGGGTGTAGGAGAGAACTCTGGAAATTTTATTTGAAAAGACAAGCATTGGCTGTAGGAGAGCGTAATAACTGGATGATGTAACGCGCTGCGCAATCTGTCCTGCTCGATAAGGATGAGAGATGGGATAACTGGCGATAAAAAGATGGAAGCCAGTATCTCGCGCTCTGCGAGTACACACATTCATACTTACCTATTGTTTATATATATATATATATATATATACGCTAAAGCGTCCATTGCATTCCTCCGTACCGGCATGAACGTAACCGTGAAATCACGCTTTGCTCATCCGTACTGCGTAAAATTATTTATCGTCCTTCCTTTGCAGAAGATGCACCTTCGAAAAACTCGTAGAATAGAAACATTGATATAATCCGAAACAGAATGCGAGAAATTTTAGTATTTCTAACGCAAAGGGAGGAAATCAAATCTCGATGGAATATTGTCATACATATTATAAAAATATATAGTATACGTAGAAAGAATTTTTCAAAGTATTTGAACATTCGCATGGCTCAAGTTACTATAGCGAAGCCTTTAAGCGAATTCTCTACGAAGAAACGGTCTTTTCCGGCTACATTGAACATTTTTTCCTGTTTCTTGTTTGTTCCGCTTCTACTAGTGAGGATGAGGATGAGGGGGGAGGGGGGGGGATAAAAAGATGGGAAGAATGGAGCAGTACCGGCGCGACCTTTCCTCCCTGGAGAGATAGTACAGCTCTATATATGTATAATACACAACAGTTTCAACTGTTATGGCACTGCAGTATACACAAAGCCAGCAGAATGTTATTACTGGGACAGCACGCGTACACTTGTAATTTTCAACTTTTAAGCAACGATATTATCATGATTGTAGCAGCTACTTTACACGCTCGACACGCTCCATATCGCACGCGTTCAGACCCTGCCAATTACCCAACGCGACTCTGGACGTTCCAAAACTCTCCATCACGTTTTGTCCTCAACTTCGACACGACACCCTAAATACCTCGATACCAGATATGAAGTTGTAACTACGTAAATACCATTCCATGCTCAACTACTGCCAGTTTATATATATATATATATATATATAATATGCAGTAATTAGAATGAAAATTAGAGAAATTTCTTCCTCTAATTATTTACGAAATATATTATCATAGTTAAAAATGTTTTCATAAAAATTGAAAATTCTATAGTGGAGTCGGTCGCAATTTTTCAAAGCTCATTGTACCATTATAGTACATATTCCTGAAATGTTTGATCGATCATGACACAAGATCCTGAGACACTCGCAGCGAGTAGAATATAACGCGTCGACCACAGAGGACTGATTTATGCGCGCATCAGCTTTTGATATTAATCCAGCTAAAAGGGATAATGTTGAGGAATATCGCGTAACAAAATTTTCTGAAAAATAAATGTATGGTGAAGCTCGTCTCTCGCAGTGGATCCAGGCTTGAAAGGGAGAAATACAAATAAACGACGCGACGCGACGCGACGCGACGATGAGGCACATGCTGCAGGTGCTTTTCGAATAGTGATTTTGGAAATTCGGTTCGAGGGACGTGTTTTTATGGGCCATATATATATTTCAGGATAAGGATATAGACAGTCTGCAGTAATTTATCCATTGAAGTTTGCGTAACGAGAAATAACAAATTAGCGCGTAATTCCAATCCAATTATCGCGCGGAAAATGACGGTTAATAATCTCGCATTGCGCGACACAAAGCGAGTCCTGCCAAAGTTGTGCCGCGCGTTGCGTATAAACGCGCACGATCGCCGCCAATAAAATATAAACAGGGTCTCGTCGATATTCGGCCTGCAATTTTTCAGGCGCGGAGAGGGGGGTGGGGCGAGAGGGGAATTATAAAACCCCGCGTCCTGCTCGGAATCGTCGGATAAATATTCCCTTGGTCAAATTATGCTTTCAGGCTTTTACATGAAAAACAATATTTCGGCTTGGCTGCTAAAGCGAGCTGCGATATATCAAAGCTAAATATTTATTCCATCGTGGGTGATTGGTTGTTTACGGAAATAACCGATGTTACGCGTATTTTTTCGATAAATTTATTTGGCAATGCATATTTCGAGCGTGGGAGCTCTGCCAGATGTAAAGTTCTCCACCTACGAACAAATACCAGTGTGAAATATAAATGTGTGTGTTCCGAAGGTGCAATGGAAAAAAGAGCGGCTGAGTTGTGTGGTAAGATAGCGACATGGCAGAGGGGGGTGGGGGGGGGGGGACGTGTCAGTGGGTAAACTGGCGAGGAACGAGCTGTATGGTTGTTCGGTTGTTACGTCGCGTCGCGTCGATCGAAGATTAGGAGAATCGTATTGGAAAGCTAAGGGGCTAACGTCACGTGATGTAAACCGCGCGCTCACGAACGGATTAACGCGTCCTCGTTAAGCAACAATCGTGCGTGCGGTGACGTCGAATAATATTAAGTTACGAATTCCGCTGGGTAATGCCGCTTCTGCTGCTCTGTCGAAAATCGATTTCCGCGACAAACTAGTTTCGTCTCGCGTAAACCCCTTTTCAAATCCCCCCATCCCTTTCCACCAAGTTCCTCGACCAACCTCATCGAATACCAGCCGTTTCGAGGGCCCTAACCATTCGCGTCACACCCCCCTAGTATTCGAAGCTTCTTCTTGGAAGAGTATAAAGTTTTCCTCATTCGTTAATTACTGCCAGACTTCCACTTTGAAATTGCAAGATCAATAGGCATTTCTGTCTCTGATTTATCCTCGAAAGAAACAACTCACCCCCTTTTGATCAAGTCAAATTTCATTAACTCTCTCAGTTACCAGCACTTTATTCGAGTTACAATGTTACAGAAACTTGGCTTGGCCTAACCCAGTATTTTTAATTACACATATATGTAATTGTATAATGTATTATTTCTCGAGTGTATTTTCTTTCCTTGATTTATATGCTGGATTTAAGAAAAAAGGAAGAGAATTGGGCCAAAATGCTATAATTATAGGTATATATAGGTGTACTTGAGGTATTTTATTGAGAGAATTAAACTAAAAAATGTAAAACCTTAAATTCTATAAAAATTGCTGGGATCCAAGCGCGAATGTTAATTTGGATAATATTACGTTATTGACATAAATTGGGTCCTAAATTATAACGTTACATCCCTTGTTAGGAGTGTGAATACCATCAAAGTGACATGTAACTGATACATATGTAAAAAAAGTTTGTCCAAAATTTACCCATAGATAGAACGGCATTTAATGTAAACGCGTGCTTGTATTTACAGTGGAGAAAAAACAATTTGTGACTTGAAAACAAAATCTTTATTTGAATAATCGCAATTAGTTATATTACTTATGGATTTAATAAATATCTAATTCTAATACAGTAGAATTTTATTTAATAAGTAAATGTCAATCTATTTAATTAAATTTTATCATAATATCAAGTAAAGATTTATTTGAATCAACCGATGTTTCTTCTTACTCCACGGAGCGAATGGCATTTGTACAGTTTCTTTTTGAAAGACCAAGGTCTTCCTGATTCGTTAATTGCAGCCAGACGTCAACTTCGAAACTGCAAGATCACATTTCCGAGATTTCCCCTGAAAAGAGATACCCCACCTCCTCTCAACAAATTTCAGTTTCATTAATTTGGAGGACACCCTGAAGTCAACAACGTCGCTGCTTGAAAATTCCCATCCGCACCCGGAGATCCACTCGAAGATTCCTATCAGAGAGGCAGCGTGGAAAAAGAAAATTTCCTCGAGACATTTAATCGCTAGCTATTCGATGAATATCGAGCAGTCGTCATGCGAGAGCTTAACCCACCCGAGTCTAGACTCTGTCCTATCGGTAACCGACTGTGAGCGGTTTACCCGATCAAAACTAATCGTCTCGATTAACCCCACTCTTCCGTTTTCCTTTTCCACAATCTCTTAGTTTTTCCAGCTTATCTTTTTTCCATCAGTACACCCCCCCCCCCCTTATCCTCTAACCTAACTCTGCACTAATCACTTCTTTTTGCATTGCCATCCTTCCCCATTCAACCAGAAATACACTTTTCGAATCTTTACCCTCTGCGCCCTTCAATGTATCGAATTGTTTCAGTTGAACCAAAACAACTGTTGTTTATTTCGTTTGAACAAAAATACAAGAAAATTTTGGATTGTTTGGCCTATCCGTAATCGACTGTACGTGGTTAACCCATCAAAACTAATCGTTTCGATTAACCCCACTCTTCCGTTTTCCTTTTCCACAATCTCTTAGTTTTTCCAACTTTTCCTTTTTCCATCAGCACTCCCCCACTCCCTCTTTTTACCCCAAATCTACACTAATCGCTTCTTTGCTTCACCACGTACCTACCCTGCCCCATTCAACCAGGAATTGACTTTTAGGATCTCCACCCCCTCCCGTCTGAAATAAACCTACCGATTTCTACTTGACCCAAAAATGTGACGAATTTCGGGCTCATTTTTAAATGCAAAGAGTCAAACGATATATAATACAGAGAATGGAAAGAATATGCGCGCATTTTTACAAGACTATTTCTCGCGTAGATTAATAAACGTTCAGCCTCGATTTTCCCTTGAACGGTTTCAACAAACAAACAAAGCAACGTTTGTTATCGTTGATTCGTGGAATATATATCTATATATATATAAAGGAACGAGCGAATCGCTCGAGAAGGAAAATGGACGAAATTTTTCACGCGTATATCTGCATCTGCGTTGATACGAATAACCGTGGAGCGGAGCGTGAATAATTTCGCATGTAAATATAAGTGAATATCGAAGAGTGGGGAGTGAATTTGATCGAATGCCGCGCGTGGATCTCTGCTTCCTTTTTTCTCATATTGTAAATCTGGATTATCCGATATAGAGACGCGAAATAAAAATAAATATGTGTTTTGGCGGTTGGTTTTTCTAAAAAAATTTTGTCGCGCCATTAACGAATTTACAGTGGGCTATTGTGGTCAAGAGGCGCGCGGCGTAACTAGAAAATTGTCTAATTCGTTTAAATGAAAAATCCCGACGTTCGAAACAATGTATATGCGCTACAGATTGATGAATTATCAAGCTGGAGTGTATAAAGGGTATAATGGAAATTGCAAACACGAAAGCGTAGCAACGAGCGAGCTAATGCCAAAGGCGGAATAAGTGCGGCTTGCATTTGTAAATTAATATATTTAAATTAATTTATTACAACTGAATTGCATGCTCGCGCAATGAAATTTGTAATTCATGAGTATCCACGTTCGTTATTTATGGGCATACCTAGCTAGCTCGTGTTAGAAAAAGAAGAGGAGGAAGACTTTTTCAAATATCAAATAAATCCACTGTGCAGCCGATTAATAAAAAGAGGGTAAGGAAAAAGGGGTGGGTGGCTGGGTGGGGGTGGGGATAGAGAATGGGAAGGCCAGGATAAAAAGAAGAAAACCAAAGTGAAGCGTGAACGGTAGAGAGAGAGAGAGAGGTGGGGGGGGGGGGGTACGAGGAGGAGAGAAGAGTCTGGAAAAATGTTGCGTAATTACTCTCGCCGATTTGTTATAAATAAATGAGTAAATTGAAGAAAGGATAATTGAAAATAAAAACTAATCGATGAAACAAATTAATAGCGCTATACACGGCTGGCTGGCTGATGGGCATTTCCGATAACAGTCCACGACTTGAATGTTTTTGCTAAATATTTACTCGCCGTTTTAAAAGTTGATTACCGAAATAAAGAGCAGTTGTGATATAAAAACGGCAAATAAATTTCATCCACGGAACCAGCAGCAGCAGCAGCAATGGGCTATATAGCTTTGTCTGTGTAGGTTTTTGCAAGTTTTTTATTTTCAAAGAGCATAACTTTGGCACGAGGCAAGAAAGGACCACTTAAGGACTTAAGGCAGTCAAGGAATTTACTAGTTTTTTTCTTCTCGCGATCCATTATGTCGACGGGCGCGGCAAACTCGCTGCTTTTCAGGGCTTTTTGTTTCTCACAGATGTACAGCGTGCTGTGTAGTACACGCAGAGCTTGGAAAACTTTGAAAGTCGCTTCTCACGCTCCGCTGCTGTATCGCGTAATTTATCTTTGCTCGGGGCGCTCTGGTCCATCGATACGTCACTGAAATCTTTCATCAATCAGGGAAACGCGCGAGACAAAAAGTGGCTGGGCTCTCGAGAGACCTGGAAAAATCGCAATTCGACCCACCTGTCATTTATTCTTCCCACTGCAGCGAGAAGGACGTTGTAAAATTATTACCATTGTAAATGTCAATGTAAATACTCCTTCCCTATATATTTATATATTATATATATATATATATATATATATATACACACATATATATAGGATGTGTAACCCAGAAAACGAGGCAGTTTCATTTTGACTACTACTGCCGCTGCTGCTGCTGCTGTTCCGTTGTAATGTTAAAATTCTACGGTTGAGCATTCATTACATGCAAAACACTGGCCATCCTCGAAACAGTTTTGTACTCGGAACAAAAGATCGGCCAGATTAATACGCTGGCCCTCCGGATATAGAAAGCATACATTATTCGTTCGTGTAATTGCTTCACCCTCTAATCTCACAGAGCTTGATCATTATCCCTCATCCCTTTCTCCACGGACAAATTCTTTCATCGATCAATTTTAATAACGCCCTGTAAAACTTCATTTCCTCCATTTAGTGCAGTAATCGCTCCTTAATCTTATTTCCGCAGGTTTTTCGTCCTGTGCTAAGAAAACATTGGACAAGAAATTTTTAGAATTTTCATCACGGAGCTCTCCCTTGGCGGGAATCTGGTGACGAAAGAGGCAGGGGTGGTGGCTTCCGAGTGATGTGGAGAGGGGGGGGGGGGTAAAAGTGCTTTCTAATATTTCATATATCGCTCGATACTTTGGAAGATTAATTCTTCGCCCCGTTTTTCAAGCGAGATTCATTGGTAATCTCTTTCCGGATAGCAACGTATATGTATAGGCGAATCTCTAACGCACTTTAATTTCATACGGCGAACGAGTCACAGATGGTTCTCGCAGGGGACGGAGGAATCAGACCACGTACTTTCTTGTCTCTCTTCGAATCGAATATCATTTATTTCCAATAAACATCCCAACCTTTTAATTAAGAATATATTCCCTCAAAATCGACCAACTTTTACCTAAATTGCAAAAAACCCGATCAAAGTTTTTTATTATCTTTTTAACAATTATTTCTTCTCCAATTTATTCTAAAAAAGCAAAAATAAATCAGTTAGAGTTATTGTTATCAATAACAATATATTAATGATACGATCGGTGAAAGCTTCGAGTTTAATTATTGCGGATTAATTGTTTAACGTCGAGTCAGCTAAGCCAGCAAGAATCGTAGCCTCTTAATTGTATAAGTATTTTCCCTCAACATAGTCAAAAAAATGATAAATTTCACCTAATTGTGCAAAAAATTTGATCAAAGTTTTTTACTACTTTTTTAACAATTATTTCTTCCTTAGTTTATTCTAAAGAATCCATTCTCACTTTAAAAAAGAAACGAATCTGAGTTATTGTTATCAATAATAATATTAATGGTATAGGATCAATGAAAGCTTCAAGTTTAATTATTGCAGCTTTAGTCTTTAACGTGTAGCCAGCTAATCTTGCTCTTGGAAATTGTAGATGTCTCATAAAGATAAGCGGGTAAAGGGCGCGGAATCCTTTGACTGTGCCGAATATTAATTTCACCCAACTACTCAATTTAATTAGGGCAATTCATTTAGCCCCATACATAGTGCCTGTACAGCTCGTATCCAGCGAGTTCAGAATTACAATCGCAACAATCTTCCTACAGGATAGGCGCCAACTTCCTGGCACGAGGCAGCCTGCGTTAGGGGTTACGCCAGATTTTACACAGCTCTCCCCCCCCCCCCTATCCCACACCACCCCTCTTCCCTCCATTTCTATCCGCAAAATCACGCATGCGAGTCACGTCCGACTGATTCAAGAACGAATCAAGACACACGTGTGAAGCAACTACGTCTCGCACGCTGACGACTTCCGGAATTCTCCACGCCTACTTCCGGTACCATCTCTCAAATCTCAACGGATCCCTCAACCACTCCATCAATCGCAAACGGTAATTTTCTATAAAATCCTAAAGAAGCAAGAAATCTCTATAATTTATAATAATTGCGAATTGCCATGGAATGGGAAATAATTAATTTGATTGGACAAACGATATAATCACTAGCGATTACCCAATTGGGTTTGGAGAATCCCCGTTAAAGTGCGATTTTCTAATTTTCATAGTTGGAGTCTCTCGCTAGAGTTGGAAGATTCTTAGAGTTGGGAGAGTGGGAGCTTAGAGGGATTCTCAGCTAGCAGACCTAGCAGTTATTATAACGACGCGAGGGACGGGAGATCGAATCATGAAAAGTGCAATTGTGTCGCGGAATTTCGCTGGCGGAGAATCGAGAAGCGTCTTTTCCCGATGTTCTCGGTAAAATGTGGTAATTGAGATGACTGAATGGATCTTGAGGAACGGAAGAGCTTCTTAAAATGCCGCTGGAATTCGCTCGGATAAATCCCAGCAGGCGCGTTTTTCCGGAAACATTCCCATGATGGGTGGTGCTTGGGCCATTCGACGTGGAACAATGGTCCGCGACGAAATTCGAGTGGATCTCAGTCCTGTACACCATTCGGGCACGAGCACTCTCGCTCGAGTATTTGTACGCTGCGATTGTGTTGGTGCAGCGCGAGCTGTGCATTTCTGCGCTCAATTCATAGCTGGTGCGTCCGTTGTAACGCGCTATCGAGAATGTGCTATGGGCAACAGTGCCACTCTCGAAAATCCATTCCAAAAGACAATCTTTCTAATTGCAGACATTCGAGGATGCAATGAAGCTATATTATCGTAAAATGTTAATTAACGAATTATTCCTTTTCTTTCACATTGTTATACTCGTAAAAGTGTCACTTATTTACCATTCATTCGTGTCACTTAAAATAAATAAATACTATATCCGATTATCTTATGTGCAAAAAATACATTACTCGGAACATCCAAAAGTTTTGCTTTAATTGAAATAAGTGTGAAATCCTATATAGTAGAGACTATGCGGAAATTCTGACAATTTCATATTTGCAGTTTTTTATAATTTTATTATTAAAATTTAGTCTATAACGACATGGATTTAATACGGTGGAAAGGATACACACACTCTGTTTACAGCAGTTATTAACAATTTCTATATAGTTATACGCAAATTAGAATTGTATGGCTAACAATTTTTTAAATGTGTCTGGTATATATATTGTTTCAAACTCCTCTCTATATATACAGAATATGCTTTATATATATTTTCTAATGAATCTGTTTTTCCATATATATATATATATATATATGTATATATATCCTACAATTAAAAAAAAATTCTCTCTAAATTTATTATTTTAACACTCTAACAAATGTAATCATAGCTAAACAAACAAACTTTTGAAAGAATAATGTTTTATTTCATAATTACAGGATTTCGTAGTAGAAAGAAGAATCAAAAGATGCGCAAAGTGATTAAATGTATATTCGTATTAAAATAAAACTTTAGAATTAATATTTAAAAATGAAATAAGGTCTATATACCAAATAAAATGCGTACAAATATTCCTTGATACTTTCGTATATACAGTAATTTGTTTAATTGCAAGAGGGGAAAAGGGTGAAGAACGTAGGTGAAAATTTACAATTGTGATGTGTTCATTGTGTAGCAAAGTTCATGGAGAATTTGCAATGGGCATGCAGAAACGGAGCTCTAGGCAATGCGGTGCAAAAAATAATCTTTAATTGAAACGCGAAAAGTGAAAGAGCGTGGATGAAAATTTGAGCAAAGTATATGATGCGACACACATATATATATTATGTATTACGTATTATTGGAAAGCATGCACTTTGCTAGAGGTATATTTGCCAGATGATTGGAACTGCAGGTCTCTCGTGTGGTAATGGAGGTATCAGGAATGTGGAGTCCACGTTCGGAGAAGCAAACGAGGGCAGTCATACGCGTATTAGGTGCAATCTGCGCATCCACTGACAATCACGACCACACGCACACAAACACCCTAACCAGGCTGATTTTATACTTTTTGTTCCGTCAAAACTACCTCTACCACTACCAACAAAGGTATAGCCACTGTTGCACGATAATCCCATTTGGACAGTGCGCGCTTTGTGCGTTTGGCGCTATTGTTAAACAGTCCGTACCATCAGCCAAAAGCCAATATCAAGCTGGCTACCATATTGGCATGGAATATTTCACATCACCTGACATATTTTAACAAAATAGACACTCGCTAGTTGTGCAGGCATTAATCTTTCATGCCGCTTCAATTATAAGGCTGCTCCTTTGGGATTTCAACGTTTCGATATAATGCACGTAATCAGAATATTTAATGCATTCTAATCCTCTTAGAGAATATTAGACGTTTAAGCAACTCGAGTAGATTAGTAAATTCAAGGAGCATAATACGCTTGAATTCGTGGCAACATATCAATCACCGACCTCCACAATCGAGAATTTTACATTTTTCATTTTCTCAGCTCACCTTTATTCTATTAATTTTTATCAAATATCCAAGCTCCGGAATTTTCATAGCTGCGCTTTATTAAATAACGCTTTTATATTATATTTGATGCAGTGAACTCTGTATCCTCCTTCGCGTAGCTCTAGGTTTTCTATATACGATGAGCGAAGGAGAGAGGACTCGACTGAGAGGAGCTGTTTTTAGTGACGACAAGTGCACTTTAAAAATATACAATATCTAATACGATCCAGCTGGGTATTTTACAGAAATTGACGTTGAACAAATTATGCGATAAAACACTTCACGTACAGCCAGTTAACTCGGTGGTTTTCGCTTCTTTGGTAAAGGATCATAAAACATTAAAAAAATTTTAAACGCTCGAAAATGCCCGCTTCGCTTTACGGAGAATAATATCGCGTAATGGAGGTGAGTTGCAGAAGGAATAACGCGCCACTTTTTCTAGCTCTTCGATGGAAATTTTTAAGTGACTATTTAGAGAAGCAGTTGAGAAGTTTTGGGTAATTTTGCACTTATCATTAGGAAGGCTCTATGCATCGGTAAGCACCGCGAGATTTAATGTATTCCAGTATATATAGTTAAGCTTGTGTATATATATATATATATATATATATATATGTGCGGAATGTATTCATGCGCGTGACATACGGTCACATAACTTACATATGACACTCATACAAGCATACTTACACCTACAGGGCTGGGTATACAGGCTGCATTTCGTCGACGTCTCCAGTTGAAAGCCACGCCAAGCCACACATACCACACGAGAGCTATGCGAGGCTAAATCTCAACATACGCGTAAAAACCCAGCAAATTAACTAGCGTGTCGTTAAAGCTCGCACAGAATTCTACAGACTGTTTACAGGACTTCTTAAATAATGCAAACTACCCATTTCATCGTAATCCTTTTGCCAAATTCTCGCAAAAAATTTATTTAACAATATCCTACACCTCCCAAACAAAATTACTTGCACGGAAAATCTCGTTGAAAGATTCTCCCCCCACAGATTCTCGTAAAATCCTTTTTTCGAGTCTCACTTGCCAATAGCTGCAGCATATTTACAGAACGAAACGTCAGTATAAATACGATCTTTCAAGCTGCAAGTTAACGATCTTTCATTTTTCACCCTATATCAGAGATTTTTCAGCAATTTTGCGCCACGAATTCTTCTCGATTATCTCGTGATACGATCTTCGTAGAATTATTCGCGTATAAACAATTTCTAGGCGAGCCAGGTGATTCTGTTATTAGTTCGGGAAATAAATCCGAGTTGTTATGAGTATAGGAGAGGGGGGAAGGGGGAGAGATAACAGAGAAGAAGGAAAGCGGTATTCGGGCGAGAGGGGAAATTTCGCAGCTAGCGGAAGAAGTTGAGAAACAAGCGAGGCGCAATTTGGACAGGTATATCGGTATTATGATTTATACACAAGGTGTGTGTGTGTGTGTGCAACAAAACTTGAACCAATTTACAGAAAGTTATTTCTCAGATTCGCGTCGGATTACAATTTCTAAATCACCGTTAAAATCGCCACGCTGATGGTCAGCTGATCAATTAACCTATCACTGCATCGTGACGTCACAGCGTGCGGCGACTAAGTTTTATAGGTCCATAACTCGGTAACCGCTGCTCCGATTTGAATGGGACTCGAGGGTTTTAATTAGAAAGTCCTCGGGAATCGCCTCCCTTAATCTGACACGATCGTTTAGTGGCACCCTGTATAAGCTATATTTAGCGAGACCGAGAGAGAGAGAGAGAGGGAAACGGAGAATCACGAGCACCAACTACCAACCTATATATACACATATATAGCTGCGCAAACACTCACGGCCAATTTGATCCGCACATACGCAATGCGATATCACCTCTTTAGGTAAGCCCGTTTCCGATTCATCAAACAACTGATGCTACCAGATTTATGCTGCACATGACAGATCAAATTTATCAAACGGAAGATCGTTCCATTAAAAATCAATTGCCAGTGAAACGTTTTACCCGGATACTTTGCGAGAACTTTTATTATCTACAATTTTATCCGACTGCTTCGTTTATTCCAATTTATATTTCATTCTGATTGAAAATAGAAAGTGGAGGGGGTGGACGTAGACTGAGAGAGAGAGAGAAAATATGTGATTAATACACACATTTGTTATCACAATATTTAACGACTCTATTCGAGTAATCAGTCTCTTTATGAAATATTTCCACGCGGTTATCGGAAATTTCGAGTATATTCCATTTACTCTTTTCGTTTTATGCCGTGATTATGCGATATAATTGTTTATTCGTACGATTTCATTAGGCTGGCTTCGGTCGGTTCGGTCGATCCGTAGCTTTTAGGGTTCCAGTTGGTTGATTTGGAGGGGGGGGGGGAGGGAGACAAGATGGAAGATCGAAGCTCGCGTGAGGTTCGAGTACCATTGATGCAATGGGGGAGGTAGAAAGGAGGAGTTTTTCAATGAAACTCTCGAAGCTGACCAGCGCGAATCGGCCGGTGTGTGCCATAATGGAAGGAGCATCGCAACTGAGGGGGGGGGGGGGGTTGAATATAGCGAACTAGCCAACTATCGCTGAGTTCATTTCGCTCGATCAAAGCCACATTCTTTAGCCGCTCTCGAGATCCTTCCCTTAACCGGGACACGAGCGATTAATCTTGACGAAAAACATTTACGGGTTTGCGCTCGGAGGTAACTCGAAAAAAACGAAGCTCGAGTCGCGCAAGGAGCAATAATTGATGATTCGCCAGACCGGCAGGGACGTCTATAACGAGTATACCGCACCGTTTCGCCACTTGAATCTGATCGAAATAAAAAGTCTTCTGCCTCTCCAGCTCCTCTATTTTCTGCACTTTCACGGAACCAACGACAATCGAGCATCGCTTCGATCTGATCGTACTCTGCAATATGGAAATACAATTTTATTTTCAGACAATTCATTATGACTTTTTAACAAGGCAAGATACAGTCGAGTGCTTAATTACATATTTCGTGCAATATATTATACATTTGAGGAAGGAATTGGATGGGGGGAACAAAGGAACATTCGTGTGACGTGTTCAAACGTGAACATTGAGAAGATCAAGAGAGAGAGAGAGAGAGGGCAGGGCTCACCAACTACCACCATACAAATTTCCTAGGAGACTTTGACCCCGATCCACCTCAACCTTGCCTTACCACCCGTTCATTTCTATGCGCGGAACACGATTAGAGCGTGCAATTAGCTGGTACTTGAAGCCGAGTACAAACATTAATTAGCATCTCTAGGCGGATCCCGTTACGAACCAACCCCTGCTTCGTTTCCCTGAAGTCTAACTGACCCCCCCCCCCCCTCCTCCACCTCTTCTTCTCCTCCCACACCACCTCCACAACCCTATCTCGCTTGTTTCCTGCTTACCTTCCCAAAGCGTAAAACTTTCCAACAAAATATTTAACGTTGTAGCTCGTTGTACCAACCTGGTCGGACCTACCAGGCCTCCTTCCTCCACCGTTTCTACCACCCTCGAATTCTGACTCAGGAAAAAACTTTGATACTCAATTAAACATCTCTCTAAATTAATGCTTCAATTACTTCTCTTTCCCTCCCAACCAAACATTTCTACTCGACGCTCTGTTGTGCATGGACAATGGAAAAAAATATTCATTTCGTTAAAAAACAAATCTACCTATATTGGTAATGATTTTGAAAATCATGGTATAGCAATTAGAGTTTTGTAAGATTGTTACACATGAATTACTATAGTTTGGAAGGAGGATTAAATAAATTTCTGCTTCTTTAATAAAATTTTGATATTCAAATAACCATCCGTTTAAATTAGTACTTTAATTTCTTCTCTTCTTTCGCACAACCAAAACTTTTAAACTCGATCCTCCGCTGTGTTCAATGTCAAGAAAATACTTATTTCATTAAAAAAAAAAGCTGTCTTTTTATTAAAAATCATTGTAAAAGTCAGTCGTAAGAATCGAAATGAACATTGAGAATTATTCCTTGATGAAAGAGTGGAAATAGTTGGTAATATGCATTATTACGGTTAAAGGGGGTAGGGGGGCTAAATAAATTTTGCGTTTGTTTAATAGCCGTGTAATGCAGTTGCGCAAAGTGGGAATAATATGGTCAGCCGTGCAACAGTTGGCACTGCCATTCTTACTCGTAACTTCTATATCATTGCATAACTATGGCGTTACCGTAGCGTAGAACTAGTTTTCTTCAGGGATTGGAGAAGTTTCCACTACACGGTGGATAACTCAAGTTTGTTAAAACGTAACTTTGATCGGTTTCCAACCGAATTCATCGAGCCGTGCAGACATCTTTAAATCGTGGAAAAATTACGATTTAACGACCCTTTTATTTCCACAATTTCACCAATACTATATATTTCGACCTTAATATCTCTCCACAGTGGATAAAATCATTTATGCAAATTTCACTGTTCCACGCGCGTCAACGAGTATTGCTTTTGTTTCATATTTTATCACGCGGGCAATCTCTCGCATGGCGTGCATATTCCCATTAATATCAAGGATAAACATTGAAATTTATTAGACTTAAGGTGCTTCGCAATCCGACAGCTGCTGTTAATTTATTTTTCAAAGGACACAGTGAAACAAAATTACACAAGATAATTCTTGCTAAATTCCATTATATACATATGTATTATATGAAAAAAAAATATATATAGGTATAGTTGCAAGAAAACAAGCCGAGACATAATTTTCATAAAAATAAACCGACCGATGATTAAAAATGAATTAGTATAGCTACCGGAAAAGTAAAAATATTTTTAGTTAAGGTATATTGATTAATTTCATATCCAAAGGTTGAGAGTGGGAGTGGGTTGGAATCGCTAAAAGTTGCAAAGTATTCATCGAAACCACAAACATCGTGGGGAGGAATGGGAGGAGAGCGTTTTGCATCGTTTTGTCGGATCGAAGTCGCGTTTTCTGCATCAACGAGTTTCTCTCTCCTTCTCTCTCTTTCTACCCCCTTTTGGAAGTTGGTCGTTGCCAGAGCGATTAATCTCGACGGAAAACATTTACGAACTCGTGCTGTCTGTCGTAGCGGGCTTGCCGCGTCAAGAAGGCCAGGAAGAAAAAGTCGCGTAAGTGCAATTGATGACTCGCAGCGGCGTTGCGCCAAGAAAAACGAGCCCCGTGCCACTAGCAGACGCCCCGATAGAAGACATCAACCCCTTCGCATCCCCATCCCCCCACCCCCACTCGACCCCTCGAATTAAAGCAAACTTAAACCCGTCCCAAACAATCTTTTTCCACTTACGATTACACACATCCCTGGCCATTTAAAAGCATTTTCATCTCTCTCCCCTCCAAAACTCACCTCAACCCCCCTCCCCTCCCCTCTCTTCGCAACCCACTCGTTCCCTCGACGCTTACACCCACCTCGATTCACCTCACTCCGAGCTAAGTGATTAAAGTCTTACCATGGCGTATCGATAAAAGCTCCTCGCTCCAAATTAAATCAGTATATAACTGTATGATTTTTGATCATTTCTTTCTTTCAATTACACCAAGTCAGAAATATGTGCCATCTATAACCGAGCTGCATTTGTATAAATAATTCTGAAACAGTCTCGCACGCCTCGGAATAACTATATTCCCATCGGGTCAACAATTTTCCTTAATTTATCAACCAAATATAAAATCCATCGGATGTTAAAAATGATAGACAAATTTAATTACCGTCGACTATATATACACAGAGTTTATTTTCAGCCGCTCCATTAAGTGATATCGTTAGTCGCGCTCTGCACCGAAGGATGCTCCAAAATACTTCTTTTAAATGAAGCGAGTGCCAATGGGAATCCTAGGGATTATTTATTAAAAATGGCTGCATTGCTGGTGGGAAAAAGGTTGAAATTCGGAGGTGTTGTTTGAGGGATGATTGGTTGGTTAAAATTTCTATAGGGCAATTTTCAGCTTTGACGATTTCAAATTGGCGGAACGAGTCGAGAGAGGGCGCGTCGCTGGAGCCATCTCCTCTCTCAACGAGGGTAATTTCGATTCGCACGTACGCGTTACCGTTGTCCCCGAAATCCGGTGGCGGATACGAGGAACGCTGAATTTCCTGAAATTCAACGTGAAAGCCTGAGCTACCCGCTACATCGGCTTCGATCGCGCAACTCCGACACAGACGCTATATAGGCCGGACTAATTATCACCGCTGTTTTCCAATGGACCACCATTTTTCCTACAGCTTCAACCTTGCAGCCTGAATTACCCTCCGCATTCAGACTCGCGAAAATTCTGATATAAATCACGAGCGCGTCTTATGCCGAATCACTCGGGTATAAAATGAAATTGGCAAACTGAAAATGCATTTTAAAAGATGTTAAACGTAACTCGGATGAAATTGTAAAAACTCGCGAATCTTTGAGAATGGAATAAAAGAGATGCTTTTTATTACATCGTATGTACCTGTACGTTATAATATATATATATATATATATTTAAAGTTGTGCCTCTGTAGGGAAAAGTGTTGAGTGACGGAGAGTGTCGGCTCGGTCGAGTGGAAATTTCGAAAGCGCCGCATCGAATCTAGCGATTGATGATTCCTAATGCGCCCGAGTGAGATGGGTGAGTGAAGCCGTCAGGGGGAGGTGTGGGGGGGGGGGGGGATCGACGAGCTTTGAGAGTATACAGAGGATAGTGAAGCGAGCGCGACAATGGGTAGGTCCGTACTGTAAGTTTGTAGGATTGGAAGAAACAGAGAGAGGGAGAGGTAGATGGTGAGAAAGGGAGATGGCGATTGGGTAAAAGTAGAAACAGAAATAGAAGTAGAAACAGAGGTAGAGGATCGAGGGAATGGAAGAGAAAGAGAGAAAGTACAGTTGACTGCGGGTAGCAGGAGCGAGGCGGTGGTTTGTGTTGACGTTTTTACGAGAGAAAGCAGAAAGAGGAAGAGAGAGAGAGAGAGAGAGATGGTGATTGGGCAAAAGTAGAAATGGAAGTAGAAGCACGAGCAGAGGTGGAGGTTTAAGCGAATGGAAGAAGAAAATAGAGAAGAGAGAGGATGGAAAATACGGTTGACTGTTGCTGAAGTAAAAGAGCACTGGTATTGGTGGTACCGCGAAAAAGAGTGAGGAGGGAGGGGGTGTATTGGGGGAAACGGAAGTAGAAGTAGAAGAGAGAGCAGAAGCACTGGCGGAAGTGGAGGATGAAGCAAATGGAAGGGGAGAGTGAAAGAGAGTAAAAGCTAGGGGTTGGCAGAAAGTGGCATGAAACGTGTGTAGGGGGAGGGGGAGGGGGAGAAAGTAGCGGGCTGCGGGAGTACAGTGTAGAGTCACGCTACTCGACGCTACTCTACGTACGGCATGCTACTCGTTTGCGTGATGCTGCCGGCGTGTGTGCTGCCGGTGCCGGTGGTGAACGCGCCCGGACATCGATACAGCTCCGCCGCCACTTTTCCCCTGATCCTCTCTGACCCTCCCTTACACCCTCCCGCGCACCCTCAACCCACACAACGCACGTACACTTCTTCACCATCCACTACTCGCGTACCATTAGCTTCTCCAACGGAACCTGCTTGCTGCCCCTCTTCCCTTACACACATACAGCGAAGCTATATATATATATAAATATATATATATATATTTCTTCTCTCTCTCTCTCTCGCCGCATCTCACACTCTCTATCTTATAACCTCCCCTACCCTTTCTCTCTCCCCAAATCTCTTCTCCTTCTCCCTCCACCTCATTCCCTCGGTACTTGTTTAGAATTGGAGGGAGAGAGAGAGAGAGAGAAAGAGAAAACTGCTGCCAGAGCATCCCTGAAAGCTGCTCGCCCCTACCGCCTCTACCTCGCAGTACTAGTTTGCGGATTATCTGTACATAAGTATAGAAACTCCGAAACAACAACCAACCTTCCCCTCTATAGATCTCCGCAATGGAAACTCGTACTTCTAATCGATTATTTTCTGTTCAGAATTAATACTTCCTCTTTTTTAATTAATAATTTTAGAGTCTTTCTGAAAATTCATATAATAACTGTTGCTCGTCCATATATTTATTTACATCTGTATATATAGAGTTGCGACCAAATGCAAAATTATACACGCGTTGGAATAACCGTGCATCCGAATGCTATATATATACCAAGCCCTCGGTGAATATTTCGAAAACCGTTCTCCATTCGCGTGACTTTCACATAAGTAAACGAATATAATTCCGCCTTGTCACTTTTTACCGTAAATCTGGACCAATTCTGTTACACGAATTACCACTCACCCATCACTCTCGGTTAATCTAGACGTTCCTCTCTCTCTCTCTCTCTCTCTCTCACGATTCTCTTTCGTTCCTCACAGAAATCCAGCAACGCCACTGCAAAGGGAATAATAATTCGCTGGATTTACAAATCTGTGAAAAAAAAACCTTTCTGTTCCATCACTGTCAAGTTACTATTCTTTTATAGATACGTGAAAAATTGCAATCCCCTCGATGGACAAGATCCAACGAAACTTTTTAATCAGATGGAAATTCAATCGCAAAGAATTTATCAAGTTATATATACTATACATATATATAACATACGCGGTTTCACTTTTATCGCGTTCATTTTTCTGGAAAATCCTCGACTTTCCCTCCTGTACACGCCGCAGAGAGAAACGAGAGTAATCATTTCCTCCATTACGAAGACAAAGCAGAGAGTCGTCGATTAGTTTTACACCAACGCTCGCGCACGCTTTGTATAGCGACGATGCGAATAGGGTAGAAAGAAAAAGTGTGAATCTGGCGAATAAATCGCTTTAAAAATTCAATTCGTCAGCCCCGCAGCTTCGTTGTTCCCATCGTGCGTGTAATCCAAATTTAAGCTGCTTGATTTATGCATAGCCGCAAAGCGGACGTTTTCGCTTTCCTTATTAAACGGTGTTAAAAGAGCAATAAAAAGGGGGGGGGAGCAGGGAATATAATCGGAGCAAATCAACCATCATGAGAATCAAGTACGCATTTTTTGAGGATTCTCGTTATTAGTGGGCATGTGAGTCTTTCCTGCTCACTTTTTCAGCTAGAAATTTTGTGGCGTTAAAATTGCAGATATATATATATATATATATATACAACGTGTCAATTTAAAAATGCATCACCCTTAATGTCCGACCTTTTATTATAGAAAATGTAGAAACTGCAGCAAGTCTTTGATTTTATTTTTAAAATTGACATTTTCAAGTTTTTATCTTATTAAATTGCACAAAGGCGTCAGGGAGGGTGGAAACATGCACTAAAATCTTAAATGGGTGCACTGAAATATCGAGGGTCGTACGAATTCGAATTGACACGCTGTATATATTATATACTATTATACGTATCACGTGTATTACCCTGCTGTGGCCAGCTACACTTGTACACACGTTACAACAGACAAATGCACACTTTGCAGCATTCCGTTTAACAGTGCAGTGTCACCGTGCCATTAGTCCGAAACACGGTCTCCCCTGCTTTATTTCATTGGCCAGAGTCCCCCCTGGACACTCGTTGCTCGTACTCGGTCATTCAAATGTACATACATCCCTCTACGAGCCAGAAATAATTCATAAACTAATTCACGAGGCCTCGTGAAATAGTGTGCTGCTCACCTTTTTTTTCCAAACGCAGTTTTTCCATTTTCAAGCTCCCTTCGTCATTGGTTTCCGGTCTTCCACTAAGCTTCCGTTCAACAGCTAGAAACAAGATTCACGAGGATAGTAATTATTAATCCATGCTGGTTTGAAGAACATTGTGCAGGGGAAAGCGTTGTACCTTGGGACATTTGTTAAATTTTATTAATTCAAAGGATCTTCTAATTAAACAAACATAAAAAATTGGACCATGAAATTTGAAACATAAATAGCCTATTAATAAAGTGAATACATAAGAGAATATTGATAAAAAGAGAGTTTTCTGCAAGTTAATACACGATAACATAAGAATTTAAATAAAAGTGTTGCAAGGTACAAATCTCACTTTCCTATAGGTC
This sequence comes from Prorops nasuta, assembly GCF_024137725.1. Classification (NCBI taxonomy): domain Eukaryota; kingdom Metazoa; phylum Arthropoda; class Insecta; order Hymenoptera; family Bethylidae; genus Prorops; species Prorops nasuta. The sequence goes on along the minus strand of NW_027116802.1, from coordinate 7,008,426 downwards.
GGTCGATAGGTACACTTACAAGTGTAAAATATACAGATGGATGGATATATTATTGGCACTCGTCAGAATTGTAGTAAATTGCGAGAGATGCATGGAAGTTTTGTCAAAGCTGGGAGTTTGATTTATAAGGAATGCTGGCTGCGCAGCTGTTTAGCCGTTCACGTCACGAAGTCGTTGACCAAGCAGCGTCTCAAGCTTGGCCAGCTTTCGTGAAGCATCCGTGGAGAGCACGAGATAAATGATCCACGTGTCAAGCTGACGCTCGACTTGACGATAACGAATACTCGCATTAGCGTCCATTTGGTGAACCAAGAACGTCGAGTGTCCATCGATTTCTGCCCGGTGTCGACCAGTCGTCAAGGGGAAAAATTTGAAGGATACTTTAGCTAAAATGTATAAAAATGAAAGGAGGAGAAAATATAGAACATGCGGAAGAATACTAACTTCCGATTTCGTTCGCTTGGATAAATAAAGGAGAGACCATGTAGGACCTAAAGATATATCTTACATTGTAATTTTTGTTTATGACACTAATTTAAATTTACGTGCATGTGTGGTCTGCCAAACTTCAACGCTGTTAATAAATTTTTAGCTAATTTCTATAACAGTCGTTAAAAAGAAGGTTCTAAAGAATATCAGCAGAAACGTAGGATTGAAAAGAAGAAAAGGAACAATAGATAGAAGGATATTATTCCCTTTGGTTTCTTCCGCTAAGATAAATAAAGGAGAGACAATAAAGAATCAAACGATAACCCTTCGCCTCTTAGTCGATTTTTCGCTAATTTCTGACACTCTTTAAGGAGACAATTTTCAAGGGTATCCTCAATATAGAAACGTAGGAATGAAACGAAGAAAAAGAATAATACGTACAGAAAAATACTAACTTTCGGTCTCGGTTACTTAAATAAATAAAGGAAAGACAATGCCGAATCTAACAAAAACATTTCTATTATTAACAGATTTTTAGGTAATTTTCGATACTCGTGATGGAGAAAAAGGTCCGAACGATGAAAATGCAGAAATGATATAGGAAAAATGAGAATTAATTGTAGAAGAATTAATATTGACTTCCGGTTTCGTTCAGTAAGATTAATTATAGGAGACAAACTAAAATCTAACGATAACACTTATAAAGAACATCAATTGTTAATGAATTTGTAGCTACTTTCGACTATTCGTAAAAGGAGAAAAATTAAAAGAAATATATATATATATATATATATATATATATACAGGGTGTAACAGCAATAAATATAGAAGGAAAAGAATGTCGGGTGATTTCGTTGGACAATTTTTTCAGCATTTTCACTATTATTATAAGTAGCTTTTCGAGGTGGAAACGAATGCTCTTTCATATATACTACTATCCGTACACACACTAACGAATATTTGCCACTCGAATCTCCAACATTCTATACGAGCCCTACGATTTATTTCGGATTCCACGGCGACCTTAACGATGTCGACTTAATGCGGCAGTATCACGCCATTTGCAGTTAACGCCTCCTTAGCCGTCGATTCCAATTAACCTCCCCCCCCCCCCCTATATATATAAATTAATATCAAATGAATATATACAGAATCGTCTCGTTTTAATCCAGAAATAATCTTTTCAACGAAATATATATTCCCTCGTCACACAATTATAATTAGAATCGCGTTAATTGCGAATTGCATTTCGCAATTGTATCGCAGTAGAACGAGCTTGACTAAAATGAAACACGTAAAATGCTACGTATCACGTGGTAAAAGAACAAGGAGAAACTACCCAGTCAGACAACACTCGTTTAACGCTTGAACGCGACTAGTATTATGCTCGTGGCCCATCCACGAAATTCCACGACTCGACAATTAAGCTCCGATTCCACGATGCTTTATATAAAACGACTTGAATTTAACTCTCACGAATATCAACTACGCTCTAAACTATAGAAACTAGCTCTGATTGTTTCGCTATAAATTATTGCCACTCAGTGATCAACTCATTTCGACCTTGAACGAATACGACAAAATCGCTGAAGCATTAAAAAGTGCAAAAATTACTTGAAACTTTATCTATGATGGTTACGTCATCCCATAATGATCATCGAAAGTTCTGCTCTGTTATTGTTGGCACTTTTTTTACTCTATTTATATCCCGATAAATTATTCCCATGCAGTAAAAGAGTACTACCGACTTTGAAAAAAAAAAAACAGAAATTCCCTAAATCTTTGGAATATATATACATAAATAATAATCGTTCCTTCATTCCCCATGGCCATCGAAAATTGCGTTTCCTTATTGTCGAGAGTTTTAATCAAGCTGCATTGTTAAAGATTCGAGGGATAACGAGGTTTAAAATGATTGGTGCCCCGGCGAGAATTATCCAAGGACGAGGGTTGAAAAGAAACGGAGGGGAATGATAATAATAACAATATAGCAACAACAAGAATAAGAATAAATTCGGAAAGGAATGTTTGCGAGATAAATGTATATATATATATATATATAGAAAGAGAGGGCTGGTCTAGCAAGGAAAATGTATTAGCGAGAGAAATTTGACTGTGAGAGAAATATACACTCGACAATAATGCGCGCAGAGATTCTGGTTTGCCCGAAGCGTCTAAGGAAGATTCGAAAGCGGTCCCGTAATTTCCGCAATCTGCTTCGGGATTCCGCGAGCGCGAATAGCAATTTCTCTGGTGGAACGGAGAGCTGCTGTATTTTGAGCGTATATAGGAAGGAAGGAAGTGAGATATGTAGAGAGAGAGAGAGAGAGAGATGGACAGACAGACAGACGAGTGAGTACCAGTATAGGTATAGACATAGCAGTACGAAGAGGAGAACTATATATATATATATATATATATAGGAGGCAGTGAAGCGTAGGAAGAAACTCGGCGTACTCCGGCTGCTCTCACGCTGCTCTTATCCAAGATCAATCAAAAGGGACGCGTAATAAGCGAGGAATCCTCGTAAAGGTAGGAGGAAATCGCTCGATTGTGTCGTTTAAGGATCCGGCTAACGAGTAGACGCGAGTTCCTCGAGGTAACGAGGCAACGCATAGAGAGGAGGAGGGATTAACCGTAATCTTCGGTAACTGGATCTTGCGCGAGCGACTATCTCTGCATCAACTTGCTAATCCGAATTAAAACTCGAATGGGATCGCCCGGCCGGTGCTGGTCAACTACGTGCCTCCCTCCCAATGCTTCCCAGAGTGTGCTTCGCGTTGGCCCAACCAAACTGGCCACTCTCGCTCGGCCCCCTCGATGCAGACCTTCGACTCGACTCTCGCTAATAGCCCACACACCTCGCGTGCCCTCTCCTAATCAAAGTAACCCGTAAATCCCACAAGTTTCTCTGCTTTCTCCTACGGCAAAGCCGCTAACGTGACTAACGCTCGTCCGGAACCCATTACTTTCGCCACGAATCACTCGCTACACCTGCGTACCCCTGCAAAGTCCTCATCCCTAATTACGCTTACACTCGATACGATCGCTTACCCACCGCAGCCGCCACAACCCCCTCCCCCCTCTGCCTTGATTCACCCGAGAAATTTATCCAAATCTTTTTTATCATTCGTGTCTGTGAAAATAAGAATATTCCGCGCAGGATGTATATATAATACCTCCTCTCCTTCGCGAGCTTATCGAAACGTGCTCGAGAGGATTTCAAACTAATGAGATTGGAAGAGAAAAATTTAACGCTGTTATGTGGTCACGGTGATGTTATACCTTCCATCTGGGAAAGATACGCGATTATTCACTGCTTTCGAGAGACCCAGAAGTATATATATCTGTGCGTAGAATATCATATCGAGTGAGGAAAAAAAAGCTGCGGATATAGCGCGAGGAAAAAAGTATTCGCAAAGTCAGCCAGAAGGGAATTTTAGTGGATATATATGTAGAGTGTATAATATAGGACTTTGGAAGAAACACGTTTCACGTCGGATGTAAAGCAGCATTTTTAGTAAGAGCCAAAAAGCATTTGGGAAATTATTTCGTTTCGGTGAAATTTCTCTTATATAAAACGTAACACTCCGTTATTAATCATTTACATTTTATTTCTCTCTTTTTTTCTTTCCCTTTTTTCCTATAGAAACATCGTGAAAAACTAATATTATACTATATAGGACGGGATCAAATAAATCATACATCTTTTACAACACACGCCTCGCACATGCAATATACACTATATATATATACACATGCGGTATATTTGTAGCGATATTGGATTTTGCTATGATAAAGATTTCTATCATGAGTTTTTCGTTGGATTCGATATGCAATCTGTGACGCATTCCTTATTCGATTTTCAGCAATAATGCAAAAGTGGCAATCGAATGGTGACCGGAAAATGGAGAAAACGTTATATCATCGATGCTAACGGTTACCAATAGTATAGTATGGGATAGTGGAGGAGAATCGAAGAGAGAGAGAGAGATGCGTGGATCGCGCGCACTACGACGACGCTTTGTCAGTATCCAATATATAGATTGCACATTCAGCATTTGGTCACTCCTCGCTAAAAACGAAATCTGACCGGATGATGAGTGTTCCGCCACACGAATTTAAAAAAACATCGGCAGCGCGATAAATTTTGTAATTCCACGATGCATTTTTCCATGAATAAAAGTTTGCCTTTCCATTCTATATATGCGAGTTCACGAATTTTTCCTGCCTCCCTCGCACACGATAAGGAAACGCATGCACCCCCCAATGGGAGAAAAGTTTTCCTCTTTTCTTTCGGCCCTCCTCTCCGTGCTCGATATCCTCCTTCCAGATCCTGATCCACAGCCAGTCCCCGATCAGGAGGACCACGGGGATTATGACAAAAGCTCACCACTGCCAGAGTGCCAGCAGGCTTTGGCCTTCGACCACAGCCACGGTTACGATAAATTTCAGCCCTACTGATCGATTAATCCCGCGGGAAAAATTGGTCGCGTTGACTTTCAAATGTGGCAAAAAGCTTTACCATTATCCCTTCAGCTTCTACCCACCCTCCCTATATACAATACCCTCTTCCTATCCTCCTCCCCTCTCCTAACCATGCAACATCCACCAATCTAAGCACTGCAAGTCAAATTTTATGAGAATTTTAAGTACGATTGTTGTATGAATAGTATGTGTGTGTGTGTGTGTGTGTGTGTGTGTGTGCGCGCGCGCGCGCGCGTGTATACCAAATTGAAACATTATCATTTTCTGTGTTCACCCACGGACGAATGAATAAAAATTGTCATGTCGTTCTCTTGAACGTAATGCTGGCGCATTTATTAAAATAATTCCTCGCTAAATCCATGTACTGTGTATACGTATATATAGACATTGCGGAAAAATCTGCAAGTTTATTCGTCGCGGGAGATCTCGCTTGTCGAGTGTTCGTTCAGTTTTTCTATGTTTCATAAATATTTAGTCTGAAAAAGTGACACATTTTATGAAAGCGATTTTCTTCTTCCGCCGCAGCGAACTTTAAATAATTGCAATTTGTCGCGCTAAAAGCTAGATCTTTTTACAAGTGAGCTCTACAGCGCGTTATATCAATTATCGAGAAACACGAAATTGGCCAGCAGTTATAGTGGAAACTCCAACGGAGATATAGCACTATCTCTATATTTGGTTTAACAAAATTAAGCTGCTTCCACTAGTCAAATAAAGCTCGACTCTGTTTCTGATACTTTTAAGACTTTTAGATTTACGCCTGGCTAGATTTATCTTTCTCGCGGTTAATTTCCCAAGTATTAAATAAAAGGCACTGTGAGCGTATCGTTAAAAGGAAGGATAGTAAAGGGAACAAGTGATAATTTCTATTGAACGATAGTTTCAGAGTAAACAGAGCGAGCAACCGTGTACAAACACAGTAAATGGAGTTATATGGGCCTTTATACGAGTAGCAGGGCGATTTCCTGGCTTTCCTTGGAGGCCGACCGAAGGTGGTGGTGCTTCGCTGCACAGATCGCGGAGCTTCTGCGTAGGGGGTTCATAGGGGTTGATGGGGGATGGTGGGGGGGGGGGGGGGGAGAGAGGTGCCGAGTTTCGTAACGATGCCGTAGGGCGAGAAAGCGGAAATTGGTAAACGATTAAGCTGTGCTTGCTCGCATGCAGTATACACTGATTCCAATGGCTGAGAAACATATGCAGAGCCGAGGCAAGCTGCGTTAAATTTCGCATCTTACTACTTCGACGCGGAACCCCATTCCATTCCATTGTCTCCCCTGCCAAATTGGTTTTTAATACGTGGAACAAAGGTAGGGATTTAAAAAGCAACACAATTTCTTACGAATTCTCCGTATATTTGACCTATGTAATAGTAATAATGGTAATAATAGTCTTAATAATATAATATATTCCGCGTGTATCGATGACCGTAAGAATACGAAAAATAATTCGTCATTGTAATAATTATACAAGTGTAATATATTGCAGTAATAGCTGTTATTGTTTTTGTATAAAAAAATCATCACTACCATCTTTAGGAGAAAACATATAAAACAAGGAGTTATTGAACGAACGACAAGGATCAGGAATGGGAGGGGATGAAAGGGTTTAAAAGGAGATAACAGATTTTTTCTGTATAAAATTAGTCGCGGGTTTAAGTAATAATATTATTCTTATAATATTATTAGAATTCTTGTCAACCCTAATTAACCACCTGGTCGTGTGTAAAATTCGTCGTAGAATCACTTATAGTTCACTAGTATGTCTCTCTCCTTTGATAAAAAGCTTTTTAACTGGTAAAAAGCAGTCTTTCGTTGCACTTATTTCGGGGCGTCTCCCTCTCCTACTCCTCCTCGCACATATTCAGCCGCTGTATACCTTATAGCGATTAACGTAAATACTTTGATATGACGGTTAATAATTAGTAAAAATTCAATCCATAGACTCCAATTATTTTTCCTTTCAATTTTAATAACGGGCAAGAAATATTGCAAGCGTGGATCAATAAGTTGATTATTGCGAGCGTGAGTATACGTTTTTTCATATGTGACCAAATTAAAATCAATAATAATGACTGAAACATGAATTTACATAAAAATTCGATATTTCTTTTTTTAATAAAGAAGATATACAAAGTTTATAATGTATAAATAAGCTATGTTGTAGCGGCACAAGCTTTTTCATTTGTCAGAATGAACAAAACAGTGCAGAATGACAAACTTATTGTTAAGATTTCTGTAAACTCGTAACTAGCATCAATTAACAAGTAAACCATCGCGTCTTAAAGCGCAGCTACAAAGTTTCTGTTCTTTTTATTCATCGTATTAATTTCACAAGCTTTTAGCTACTTAACTGCGCGTAATACGGATTGGACTGGATCAAAAATACCTAATAATGCGATTTTACATAGTAGTGTGCGAAAAACGCTGGTTTTGCATATTAATACGTATCTCTCTCGCGTCACAAATGCTGAAAATCTAACTGCTTTGGCTATATATGAAAGCCAGTAAACGAGCATAAGTATGAGCACGAACAAAACTATTATTAAACGCGAGGATAAAAACCATTCAGAGAGTCCGCAAATCCGCTTGTATAGCTCCAGCTTGCAGTTGCCAGACTCCTCTGCCTCTGTTTTTCCTCATTATCCCTATACATCCCTCACACTCACTCCATATCTTTACAACCAGTAAGGAATTAGCGTATCTCACTAAAGCCGATTTTACGATTGCACAAAGTAATTTGTTGGACAATGAAAAGGCCATTCTTACTAATAAACCATTCGAATGCTTTAATCATGCCACGCGAGCTGTCATTAAAACAATTGCTCATACTTATTTCTCGTTTGAAAAACACGCGCAAAAGTAATCTTCAATAAATACTCTCAAATAGTATTTTTGAGTCAAAAAACTTCTCTTCTCCGTTACTACTTTCCTTATGTACAAAACATTCACACCCAAAATTTCGAATCATGTATCGATATTCTCGGATGAAGTTTGCGATTAAAAATACTTCCAGTATAAAATTTGCACGGAATCGATATTCACTAGTTAGTAATAAAGTATCGTTATACGTACGTTAGTATGGCGTGATTTTTTTTTATATTATTACTAGTAGCCCCAATAACGCTGGAAATGTCCTATCGTGGAAACATCGAACTTCTTTTCTCCGCTTCAACATGCCTCCCTACTAGCGATTATCGTAAGACCGTTTAAGTAAACTGTCGGAACAATCCAGCTTGGATGAGACCGCTCTTCGATTTAATTCTCAAACTTTTTCATTGAGCTTCGTACTATCTTTGAGATTACAAGATTAGTTATTAATAATATATTTCAAAATGAGACACCTATTCATGTATATTCAGCAAACGAACGAGGAGAAGGAAGGAGAGAATTGTCCTGTCCGAGTGCGCGTCATACTGTCGCTAAATTACAAATTTCTTACAAAAACTCTAGGCATTTTACGATCAACCTTACACTCTAATCATCGAAATAGAGAACTGAGACGCAAAAATCTTATAAAACGCCAACAACATAAATGTGTGATTTTAAATTGAGAACATGGTACATGTAACATATTAAAGGAAATAAACGAAACGTGGTAATTGAATCACGTACATCTCGAATCTCTCTAGTACAATTACTCTATTGTGTGTAAAAATTAGTCTCATAAGATACCAGGCGTCACCATTGCTTGTTCATCGTCATCAGGACCATCTCTTAATCATGCTAATGCTTGTTTTCCTCGACAGCACTGAAAGAGCAGCATACGACTCTCGTAACTCGCTAAAATACTATACAATTAATAACATTAGTAATTATTTTGTCTCGACTTTAACCCATTTGCAAAAAGATAAGGTCGAACTTTTAGACAATTACGTACGTAGTCTCGTAAAAAAAAAACAATGAATAAAGTTTTGATGTGAGCTAGACTAAACTCAAATACTATCATAATAATGACCACCCATACTATATAACTATGTCATTAATAATGATATATTGATATATTGATAATAATTTGTTTGTAGTTTAGTACACACCAAAGTTTTGTTTTTAAAAACTTAAATATTTAAATAAAAAAAAAACATAGTTCGCTGTGCTTATTTCTTCCTCCTTCACGTATTTCAAATTGGAAATACATGAAATCATCGTAATGCTTTTGCTATTGTAATATTGCTTGACTCGTATTTAATAGAAAAGTTTCAAACTACAATAGCGAAAATGTACTTCATAGACCAAAGCACCAATATTGCACAAGTATGTAATATCTGATAAAATTTTCGATCAAGTGATTCTTATGATTGCTACTGGTAAATCGAAGTCTATCCTCATGCATCTTCGCTATTAGAAAATTTATTCATCTTGGCGAAATAAAAAATATACTGATCGAAAAGGCTACAGTCACACAAGTCTTAATGGTATATTGTAAAATGTAATTGAGAAAGACTTGTAGTAAAATAATGGTGTTACGTCATGCCGTTGACTGAGAGTAATATATAAAAGAAGAGCAAGGAAAACAACATGAATCACAATTATTTGATAAGTAGAACATAAAAAGAATCACTATATGCACGTAAAAATTAAAACGCAATTTACCATCGTATAACATTCGCACAAATACACTGCACTCCTATTAATTCATTCCCACATAGACTATAGGAGTAAAAAAAGAACAGCCGTTTGAAGAAAAATCGGCAAATGTGGTACGCCAATCAGCATCATTTCATACTCTACATGATGGGCATGTGAGAAAGCAGAGAAATCTTTTTACGAGATGATTCACGTAAGTTAGTGTCCCTGATGTACCCCGCAAGTGCAGTCGAGGATACCATCGATATTTTTCCCGATTATATTCATCTTCATCACAGTGGCTCCGATTATATTGATTGAAGGAAAAACGCTTGTGCCAATAACGTTGTTTTTCACGACGACGATGATGACGACGACGATGACGATGGTGATGACGACGACGATAGTGATGATGGTACTGATTTTGGTGCATGCATTTGCTGACTTCCATTTCGCTCAAATCTGGCAGTGGAGAGCGATATAGAGCTTGCACCGGCGTGGAATAACTCAAGATGCGTGATTGATTCCGTGTTGGTAATTGCATGGGTAATTGCGAGGCCAGATCCGGCCGCATTCGGGATCACCAGTTAGCCATACCAGGTTTGTTTAGCGTCATGAAATAAATCTGGCACGAACTACCACCTTTCGCTGACGAGAAAAATACCTGAGGGGACAATAAAAAAAATATATATAATGATTCGTACACACATGCTACGGACAAAGGATGGGGACACATAACTCAGGATCTATAGAATACCTTATCGTTACGTTCACAAAGGAACTTGAGCCGTTGAGCCTTCTTGTGCATAAATACACCGTCAAGATGTCCGCTTTCTACGCTCCTAATCTCGATGGCCTTGTTGCCCCAACCCATAATCTGACCTGTACCAATATATGCCACGCTCGTAGGCATCTCACCCCATTGTAGTACCATAGTCTTGGAGACCCTACCATACGTGTTCACGTATACGCCTTCATTATCGTAGCAAAGCAGAAGCTGCATACCGTTACTGTTCGGTAATGCAACGATGCAATGCGGGCAAATAGGACCTTGTGTCTGAAACGCAAAGATAAATTTGAATGTTAGGTCAAATCCTTCCTTCTAAATATAGTTTTACAAATGAAATTTATAGCTTACATGCTTGGGCAAGTAAATATCGTAAACCATGGCTGAATCAAGATCAACAGCGTGAAATCCATCAGCACTGCCATAAATAACCTTCAGCCTAGTGCCTTCCTCCACTGTAAGATCAACTAACAAAGGCCTGTGTGCCAATTCTCCAAATGATTTAAATGCCATAAATTTGTGGTACGGTTTCGGTGCCCATGCGTATATCTCTATCGAATCTTTCAAAGCGATTACAAGGAATTTTATTCTTTCATATTTGACTATTTTAAAATGCACTGCACCCTGAAGATCTCCAACATTGATCCAACCATTGCGTCTCTCCACTTGCTGTAAGATTAATAATTTTAAAATCAGTTGCGATTTGTATACAAACTTAATTGCACTTTCTTCGGTTTGGTAATAATGAATGCTTACATCACTATGTCCATCAGTTCGAAGAATTTTACTTTTTAACCAGGAAAGGTAGTAAACTCTGACTCGATTTTTCTTACCGCTAATGGTCACTAAGATATTTTGACCTTCTAAGACCTCCATTTGCTGAAACCGTCTTCTACCTATTAATTGATAAACTTTACCCTGACCGCTTCTATCCAGAAGCATTAAACCGTTTTCAGTGCCAATTAACAAATTTACGCCTAAAACGAGAAAACTTGTTTTGTAATTCTGTACAAAGAAAATATAGTTTTTAAGGTATTACAGAAATGTACTTACCCCACAATGCAGCGCAAAGGATTTCACTGTTAAAGCGTTTCTTATACTTCCGGATTTCAGGTGTATCGGATGCAAGATCATGGCTAGTGGGTGTCACATTAACATTGACGTGAGATTCCCTTCTAGCTGGACCAGCTCCAAATCCAAAGGTCAGGAAAGATCTCTGCTTCTGTTGAAGTGCAAATGGAGGGGGGGACTTAACCGCTTGTCGATACTGTAACAGAAGTAGCTTAATGATTTAACACGAAGATACTCGATTAAATTACAACAAAATTTTAGTAATAGAACTTATCAAAACGAGCAAAGTAGTGAACAAAAAAATCCAATTCCAAATAGTTTTGAATTAAAAACCCATAATGCAATATAACAAACCAATAGAAAAGAACGTTAGGCTAAAACGAGCAACGAAGTCAGAAGAGAAGAAAAGTGAGAGAGTCTACGAAGAGACTAAAAACTTGTTAATACAATATACAGTGACATGCAGTAATTGGTGGAAGAATGAAAATAAAGATGATATAATCGAGCATACAAAAGTGGTATACAAAAAGACATTAAACATAGATATATGTATATATGTATGTATATATATATATATATATATATACAACAAAAAATTAAATCTAGGCAGTCACATTTAATGGTATACATAGGAATAAATATGGATGAGATACAAATTAGAAGAAACAGTTTATTGTTACGAATTCATGAAAACTGTATTAGTAGGTCAGTAAATCACAGTACGGAATCCACCATATTCATTATCTTTCCTCCAAGTATTACTAACATTTTCAGTTTTTAATGAAGCTGCAGCAAAATTATATTTTCGTTTGATAAACATTATAACAGGTACATGAATTCGACTTAAAACTAGTACTTCTATCAATACAGAAATTTATGTACTATCCCAGAATATATAAACCATAATGGAACCCCGATTGAAGACGAGAAAAAAGAGGGGAATAGAAAGAGAAATAAAGAGAAATAAAAGCTACGTTATTCGCGTTAGTGTTAGGAAGTCCGTTTATAGCGTGACGAGAAGGAAAGAGCCCGAAAACCAAAAGGATGGGAGAGTTTAAAGAAAACTAGCATTCCTTGCGCGATGCGGCTCTGCAAAGCACAAAGATCAAGAGAAAGTAATGCTGTTTTGCTATGTGTTTGCCATCCCCAAATCAACGCGCGAGCACATTTTCCCGTGAGAGTAGGAAGAAGCGACACTGAATTGACGTACATGGATGAATGAATACTTACATTGCAATTAGTATGGGGATTGGGATGGTCAGTAGAGAGGGCCCTGCCCTTCGGGTTAGAGCTCCCGCGTGTCCCACAACACACAACATAATCCTGAATTAGTCACGCTGACAACCGTCAAGTGTTCATTTGTGGAAAGTTTCACAAAATTGAGACGTATAACAGACAGGTATTTCAAAATGTGTATTACGCAACGAACCAACCGTAGCATGTAGTTTTTTTATCATTACTCCAATAATTGACTACTCGTTATAAGAAAGGAATTTACACAAATTGTTATTCATCATTTACGTTGATTCGTATTAATAAATACATGGGAATATGTTAAATTTTGGAAAAAAAGCAAATTTCTAATATTCAGATCGTATAAGGAAATTTAATTATATTAAAGAAGAGTAATTTGTTCGCCCGCTGTTCTCTTTTAAACTTTATCGATATACGAATCAGTTTATTTAAAAAAAAAAAAGCAATTGTAATTTTGAAATATTAAATACCCAAAAATATACGTCTCCATTTGAATGTGAATCGCAAGCGTGGCAAACTGTGAGCACTACGCGATGTGTCGAAAATATATCTTATTTCTTTCAAACATTTTTTGTATCTTCAGCAACCACAATTTACCTACCGACGAAAATTCAGAATAATATGTTCGCGAAAGACGATTTATTTCATTTGCCGGCGCCAAGCAAGAAAAACTGATAGAATTAAAATAAAACGAGACGAATTAATCCTAATGATAGAAAATAAAATAGTTAAATTTTCTGCAAAAAGCGCATGTTAACAAAAATTCCTTCGCAAAAAATTGACAGATCGTCTCATTTCCACCCCGCCCAATATTTCTCACACAGTCATACACGTACAAACACCCTTTTATAACCTCCCATTTCCTCTATCTTTTTTTCTATCTAGCGCACTCTGGCAAAGATGTAATAACAATTAAATGAAAGAAGCAAAATAAAATTGGCTAAAGACATTTTTCAAGCTTTTCTTGTAGACTAGTGAAAACTTATTGAAAAGCTATAATGACAACGAAATATCAAATCTTTTGATATGACTATAGAAGATAATGAAAAGCTTGCGAGTGCTCGATAGTACAATACCCTATTTTTTAAATGTCTTAGAATCCAAAATAAATATTTGCCCATAGTATACTAAATTGATCAATGTTATTAAATTTTTCACACTAATTTTTAATATATTTAGGCTCCACGATCTCTAAAAAAATCAGATAAAAGAAATCAAAATAAACTCTTTCTAACAAAAAGATAAACTACCCATTAAAATACGATAATTCACAAAATGCATTTGAAAAATGAAACTAAAGCAGTCGCAAGGTATAAGTTCTAAGCTGAAGCTTCCTTAATGCGTGTTCTGTAATTTAAACATGCCACTCTACTCGACTCGACTGATTTCATTGATACAGTCCATTGCCGAAAAGCTTATTGCAATTGTTTCCACTAGCCTGATAAAGTCTTTCGATAGTTTGCACTATGCAGCGTACTGAATCAGGTTTGCGGGTGAACACAGTACTATACGCGTAACATTTTTACGTGATCTGCCTGCGTTTATCATGCCAAAATACATTTACCAATGGTGCCAAATTTTCATATAAAATCGTAAGAATTAAGCACGCGTCTATCTGTATAAAAGACAAAGAACACTCTTATAATTCACAAAAGAAATGTATTAAGCGATAAACGCAGTCAATAATGATAGACACCACGACGCTCACATTACTCAAGTTTCGACGAATACACATATGTTTGTATTGAGATGAATATGTTTGAGAATGATTGGCAAGTGTACATGTCTCCACATTTTACTAAACACGTTAAAGGCAATTAATTATATTATCGTAAGCCATGGGGCTCTAATAAAGAGCATTCGTACAGGTTTTGAACGTGTACACATTTCCAAAGTAGAGAAGCTAGATTCTTGGAAGCCTCTTATTGTATATCAATAAAGAAGCATGTACAAGTGCGTCCATTTGTGTAAAAATATGAAGAGATCAGTGGTCAAGCAGGTATATCTGACCTCTTCGCTGGTAGATTTATCCTGCCGTTGACCTGGTGATGAAGTTAGGAGGTCTGGCAAAACTGAGCTGGGCCTTGATCCTGGTGAAGAATCTGATCTCTGGAACTCACCACCACCACCTCCTCTAGCGCCATCCCGGCTCTGCAAAGCATCATTTTCTTTTTTAATAAAAAGCTTTATTATTTTTAGAAGCTAAAGGTTGCAACGGAAATAAGACTAGTAAAAAACAAGCAGGTTCTGAATTTAGATTAATCTTATGCACGATTGTACTCTATTGAAACTGAACAAAAAAAAGAGACAATTTTCTAAAGCTCATTATTCAAATCCTGCATGATTATAAAAACAGAGGAAAGGGTAGTCAAAATAGCAATAGGAATACATGCTGCTTTATTTAGAAATTTGAAGTGTTTATGATAAATTGGTGAAAACGTGAAGTTTGGAAAATGATTATATGACAGTGTGATAAAAAGGATGATGGTGAATTTGAAAATGTGATAAAAGAATAGATTGCCAAAAGATTGTAACAAGTAGAAGAAAGGTGTAAGAACAAATAAAAATTTGTGCTATCATCCTTTGTCAATATTTAACATAAGTAATAATCATTGTTAAAAAATTATATTATTCTTAATATCGAAGTAAACTACTTAGTCCACGTCAAAATAAAATTAATTACTAAATGTAAAAGTGGTAAGCTCATGCACTTAGAAGGGGCGAGTTACAACGCTGACAGCATTTTCAAAATACTTTCAATAAGCCTGCTTCTGATCAGACTTAAAAACGAAAACCATGAATATACTCTATTTATCGTATACTTTTCCTGATCTATCTTTCTCTATTCATAAGAACGTGCAGTAACATAGAACACAAAACTTGGCGAGAAGAATGTTTTAAGCATATTTGGTTAAAACAAGCAGAAACACAAGCGTATGATAGTTAAATTCATTACTCACTATAAGGATACTGATTTCAAATTATGGCGCATAAAGTATAATTTTGTAGTTTTGTGGTAATGAAGTATAACTTTCTATACACAAAAAGAAATTATAATAGGGCTTGTTATAAGAAATAGAAATATAACAGAACGCTGCTTATAAACCATAAGAAAATATAAGACGCATTATTGTATGATTTTCATAAGTAATACCTAAAATAAAAACAACAAACGTATGAAAGATAATGCTTAGCAACAGAAACATGTTCAGCTGTAAGTTAAAATTAATTTAAAAAATAATAGCGGTCGAACAACACATTCATGAATATGTTTCTATCTTGCTAACGATAAACTTAACAACACATAATAGTATAACTATACAATCGCTCTTCACGCTTCATGCCATAACAATACATAAACAGAAGGCATGCCTCGCGCATGCTACAATATGAAGAAACGAAGCACTAATATTATTTCTTCAAACACATAATTGAAGGCCTTGAGGTCGACAAGATTAGAAGCGTCATGCAGCACGATGAACAAATCATCATCCCAGTCTCGTACGCTGATTGAACAATAATCCATATGAACTTTTTACATCAGCTTTTTCTCGCTTCTATCATTTCTTCAATTTCCTTTCAATAAAATTTTCTCCATCTTCAATTTCTTTCTTTTCTCCCTTCTTCCATTTTCCAGCTCTCATTACAATCCCACTATTGATTCACACTATCTATATAACATAAATCTGCAATTAAAGTTTTGCGTGAC
The DNA here is from genome assembly GCF_024137725.1 of Prorops nasuta. Taxonomy (NCBI): domain Eukaryota; kingdom Metazoa; phylum Arthropoda; class Insecta; order Hymenoptera; family Bethylidae; genus Prorops; species Prorops nasuta. The sequence goes on along the minus strand of NW_027116802.1, from coordinate 6,992,126 downwards.
GAAAAAACAGATTTATTTCCTCATCCTTCACACTTACATTTCTGTGTTCTTTTTTTTTGTAAGTAATGAAAAGTTCACAGTTAAATATAAAAGTGAGAATTTTTTCTCAACAAGCAAAGCACACTTTAGAAAGACGATTTTAGTAAGCTCTTTAATAATAACAATTAATTCTTTTAGACAACTAATATCATCAGTTGGATGAAATATATTAGACAGGAAGATTTGGAGAAAAAGTTAATATTCATTAGTAAAAGAGTTTCAAAATCACCATTTATCAAGCAATACTGAGGTAGAAGCATTTATTAAGCTTTATAAATATTAGTATGGAAGTAGATCGTCTCGTCGTGCTTGCGCAAGTCACATTAATATCATGTTACCTACGCAGTCTTTTATATGCCATAAAAGCATTCTAGCACTTTAAGTTTCACGATTCTCAACAGAGAGCCTTCCTGATAATTTTAGACTCTTGGTATAAAAAAGAAAGCAACTTAATTCCCATGTGAGTGTGTACTGCATAAGAAACCGTGATATCAAGATGACAAAGAGGGACAAGTTTTGAATGCACTTTCACAAATGTTTAGCCACTTTTATCCCGAGTCCACCGACGTTTTGATCCGAAGCTGGTTTGGTAGTAATAGTAGCACAGTCCGTCTCCACATGTTGGTCTAACGACGACACGAGTCGAGGGTCCCCAAAGAAAATCCATGCGGTTAATCCTCCGTCGAGACCCAGATTCAAATCGACCGACGTTCTGGAAGTGACGCTTGATTTTTCTCAATATTATATTATTGCGTCACTCGAGAAGGAGAGGAAAGGATCGGTTCTTTCACATTTTCTTTCTTCTTTTCTCGTGGAAATGCAGGAAATCGATGGAAGGAACTTTGATTAAGTTTCATTTGTAGAGAAGTAAATAATGAACTTTGAATTTTCAAATCGAAACATGCGTGTGAATTGCAAATCCCGTTACTTTTCTCAAAAGCTCGCAACATTGATTTATAATTAGCGTAAAACTACGTTTTTGAATTGACTTATATTTAATCACCAAAGTAGTACAAGCAAAGAAAGCTTCCTCGTTAATAAATTCAAAAACGTAGATCAAAATTTGGTTAGGTCCTTTCTGCTCTACAAAGTGAAAAATAACAAAGCAGACTTTCCCCAGTTTTGTGACATTTTAATATTGAACGGAGTTTTATGTTAGCGACGTTTCAGTTGTCCTAATCATAGATTTATAAAGAGACAGTAAAAGTGATAGATATTACGCTAGTAGAAGTAACAGTAGATTAGTAAATAGCAATAGTGTTATAAGTAACAATGGTACTCTCTAAAAATTTGTCTTAAAAATTTCATAGATTTTAGTAAGTCTCAAGAAACTAATAGAGAAGTAGAAGACAGTAATATTACTGATAATATTAGAGTATAAAACTAATAGCACTATCAATTAATAGTAAATCGCTGCTAATCGTAACAGAGCTTTGAAACTCAACAACTGGGATTAGAGGGGTATGCGCCTAAGTCTCGAGCGTAGCTGGCTAGCTTTCTATGAAAACTTTTATATATGCTGTTAGATGTTCAAAAGTGGACATTAATGCTATGAATGATGGAGAATGAGTAAGGTGTTCTTCGATGCCAATATTTTCAGGCTGCAATACGATTAATTTCCCGTATCAGATTATATCCATAACTGATCAAACTGTCCTTTTGCAAAAACTACAAATTTCAAAGAGATTATTATGAAAGACTTCGAGTAACACCAATGGATAATGAGGAAGTAAAGAAATGGGAGGAAGGGGAAGAGGATGAAAATGTGGATAGTGGGATAGTGGGCTCAGAAGGTTTTGGATCATCAGACAAGCACTCAGGCAGGACTCACAGAGGGAACTGACCTGGGTAACAACAGGGCTGTATTCGCTAGCCGTCGTACTGGCCGTGGACTTAATAGTTCCTGCATCGTTGCCAGCAGCCGAAGCCGCTTCGGACGGTCTACAACTGCGTCTTCTTGCAAGCTCATCGTATTCCCGACCAAACTCCATTTTTCTCGCTTCGTGCCTGTTCCCAAAGACTATCTCGCTCTCTGTCTTTTCTCTCCTCGGTCGTTGAGGGCCTTCACGGCCGAAAGAAAAGTCGGTGAGCACTGGTTCACCAGAACTGAGGCCATTACCCTTTTTACCAATAATACCAGCGACGCTAATCTCGCTACCGCGTCGATTCCCACTGGCGAATATGCTCGACCTCGAGGAATCGGATTTTTGCAAATAAGCCGAGTGTCTGGCAGAAGGAAAGAAGTCTGAATTCTCGCGTCGGAAGGCACGTGCAAAAGCGCTAGAGGCATTACCGAGCTTTGAATCGGACTCTTGCCGTCTATGTACAGATTTTAATTGTTGCTGTTCTTGCTTTAACTTTTGCTGTTGTTGTTGTTGTTGTTGTTGCTGCTGCTGCTGCTGCTTTTGTTGCTGTTCGTTCTTTCGACGTGTTACATCCTGCTGTTTCTTCAAGGTCCTTTCACTGGAAGACGACTTTTCCTCGTTGGTCGGCCTTGAAGGATTGGCTGCATCTTGATGGTGATCCTGTTTCATTTTATCCAACCTTTCGTTAAAGCCCAGGAAGAAGCGGGTAAAATCCCACTCCTTCAAGAGCAGCTGCTCATCTATCTCTGAGCGTCTGTTGCTACTCGCCGCAGCTCGTTCATCTGCAGTCTGACTAAGTTTCTAGGGACGCGCACGACGACGAGGATGTAATGGTACGATGACAGAGAAAAAAAAATAAGAAAAAGAAATGCGTGCGGTAATAAAACTGTGAGATGGCTTCTGCTACCGATACAACCTTCGTAGCTGATCAATCGAAAACTAAACTTCATTGCAGCAATGCTGAATTTCATTCAAAGTAAAATTTACTGAATTGTATATACAATTGTATTCCTATATACATGTATAAAACTAATCATCTCATTGAGAGAAATATATATATATATATATATATATATATATATACAACATTGTCAACACTGATGCAGTGATATCTAAAATGTGTACGCATTGCTCGTGTACGATTGAACAGATGTACAGTACCGAACGATTGAAGAAAAAGTAAATTAAGTACAAGGCAGTGCATCAATAGTGCTTGCGTCGAATGTACAATAATCAGTTACGATATAAAGGAATGTTGAATCAGCACACGTAATAAGAGCGAACGAACGAACGAACGAATACCACTGATTTAATCTCTCAAATACAATTCAATGTAAAGATAAATGAAACTAAGAGGAATATGCAATACAATTAACTATGTTTCCCCCTCACAAACCTGATATTAAATTAGAACCAACTATGTACATGGAGAGCTCTATGTTATACAGTTAAACGCCAGTGCAAGCCTTTTTACACAACTGATCGTTAAAATTTGCAAGGAAACCTAGTCAATCGTATTGCGCCTTCTACTGAAGTATTATACACGACACATTGATGAATAGCTTACACATACATTCGATATTATAAGAGAAATAATTAATTATGATATTATCATCTTTGCTATAATGAACATAAAGAAGGGTGTGACTACACGAAGGTTCGTTAACTTGCATCATTAATAAGAAAGATTTACTTACTCGTTTCATGACTAGTGTACGATCTCCCGATTCTTCTTCATCGGGGGTTGGTGGTAATGGCCGATTTGGTGCTCCGCCTTGAAAGTTAAGATAGCGACGTTATTCCATACATATTTCAAGTTTCAAATACTAGGAAAAATTATAGTTAATAAGAATAATAATAAAACGGTCGATGTCCTACCTTTTGGCTTACCTTCGTGGTGCGAATTCTGGGCATTGTGCGACGAAGACGACGAGGAATCCGAGGATGGCCTGAAAGGAGAAAATTCAGGACTGCAGCGCAAAGAGAGAGACGAACAGGTATGACACGATGAGGTGAGACGACGCATGAGAATGTATTGATGAATGTTGCGAGACGATACGTCGAGGAGAAGACCAAGTGAAGCGAAATGTCGAAGCATGGGATAGGCATAATGAAAGATGACATAATATTAGTAAGATTAAGATCAACGTTACAAAGCAATATACCGATATGTATTTTTTCAAATAATTAAGTAACCAATATTAATTTTCTGTCCATCAGGTATGGTTAATGCTTCAACTTTTTTTTTACCACTGTCATGGATGAAGCGAGATAATGAATTGTTAATAAATACAATTTTAACGAGTGAAAGTCTTTCTAGTAGCGATCTATGCCTTAATATTTTATCAATGATCACAAATTTATATTAAGAAAACATTTTTTTTTTTCTGTTGCTTTTCCTTTAAGGAGGAAGCACGAGAGATACTTACAGAGGCTTGGGCGGATCACTGGCCAGCAATGTACCATCGTTCCTCGCGTTATTTCCAGTGGCATCCTCGATATCGTCATCGCTATCGCTTTCAACCGACAGCGCCTAGAATAAAAAGTCAGAATATCAATATTCGGCAAACAGCTTAGATTTGTCTACTATATAAAAAAAAAGCGTGTATAATTATTTCTAACATTACGTTCTATAATATTTATATACATAAATATGGTATTTTGCACAATTATACAGTGAGGGTAATAATACGCAGTCTCTATTTTACCAAGGGATCAATGATGATGAGAGTAGAATGGAGGGTAGGCAAAAAAGAAAGTGGAGAAATAAGAGAGAAAAGAGAATTTTAAGAGTATAAGATGGAGAATAGAGTGTGCAGTAAGACGATCGTAGCAACACGTGGTCGTGACGCTTACTTGATCGAGAATACTGGAGGATTGCGGCATCTGTTTGTTGTTCTGATCGTTACCACCTGCAGGCTGCACTGAATTCGGTGTGGCCGATGCAGCAGGCCCTTTATGTTGCCTGTTGGGCCTCGGCGGGGCCTCGGGGCCCTGTGACACACCAAGCTCGTTGAGTTGAGCGGCCAGCATGTCCAAGTCCTACCACCCACACGCACACACGCACAACCCCGTTAGTCACTGTTCCGAGATACCTCCGAGAATTTCATTGAAACCACCGCTAGGCAGCCTAATATTAATTTGAAAGCCGGAAAATTTTCGCAGGCAAATACTGCGCACAAGCGATCTTTTAGAAATTCCAATTTAGTTTTTTTTTCTTCTTTCTTTTTCATTATTATCGATAAAAAGCCAATTTCTTGCGTTGCAGAGTTATACTGGCTCAAGCATTTCGTTATTAAAAACAAGCCAAATGTATATGGATTAAAGAATCACGAATTGTTAATTATTGTATTGTAAAAATATTGAAAATATAATGATTCGATTGCGGTCGAAAGCTGAAGAGATCGAGTGATATTAGAGGCCATTCGATCATGCACAAACAGATGTAAATCACGTTAGTCGAACATTCTCTCACTGGTCGAGCGAACGAAATGTCAAGTTCGGTTAATATTACAATATTATTGATCAGTCTCATTCTCACAACTCTCGAAACATTAACAAACGTTCGGTGTATGCGTGTTTGACATTATCCAAAGCTACTTATGTATGACAAAAAGTCCACTCGAATGATCGGAGTGAAGCATGAATGAAGTAATACTCGAATGCTAGGCCAAGCGACAGGACATTAAGAAGATATGGTATAAAGATAGTTATTAGGTTTATGAAGGATTTACCAACCCACGTGACAACATTTCAAATATTTCCTTCCCTCAAACGTTTTATCTCCTACTTGTAAAAAAACTAATCTCTATTTTAGCTCTCTAAGAATTACACATACTGTGTGCTCTTGGGTTTTATAAATCGATCATTAATGGTGAGCGCATATGTACACAGATTATTTTGTTAATGTGATTTGCGGTAAGAAGAGTAAAGCGTTCGTGTGATCTTACCTCAGGCCTCCTTGGGGGCAGCTACGGTTCGTGTGAACATGGAAAAAAACAAAAACCAAATACATTCCAAGATTCGAGTGCAAGGCATTCTTAGAGCCCGTGTAAAGTGTCAATGTATCTGTGTCAGCGTGCACGCCAATGACGCAACAGCAAAGTGAAACGAAACTTCGCGTGCAGTAGTAAAAATACAAAGTGTACGATAGGTATAAAGAAATAAAGAGAAATACAGAAAGAGCTATACGCTGTACAGAGAATACATTGGGCTGGTAAAGGCAAGAATGTTTCAAATAAGGTCCTCGGGTTATTACGTCTACGTATTTTATCACCGGAATATATGCGTTTCTAACAAATTATTATGTAACCTCGACTAGTAGAGGTTGAAGCAATCGGGTCCATGGAGTGGAAGGAGGTCGACGGAAGGGGATATCTGTGTGAGAACGGACGACGAATCTTACCATAGGTTTGAATACATTGCTATTTCGTTGAGGTGGAGCTTGTTGTCCACTGGATCCACCGCTACCCGCGGATGAGATTTGATGATTGGAGGGTGGGGTCGAAACTTTGTGCGGTTGCCTAGGATCGTCCCTTGGCGTTGGAGGCAGTGGTCGAGACGGAGGCTGCGGATCCGGCACCACTGCACACGCAAGTTTACGTCAATCGCAATATATTTAAATGAACACGCTCGCAAACGCTTTTAAAGTGCTACGCTTTGTAAAATCGGATAATCGACCTATGAGTCTGTGTGGTATTGCGAGTCTGGCCGGCGGTCCTGGCTCTGGAACTTCCCGCTGAGATCTTCCACTTGGTTTTTCTTTAGCAGCTGGTGCCTGTCCAGGTACATCCTGCGTCAGCGTTCGGCCTTCCTGTATTTGTTGGAAATTACGTCGCAACGTGTCTCCACCAGGTGCTTGAACAATGGACGACGGTTCACCAGCCAATGCTGGTTCGTCATCCTCGTTCTCGCTTCCGCTGTACCGGTAATCGTCTCTCTCTAAAAATACGGTAAATTAATCATAAGCGTTGAATTTTCTAGAATAGTCTAATTGTTGAAGAATAAATATTTTTACCTTTCTCCTGCTTACGCTTTTTACAGCGATCAATGTGATCTTTCAGTTGTATTCTAACTTGGCGTTCAGTCGGTTGGTCCCGGATGAAAGGATGCTTCAATAGCTGTTCCGTGTAAGGCCTCTGATGATAATCCTTCACCAGTACTGTTTCGATAAATCCATGAAATTTCTTTGCCCATTTTTTCGATTTTAGCCTCGGCGGTGGATTTCGAGGTATCAAGAAGAGAGCCTATTTTTGAATACAGTTTAATATTCATTGTTATCGATTTTTCACGGGGAAACTCTTTGGGCTTTAAAGGCTTACTCTCATAGGGTGGAGGTCGCAGAGTGGTGGCTGTGATTCAGCCATTTCCAGGGCAGTAATACCAAGCGACCAAAGGTCACTTCTGTTATCGTAGGTAGCGTCTGGGTTCTCATCGCATGCAATAACTTCTGGTGCCATCCAATATGGAGTACCAATGAATGTGTTTCTTCGTCCAATTGTCCTATCGAGCTGCGCACTGACACCAAAATCAACTAAAGAGGAAAAAGGATAGAAATATAATAAACAAATCATCGTCGAGAGACAATTATTAATTAACCCGTTGAGAAATAGAATAAAAATAATCGATTACCAAGCTTGACTTCTGCATTATCAGTGAGTAGGACGTTTTGACCTTTGATGTCCCTATGTATTACTTTATTACTGTGTAGGTAACTGAGTCCTCTTAATATCTCTCGCGAGATATAAGCGATCCACTCTTCCTTAAGGCTTTGGCCCTTCGTTGATTTGACGAGATCCGTTACGGAGCCAGCTCCGCAATACTCCATCACTAGCCATAGCTGATCATCTTTACCAGGTGCAGATTTTTTTACAAAAGCACCGTAATACGTTGCTATATTTCTGTGATTCGAGTACTGCAATTAAAAACAAAAGAAAGGATTACTGATTTACTCTTAAACGATTTTCTATGAATAGTAATAAAATTAAAGGGTATGCTTACCCTCTTAAGGACGTTGATTTCCAATTTGATTTCCTCCTCCTCATCCTGTAAAATAATTAAATTAAAGGTTTTAATGGTGCGGGAGAAAAGCGAGAGATAAAACTCGTTCTACTCGCGTACAAAAAGCGAGGAGATATGTGAAAATTCTCGTTCGATATAGGAGGCTACGAGAAGCTGCGTGCCATTCGCTAAGTAGGTAAGTAGAGTCGAGACTTACTCGCGAGGGACAGAAAGAGAGAGAGAGAGAGAGAGAGAGAGAGAAAAGAAAACGTGTAATCGTAATCGCATCGCTGGATTTCAACGTATTTCCATGGTACATGTGAAAAGGAATTCCTAGCTAACACGCTGAAACTATTCATTTTATAATATATGAAAATGCGTTCACACTGCATATTCATCACACTTCCAAGGTGTTTCATATTTGGCTGACAGTACATTAGAAAGCTTGCCAATCGAGAATCAGTAATTATTACGGATAGTCTACGCGTTAAAAGTGATAAGAATATTTCTCACAACGTTCGAAGAAAGATTTAATTAGGATTTATGGCAAACTTGTAATTTCTCTAAAAAGAAAATGTCGAAGAGACGATTTTCCTAGAAAACCAATCATTCCACGCATGATTTGATTAAGAATCGAGCTCGAGCCTCGAGTGAGCGAAGAAAAGCTTATTCATTATTAGGAAATACAGCAGTGGAGCGTGACACATGGGAAGTTCGAGCAATCGCAGACTATTAAACCGTATCTCGACCACTCACAACTTCGTAGAATCTTTCTTTGTGTTTCGCTACCACTTGCGATACGCTGTAGTAATTATTTCCAGAATCGTATCGTGTGTCACTCTCTTCTACCTCAGCAATGATAACGCATTATCTCGCAGGACGGCATGGAAGCGTCCACTGCGCCATTTTGTTTTTTTCAAATGGCTGAAGGAACAAATCCCACGTCGATTGTTTGTCAACAGCTTTCCATCCAATGGTGGTACTTTGCAGAGTTCTTAAGGCAAACAATGGCAATTTATGAGAATCGGCCAATAGGAACCGTTATCAACATTGGCGGGAATTTTCACATTCTCCTCGGGCACGAAGGAAGCAGCGAATGTTGTCAACCGTTACGTCACACGTCAAGCTGTGCAGAGCTTACGTAAGTGATTTACATTCAGTGCTATGCACGCGTAGTAATCTTGCGTGAATCGAACGGAGAATTATCTGTATCAAAGTACACACAGACTCCGTATGCTTACCTCCGTCACGTCCATAACCTTGATTGCCGCCAGCTGACCGGTTTTAGTGTGACGGCCCTGAAAACAAACCAGAAGAGAGTTAGTTACCAGTTGTACAAAATACTACAATAGGAAAAAAATGTAGGTTTAATTAAAAGCTGGACGGAGCATAACGTCTCTTGGCCATAAATTCTGGTCTACGAGCGTGTATAACTTTTCTCTTTCTTCCTCAATACGCACTTTTTACGTAAGCTTGTAAGTCGAGCGTCGGGGAAACGCACAGGCAGCGAACAAAGTTGCTTGTGAATCAAAGCATCGGATGAGCCACAACAGTACATAAATCACGGGAGAAACCGGATCAACGATTAGCTCTCCAAACCGAATAAGGTAACTCGAATAAGCCCGGTAAATAAATTACTTTAATAGCTTCATTCGAAAATCTCGCTTCCTTAACTTTTATCCCGCTGTTGAACTTAGCGATCCGTTCGATTCCTTTATATATATATATATATATATATATATATAGCTATATCTGCTCACTTCACGCCAGTGCATCCTCCATTGATTTTCGATAAAACGCATCCTTGAATAATACGCCTCGTTTAACGATCAAGCGTATAAAAAGCGGTAAAAGATTTAGAGCAAACTTGGCATATCTATCAGTTTATTCGAAAAGGGATGCAGAGATAAAGATAAACGGGAGTGGTATTTTGTCAGCTGAAAGGTATAAACGAAATTATCATGGCAGAGAATGTGTGTAAATAAGAGATACATAAGTTGGTTTTAGTTGTACACAAAAAGCTCTCGACAGGGAATGCCTCTTTCTTTTGAGATAGATGGAGGTAAAGGGGAGTAGGAAGGTGAAATGATGGGGATAAAAAACGTCACCACACTCTTTTTATATTCAGGCTTTTTGCTCGACAAAGGAGAGCATATTGCACACATGATACTATACGGGTAGTAGACGCCCGTGAAGCGTTCAGCGGCGGTTGAACGAGGCTGATGCGAGCGCCCCCCCCCCCTCCCCCAACACACACTACACACCCCCCGGCCCAACCTCCTGCTTGCTTTCAAAGAGGATCACCAGCAGCGTGTGCAGTCCTCCGCGCCTCTCGCCAAATGCAGAATAAAGGCCTCCTACCCTGGTTGCACTACTTGTCGGATAATATACGACAGTTTCGTGCTAGGTACTTCTAGCCTTTACATGCACCGAACTACATTTGTCTCTTAAAACTCCGCTACAATGACTCGAAACAGGTCGGAGCGTAAAAAATATTCTGCCACATCATCAATTTTACTCAGCACCATTTATACCTAACCAAAAAGCTGAGACGCTACTCGCATAATGCACGAGAGCGCGTATATTTGTCTCTCTCCTGGAATGGCCTTACAATAGCTCGAAAATAAGCTCAACGAATGCTCCTCGAGATAATCGATTTCTTTTTAACTCGACAATAGTGGAACGACTGGCTTGGAATTGCTGTAGACTTTTTAGAAGCAGAAAATATCCCAGTGACGCTCGGCTAGTTTATAAATTTAGCTTTTTGTGCAAAAGCTGCGCTCCAAGACTTTTTCGCGTTATTTACTCACTTCGGAAGTCAAGCGCGAAACTGACATTCACGGAATTCGTGAAGTATTGAAAATAGCCGGTATAGCGTGGAGCTTGCAAACATTGGCTTTACGATCGTTTCCTCGGTCGAATGACTTTGTCCGGATACTGCAAAAACTGCTAGAGGGCGGGGCTGCTAGAGATGGTATTTATATATAAGGTGGCACCATCGCATGCAAATCTAATGTATTAAAAGCAACGTTGCATGGATCGAGAGCTACTAGAGAGAGAGAGAGAGAGAGAGAAATTAGTGAACAATTGCAGTGTGTGTACATAAGGTTTTATTATGCATTCGCTCGATGTTCTACGATTACGCCAGTTTCTTCGCGATCAATCGTTAGCGTGGGTATACTCCACTCGTAAAAGCCGGAACTTGCCGTATGCAACCGGTGGCCAACGTGCGAGTATTCCCGCGAGATCTTTTCTACGTACACATTTTCTTCTCCCACTATCAATTTGCGCCTTTCAATCCATACTTTTTCTCCTAACCCAACCCAACTTACCACTTTCGTCTATCCCCTTGATGAAATAAGCTAATTTATGCTTATGCTCTCTCGCTCTTAGAAGCAACGTACTTCGTTCATCCAACTCTTAACCGACTGAATATATATACATACATAAAAGTAATTTGCCCCTTTGAATGTTTTCTCCTCACTGCAACCAGAGCACTGCAGCTTAAAATTACCGATTAAATTTAAAACGTCAACATCGTATCATCGGTATGAAACTAAGTCGATTAAAAATGGAACGTTATACCACCAGACGGTAGATATCATTTTTTGTACGAGTAGTTGATTCACCAACGCATACTACAGTAATCTAAAAATATCCCAAAGATGCTGCAGGGTTATGCTTGACATGCCTTGATCTTGTAACAACAAATTCTTTTACAAACCTAAGTTTACTTTTTGAATTATGAAACATAACAAACACACATAAATAAAAACTTCAATTATTCAAGTACCAAAGCGAATCCTAATGAGAAGTTGCTCAAATTATATGAACTCTTTTTTATTAATCAACTCTAATACTAACAAAACATACATGTGCAGCAAGTAAACAAATCTGTAATCTCAGATTTCAAGGTTAACCTTGTCAAACATATCATTCAGAAATAATTCGCTTGCTTATCGAAATTTAATGTACGTTTATAGTTTAAACTTTCTTTACTCAGCACTTAAACTCAGTAACGTGCTATGTATTTCGAGAAGGCAATTAAGATCGATAAGACATTAGAAATTTTCCAATCTAAAAAGGTTATACAATATAAGGGAGAATACTAATATATTTATACTGTGACGACTCTTTATGAATTCTCATTAGAAAAGCATTGGAGACATCTACACGAAAAATTCTTTGTGGCTACCAAATAATGGCCCGCGGTCAGTAACCAACGCTTCCTCTTTCGATTGAGTAACGCATGCATATGGACTGATATAGATAAACTAACCTATTACACCACGTTCTTTCCACTCGTATAAATTCAATGGAAATCGAAACCCAACTTTCATTGGATATTTAAGAAGGAATAATAAACCTAATCAAACGTTAAATTTCCCGGCTCATCCGTTTAAAAACTTTCATAGTATGAGTCACGCATGCAGTAATTAAATAATTCTTCCTCGCTTAATAAGGGAAATTAAATTAGTATAAATTTCCGTCTTTTGTCTTTCCCCAGAATAATCACTAGCAGCTCGAATTAAACTAAACTTTACTCCTGCCATTTCTACAAATTAAAAACAAAACTGATTATTCTTTCGAGATAATTAAATTAACATATTAATCCACGGCGTGTCCATTAACTTTGCAGGTTTCTGTATATGAGTCAGTCCAGAGAATCGTGTCCTGCGAAACGGGAGGACAGGGGGGGGGGGTCACTGATAGGAGGAAAAAGTCAATAAAATTCCAAGTGTTTCTGGGCTTTCCCCTCAAATACGCAAAAGGATCGTTTGCGGAATATTCATTCAGAAATTGCGATGAATTAATACAAAATGTCCGTTATGGCGCAATCGGTATGCCCGTGTCGACAGAAATGACTAATTTAGCGATTGCGCGCAATATTTCGTGCAGGAGATAAGTTGGGCTTAGGCGCGAGTATAATCGAGGGATTTTTCTGGTGGATCAATGAACACTGTTATACAATGGGGAAAAATAGATTTGTTGGATCCGTCATAAGCACGTTTATTGGGCATGCAGGCGTCGATTGGCGCGCACGCGTATTTAGTTAATTCTCTTCCGGCGTCATCGGCAGCGGGTCATCGTCCTTCCCACCCCCCCCCCCCCTCCCTCCTCCCAATATCTCTAGCCGTCTCTATCACACTCTGTCAAAGCGTCGCGCACACGAAAGTAAAGCCCGATGCCGCGCGTATAAAGAATGGAGAAGGTAATGAATTAATTAATAATAAAAACGGAACACTAAACAAGTGTGCCGGAAACATGCGTGGCGCTTACCAACGTTTCCAATACTTATTACCCTCCGCCTCATAGAGATTCGACTTACACCACAACGGCGTTAGCTTATATACATATGCGACAGCTTTTGATTTTACGATTACAATCCTCGCACTGCAACTTTTGGACGCTATTTCCAAATATAGTTGTATGGTAGATACATAAATACGTTGTTACTGTGATTTTATATTGATTGACTCTATTGCCGGCCGCTATTTATACAATATCGATAATGCGATAAGGCGAACCCAACGCTGAGAATATTTATAACGCTCGCTAATAACATTAATGTTGGATATTTTAATTGCCTATGCTTCCAGGCGATGGAAAATTGATCGTAACTCTTCGGTTATGGCACGAAAAACTCAACGTAACATGTGGAGCTTGAAGAACGAAGAGCGCCGCATTGGCCGCGTTTGTACAACGTGAGTTAATTGTGCCAGAACAACTTTCATTTTAATGTTCTCTAGTAGGGAGGGAACCATGCCCCGGTGTCGCCAGTCATATTATGTATATGATATTATATACGTGTGTGTACTATGTATACCTATACACATTCTTCCCTCTTCTGCCCACTCCGTTTTGCACGAAAATTGCACGCATTAGCACACGAGCTTCTTGCCACTTATGCAAATTCATACCACCAGCGATATTTTATACTAGCTAGCATGTAATTCGAATGACAGTTATGACGCCCTAATAAAAATTTCTTTCCCATCCTTACCACTCCCCTGTCCTCCTCTTAATAGTCCATCATCGACGTTTCGAGCCTTCAAAATTGCAAGACGAAATTACACAGGGGTAAAAGGCGTGGTTCGTGGTTGGCTATCCAACAAACGTGTGACGAGAAGGATAAGTAATGAAACAAGAGTTTGCTTTTTTTCTCATGGCAGCATTAACGGCTCTACGTCCTTCCGGTGGAGAGCCTATCTCGGCCTTCCACAAGAATGTTTTTCGCACTCGACTGTTCTCAGGAATGTCCTCGACGAGGAAGATTTTTTCAAGGTGAATCACACTACGAGCAGTAGTCTCTCTCCACTCTGCAGGTGAGACATCCACCTTAACCTACTACACCCCCCCCCCTTCTCCCACTCCTCCTCTAACTCTTCACAGCCTTCCCATAACCCTTGCTCCCCCTTTCTGTCTCGAATGCTCCGCTAATTAACTACAATTTGTAACCTAATTCAAAATAGATCGGTCACGTAGCTCGTATCATTAACTCTACACAGCCCAAGCACATTCCACTTATCTTACAAACTCGCTTTCGAATCAATGATCGAGTATATTAACAATGTTTGCTTATAACGGTTCACCAACTGCACGTAAAAATAGCTAAATATACAAATTCAACATATTCTTTATTTAAATTGTCATAATCCACTGACAGAGCATAATTGTCAATGGAATGTAAAGTTCATCGATTCAGATTTTTCAGTTTCCAGTTCCAACATTATTTATCGAGCAACGATTGCAGCAATTTATCAGTGATACTATTTTAGAATAGAATAGTACAGATTAATGCTATTTTTGTATTCATTAATTGAACGTTCTGATTATGTAGTTCAAAAAAAGACATCACGATTTGCATAATTCCTGTACTGATTCATGCTTGTAGGGCCGGATGACCGTCGGAGAGCCAGTATATTTCCGCATTGTAGAACGGATGCCTCTGGACAATATCGTCATGTCAGATCTTATCGTGTTTTCTCACTGTATTAAGCTTCGCTCATTTGACACGAGTGAAAGAACATAAAATTTCAAGCTTCTCTCTCTCTCTCTCTCTCTCTCTCTCTCTCTCTCTCTCTCTCTCTCTCTCTCTCTCTCTCTCTCTAAAAATAATTCAAGATTATCGATATTATTATTCGGCGTTAAAAATTGGATGAAATTGATACAGATAAGGATACGAATTGTATTTGAGTTTGGTTCAGTCTATTCCATTTCCATGAATGCTACTTGTTCTTACTCGTCAACGAACACACTGTGAAGCATGATTCATCCAGCTCACGCGATAGTTGGGTTCCTTCCATTTAAGAAAAAGAATCTTCTCATAATTATATATTTTAAGCATGTCCACCACCACCACTACCTTCACCACTACACCCTTGAGCTTCTTCCGCAGCCTTGTATTCTTAAGCTACACAAAACAGACACAAATATAATGGAATATTATTTACACCTTTAAACTTTCTATACATTAAATATCAAATTTTTTCACCCTTGCAAATAATTCATTTTTATACTTAAAGAAAGAATATATATATGTATAAATTATCCGTGGCTAAGAAACCGAGTAGGCACTCTATGAGCCGCAAATACATTTTAACCTACTCGCGTTATTATTCAAGAAAGCCCATATTGCTAATTGGCAGTACAGGTAACACGTTTGAAAAATATTTCAGCAAAGTAGTCGATGGTAATGCAAGCGTTCGAATGCACGCAAAATTTACGTAAACCACGTAAAGTTAATAATGCGAGTCGAGAGAAAAATCACTCATACACACAAGTAGTATCTGCGGGATAACGAAGCACACCGTATCCTCACCTCGCATATATTTAGGATGTTACTTCGTGCACAGTCTTCTGTAAGTATTTAGATCTCGTATACGTGGATAACTTCCAGTTTACCATCTAAACGAGACACGTATATAAGTCATATTTAAAAATTCAGTAGTTTCGGTAAAAAATAGAAAATATAACTTTAGATATATAAACACACGTGTAATAGTATCAGACATGTTCAATCGAACCTTATCTATCAGATTGAATCGCTTAAACAATTTTGATACGCGTGATAATAGTGCAAATCTTACTTTCAGTGTAGAAGTAATTGTTTAATTTTAGAGAAAATTACAATTAACAGGCCAAATGTTATAAAGAGTTTGTTTGGAGATCCATTAATTGAGAGGAAAAATAAGTTTTTCCCAGAAGCTCCAATGCCTTGGGCAATGTTTTAGAAACATTAACAATTTTAAGAAAGGATTATTTTTTACCGTCGTTATATAAATGAAACTTCAAAACTTCTCTAAAATAAATCTTCGTGATAGCTGAGAGGAATAATTGGTTTTTACAAATTTAACAATCTCGAGTCAGTATGTTTTTAAATTTCGCATGAGTATTAACCCCGGGTCTGTTTTCTGTCGCTACACCGTTGAGCTGGTGCAATAAGTTGAAGTAAGACAAGTACACCTTTCCTTATTCTAGCCTAATACCCTGGTTCAGTAATGGAATGATAGAAAACAGAACTTTGGTCTCTCAAAGTCACGTTTAACAACAAATTGAATGAATGAGAGAAAAACATGACATTAGAAGCTAATATTAAAAGGTGAAAAAGAAAATAGTAAATATTACCATAAATAAAATACGGTCGATTCACTCACTGCATGTATAAGAAAGATCAGATAGAAGGCTTGAAAAAGCCACTAGTCATGATTTCGCGTAAGAAGCGTTCAGTTGTATTAGGAAGAGCTGAAACTAGACCGCAAGGACGATCAAGGCATACGTAAACATTGTATGGAATGGGGGAAAGAGAGAGAGAGGAACGGGACTGGAAGGAGGAACAAGAGGGGAAGGGGGGTGTCTTAGCGTGGGAGACATCGCCACATGCCAAGGCTTTTCCATCCAACTCTTTCGCTTCACAATTCGCATTCGTTCTTTCGAGACTCGCTAGAAGACACATGGCTTTTACTTTACCAGACTTCACATTGTTCATGTTCGTCATTTCGGCGTCTCTTTAACTCATAGTAATAGGCTTAATAAATTGCTCAATGCTGCACTCCCGTCGCTATGTCGCGAAGCGACGTGACAAACGCAACATTTAACTCAAAATTTTCCCAAATCATCAGTTCTACTCACTTTGTAAACCTGACCGTATGTTCCATTGCCAACCACTTCGATCAACTCGAAAATTCCAGCCGGCTCCTAAAATGCAAAAACATAATTAGCATAAAGCGCAGGGAAACAGAAAATTCAGATTGTTTTACAGTCCAACATAAATGCTTATCAATTCTATATATCAAATATCGACTATCGTTTTTCCACTCGGTAGCAACAAATGCTGGCTGAAACTTGCATTAAAGCAGCAAGTTTTTATAGAACAAAACACTAAGAGCATTGTTAACCGTTCTTATCTTGCAATTATTATCTGGAAACAATTGATACGGCTTAATAGGAATTTAAGAAAATTGAGTTGTATCTATAAATGTGGCATACATATAGTGAGCGGTCTAAACCGCCGATTATTTGTCTTTGTGTGAATAAAATAGGATTACACATGGATATTTTTATTTATCTGTATTTGACTAAGTTAGGATCTCCAGTCCCCATTTACCATTAGAATTTGCTACAAGGGTATGAAGCAGGTTAATAAACAGGATTTATGAAAAGATCGCAAAGTACACGATGAAACATTTCACTGCATTTCACGTTTTCAATGAGTTAGCAAGATAACCTGTCAGTGTGGAGAAAATCATACTTATGAAAGAGAAGTTATTTATTTATATGGCAGGTGTGTCGTTGGACGAAATCTACTTTGGATGGATTGAGAAAATCGTTTGTATTATGCAGCGTAAGTATTTAATAATGAGAAAAGAATTCAAGGAGAACCTCTCCCACCCTTTGGCTTGACCGGCGAGGAAGGAAACCAAAGGAAACACGGACGGAGAGGGTCGCTGTCTGTTCGTACGAGGTTAATCACCAGACGAAGAAAACGAATGAACAGATAGACAGACAGCGCGATTCCTGGACATACATTATCATTGTCTCTCTCGCAAATGACAAGAATAAGAGAGGTTAATCAGCATTTGCTGGACTTCAGGCATTTAAGAAAATCTAAGAAAATCTTAACGTACCTTTAGGGCGTTCAGGTCAATGTCGTCGAGCGAGCAGTTGACGCTCGGTGCCAAATTATGCGCCATCTTGATACGCTACTTGCGCTCCCTCGCGTGTTATCTCTCTTTTGCTCCAACTCACTGTACCAGCGACTCACCGAATCTGTCGTCTAGCGCCTCTTCTTGCTTTTTCCCTGAACTCTTCCACTTACTTTCCTCTTCTCTCTTTCTTGTATCGCTCGTTACGTCTTTCTTTCACTGTTTTTCTCGCTGCACACAGAGCCCCTTCTTTCTCTCTCTTTCTTGCTAAACAGGGAGCCGGACAAAAATACAAGAAGGGTGAAAGAGTGTTGCTCGTTCACTGGCACCAATACACTCACACAAACACGAGAGCGAGAGAACGGTACACAGAAAAAGAAAACACCAACAGAGAAAACGGTCGGCTTTGTAGAAAAGATGGAAAATTATTTCTGTGAGACTACTCGAGAGTGATCCTCTGGATGATGGAGATTGGACATGCGGAGTAGCGGCGGCACATGGCGTAGAAAAATGCAATAGGAAGTACTTTAGTTGTTTCGGCCAGGAATTGTAGGATTGGATAAATGAAGGAGGAAAGAAATTAGTTTGAAGAGTACAGTAGAGTTGGAGTGTATGTTAAAAGGATAGCGAAGCTAAGGAGAATTGAACTGTCTGCCAGTCAGGCCGGGCCGCGACGCACCTCCATCACGATTTTCTGCTCTTTGCTTCCCTGTTTACTTGTCGAACAAATCACACTATTTACTGTTGAAAATTAGCAGCGCCGAGCGCTGGATCACTGTATCGTCATAACGGATGCAAGAGAGCCGAGCCCACTCACTACGGCGACAGCCGTTCCACGTCCTGTCCTATTCCTATGTCTCTTACGACGACTTGCCTTGCCTGCCTTTTCTCTTCCTTCACTGTTAGTTGCTTTTCCTACGTTGCTAGTGTTGCTACTCTCCTGCCTGTCGCTGCACGCCTTCCCCATTCTCTTTCTCTCTCTCTTTTCATTCCCCTCCGCCCTCGCTATTCTCTCCCTCTCTCTCACTTGTTCCCATACACTACCTCACTCATACCCTTCTCTTTCTTAACAGCGCGCGCATGCACGCCACTCTATCTTTATCTCACTTCATCCTTATGTATCTTTTAACATTTTCTTTCTTTCTCATTGCCCGGTGATCCGATAGCAGAATAGCACACAGTTCTCTGACGTCATCAAACAGGCTTTACCAACATAGCGGCACTCTAATCACCAGCTCCACCATAGTTCATGCAACCCCACCCGTCCCAACCCCTTTACAATTACATATTTTCACAGATTATTAGAATTATAAATCATTCGCAGCCCAACAAAGCCCATGTGGCCATTATGAAATTGTCAAGGATAAAATCATTATTTATTGTATAAATAAGATACACTGTTTTAAAAAATTTCATTTGTTTTTCATCTGCTTTTTTTGGTTTCTTTCATGTACTATAATGACAATTTTGGAATATACATTACACTTTTTTACATTGAAAGCATGTGTTTGTATATATACATATATATGTATATTAAATATATATATATATATATAGATTTTGTCATTTATTATAAAAAGCTATTTCACTAAGAATATCAGCTCTGGTTACAATGTTTTTTCGTGACCAGCAATTAATAATATTCTTCATCGTACGGATTTTTGTAAATATTAAACTTAAATTATTATTTATATTATACAACTAGTTATTGTAGTAGCTATCGATATAAATATACACTTTTACACTATACAAGACGGAATATATACAGATATATTACATATTATTCATTTTAAGCCTAGCTGTCTTGTTATATTGTGTCATTTTAGTAAATTTTTACATTTTGTCTAAAGTGATTTTTTAGTTATTTTTTATTTTATTGCTGCAGACCATTTGTCGATTCTGTCCATATTGTCCAAACTATCCATTCATTTGTTTGTCAACACTATTTTGATATCTCGCTGTGCAAGCATAATGCAATAAGAATATTTGCTGTAAAACAACAAAAATTGGGTGAATCTTTTAACACAATGATGCTAATTTTCGAACAGTATTTAAATCTCTTAAAAGCATCTGCACTGTCTGCTTAGTACGGGATTGTATATCTACATTTGGTATAATCACTTCAGGGTCCATAGCCTCTAAAGCTGTAAAGAAAATTGCATCTTTAATAAATGAGAAAGATTCAACAACTAGCGCTGAAAGTATTATGAATAAATTGAAATTGGTCCATATTTACATACCGCTAACTTGTGCTTCGATACTAGTTAATCTGGAGTCAATATGACTTTGAAAATGTTCAATATGCTCCAAAAGTCTCATTCGGCATTCAGTTGGATCGATTGGAGCTTCAGGCTCAGGTATAAAGGGCTGCAGAGGTACTGGTGAAATTTCATTAATAAGGCTTGGAACATCAGTACCTTCTTGTAAATTTTCCCCAAGCATCAAAGATGCTTCTGTAGAATTATCTATCGAAAAGATTTCACCCGTGAGTAAATCTATAAAAATTATAAAACGTTAGAAATAGAAAACACAATTAAGTAAAAGTCTAACAAATACCTACTTGTATCATCATCTCTAATTATTGAAGATTCTATATTTGGCTTCTCTTCCAAAGAATCATTTTTCGTCAATGCATCTAAAAGGATGTGAGTATCACTCTCGCTCACCTCATCCTCTTTTTTTACATGTTTAGACTCGTCAGAATGAGTACTATCTTCCTCTAAAATCTTCATTAATTCTGAATCCGATGCAATTGATTTTTCATCATAATCTTCTTTTACAATTAATCTTGATTCAGATTTCACCTCACTATATTGAGTACATTCAGTATTAATTTCCGTAGATTCAACTGGTGGTCTCGTAATTTCTATCACTGGTATTGGATCAAGTTCTGGTTTAGGAATTTCAATCTTTTCCCAATTTTTAGCCCACAGATACAATTTCGGATGATCCTTTTTTCTGTTTAAATGCATTTACGATAAAAGAATCGACTAAGGAAATCGATTTGTAAAATGGTACGATATTTAACTAATACTTACTGCGCTACATTAATTTTAACTCGCAAGCTGTGAAGGATTTGCTGAATTTGTAAAAGAGCAGCAACTAAATCGTACGACCGCTTTAGCATAGCCGTTCTCTTATTAATCGAATCCTGATTTTTTGTACGGTCAGACAAACTATATGAAAGAATACATCATATCATATATAATGTTAGAACAAATATTCTACAGGAGGTCAATAATGAAATTAAACACCTCTGAAAAGATGTCAAGTTTACAAGAACTTTTGTCATTGTTTTAAAATTAGATCAAAAGCCAGATAATCAGATTATAGATCAATTTAAGTCTTATATTATACTTAAATAATTAAGTGCCGACATATGAAGGATGTACAGTTAATAATGAAATATTTTCTAAGAATAGACTTCTTGAAAAACTCTGTATAGTTATACTCAAAATTGATTAATATACTTAAATAATTCGATTTTTATCACTCGAAAAATTACACTGCATGATGTTTAGTCCTTTTGCACCTACCAAATTATTCTGCATAATACCATAAAGAACTAGTTTAAATGTTGTTATTTGGAGTGAGTGCTAGTCTAAACTGCTTATTAACCAGTATCTATTCAGAATGTCGATTCCAAAAAATGTTACAATATCATCATCAATCACAATCTATCAAAATATTAAATAAGCAATAGTACCGAAATTGAAACCCCTAAGTGTCTTTTCATAAATTAACAATTATAATAACTGAGAGATTATACTCTTCAAATAAAAATAGCGATAAAGGATTTTTCTACATCACTTGTTCTTAGAAACATAATTTCATTATTGACTCCTAGCACCGAAATACCTTGCATATACTTACATAGGTAATTTTCCCTCTTTAATCCAATCTTGATCATGATAATATTTTTTAGATGGTCGTTGTCTATATGGGTGTCTGCAAATATAACAAACATATTTGTCAGGAACATCCTTTTCTCTTTCGATAGCATTGCAGTGACCATGTTGCCAGCATAGACAAAGATCACATTGTATCATTAAGCCATCTTCTTCCATAAATCCACAAGTACAATTTATGATTTCTTCCCTTCGCAATTGCTCTACTTTAACCATTTCCCCATTAATTAACATCATTACCCCTTCTCCCTCTAGAATAATTATAAAAATTCATTAAGATGAATTTCCTTTTTTTTATCATAAATTATACTAATTCATTAAAAATACCAATGCAAAATAGGGGAAGAAGAAATTTAAAATAACAATTTGATATAATACAAAATAATCAATTACTTAAGTCAGTGTTAAAGGGGAAAAAGAATTAGCAATCGTGCGAACATAATTGGTTTAATTAAAAAAAAACTAAAAAATATACCTTCGGGATCATTATTATCCCTTTTGAGAGTGTCTTTTTTCAAAAGATCGTCTTTTTCAAGACGAGAATCATTTAGTTGACCTAAAGAATAACGTAAGTATAATAATAACGGTTAAGCTAATATTTTTAATTTAAAAATAATATGTGGTTGAATGAAATATAAATAATAAAAAAATAACACTAAGCAAATTAATATCTAAATATATAACTCACTATTTTGACTATTTTCATCGCTCTTAGAATCAGATTTTCGATGGCTGTATCTATATACAAGTCCGGTTGGCCCTTCAGCATCTACAGTACTATCATCTAAATCAGCATATGACTCCAATGCTTCATGGACACCTATAAAAATGATGTTATTATTTGATACACTAATCGATTTTCGCACTATCAATTTTCTTAACAAGTCACTTGCCATGGCGCTTTTTCCCACGAATCGCGGTTTCAGTGCTATATTCTGATAAATGTCTTTTTCTTTGAGCTTTAACACGATCAACGTGTATAGACTCATCCAAGGATTTAGATCGATCTTTTTGAACCTCCGTGGATGACCTTACAGGAAGAAGCGTCTTAATCCCACTTTGCGTCTTTTCTTCTCTCAATTTCATGTCAAATAAAGTTCCTGGTGACATTGCACACGCATTTTCACGTTTCATGTGAAGATCACCATTTATTTCGAAACTATGACTTGACATAGGTGACATTGCATCTCGTTTTAAAGAGTCTTTCTGCAAATCGCTGCATTTTTCGCCTAATAAATCTTCGGTTTCAGAAGATACAGCTAACGACGGTGATGCAGGTTGTAAGGAATTAATTGCTTGGGATGTGGTCGAAGGCGATTTGTCTTGAAATTTCTTCCTTCCTATTTTATTAATTTTGTCTAAAAGATTCACCGATTTTTTAGGAATAAGATCTTCTACAGACTCTCCGATGGTTCTTGCATAGGCCAAATCGGCAACGTTTGGCGTAGATCCGAGAAATTTTGAGTATTCTGGATGATAATGCTTAATGTGCATTTGTAAAAGATTCTCCTTCCTAAAATTTTTGTTACAACCCTCCTTGGGGCATTTGTAAGCACTATCTTCCATTTCCACACGAAGGCCGCCAATAAAAATAGCTGCAAAACCACAAAAAGTTTATTGCTTTAATAACAACAAAATAAAAAACACACATAATAATTTAATTTAAAACGTTTTCCTCTTAAGCTTCTTTTTTTCAATCTACTTACAATATACCATTCCTGTTTTTCGAATTTATTGCAAAAAAAAATATCATAACCATAACTATGTGTATTATGTAAGATTATCTAAAAAATATAACTCACCACCATCATTAATTGGAGGAGTAGTTGGTGTCAAAACAGGTGTAGAAGGAGCAGGCACGGGTGGAGATGTCAGCTCTGTTGTAGTAGGGGCTTTAGTTTTAGGAAGTAAAGTTTTAATCTTCCTTGGTGTTTCTACCACTGGCTCATGCCTTATCCTATTAACATGCCCTTTCTTCTTACGATGAATACAAAAATCAAATCTTTCTGGATCAAAATCAAACTGTCCTTGGTTTTCCATAAATGCTCTAATATCGTTTCTGGACCTGAACTTCTTTCCGCTAGATTTGCTATAACATGAAAAATAAAACATTGATTATGTTTAATTAATCAATGAAAATTAGTGTCTTACTATTTCGACTTACTGTATAAATAAAACATCCCATTTACCAGCCGAGGTCCCAGCTTTTCTTTGCGTAAAATGTTTCTGCCAACCTGGTGGTAATCTCTTATCCTGAACGATAATTGAACGTCTAGGCCCTAATAAAATTAAGGTATAATGACAGCAGTCAATGTAAATTTGAAAAAATAATACATTCCCTTTTATTGTAATTACAAGTCAAACATTACTTACCATCATTACCATCGACAATAAAAGACTCAATTCCCTGAGGTTCACCATTGATCCACTGTGGTCCTACATCTTCATAATCAGTCTCATGTCTTATGATTTCTTTTTTATTTCTTTTGTTATTAGTTTTCATCTTAGGTATATTTGTATCAAAACCTCTTAGCAAATCAGTACCAGCATCATAACAGGGGCCGAACAAATTACCATCTAAATTAACTCTATTTTCAGAAAAATATTCTAAATTTTCAGCAGTATGCGAATCTCCTTTTCTACCAGTTTTATCTATATCATTCTTTACACGTTTCCTTGAATGAGTATGAAAAAGCTCCATAACCGTGTGTTTCCTTTTCTTATCCCTCCTCTCCTGTTTACTTCCAATATAGTTATCCCCTTGAATTGGCTGTTGCTACAGTTAATAAAAATGAACCATAATTAAACAATAACACAAAAAAAGTATAAATTATCTGTTATTATAAAATTTTACATAAAACAAATTTTAAAATAGATTGCCTATTTACATAAACTTCAAACAATAAATTATATAATGTCTAACAACTGCTAAAATTAAACAAATGCTTTATAATTGTTCAATATTAATTATATTTTTTGTAATACACACAGGTCTGTAATGACTATATTACATTTCACATAAAAAAAAAATGTTAACGATCCAATTGTAGTTCAAGTATTATTTTAATAATCAACATATAATTAATATTTTTCCTAAAGTGAAACATAATCTGAAGCTATTATTATTTAACAAATTTCACCTAAAGTTGAAGTATTTACCCTTTTGTTAATAACTGATTACTATAATAACTCATGTATTTATGAAAAATGATTATTTATTTTACTCATTTTAAAACATCCCATTTATATAATAAGATATGTAAAAGTTTAAAATAAAATAAATTAATAGGAGTCAAGATGTAATTAATTTTAATAATATTGTTAAAAGCATTTGTCACGATAAAACTTTGATACAAGGTAACAACAACATAACCTTTAAATCAGGTTTGAGATATCATACCTTTAATGGAGCTCCAGCAATCCTAGTCATTTTTGAGGATTTGACCACTTTACCGTATCCATCATCAAAAAGTACATCGTAATTATCTGTAAAAAGTGAACGCGTATAACTAAAAAGAATATACTTTATTGTATGGTAAAAATTGTCCCCCAAGGGGAAACGTCAAAACGAGTAATGAAGATATGATGTCTCTCTCGCTCCTGTACAAATTAAGGTTGGGTTAGGGCCCTTACCATTTCCCAAAACTGCATTCACTTTGGCTGGATATTTCCTGCCGTCAGCCCAAGTAGCGAGGATCCTTTCTCCGACGGAAAATTCTCTCATGTTTGTTTCCCTGAAGGTGTCAAATCCAGAAATTACCCACGCGAAAAAATGGCACTTCACCACGATTTCAACTACGCTTACGCTAAATCGTCATTTACGATGGCATTTTTTTTTTCTATTTCTTTTATTTTCCTCTAACAATTCTATATAATTCTACTGACTTCATATTGTTAGATCAATTTTACTGTACCTATATTTCCATAGGAATTACATAAACATATAAATTTAATAGAAGCTACTCTCTCATCCCCTCTCTGTACGTTTTCATTAGATACCGTGCGTATTAAATAATCAACACAGCGCGAATTGTATATTTTCAAAATGAAAAATAAATTTAAATGAAATATAGGTACATTTATGAAAACTCTAAATTATATTATTTTAATTGTAATATGCGGGTAATTT
Source organism: Prorops nasuta (assembly GCF_024137725.1). Lineage (NCBI taxonomy): Eukaryota > Metazoa > Arthropoda > Insecta > Hymenoptera > Bethylidae > Prorops > Prorops nasuta. The sequence goes on along the minus strand of NW_027116802.1, from coordinate 6,966,040 downwards.
TGTATACAATTGATATTAATGATATTTGAAGCATGATAAATTAAAAGCCTTTTTTTAGATTTTACTAATATTTAATATCACAGTCAGAAATAAAGATAAAATTTTAAAAAGACGAGAATAGTTGAGTTTAAATTGGTCTAAATGTGAAGAGAGAAGGAATGAAGGTAAAGGAAGAATCATTATTATTTAGAAAAATTTGAATGGTATGGATATTGTATAACTGTGTTTTGTTGTGTATGTGCTATAATATTATATCCACTTACAGAGGTGGCTGATCCCGTACTTGCTCACTTTAAACAAAAATGAAAAGTTTCATGAAATTTACATGGCTAGTTTAAATTACTTTCAACTGTTCGATACATTTTGATAACTTACTTATCTACAGTATAAGCAAAATTATGGATTACCTTGGTGGAGATTGCAAAATACGTAGTCTGGAACTATCCATGGGTATCCATTCATCAAATCTCGAGCTTAGTTTATCAAAATGTATTAATACTTCTCTCTCAGCCCAATCTGTTTCAACTACTTTTGCCGAATACCTATACATATAAATTTTAAAATAAATTTCTTATTCAAACACTGCAATATGAACTAACTCTGACTCATGCATTAATTACCATTTATCATTGAAATCTTTTGCTTCCAATTTGGCACCAGGAAAAAATTTTATGCCACCTTTACTGGTTGATTTTGGCTTAAGATCTACGGAACTATCAAACTTTTTATCTTCTGAAGACTTTAGATCTTTTAATTCTTCCTTTATGATTATATTATTTGTCACATTTTCCATAGCCACTTCTGGCTCCATAATACCTAATTGCACTGCCATAGTATTGACTTTAATATTTGAATTATTCACAGCTTCCACTTGTTTAACAGGTACAGGATTTTCTTCTGGCACAGGCTCTTCTATAGATTTACTGTCATTTACTGGTGTTTCTTGTTCTAGCGGTAGGAAGGAATCCGTAGAGGATGCTGGTCTAGAATAGCACTGTTCCCCGCAACTATCAGATTTTGGAGTTGCTTCCTCTGGTACCGATGGCATAGAATGTCCCAAATTCAAAATTTCAGAATTAATAAGATCAAGATCCTCTTGTGCATAAGATGTAGAAGACTTCAGAGACATTATGACTGGATCTGCAATAAAATAATATATTATTATATCTATTAAAATAGTATTACTAACATTATGTAATAATTACATCAGCATTATTGAGAATGATTTTGTCAAAAAAGTACAGAGCTTTCTACAGATTTATAGCAGTACACGTTATTTTAGCGTACATATATCATCAGGAAAGTAAACTGAAATTTATACTGCTAATACGTGTTTGTAAATAAAAATAAAGTTCGCGTGTAAACATAGTCATTTCTTAATTCAGATTTGATGTAATGAGACCTTTGGAGAGTCGTTAGCTTTCGAGGCATAAAAAATATTCGAAAGAACGACAAGAAAAGGTAAAATTGATGCTCCAAAGTGCAGCTGAAATTTGAATACCGGCAACTCGGTGATCTCGCGCGCACGTACGTAGTAATAAGTATACGTGTGTGTGCAGACGATGTAATCGAGCTAAGCGGAAACATTGGTTGGACGGGTAGTGGAGGGGGGAGGAAGAAAGAGCAGAGAGAGGGGGGAAGGGGACACGAGGAAGCAAAGAAAAAGAAAGACAAGAGAGAAGAGGAACGAGGGAGCGAGGTTTTATAGTAGAAGAAATCTGTAACACCTGATGGATGGAACGGAGTATTGTCAGTTATATGCGCGTAAATGATGGATAAAGATGGAAAGACGCTTGCCTGGATGGTTGTCATAGTCGGCAAAAACCGATGGGACACTGCCTTTCCTGAGTAGAAGCTTGTGGCCTTTGGCGGCTTCGTAATCGGCTCTTTTAAAATGTTTGTGGCAAACGAGTTGGCCGGGTGTCGGCTTGAAAGCCTCGTCGAAGCCACCGCTGGTGAGCCACTTCGTTCTCAGGATGGGATCCTTGGGGAAGTGGTGTAGCGGCAGGCCTTTGGCGCGTGCCTCCTGCACGTCGGCCTCGCAGCTACGCACGCAACATTTGCGCGCCATTCTCATCGCCCCCGCAGGCGGTACCTCCTTCCTAACACGCGACCGCGACCGCGTTTTACGCCGCCGCTTCATTTACACCGGCACTACATAGCAACGAACAAAGAAAGAAACATCGTGGACCTAGTAGGAGACGGAGACGGAGGAGCCCAACCTCGCGGGAGCTTCTCCGTCTTGTCCTGCCGAACCACCGCACCAAAATGATATCCGTGTGATATCCGTCGTTGTCGTCTCTTGCCTCTTTTTCTTTGATCGCCCCCTGACCTGACGCCCTTCTTCTAGTCTCACTTCACCACTTCCACCCAATAACTATTTCACTTGTTCGATCACGCACCCTTTATTTCCTTCCTCCTTTCGTTCCTTTCAGTTCAGTCCAACCACTCGTTCTATTCTGTTCTCTTCTTGCCTGCCTACCTAGTGCCTATCCTTACCTTGCCTTCCTCGCTTCCTCGCTCACTCACTACTAAACTAGTACTAAAAGTACACCAGTCGATTGTAGACACGCCACACCACACCACTACTCAATTAGCGACAACGTTCGCGCAAAACTCACTAAACACACTGCTGCCACCACTTGCCTAGTTGCCTCTTACATTTATAGTTGCACGAGTTGCGCCCATCTTGCTGCGCCTTTTTTATTTTCATTATTCTCTGTTGACTTTTGTCTTTATTAGAATTCCTTCGTTTAACCAGAGACCTAGCTTTACCAAATACTAAACAAATCCCAACACTTCAACTTTAATCGATCCGTAATCATAATAGTATATATAGTACGTACTTTAATAGTGTACTTTATACATGTAACTACCAGCAATAATAATATATATATTTATATATATAATAATAATCCAATATAATATTTTTCCGATCTTTTCGTCTCATCGATATATATTTCAATTGCGATAAATATATCGCATAAAAATTAATTTATTTTTATCGATATGTACCTGCAGTCGATAATCGACCCCATAATCGATATCAGTCGATACCCGTAATCGAATACCCAGTGGCGCTTTTTTCTCGTCTAATAATTCATGAATCAAGTGAAGTCAAATGAAGATCTGTTTCAATGCTAGCACATATTTTTCTCAGATTTCATTTTACTTTCAATATTCATCAATTGCGTTTCATAATTTTTTTAAGTTTTCCTATCACTCCTGATTCTGTATATATTAGTTTTTCGTTTCTTAATTTTATATTTATTTATCGCTCATGTTGTAACTTACAGTTCCGGCAGTTCCAATGGACACGTGACTTCCGTAACTTCCGCTACCCGGTAAGATTCTTTTTCTTTTCCGTCGGATCGAGTGAACGTGTGCTTGTTCTCTCTCGTAGAGCTAAGGCCGAATCGGCAACTTGCACCTTTAAAACGATCCATCTTAACTTTATTTAATAAAAACTAAAAAATAATCATGACGACCAAGGCCGAACTCGCTTGCGTTTATTCCGCATTGATACTGGTTGATGATGACATAGCTGTTACTGTAAGTATTTCTCATGCCTTCTTGTTTTCGATTTTCAGTTATGTTTATTTATGTTGAATTCTATTTAATTAATTTTTGCATTATTAATCGTTTGTGATAGAGATCATAAATGTAATTTAAAACTGTATCGAAATTAAAGACTACTCCAATGTTTATAGTTTTTAATATAACCTATAGTTATTTATTTTATTCTTATGTTACTGGATTGAATCCATCAATAAATTAAACATTTCTTTGTATGAAGCAAAGATACGGCTGTATAGTTGTTAATTTATTCACTATTTTTTTAGGGTGAAAAAATTCAAACCATTTTAAAAGCAGCGAATGTAGACGTTGAATCTTATTGGCCTGGTCTTTTTGCTAAAGCACTAGAAGGAGTTAACATCAAGGATCTCATCACAAATATTGGATCTGGTGTTGGTGCTGCTCCAACTGGTGGTGGTACGTATATTATTATTCTTTAAAAAGAGAAAAGAAAAAATCCTCTTCATCCACCAGTCTAGTTAATGAGTTACTAGATAGGTCAGCAACTGAGGAAATAATGAATGTAAGATAAATCTAATACTGCTTGTATTGTATTATTAATATAAGCAAGATTTCTCAGTCAACAATTTTTAAAATAGTAATGAAATTTTGTTATACAATACTTTAAGTATTTTATATTTGTTTATTTAAAAAAAATCTACTTATAGCTCCAGCTGCTGCTGCACCAGCAGCTGCTGAAGCTGCTCCTGCAAAGGAGGACAAGAAAAAGGAAGAACCAGAAGAAGAATCAGATGATGACATGGGCTTTGGTAAGTTAGATATTTATTTTAAACTTAATTATAAAAAGTTTCTCAAAATTACAAATTGTATACTTTTATATTAGAAACTCAATGATTATTTTTACATGTATTAGCTACTGAAAAATGTGTTGAAAACTTAAAAATGAGACAAAATTTAAGTTTTACTTTTTGTCCGTCATTGAACATATATTTATACTAATATTCATATTTTTGTTTTTTACAGGTCTGTTTGATTAAACTCAGGGATCGCAACATGTTGGTCCATTCCTTTTATTAAGTACAGTTATATTGTACAAAAAAAATAAAAACTTTAAAAAGTAAAAAATTCCGTCTTTATTTTTACCATTTTATTAATTTAAATAAAAAGGTAAGGTGTGAATGAATATTAACTAAAGTTGATTGGATTAATATAAAATACAAACATTTTATTGTTATGGTATTGACAAAATAATACTGTTTTGCAATTTTAGTGCACTGACAAAACATTAGTTTGATTATTTTGGTAAATGTTCCAAAATTAGAAATTGTTGAATAAGGAGAATATAAATGTTAGTATAAGTAATGAGAATTAATGATGACACAAACTATTTATTGAGAATACTGTTTATACTTAGAAGTGATTCCATTTAAGTGTAATTAACATTTCTAAAAGAAAATTGTAATAAATTTATTATAGTAGCCTAAAAAGAGAGTTTACACGTATTCTAAGATTCATTTGTAATCAGCTTCAAGAAAAGCTTTGCTGATTCTAAGCTTTAAAGTTACTTTATATGTATCAGTTTACACAGAAGAGAACTACCTGGCGAGATGTTTTCACGATCAAATTTTTATATATATATATTATACATAGCATACTATGTTTCTACACTCTTTCCATCTAATTCGACTTTCAAGCATAAAATTATTAATTTGATTACTTTGTTATAAAGAACAGTTTCTCACTTAAATTGCAGCATCACATCAAAGAGTTAAGCATGCGTGCATACAAATGCTGGATTTGTTTTGACTAATCAGATTTTTATATCTAGTTCACAGCTGAATCGTTATTGGCTTTTACAAATGTAACAATCTTTCTAAGGACCGGTTCCACAAGCCTTGTTTAAACTGGATTAAGTTAATAATGCTATATTCTATGTGACATAAAATATAGCAAAATGAACTTAATCCAGATCAAAAAAGGCTTGTGGAACCGGGCCTAAATACAAAAACTAGCATAAAGTTTGGTGTCCACGATCCAAGAAATCGTTCTGAGTTCTAATTCCGACAACTGTTTAGCGAATCAATGTACGGCTCTAACGGAAAAGTAACAATTCAATTGGTTATATATTTCTCGAAATTATACTCGGAACAATTTCTCGGATCGTGGACACCGAACTTAACTCGGGTTGGTGGAATAGGTTCAGTAGATTCCGTATTCTGTAACTTTAACGAACATTTTCGGTGTCGGTACGAACCGAAAATAATAAATATAGATATACATTTATTTTTGCACATACCGATATTTATCGTTAACTTCTGCTTAACGATACCGAAATTTGTCGGACAGAATTGCACAGTTTTGTTTGTGAAAAGTCGATTGATGTTGCGAATCTGACACAATTTAATTATGCAGCTGCACTACGCTAATATAGTTTTCCGAACGCAGCCAAAATGTCGATCTATATTCTGGATGCTTTCCAATTAGCTTAGGGTGAGTCCGACCAAAACCTGTAAGGTAAAATTTTACCATGTAGGATTGCCAATTTTTCGAAAATACGTATGCTGATTGGCTAATTCACAGCAAATTGGCAATCCTACATTGTAAAATTTTACCTTACAGGATTTGGTCGGACTCACCCTTAAAAATCGACACAATCGGACACAAATGGTATATTGCATGTCACACAAACTATACATTTGTGTCCGATTGTGTCGATTTTTAAGCTAATTGGAAAGCTCCTTCTATCTATCGAGTAACGAACGATGAAAGCGCAGCATGTATACACAAAGCGGTAAAGATGATGAACTAAATATGTCCCCCACTACTTCACCCACTACGCACTTGTCTGACTCTTATACCGTAGTGTAGTTATACCCATACATTACCTACTCCTCCTGTCTACGCATATACATATACATATATATATATATACCAATATATACATATATACTATCTTATTACACCTAACACATCTCTATTTATACCATTTACGTATACACTTACACATACACGTTAAACTGTATACATGCACTTGTTGAAAACATCTCTCCTAAGAATTATTGACGGAGTGGGGTGACAATTGGAACGATTGCAGAAAAGAAGAGCCAGAGAGAGAGAGATCAGTTAATGCAAGTTGGTGCAAGTCAGTGCAAGTCGGTGCAAGTTGTAAATTGTTCAGTGTTTTTCTTAAGAAATACATATATGATTAAGTTATGGCGTATGTTAATGTAGCAGAGTGGAAGACAGATCAAGTATGCGAGTGGTTAAAAGGTGCGAATTAGTGAATAAGCCAAATTCATAATTATCACAGCTCAATTATTTATCGTTAACCTTTTTCAATAATTGTAGCTCAAACAATCCAAGCTTAGCCCTATCGGTTGCTTAAACAACTTCTGTCTTCACACGCCAGCGGCTCCCCCCACCGCCCTCCTATATACCTTTCCTTTGAGTCCGTCAATTCATTAATGAAAAGACTAGCACCTTCATTCATTCATTGATTTACATTCAATGTATCTTGCACGTTTTAAATATCTATGTGCCTAAATATGTATATAATTTTACAGATTCAAAGTAATTTGCTAAAAATATTTTCATAAATCTACTATTCTATAAAGAAAATCTTTATGACAATTTAATAATCTATAAAACTTGTTTTTTTTCGTTTAATCTAAATTTGTTTACAAATGTCTTTAATTTCAGGTTTAGACAATGCTGTTCTTCCATACGTTCACAGCTTTATGAATCATAGCGTAAATGGACAACAACTATTAAGTCTGAGATCAGAAGATTTAGAACATTTAGGAGTGATAAAACTTGGACATCAAGAAATTATCCTTGAGGCTATTGAGTACCTGAGAAATTTTCATTATGAGCTAGATCGTGAAAATTTACAGCTATTAGCTTTAAGACTCTCGTGTCAGGCTCATAGTTTACATAATGAGCTTTCTCGTCAAACTGATTCACAACCAGTTACAACTCAAACGTTGTCAGATGTAGCTGCAGTGGTTATGGCAGTAAAACCATTAATAAGATGGCTAGACCGACCTCCTTTTAGTGGGCAATTAGATTATAATGACAAAAAAGCTGAATTAATGAAGCTATCTTTAGAAATGGCTACATGTGCTCAAAGAGACAGATTTGCTGAAAAACCTATTGAAGAAATAAGATCAATATGTGGTCAATTGGCTAAATTAGCAGATTATATTATACAAGATATCTCAGATCCAATGATTTTACAACCTGCTTGTTTAGATTTGGCAACTTTAAAAAAAAAGCCGGGAGATGATTTGGTAAGCTACAATTACAATGGATAATCTGGGGAATAGTTAAAATTTATCTTTTTGCAATTTAAATTTCAAGAGTTTTTATTTTTTCAATTCTGTCAAATTTGTTTCCAACATTGTTCTCTGTAATAAGTAATCAAAGTAAACATTTTTCATGCAGATAAAAGAACAACTAGCTCATAACATGATTGTAGCTTCCTGTGTAGATAATTATGTTACACTTATAAGAGAAAAAAATAATTATTTTATGTACATTTAACATAAGCTTATATTTTCCAAAGTATAATTAAATTTATAGTATACACAATTTTTAGGGATTCTATATTTTACCATCATTTCATGGTGCTCATCAAATTGCTGAAATTAAATTTGGTTCTGCTGCTCATCAATGTAGTAAGATGGAAGAAGGAGATGAAATTGTTCAAGTGATTGATGTTTTTATTTTACTAATAATTTTCAATTATACAAAGAGCACTATTAAATTATAGTTATTTACAGGTAAATTACCAGACAGTAGTTGGTTGGGAAAGAAAACATGTTCTTGAATTGTTTCGTGAAAGTCCAAATGAAGTTCTCTTGACGTTAAAAAGAAGACCTAGGCACACCAAGGTTTATGGACAAATTTATATTAAGCCCTACAGACTTCCAAGTAACAAAAAAACTCCATATACAACAAGGTGGCAGCACAATCTACCTTCTCCGAGACTTGAATTATTAACAATACCTGATTTTACAATGCCATTACCTAGGTAATACTTATTATTATTGAAATTTAGTTAAAATTTGATATTGCTTACATGACATTTAAATTTATTATTTATTTTAAGGCATATACCAAAAAATCCTAGTCCAGAGCCTGTAAGCATTCTGGATACGGTCAGTAGTATGCTGGATACAATGGCAACAGATAGCAGTGAGTCAGATACAGAAGCAGACCCACCTTTGTCAATTCGATTATATTCAGAAAAGCCTAGAAGTTTAGTTCAAAGAAGAGCAACAATAACTGGAACTAGCCCTACTACTAAACATGGAATTGATATTGAACAGTTTTGGCGAGAATTAAAGCAAGAACATAATACAACATTTCAACTAAGAGATAAAGCAGCATCTTGTGCCCATGGATTAGATACTGTACCTTCAAGTCTTAGACCACAAACTTGTTTAGGAATAGAGCAAACAAGAAGAAGAAAAAAGATTGATGGATTAGAAGATAAGACAGTACAATTTCAAGAAAGGTTTAATGAGTTGGAAAATGCTCATCAAGATGAGACCAAAAAACTTAATGATTCTAAAAAAGGTGTGCAATTTGTACATAACTATGCAAAAGATGCAAGTAGTAGCAATAAAATAAGCCATGGTCAAGTTCCTCAAGAAAATAATGATATTATCAATAATTTGAATGGAGCAATCGTGCCTTTGGGTGAATGTATTAGTTTGGTCAATGATAAATTTAATATTAGTCAAATTATGCAGAGCAATAAACAAGCAAACACATTCAGTGGCAAAAAAAGAGGGAAACTAGATAAAAGTCATAGCACTCCAGCATATGATTTTGTAGAATCCAGTGAAACAGGGGAGAAATTGAAGTCTCTGGAGAATAATCATAATAAGACAAATTCTTCTAAAGCTGACTTAAAAAATGTGTCTACAACAAGTTTAAATAAGACTGATTTTCACAAATCTTTAAATAATCCCGACGACATTAATAAAGTTTTAATTGAAATAAAGCCAGAGCAAAATGAAAGCATCTGCTTAAACTTTACTGGAAATGTCGCCCAAAAAATTAGTGACTTTGAGAAAACTCTTAAAAATAGTAATAACTCAGAAGAAAAAACAAAAGTGCCTGATTTGAATGATTCGCTTAAAAAGAGTTTACATATTAATATTAACGATGTTCCCAGTAAAAGCAACATAGAGGTAAACCAAAGTAGCATTATATCACCAGTAAAGACAACTGAAACATCTCATAACAATATTACAAATAATATACAAGAAAACACAGCAAAATTAATAAATCTTAATCATGGTAAAGAAGATTCAGTTTATATGGATAATTTAGATCGGGAAAAATGCAAAGATGAATTAAAATTTGCAACTTCATTAATAGAAGAAAGTTGGAAAACTGAATATGATGTAGATCTTATGAGATATGAAAAAATTCTACAAACCATAGATGATACAATAACTGACCATTCAAAAGAAAAAGAAAAAGTTTTCTCTAAAATAAGTATTAAACAAAGCAATAATAATTTAAATGAAGAAAGATTCGATGAAAGTCCAGTTTTGGCTATAGATGATTTATTGACTGTTCGAGAAAGTACCTTCTTAGAGAACACTTTGATAGAAAGTAACAAGGATCTTAATTTAAAGTATAATGATCAAGGCAATAATTTACAAACCTTTCGAATTTCGGGACCGACAAAAAAAGAAGCCAATAAAAAGCTTGAAGCAAAAAATCCTTTAACACCTCCAGAACCTCCACCACGAAAATATTTTACAAAACCTGTAGAGGAAGATCCAAAGCCAAACATTGCGCGGCCTATGCCTACTGATCTAAATAAGCTTCAAGCAGTTGAAAAATCTAAAAAAAATGATTATGATTATTCTCAAAAATCTGATCGTTTTGAAATTTATACTCATGTAATGGAAAAGTCAACAAATTTCCTTGATGAACATAATTCAATTATAAATGAATCAAAATCTGTTTCAGCTTCAAATACATTTGATAATAATGACAAGTATTTGAGAGATGAAAAATATGAATCCTTTGTAGAAAAATTTGGAGGATCCAATCATTCAACACTTGATCATTATAAGTGTGAGCATGTTCCCAAAAACACAGATAGCCCTGATGGCTTAGTTCTTTCAAGGCAAACACATTCTCCTGATCTTAAAAACAAATTTTTAGAGAAGGATAAGATCTCTGAAAAAAGTGTAGTTAATAGAGCAATGATGGTTGCCAGGAGCATTGGCTTACATGGAGGGCTTAGTAAAGCATCTGGTAACAGTCCTAAAAGTAATAGAAAGAAGAACGTTTTATTATCAAGTAAGAGTTAAGATTAAATATTATACTAAAAATAAATTTTTAACTACAGTGTATTTAATTATGTTTAATTTTATTACTATAGAAAAAAGAAATGTATCTGTCAAAGATATGGGCGTTGGAGATTTGGAAGGATGGCTTACGTATCGTAGTAGAGGCGCTGGTGGAGCTTGGGCGAAAGCTTGGTTCATTTTAAAGGCCTCTTCCATGTACAGGTAACAATGTCAAATATTTTACTTGATTATAAATACTATCAGAGAACAATTGTACATATTACTCAATTCATTTTAAAATTTATATTTACCTTTTTAGGTTCAAAAATCAAAACAGTTTAAAAGCAGATTGTTTAATAGCGTTAACAGGATTTACAGTGTCCCAGGCACCTGAAGTAAAATCAAGAAAATATGCTTTTAAGGTCTACCATACCGGAACAGTATTTTATTTTTCGGCAGATATGGAGGACTCTTTAATAATTTGGTTGGATGCTATTAGTAAAGCTACCCTAGGGGCGGATTCGCATAGCCGTAACAGTGGATTATTTAGCGAGACAGACGAAAGTGATGGAGAGAGTAAAACGAAAATAAAGGGTTTACATTCTGTGGATTATAAAGTGCCTATGGAAAAATCATTTGGTTCCCTAAAAAAATCTGTGCGCAAGGAAACAGGGTTTAAAGATCATGAAATGTCTGGTGCGAGTTTGGACAGGAAATATTTAAGATTTCTTGGAGCCCGCAATCAAAATGTACCTGTTCCAACAGCTCAGTTTAGAAGTTACAGAAGAGTGGTACCAACATCAACACCAAATAAGTTAGTTCATCAATATTTATATAAATATATTTAATAATAAAATAATGTTTTTTGTCATTATATATTTTATAGAAAGACGGATATACCACATTCTCCAGATTTGCAAAGAACAATTGCTGGAAGTACTTTTTATGGTTTGAGTGCATCCCAAAGTGCAACAGACATGTTAAGTACTAATCAAACAATGGGCGATTACCGACACACAACTGATAGGTGTGTTATGCCATTATATTCATCACTCTTATAAACTTAATTATGTTTAACAATAATCATTATTTATCTAGTAATTCTTTATCAGCAAAATTGTTATTGTAAAATATACGCTTTTAAAGGACCCCTTGGAAATCTTAAGAAAAATAACTTTGCCAAAATGTTCTCAAACTTTGCAAAAACGTAACTCTCAGTGCGTAAATTAAGTATCAATAGACATAAAGCTGTAAAGATTCAAACTTCTGATCTATAAACATTTTAAAAGGTATATTTTCAAAGTACTTCGTATTGAAATATCTTATGAATGGCAGGGTGAAATGATAAATCAATATAGTATATTGGAAATCTCTTGAGATAAGTTACAAGAATGTGCGGTAAAAAATAAGATATCTCTTTTCAAAAACTTAAGATAACTTTCATATTTTCTTCAATTTGCTTCTCAAATTTCAACCAATACCGTTTAATAGATTTTTAAAAGTATTAAAAATAAAATTAATGCCCTTTTCCTAAAAAGTATAGTTCTCGAGATAATCAAACGCATAAAACTTTTATACTTACTCATTTATTTGCAAATCTTCACCTACCTAAGAGAAACCGCATTACTTAATTTCAGAATATGCAAAAAATCTACTGCTTTAGATGTCTGTAAATAAAAATTTGAAACTTTTAGAGATTCATGTTAATTCCAACTTTTAATCTACGTGCTAACAGCTACCTTTTTGTAAAATTTCAAAACACTGGAACGAAACCAATTTACCATAAGGTTTCCATGAGATCCCTTATAAATATGCATGTTTTGAGATTTGGTATTAACACTTATAGCAAGCTCAAATGAACCTTCCTGCATGATAGATTGGGTACAATAAAACTTATCTGTTTATTAGGTAAGTGCTATGTAAATAATATGAGTTATAATAACGTAGCTTCGTTCGTATTAACATTAAATTATATTTTTCTTTTATATATTATGTAGCAAAAAAATTATTATTTTGGTTTTGTGTTGCTAGATGTCTAAATAGCCGTGGTCGAAGACCAGAAGATCTTCATGGTTTTATTACATTAGAAGAATTTATGTTGTCACAACAAGACGACGAACAAAGAAGATTAGCATATAATTTGTCTACATCATCACATATGACGCCACTTACTAATGATCATGTACATATTCAACATAAAAATTTTAATGAAACTGCAGTTTTAAATGAACAGCTAAACAGCAGTATTATTTATGGCCCCATTAAAAATATAGAAGAAATGCCATCATCAAGTAACAATGTTTACTATGGTCACTCAAAAGTTTCAGAAACTTTACATTCATCAAACGCATCAAATTTCGAGCTTTACGGAACGCGAATTGAAGCCAGGGATGAAGCTGGAAGTGAGAAATCATTAACCAGATGTGGTAATTTTATAAAAAAAAAATCATGGGAATCTAATTACAATCAAAAACGTCGTTCTTCAGAAAATTCCAATGTACCTACATCAAAGCAGAATAATAAGAAACACATGTTATCTATAAACACAACAAAGCTAGAAACACCAGATTACAATAACGAATCTCCATATGAGCATCATGGTCATAATGTACACTCGTTAAATAACACGCATAACTTTAAACCTGCTGACTATAGCCAAGCAAATGACAGATATTTATTTAATGATCTTGAACCTTTACAAAGAAGACTAATTCGTCATGACGGTATAAACGAACCTATATTTAATTTGATTAGTGCTTGTCAAATGAATTCTGAAAAATTAATTTAATTTGTCTTATATTTAATTTCAGGGTACTGTGGCTCGAGTGGTGATCTTGCATGCCACACGACGTCTGAAACGCTACATCACATTAAGAAAGAAGTTTCCATAAGTCGTAAAGGAAGTTTTAATTTAACAAATCGCCGGAAGGAGAATGTTACAAATTCTGATAAAAACTGGATAGATGCTCTAAGGCGTACTGATAAGAAAAACAATAACCACGATAAAAAAGGTTTAAAACATGTCGCACAATATCAACCTCCACCAATTCCAACATCACCTTTCGAACAAGACCGAATGCGAGCAGCATTTGAAATGCATCTAGATAAAAACGATCAAGTGCAGAAAGCTAATCGTTTAAAAAATTTATTTGGATCAAAATCACAACAAAAACCATCAACATTAGATTTGCCGAAAGATTCTCAAAAGACGTTATTAGGTAATATAAATTATTAAAACATTATTCGCGTACCACATATCGATGATAATAAACTTACAAAATATAATTGTTTTGAATTTATTAGGCTCTCCAAGATTACACAGAGCCTTTTTTAGAGATAAAGGATCGCAGCAAGTTCAACAACGATTTTCAACTCGCTCCGAAATTCAGAGTCCTAGTGATAGTGGAATGAGTAGATCTTTGAGCTCATTTAGCGCGAACAGTCAATCTCAAGCTTTAAGTCAAAGCTTTAGTTCAGTAAGCTCAGTTAGCGACTGGAGTCTCGATCCCTCTACTTCAAATGCACCAAGCACATCAACAGTATGTCACAAAAGATATAACGCTTTACTAATCGTTTATAACACAATTAATGGATTAAATGTTTTTTAGTGTAACTCAGGACACTTAAATTGTCAGAAAGGATATACCTCTACTGGACGAAACTCTTTATCACCGCCAACATTACCGTATATTTCTCCTCCAACATCACCGCCACCTGACTATCCAGGTTTAGAATATCCTCCAATATTTGAGCCAGGAACATATTCTCTTACTGATGCTTCTCTATTAAAGAGTCGAAGCAAAAATAGTCAAGTCTCTTAAGTAAACTTAACATCAATATTTTGAATATTTCCGAAGCGAGCATTAAAAACCAAAGATAGTATTTTTTTAACGCAAGTTACACAGGCAATTCTTATATTCTGATAAGATCTTACCTTATAATATTTATTTTGAAGCGCGCACACACACACACACACACACAATTTAATGTTTGCAAGTAATTAAAGAGGAATACATATGGTTATTTTTATCATTCTAATTAATTTTATCTTAAGTAATCTTTCTTTCTATGTAATATATTAATGTTACTTTAATGTGCAATCCGTTGATTTATATTTTTCTATATATTTTTAATATAAAAATCATTTAGTAAAAACATAAATTCTAATATTGCTCATTTGTGAGTCATTTACACAAATATAGAAGCTGTAATTTGTCTTTCCAAACAAAATATTAGTTTTTAAAAATATATACTTATTTATAAAACTATAAATAGCTTAGGAAGATATTTTAATTAAAAATAGAAATACCATTAATCAGTTAATTTACAAGTATTTTTATGTAACCGTCCAGTTTTCTTTTACTCAAAAGTATAAAAGTATATCTGCTTAGAAAATAAGTATTTTATAAACAAAATATTGATGAAGTTAATTATCAAATTTAAAAATCATGTTGAACAAAGACTGAGAATTTTATAATCATTAGCAATTATATTTTAATCTCAGTTATTTTCAATGATTCCAGTAAATCAAGAGACGTGATAGCGTCTCGACGGCAAGTATTATTGGTACTACAAAAAGTACGTTTATTTAAAAAGTTTTTAATGCCTGAATGACAAATCACTTAAATTTTTAGATCCTAATTCTTCAAAAAAGACATTTAAGATTACATTATTTAATGAAGATTGATCATAATTGCGATTTTGCTGTTTTTCTTAAACAATCTTCATATTAATATATAAATTTATACAATATTCTAAAACAAACTATAAAAAGACTACAATATTATACATATGTATTTTGTGAAGAAAACGGTTTATATATATATATATATATATATATATATATTTAACAATACTATTTAATAAATAGATAAAAATGTGTTTGTTTAAAAATTGTTAAACGACTTGTTATAAATGTAGTGTCTATGTATATATGTATTTTTAAACCTTTTGTCGGTAGTGCTTATATACTTTTTTATATTCTTGAGAGAGAGAGAGAGAGAATACATACAAACATATACCAGAGCATAGACAATATTAAAAGTTAACAATTAAAGTTGCACCAAGTATATTTATTATTAAATATAATACTGTAAATGCAATAATTCATATCTCCCATTTGGAACTGTTATATAGTTAAAAATTAACTATATATACTGTATAATTTATGCTCAATATATTTTTGAGAAAGTATTATTGATAATAAATAATACCAGCTTACATATATATGTAAAAATAATTTTAATTTTGTATTCCTTTCTATGAATCTTATTTTCAACTTAATTTTTCAATAGAGTGATATTAATGCAAAATGTATTTATAACATTAGTAATGCATAAAGAAACCATGCTATTTACTACTACCCTACATCAGTAATAACGAAAATACACCACCCCCTACTCTGACTATTATTCCTGTGTAGCACACAGTAGCACAGGTAATGGAAATCGAAATGAGTGGGAGTAACGAATTCCTGCTGTCTAGTCCGTCTATCATCATTGCTCTCTTGCCGCTCTTGCTCTACAACAAACAACCTACCTATATGCAGTCCTATACAGTGGCTGTGGCCCGCCCCACACCATCTGTACCTGTGCAAAATTGATTCGTGACCTTTCAACTAACTTCACTCGGTACTTTCTCCACCAAATTTCATATTTATTTTCTATTTTCGCTTCGTGCAATTAAAAACATACATATATGTAGGTGTGACGGAACCAGCTGAAGGTGGCTTTAAAGCCAAGGTCGACAGCACACGATGTTGAATCAGTTCTGGATTGCTTCTTCTGGATTTAGAATGCTGAATGCTGATTGGTTATAATAATGCATATATCCAATCACCATTTCACCATTTTCAATCTAGTAAGCAATTAATCTAATACGGATCCAGTAATCCAGCATTGTTTATCGCCGACGTGAGAAATGAAGGGAGTGTGGTGACTGTGATGGTGAGACTGTGGTTGTGGACTACTCACTAGACTCACTCGCTAGTGGTCACGGTGGTCACTATTCACTAGTCAGAAGTGGTCAGCAGTGAGTAGTGTCGAGCTTGGTCAGTTTGGTGTGGCTTGGTAGTTCACGGTAGTTGGTGTTGGTTGAGTGTCAAGTGGAGCATGAATGAGCGTAATAAACTAAAACGGCACTATGTTAGTTGCTCCGAATCAGATTTTGAGGTTTTAAAGAATCTTATAATAAATTTTCTGTGATAAGAATAAAAATGCTCTTTCCTACAAAATCTCGATAGTTTATCATTTTAATTTCAACGTGTACACAGTTTTTTAAACGAATGACATTATGGTGAAGTTGACTGAAGAGATGGTTGTGGCTCGTACACGAATGTCCGATTTTTCTACTGTAAAGAAACTTAATTGCTGGTACGTTCAATGCTGTTTAGTTTTGTATTCATCATCATTTGTTTTATAAAAACAAAATTAGAAGCAATTAGAAGCAGTATAAATAATAGGGGTTTTTCAAAGCAAAGATAAGAGGGTTAAATTATCATTTGTATAACCCGTGATTGTAATATATTTATTGTGAATATGTTTACTTAAAACAAGAAATTTATTGTTTTCTTTATTACAGGGGAACAGAATTAACGGATGTTAGCATCTTACGTAAAATGAAAAATGTGGAATTACTGTCATTCAGGTATATAACCAATATTATAAAGCTATTTCTGCAAGTAAAATTTGTCAGTGTTAAGTTAATACTGATGTTGACAAGCTTTTTGCTTGGACTGTAACTATAATGCTTTTCCTTTTATGGATATGTTTATGCTGAACTCATGGTCATACTTGACACCCACATTATCAGAAGCTGTTTTACCCACTCACTATATCTGATATGACATAACATCTCCTAATATAATGTTATTCTTCTTTGATTAAATAGTCAAATTAGTAAAATAATCTTTAAAATTAACTTATTTATAAGAAAAATGTAACAGGTACTTAGTAATTGTTATTTTAGTGTAAACAACATAGAGACACTTGCAGATTTTCAACATTGTCTTTGTCTGCAAGATTTATTTGTAAGGAAAAACAATATTAAGGATCTAAATGAAGTATGCTATTTACAAGGACTACCCAATTTAAGAAATTTATGGCTAGGAGAAAATCCTTGCGCAGAAAAAGAGGGGTAGGTATAGATATCTTATTTGTTTAAAAAACATTTTGGTATAGCAATATCCGAGATAACGTAAATTTCGTTACACTATAAGGTATCGATTAGCAGTAATAAGAGCTTTACCAAATCTTGAGAAACTTGATGACAAAAAAGTGACCCCTGAAGAAGTACAAACTGCATTGGCAAGAGGGCGTATTCTTATTCATCCTCTTGACATGGATGCTTCTCCTAATCAGTTAAATCTAGCTAGTCCAGAGGTAATATTTCACTGTTAAATATTTATTACTGTAGATATATTAAATATAAATTAGCTTTTACTAAATTTAAAAAAATGCTTTTTTCATTGTTTACATAAATAAAATTTTATGTAACTAACTGTTATCATAATACTAAAATCATTGACATAATTAGGATATCCCTACTGAATATGTAGATGAGCCAGAATTGGAGCAGCAGAGAAGATATAGCTCTTCTAGTGACCAGGTAAACTAACTTGCTTTGTGTTAATTACAAATACTTTTGTATGTACTAATGTGAATTAATCGCTTGAACTAATTTATTTGTTGATTCTTATTTAATATTTCTTTACATAATTTTAGAGAAGTTTGGAAGATGCTCCAGTCCAAGAAGAATATCCTGATCCAGATAAAACAAATGCCAACTACGGTGAATCTTCTCCTCATTGTTATTCACAAAACAGTCAATATGCATATGAAGTAAGTGACATAACTAGGCTAAAGCTAATGAATTCTAATTATAATAAGTAGTATCGACCATAACACAGTTCTATTAGTATGAATATATATTCAACTTTGAATAGTTAACACCTTAACATATGTTCACATAAATAATAGTAAAATCCTTACTTTTAACTAATAGCTGTTCAATGGGCAACTAAAGAATCAAAGCAAACCTGAGTCAACATTTACAGATGTTCGAAATAATTGCGATGCAGTAGGTCCTAACAATCTAGACTTAAGAAAGGTACACACAATAAACTACTTGTATTCATCAGCTTTATTCATCAGTATCAAATAACATGCTTTTTTTCAATAATTACCACTATTGTAGCTATTATTTTTTTTATATTCTTGCTTTATTACTAACTACATAATTTTATAAGCTGTAAAAATGACATCTGTAAAATGTTAATCATACACTAAATTTTAGGATTATGATGATAGACAATTAGCTTCAAGGCATAATGGGGACTATGAAGATCGAAGATATATTGAATATGGTGGAAATGAAACAGCACAACGACAATATGCCCTTATTTCACCACGTGCACAATACCCTTTAAATGAATCTCTTGATGAAAGACGTGTGGATAGACAAAATTATGAATTTGAAGATAGAAGGCAGTTAGAGTACAGTGATGCACAAACACCTTTGCACTCAAGACGAGCATCTTTACATCAAAATGATAGGGTCAGAAGAAAGAATTATTGCATTTTTCACGTGAATCCAATTATTCACTAAGCACTTTTTGCACGCTTTAATCCTTTTTATTTTCTAACTTTTATATGACTTTAATGCGAAGACATTCAAATTGAATTTTAATATATAAATTTTATAGGAAGATACTCAAATTCCTGGTTGGGTGAAACATTCTGGTAAAGACAAATGCAGATCGCAATTTCATTATCATAGACGTCCAGTAACAAGGGTTAGTATTGTTTAATAATTATCGCTTTCAAATATTAGTGACTATTAAACATGCTGTTCTAATTGCCAATTTAATTTTAGAATTCGAACATTTTATCTGCTGTTTTATGTTTGGTAAAAGAATTGGATTACCCCAGCCTTGAAGTAGTAGAAATGGCTGTCAGGAATCGAATGGATGAATTGGAAGAATGATGTTTCTGACGCCGTCCTCAAAGCTCCCAGGGGACGGTGCCCATTTACCTTTCTAATTTATCACCTGCACCAAGCTCCGAGTTTTCAGACTCACTTGATTCTACCATGACTAACACCCACCTGAAAAGCAAATCCAATTTTCATAATCAATCACATCACACTGCAAACAGTTCAATTGAATGTGAAAATTTAGACAGACCCGAAGCATCTCATTCACAAAAGTCGAGGAAGAATTTTAGCGAACAAAGTTTTACTTATATAAGAAACTGTCATTCTGCAGATAAATTTAAAGAACCTATATGCGATAACAGTTCTAACACATATACCAATAAAACACAGAATGTTGTTCAGAAAGTCGCTGCTAGTAGCGATAGTATTTCTTACGACGAAAATAAAACCGGTAAACATTGCAACTCTAATAGTCACAAAGATTGCTTGCAACAGTCACAAAATTCTGATACTAAAAACTTTGTGAGTTCTGTGAAATACATTCAGTCTGCCAAAGGAACCTGGACTTTTAATTTGTAATGATAATTTGAAATGCTTAATTTCTGAAAGATGGTGTAAGAAATTAAATTTATATTGTAAAATACCAAAATTTTGACATTTTTGCAATTCGCAATATTTTTAAAATAAATACATTTATTAAGGGCTGCTGTGAGAATTCATATATTCTTAGCGAATATAACATAAATACTTTTTTAAATTAAAAGTCATGTAAATATAATAGGTAATAAAAAAAATTGTGCCTGTTTTTTTTTTAATTAAAAAGTAGACACAAGAAAATCAAAAGATGATTGTATAAATTATCTCGCATGTAAAACTGTAGTTCATACAAATAATTATACTGTACTGCGGGAATTTTGTAAAACATATTTACATATTTTTATTGTTTCTCTTCAAATTGAACTATAAGTTTTATCGTCTTAAGAATTCTATATAATGAAAACTATTAGAAACATAATATTATACAAGAATATTATTGGTTGTAGATAATTCGTTTTACAAATTTGAGAAATGATATTCTTATGTTTAACATTCTATTTCTTACATTTTTCTTTGTGCAATGTCCTTTATGTTCAACATTTTAATTAAAAAGTGGTACAATGGGTTTCATATATATAATATATATTTATTTTAATTTGATAAAATATGGAGTATGTTATATATATATATATATATGTAAATTAATAATGATTTTAATACCCTTCAAACAAACAAAGCAAATAATTTTGTTTATAGTTTAATTATAAAAATTTTCAAAGTTTATTACCGCAATAACGTTCTAGATATTTAGTTACATTGTATTTTCCTTTATATGAGTTAAAATTAATACAAAAATGAAGTTATAATTTAGATATGCTTTAAGTTAACCGAAGGCTGTCTATTAAAAATACATGTAAAACTATTATAATGAGCTTTGAGAACAATTATTAATTATATATGTATATATGTGCTCCATATGTAAAGCTTATATGCAAATGACATAGCTGTTGATTAACTGTACATATAGCAACGATATTGGTTTAGCTGTCTATTATTGATATTTTGTAATTATATATATACGGTGTTTTTTTTTCTAACTGCGAAATATAGTAAGTGACTTCATATTATTTGACTATGGTATTTCGTTATTTTATATTTCATTCAATTCAGTATTAAACGAAGTGATCATGTATAGTTAATAGAAAAAGATTAAGAGACACAGTAGTGTCTCGACGGCAAGTATCCTTTTTTTTACAATCGAAGCTTGTTTTTCTGGGATATTTATAATATGAACAATGAAGGCTATTGAACGAAATTAGTAGCAAATTTACACTTTTAAAATATCATAAAAAGTGCCATAGTCAATTAATTCGAATGCTATGTTCCGCCATTAGAAAAACGTTCTGTACAATGTATACACACAATTACTCATTAAGTATTATATTTCTACTTATAAATTAAAAAAAATTGACTATTATTTTGAGTGCAATAATATGAATAATTTGGAAACAATAAGACAAACCTAGTAAAAGTTTTGTGTATACAACTAAGATAATAGTGTACAATGAAAAATTGTTTTTATTAATTGTTGTCAACATAATTATGTTACATTTGAGCTTAGGACTAGTTTGATCAATATGTTGTTAGATTAAATCTGGTTAAAGTGGTACAGTTTAAAATAACATGCATTATAGCTCTTAAACCAGAATCAAACTAAATATATGGGTTGGTGAAACCATCCCTTAATGGAATTCCTTATACTGATATTAAAGAGTTAAAACGTTTGTCAACGATGCGGCATTATTTGTATACTAATTTCATGCTTATTATAGTAGTTCAGTGATTTTGCGAATTGATGTTTCTAGTAAAACGGTCAAATTTTTGAGAAAAAAACGAAAAGAAAATATTATATTACCAAAGGAATTTTTATAAAAACTTTTTTTTCTCTTCAAAAATATGGTTATTTTTCTACAACGAACAGCTGGTAACGTTACTAAAATGCTACATAAGTTTGAACTTGGAGATATCAGACCGTTAAATATTGCCATACCGTTTAACACGCGTTTTTTCAGCTTTCATTCTATAATATCAGTCGATATGAAGAATCGGAGCAATAAATTTTATTTACATGAATGGTTTCCATTTCTTAATATATTTTTTACCAGAAATAATATTGTAGCCTAAATAATTTATCACATTTCATAACAGTAACCTACGATTTCTCATTATTAAAAAGTCGAGCAGTACTTAATATAATTTTTGTTTACAAAGATAATAGTTTTAAATGGTAATTATAATATCCATAATTGCATTACAATTTAATCAATTTAATTTTAACTAGTTTCTAGTTATCTTGTGGATACAAAAATATAGAATGCGGTCCTTTGGAAGGCATTGAATAGAACAATAATTAAAGAATCAAGTATTCAAGAATATCCAAGGACCAGAAGAAAACTTAATTAGACTGATTTATGGCAGATTGTATTTCAACAAATATTTATTATTAATTAATAATTGCATAATAATAAGGATTTGTAACCGACGCATCAAAATTTGAAAATTAATAATCCTCAAAATATGAACTTTTTAAATAGATTTAAGAGCTCCGAAATATTTTACTACAATGTGTAACCGTTCATTTATGCATTAAGTTCATATAATTATTAACTCTTATTTTACAGATACTAATTAAACTGATTGTTATATTTCCAGTTGTAACTATCAAGTAACTATGGTAAAAACTTATTGTAGAACTTTTAAAGTGAAACAATATTATCTACTTTAGGTTTTTCAACAGTTATTAATTAAACCCTGAAAAGTTATGCATTGAAATTTTGTAAAGAAATCATCTATTCGTTTCTTATAATAAATTTAATTGATGGTTATAAATGCACTTGATTGATTTTTACCTGCTTTTGAATTAATACATATAATTTAAAAAATAAGTCAAAAATAAAATATTTTCGGTAAATGGATTAGTTTTAGAAATAAAATTGTTTCAATTGATGGGCAATACTAATCTATTTATTGCTTTGTAAAGAAACATTTTCAATATAATTTTCATTATACGTTTTCCATTGTTAAATAATAGTTTTTTTGATATGGATAGTGTTTTATCTTCTAAGAAGATACCAGTTTTTAATAATATTAATACAGTACTGTCCAAATACATTTATGTGGCAATATTACCAGATAATTTTTTCTTAAACAAGTCTTATCTTTATTTCGTAACTTGGAATGAAACTGTGTTTTGAGTTTTTAATTATAATAACTTACTATTAAAGTAATGACAAGGATTTCCAATCACACACAAGTTTTCACTTCATTTAATGGACTAGAAACTATAATCTAAAAGTTATTCATAAAATACACTAATTTGTCATCATTTTAAAATTAATTTTTTCGAGTACACGTCGCTGTTATAAGACTATTTACATTTTAAGTTTATCACTTTACACATTTCAATTATTTTTCATAAGTTCTAAATATGTATGTATATATTTTTATGGTAAAGTAAGAATAGTATTACACAATGAACACTAAACAAACAATAGAATCATCTGTGGCAATCTGTATTGTAACTAATGATTGTATTGGATGGTCATAAATTAAGTTTTGATAATGATTTCGTACATAAATGCATAATACCAAAATCATTTAGCGAGATTAAAATCTAATTACATAAGATTTAACATCTTATAGTCTTACACTCTTAATAAATAAATAACTAAGAGACAGGAATGTAAAAGCCAGAATCAATTTTAACAATATTGGTACGGGAATAATTGCTTACATAGCTTGAAAAGCATATATTAAATAACTAATAATTATGACAAAAATCGCAACAATGAAGAAGCGAAATGAGCAATAACTATTGGCACATTCTGCCTAGGAGAAACCACTAAACATTTGGATGTTTGTATTTTTAAATTATACAGAACATTATACACATACAGTAAAAACAAATATGAACAAGATAGTTCATGTACCAAATAAATTAAATATTTTATATTGCCTCTCTGCCTTATTAAAATTATTGGTAGCTAACAATATATTTTAACAATGTTAATAAATAATTTTGACACAATACCATTTCATAGTCTATAAGCAAGCAAGCTTTTTCAGTCTACCATAGCAAAGGAATAACATTTGAATAAGATAACATGGAAGAGTAAGTAGGCAGGCTCTGAGGGGGCAGAGAGATGATATGATATATACAATTTGTGTGTATGAACATGTGTAAAATTAATTAAAAAAGGAGCAAATAAAATTTTATCTAAAAACTTCAAAAATACTTGTTGCCTAAAAACATTAAAGTTCAATGATTTTGGAAGTGGCTGCTTTGAGATTTAACAGTACATTTTGATACATATTGAATAAATAGATAACCAATAACTACTTCCAAAATACAACATATTGATAGCAGCTTTAAATACTCTAGTAATTGATAAGTCACTAAAAATTTCGTTATACTGTTCAAAGGCTGTCAATAGGTTATTCAAATTGGTTGACTTCAAACCAGGTCATCACTCAATTATATTAGGAAAAACTCATTAATATTATTTTTCTTAAATACTCGTTAAGTCAAACAATGCTGCCTGGTACAATACTAAATGCTGTTGGCTGCTCATTCTCCACAAGATTTGCCTTCAGATTTGAAGAAGGAAGTGGCTGGTCAACTGTTGATGTTATCATTTCATCCAGTGATGCCCTGTAAATTCATATTTTTTTAAATTAACTGAATTAAAAAACAGATTTCAAATATAATAAAAAATATATAATTTACTAAAAAATTATAACCTTAATAAATTCTGTCATTTTCTTAGAATTTAAAAGTTGCTGAAAATAAAGATGTTAAGAATAAAGCTTTGTATTAAATAAAATTGTACTGAGCTGTAGAAAAGAACAAAAACAAAATAAGAAGCTAGAATTTTCATAAACAAAAGCACTTTGTACCAAATATACTCAAAGATGCATACATACATATAAGCAAAAAAGCATTGATGTAAATATTATATTTGTTATTGCCTGGTTAGTGATGTCTTGCAATGAATATCTGATGATTTATGTAGGTTTCCAAACATCAGGATCTTCCATTAAGGTAACATGATGATCTGAGGTAGGAGGTACGGTCCCCTGTGGGGAACCTATACCCGATGGCTCCATCCCTGTCTGATCAGGTCTTTCTCCTCTATTATATTTTTATCCATGCATTAGTGAAATGACTTTTATACACTTTTTTTAAGACATAAATTGCAAATTGATTTATTATTTTCAGATTAAATATAAAAAATAATCCAAATTTATAATTTATAAACACAGGAACATATAAGATGTAAACAATAATATTATAATTAAAACCTTATAGACTTTCCAAATACCCCGTAATTTAAAGCAATTATCATAAAACATAAAAAACAGGTAGAAGTGAGTCTTTATCACTTCAAAGCAATCTTAGCTCATGATTAAATACTACTTAAGCTATTTTACTCTTTTTTTTATTTGTTATATTCAAATAATTATTTGTATCATGGATTTGCAAAAACCATATTTGAGGATTAAAAGAAAATTTAAGTAAAAGTAAATTATACTACTTACTTTTTTCCTACAGCCATCATGCCATATACCACACCTGTTAAAAATATTAGGCCACTGCCAAAGTAACTACTCATTCCTGGACATAGAAAGATTGCTGGAATAGCTATTCTGTAAATATGAATATAAAATAAATATAATTAATTGGATTTTACATATTAGATAATCAGAAAACTTACGCGCAATAAGCAGCTGCCCTATTCCAATTAGGTCTTCTTTCCACCCAGTCACTTAAGTTTTGTACAAAGTCAACAAACATACAGCAGCATGGAGCTTCTACCATCACTACTAAAAAGCCTGCTACCATTTGCCACATGCCACCAATTAAACAATCTATTTGCGCAAAAAAGATCCATACACAATTCCATACTCCAAGGAATATTGCGACTAGAATAAAAACATAATTTGATATATCATTTGTCATGTACAAAAAAAAGTCAATGAGGAATATCTTAAACAATTATTTAAATTGATAGTATCAATAGTTTCACCGATAATGATAATGGAATAGGTATTTGGAAAAACGAAACATATTTATATCTATGCATATGTACATACATAAGTTTTGCTTTTATTGTTCAACTTACTTCCACCCCCTACAGTACCAAGCGCTCGACCACCGTACTTCATCCACCAAGGCACATCATCTTTGGCTATCGGATCTTGCCCAGGCCTCGCCATGAGCGATGCAATTTTCTCACCAAACGACTGAAAAGAAAATTTCCATCAGTATTTGTCTCAATTAAAAAACTTATTAACTGATAATCTGAAAACTTTTAGCTACAAAATCAATACCATTTTCACACTTTTCACGCTTCCTGCTGTCTGTCAGCTGACAGCCACTGACAGATCCGACAGATCGTCAAAATCTGTTCTCTATAATGTACGGAGTATGGATGGATGGATGGACTACGGACAGTAAACTTGAGTAAAGTAACGCAAACGCCAGTACGGTTGTAAGTTGTAAGAAAATCGACCCTCGCTGTCGCTCGTACTTAGAACTTCGAATTATAACCGTAGTGATGAATGATGGCGCCACTTAATTTGAAAACTTCTAGTCTTCTTCACTATTAATATAATAATTTTTAGTTATTATACTATATAGTTCAGAATAAACAATAATTATACCGTATCCATTAATTATCAACTATTATAACACAAAATGGGAAAAATAGATAGTTATTGAACGCCATAGGGAATTAATTAACTGCAATTGAAACCTTCAATAAGGCAAAAAATAATATTTCTTTCTTTATATTAGTTTGAAACAAATGTTTTATTAATTTTGTTATGCATTTTACTTAATAGAGTATTAGTTAATTTACTTACAAAATGTAATAAAAGAATAATTGTGTTTGTTATAAATTCCAAACGTTCCAATCTGAATAAAAATCGGATCTGCGCATGCGCTTAAATATAAGCCAATAACAATTTAGCCGCCGCTTTTTGTCAACAGCTTTGTCAAATTATGTATATTAGTGTATTAAAATTTTTGAAGGGGTACATATGAATAAGATGAAGTATACCTGAAGAGAACAATGAGAGCAGATATTTTCGGCATTGTGGCAGAATGGTGAGGGGAAGGAGAAGGCTATATGCCATGACATGTGTTCATAGATATAATATATATAGTTATAGATAGCACATAATGGCTCATATATATATATATATATATATATATACCATTATGCCATTATGTGACATGTCTATAAACACATGTAATGGCCACTCATGGCGGCTAGCCTTTCTTTCCCTCACCCTTCTCTCACAACTCTCCGCTCCAAACAAAAATAGGGCCTTATACTCTCTCCAGAGGTACTTCGAAATTCGGATACTTCGTAGAACTTCGTATCACCAAATTCTCTTACCGTCTTTTACTAATTTACTTTATAGGCATCTTGCGCGAAATACAATGATAGTGAATTATTGAGAGTGTATTTGCTTTTTGTAATTTGTAAATTGTAAGTATACGAAATGCCTAGTGAAAAACTTGTTAACGCCTAATAGCGCTGCCTATCGTTAAAGTTTTGCAGTTTTTCACTGGTCATTCCGTATATTCATATAAGTTAAAGCAACACATTCTCTCTTCTCTATCGGTGTATTCACACACGCTATTATCGTTGCAATTGTTATATGAATCGTTACAACTCAATTTTGACTTTTTTATAGCTCGTTAATAAATATATGCTATATATATTATCGTTGCAAACACTATTTTCTTACATATTTGGGAAACTAATAGTACATTCTATGTATCAATTTTGATGAATATAAAAGAATAGAACATGCAAATTATATATTTACGTAACAGGAATTATAATAAATTTGAAACTATTATAATTGATTATTATAAAAGTATTAATACTAATTTTATTAGTTAAAACAGTCATTAGTATTAATAATATCATAAAGAATAACAAATTATTGTAAAAAATCATACCAATAGCTCGAATGTAATCTGGATATTTTCTGTTAATTATTAACAATTGTACAGCTTCTAACTGCAGTATAATTATAACAACTAAATAATAGAACTGAAGGGACTAAAACAAAAGACAATAAACAATTGCTGATGCTCCGTCTCTATAGCTTCCAATGCGTTTTTTTATATAACTTTGTCTATATACAGTTGGCCTAATTGTTTTTATTCAGCAATCTATTTTTAAATCAATATCGTAAGAAGAATAAATTAAACTATTTTATTTTGTAACATTTGTATAGCAACATATTTCTCCATTTATAAGCACGTATAGATCGAGGATTCTTTTCTAATTAACATGTATCATGTTTCTTCCACATTGCTAACTAATTTTTTGGTATTCTGTCAGAAGCATGTTATTAGAGCAAATGATTTAACTCCAATAGTTTTTTTTGAGTCGCGTAGCATTTCTAAAGTTATTACATTTGATTATAGGTGAATATATAACATATAGAAAAATTGATAGTAAGGAAATATTTGACGTAATGAAAAGATTGCGGAAAAATCATTAAATATTTCATAATACATTCATTCACTTCTTATTGTATTTAAAACGATTCTACAGTATAACTGACCGCGTTTAGGAATAATAAAATTAAATTTTTTGCTTTCGATCATTAATAAAAGATAAAACAAAGTTTTATTAAACTTAAAAAAATTTCGACTACTAACTGCAAATCAGTCTTTCACATTAAAGTTCCTTGTTGGTAAACACGTACGCTTCAACTTTAATTAATGTCTGCCTAAAATGAATTCTATTCTGAAAACGATATGCTGTGTTTATTATATCATTATAAATCAATTAATGTTTACTTATAACCACATTTCCATCAAATGTGTTTCTATTGTTTCAGTCTTTGAAATAGTCGAAGAATTCAATGTTATTTACAATGAAAAATTAGTAGGCAATTGCAGTCAAATCTAGATAGTTTTTTATAATGATGAAAAACATTATAGATTTACATGATCAGAGGGATAAAATACTATCATAATGTCATATTTTATTCAATAAATTTATTCAACATTTTTTGTACAATAATTAAATTTTAAAATGAAATGTAGATAATGGATTATTGCCTAATAACGGAAGTAAAAAATAATCCATTAATGTATTATGCACATCAGGTAAAAGAAAACCTGTAGCTTTTATGCATAAATACGGTAATGATATTAGTTTGATCTCATTTGATCATATTACTTATACTATATTTTTTATGACAAATAAAATTGAAGGTGGATAAAATTCCCTTGTATTTATTAATTCGAAATATGCCGTTTTCAACAGATTATCATGTATTTTATCGAAACTACAAAAGATATATTTAATACAACAGAAACACGCGTGTCTTAGCATTTACAATAAGTTGATAGTTCTAACAATTTTAGCTTTTGAAAATATTGTAGGAATAAAAGGAAATGTTATATCAATAAATGGAATTAATCTTTTAAAGTTTCCAAAATTTTCACCCCTTAATTACCATATGAGAAATCCAGTTAGTTATTATTAATGTACAATATGAAATGGAATTGAAATATTTTAAGCAAATTCTCTTCTAGAATAAAGGGCATTCATGATCAAACTAGAATACGCTTTTGTAAACCATTCGAATAATTAATCTAAATTGCCTGTGTATGTAGGTTTAGATTACTTCTTTTTCTATTTTCAAAGTTTCGTGTTACTAAATTCTTAGGCGATGCAATTAAATGAAAAAATTCAATATATACACGACAAGAAGGGAATGAAAGTAACGCAAAGAAAAACAATGATTTAAAAATATTCCTAACTCATGTATTTCTTCAAGCAATTTTTTTACAATAAACATTGTTATTTACAAGCACAATGCGATCAAACATGTACAAAAAAGTACCTGTTACCTATTATAATCGTACAAAATTTTTGATACAATACTATTGTATTGGCGATCTGAGCTACATTGTTAACGCATTTTAACATAATCGCATGTCACTTGAGATTTTTTATCTGGTATTTTTAACCTGCAAGTCAAATCATGCTCTCTGAGTCCTTGAAGAACTTAAATTTCATTACATTCTATTGCTGCGTACAGCCTAGATCTAAAGCAGTCTCTCTCTTGAAATATGAACTAGTAATTTTATACATGATAATACAATAATATTTACAATTATGTACATGTAAAAGTTCACAGTGCAGAAAACTCAATTTCTAAAGAAAATAGGCTGTTTAAGCTTCAGTTAAAAATGTGATTTTTCTTCACTAAAGTTTTGATTAGGTAAAGTATTTATTCTTTCTTGTTAGCAATATTTTCATATATATGCGTAAATTGTAACATAAATAAGACTTCCCAGATGTAAATAAAGTATCAATTTCACAGCTTTAAAAATTTAGGTTTTTAAAGCTAGTAGAACTATAGAATGATTGTTATTTACATTATTGCATCCTTACTCTGACAAAAGGAAAGCAATTATCATTACCCATAGTTACTATGCTTTATCGTCAATACTAAAAGTATTTAATGTCACACAATGAAGTGACATTAAACAACATTGTGAAAAAAACATAGCAACAGTTAGGATGTTGAAAGTTGAAAAGGAAGACGAAACAAATTACTTGTATATAAAATACTCAACAAGAATAATAGTGGCTTGACAAATACTTCGGTCATGTTTCTTTATAAAATTTAGGAAACTAAGCAAAAATATATTAAGGTGATGATTAAGAATCATTCGCCGTCCAGCAGCTTCAGAACCTATATTATCTTCTCACTGCCCTGTCGATCTTGGCGAAATCTCTCTTCTCGACTTAAAAGGTTTACTGTACAAAACGTATACATTAGTTCCTTCAGAATTCGGGAAACAAATCAGAAGCATTATCCTTCGAAAACTCATAACTAACAAGATCAATGGACAATGAAGGATTCATCGTGTACTTTGATATTAAATGACACGTCTTCCTAAGAAATAATCAATTATCAAAATCGTAACAAAATTGCACATTAAGATTAGATCACAAAATAAGAAATAATATCATTTAAATTTCATGATCGGTGGATTTAACGTCGCAAGAATCATATATATCGAGCTTTGTTAACTGTTTATACTGAAGTATATAACAATGGGGAGCTAGTACAGAATGAATATATTGACAAATTTTGCCAATGAAGTTTCATTTTTTTCTCTACAGACGAACTCCGATATTTTTGTTATCCTGTACTAAAGCTTTTAGGACTTTCCGGTAAAGCCCGTGTCTTCTGATCATATATTATAACATGATAAGCGGTTTTTCAGCCGGCTTAACATCGGTGGTCCCGTTGCACCTAGAAATCTTAAGTCATTCATTTCTTGGCCAAGAACTACTCGAAATGATTTCATTATAAATTCTATTGTCCTCACAGACTAAAATAGAATTATTTTTCAATACTTTCATGCCATCAACCGTGTATTTGTTGACTTAGAACGGTGGGCAATTCACGCCCGGATGAAGATATTGACACTTTTCCCCAACGCGACAATACCCATTTTTGGAGAATTGCCTGCAGACTGGCGGCTGCTTTCCATTGCCTCTCCAACCGCCTCCGCCTCCTCTCCATCCTCCCCTTCCTGGAGGACCACCGCCACCCCTGAACCACCCAGGACCAGGCCCTCCTCTTCCACGATTGTGCATCGGACCTCCACCTCTGTGAGTTTGAAAATTTGGACCGGGTCCGGGACCAGGACCGGGACCAAACATAGGTCCAGGTGGCCCCTGAAAGTTGTTAGGATTCATATTATAGCCCATATCGTCTGGTCCCATCATACCAAAGTTATCCTGCTGTTGGTTATATAATGGTGGACCCATCATACCAGGCGGAACCATAGAATTGTTTTCTATTGCTTGAGGAAATCCTCCGGACAAATTGGGAATAGGATTCATTGTCACATCGGGTACCACGACTTTTCCATCCCCAGTTCTCCAACCACCACCACTTGCTGGTATTGGTCCCGTGAGATCGGTGCCTATCGGGGTCATATGAGTTTGCTGCATTATTTGCTGCGGTATTTGCGGCATCTGACCCATCGTCCCTTGCGGACCAAGTGGTGGCATCATTGCCTGTTGAGCATGTGGGAATGACTGGAAGTGGAAATTAGTCATCGGTGTTGGTTGGGGTGCCAATTGGGGTTTTGGCTCTGGCCAAGGGACACTAGTGAAGTCCTTTTCGCTTTCCTTGTTTCCTGTTAAATCGTCCAATGGTATTATCTTGGGGTCCGTCAATACATGATGCCTTTCTTCATCCGGCTCCGCAGCGGAGTCTGGAATCCTATTGGAAAAAAAAAGAAACGATTCTCCGTTAATTTCTTGTTTTCTCTATCTCCAAATATATATAAGTAATACTATGTAAAAAAACACATACATGCTGCGATTAAAATAGAGTGCCTGCAAAATGCCTTTTTCTCTAGCATATTGAATGTCTTTTTCTCTACTATCCTTTCCAGGGTCTACAAGAGGAGGCGGTAAGTCAATTGGTATCAATGGTTTCCACCTAGTCTTTTCCTCCATCAAATCTTCATTGCCTGAAAATGAAGAATCAAAAATATATTAAGCGAAGCACTATTATTATCTTTTTCTGTTAATTTTTTTAATTCATGATAAATTCCAGCATTGAGAAATATGAAATTTCAAACTACTTACATAATTTCCGAGCCATTTGGAATGCTTCTCTTTCATTTTGTTTCTCCATTTGCTTCATGTCTGTAAATGTTTTCGTCACATTGACCCTTTCCGTTTCGTCTAGCTCGAAATACCTAATCGATTCCAATTCGGGTTTCCACTTAAGCGTTTTCTTTGGTCCTTTACGTTTTTGGAGTATTAAAACACTTCTGAGACCACCCACATAACGTATTTCCGAGGTTCCTTCCCTCTTAGATTCATCAGAGGAGCCTTCGTCCGGAGAATTTATACCTTTTTCATCCAAATCATCATCCGGTGTAGGCGCTGCAAATACATGTTATTAATAAAATCGGTATACACTAACTTAATTCAACAAAAAAAAGATAAAATACAAAGACTTAGCATCTATACTCACTGCTAGTCCCTCTATCGTCATCAATATCCCTATCTCTCTCATTCTCATCATCCTTCTCTTTCTTCTCATCATCGTCGTTATCCCTGTCTTTTTGTTCTTTATCTTCCTCGGTCTCCAGTGTGTCCTGATAAAACTAAAATTAAAGGTAACAATTGACGTCAATAATTTTGAATAAAAATATACTTAGGTGTCTCGCAATAAGAAATAGATAATACCTTAAGAGTAGGTTTGAGAACAATTGGAGATTTCTCATCGGCACTAATAGGTGAAGATGGTGGCGGTGTTATGTCGCGATTTTCTGTACCGCTATTTTCTTGCTTTTTAACTTCGCTAGGACCGTCTTTCG
This sequence comes from Prorops nasuta, assembly GCF_024137725.1. Taxonomy (NCBI): domain Eukaryota; kingdom Metazoa; phylum Arthropoda; class Insecta; order Hymenoptera; family Bethylidae; genus Prorops; species Prorops nasuta. The sequence goes on along the minus strand of NW_027116802.1, from coordinate 6,932,257 downwards.
TTATGGACGTTCTCCGTTTCCGCTTCCTGGGCTCTTTGCTTTTCGTCGAAGCCGTTAAAGCATCCATAAACATATCACTCTCTTGCAACACCATCGCTAAACAAAAAATTATAAATTACCATTAAGAATCTACATAAACTAAAGCGTCTTCTGTACTTATATCAATTTTTCAGAAAATCAGAATGGTTCCGTCATACAAGCAGGCATTATACTTTGCATTAAATGAATATCCAGTTTTTATTGACCAAATTACAATTAGAAGTTAAAATAATTAAACAATTATAATAGCAATTTAATTAAGTCAATAATTATAAACAAAGACGCTCCTGCAAAGAAAAAAATACAAATTAAAGATAAAAATGCGAATATATTGTATGAAATCTCGTACAAAGTCTTAATTGGAAAAGTACATTTGAAGGTACGTTGTACATTTTTTTTACAGTTCTTATATTAAATCATGAACTATACTTAAAATACTGAAATAATAATATCCGTTAATAGAAAATATCGCAAAACAATTCTGTAACTCTATATAAATTACTGATATTTATATTTTCTTAATAATAAAAATGTTACATTATATTCGTATAAGAATACTCCATTATATTATACTAAAAAGTATCTTTAAATTAAAATGTTATCATTATATAGTTATGTGGTTCTTATACTGTGCATGTGACTGTATATATGCCATGGCTTTAAAAATCCACTTGCTGCACTATTTTCAGAAACAGAATGACTCATGATAATTCTTTTATACTCAACAGTATTTAGAGTATAGGATTTCCTACAATAAATGCACACTCAAGCAAAATATTCCCAGGCCTATTAAGTCTTAGTTATTTAATTCACCGACGTATTATTTGTGGTGTACACAAAAAATATCTTTATTAAGAGGAATTGAAGATAACATTGTGGATTATTTAATTAATAAAGAAAAAACGTTCATAATATGTCACTTCGTTTATGAAAAAATATCTACTTTATACAAAATTGATAAAAAAGTAATAACTGTTCTAACATATATGTAAAGGATATCTGTTTGTCGATTTCTTAGTATTTTATTCGTCATCGATGTGCACATAAACGTCGATAAAGAGCAAAACTGTTTTTCTAACTAATTTTTATATTTGGCCAACACATGAAAGTACCGAGCCCTAAAAAGAATTATTTTAATAAACCTTTATTAACGAAGATCTTTTCATCGTATCATTTATAAACTTTCATATATATATATATATATATATATATTCATCATAAAATGAATGCAATACAGTTAACAAAGAAAAGCATAAATAAATAATTTTTATTAGAGAAAATAAATAATGATAATATCTTAGAATCCTTAAACTTTCATAAGTCCAATATATTTAATATAAATTAATTAAAGACTATAATATAGTTTACATATGTTACAAGATGTCCCTGAAAAGGACATGGACATAATTAGAACATAAACTACGTTAAAAAGATCTGCTTCAATTTGTTCAAATTAGGAATATTGAAGTTCATAAATCGTAAAGCTTTAACATCCGCAAAAATTTAGAACGTAAAATAAAAATTAATTAATGAAAAGGCAAATCTTCAACGTTTAACAATGCAATATTTAAACGCTTTTTAAAAAAAGATCAATTGTTCACGGTATAAACTTTAAATCTTTACATATTTAGTTTTTACTCAATTTTTTTCATAGGAATAATTAACCGCGTAGTTATAACATCAGTACTGCAGTAAATAATTAAATATTTTAGTATTGCTTTTGTTTTTGAACGTATCTCAACTGAAAGTAAATTTGTAAACAAGTTGTAATGTTTTTTAAGCAAGTGCTGTGTTCAAATGAGGAATGACCGAGTAAGAGATGATGTTTTGTGAAAGGTTAATACGTAACGGTTTACTAGGCAAGAGATAGGCCGTGACGCGGATGTATGTATAAACCATTGCAAAAACATCGACCCTTCCTTGAGGAGAGTAACGCGATTCATTACGCAATTTTACAAATTTATAGAAAATAATTAATGTAAAAAATGACTTATTTGCCTCTTTCAAATCAAGTTCGATATCCTCTTTTGTCAAATTTTAGTTGTTATTCAAAGCTTTACATTTTTATGCTCTATATAATTTCAACCAATAAATATTTCATACCTTCGATATCTCTTTTAAAAAAATTGTAGGAAAAGGATTATATTCGAACGGGTCTTGAAATTACTACCCTAAACATTTGTTGACTTTGTTTCATTACCAATACCTGCATTTTAAAAATAAGACCTGTATTTATCAGCACTATTTTTATTTAAATCTCTAAAGGGAATAAAAAGTTTGTAATTGCTGAAATGATAAGATTATGTGTTTGAGCAATAACCGTTGGCTTTTTTTTTAATATATAACTTGGTAACTTCAAGTCTTTGTGAAATGCTTATTTTGCTTGCTTCCTGCGATAAGAAAAGGAATTCACTATCTATTTAATAACAAAAGGAATAATAGAGGCTTGAAGAAAATTGCTGGTTATTGCCCTTTCTTATCCCAATCAAAAAATCCGCGACCGCTTCTTCACCATGTTCGACGTCATAGCCAGAATTACGAAGTGAAGAGGCCCGATGGTTCCTACGGGGACTTCTTGTACAAGGACGCCAACGCCATAATCTCTCCCTCTCATGTTTTGTCGAATATTCATTCTGAATCCGTAGTCCATTGCAATTCACCGAATGGGATCCTTTGAAGCCTTCCTTGTTGCACTTTTTATCTACCTTACAGCCATTCATACAAACATACGATACCCATTTTCTCTATCTTTCATCCTTATACTTTCTCTCGTCCTCTCATCGCATCCACTTCGTACTACTCTTCACATTTCACTCTCCAAGGGTACTCAGGATCTGTCATTCCCAAGCAAATTTCAATTCTCTCTAATCAATTAGGTAATTTGTGTCATGAATAGGCTGTGATAATAACCATGTACGAATCAATACTGAACTCTTGCTCTTCAGAGCATTCTAATTAAAAAATTTGTCCCTATTAATGATTACGTTTAAAATGGTGGGCTTTTAATTTAATTATAATCAGTATTAGAACATGGAAAAAACCCAATACCTTCGATAAAAAATCTCAATGGTAATAAATAAACTGAATAGCGTTCAAAAACTTCTCTAAGTTTAATTCGTTCATAGATTTTCCAAACCTTTTAATAATACACTTTTCCTTGAATAACACCATTTTAAACGTTCCACTGATACTATAAAATTTTATTCAAATTTAATGCAAATTCTACCGAGAGGATGGAAATCTGGATGGGTCCGCAGTAAGAGCATTCGCTTTATCAAGCATTCAGAGTGAGCAAGATGTATAGCAGAAACCCAAGTTCAGTATTTCCAGATTTCTGATTAATTTATTGAAATGCTTAATAGGGTGTACATGTACAAGGGAAAAATATGGACAGATAAGTTTTTATAACCTTACCTAAGTAGATTAGGTACTATCCGTGATGAAAAAGTTTAGAGCATCAATCGAATGATAAACGGTATTCTATCACACACATTTCAAGAAACAGCAAAAACAAAATTAGACAAATTTTTTGACGTAATGTTCAATTTTCGCGTTTCTCGGTCAATCGATTCCATTGACGTCGAAGGAATTTCACGAACTTATTATTAGTCGTACGGCACTTTTAGTTATAATAGCTTTAGTAATATCAGCTTATAGTTTCAATAATAATATGTTTTAATGAATATTTTATCGAAGATTACCTGCTGAATCTTCTTACTATATGAAATAAATTGAAGTTGACTTGATCCTAATATTTCTTCTTTGTTCTTCTAACACAATGTTTTTATAGGTTGAAGTTCCATCTCCATGAAATCCAATAGGTTTTTCTTACATCTTGCGAAAAACTCTAATAATAATTTCTTTAAAAAAGTTTGGGGATTATGTTAAGGAATACAAAATATGATAAGCTCCTGAAAGAAATGTTATATTAATAGCATGTATAATTAAAAGTTTGTAATTGGAACCATAAATTTAGCACAAAACATAAGTATAAAATATAAATGCAAAGTACTGTGCCTGCCTGTATGTCTTCCGGAATGACCCACCTGAAAACTCAATATTTGCAAGGTTAGTAGTAAATTTTGTTTAATTGTAATGCCAATTTTCGTAGCAATATTATTTCTCGTTCAATTAGTCTTTGATGCTAGGGCTCTGACTAATATTATGTTTTCTTAAAATATATTAACTTTATAAATTCATGTATATATATATATATATGTAGTTGAAAAATAATGGAGATATATAAACGTATATATATATAAGCAATTTCCAGATAAATTATAAAAACATTTCTTTGTTGTTAAAAATAATTACAGATTAAAATAATCATCGAACGCGTAGATTTTGATCGTAAGGGCAATAAAACTGAAGTATTACTATTATAAATAATGATATTTCTAGATTTCAAGAGAAATAACAAATTTCTATTCTTTAACAGTAGATTAAAAATTAATATTGGCCAAAATGTAAATTCTAAAAGAGCTATCGAAACTCGGCATTACCCTAAGCAATTCTTATTATTACTTTACTAAAGATAAATTGCCGCATACCTTACAAGAGAAAAAAAATCGGAGTTAAAGGTAAATAGATTCGACATGAAAAGAGGAGCATTAAAGCGATGAAAGACTAATACTGAAAACAAGATAATAATAAGATACAGGGTAAAGAATTAAAGAAATATACTTACGTTTTGGCTTAGGTGGAATTAATTTGATGCCTCCTTTCTTCTCCTCAGTCGGCGTAATAGGCGAGTCCAAAGAGAGTCTAGCCCGTTTATCAGTGGGTTGTGCAGTATCTCTCAAAGGTGATGGTCTTTTCAGCGCTGGTAATTTCAAGGGGATTGATTTCTTCTCAGATGTTGCTGTTGGCTTCTTCGAATTTCTCGGCGGAGGAGGCTTTACCTCTTCTTCCAAACCCGTAGACCTGAACTTAGAATTAAATGTTTTAACAGTTTTTGGTCGCGAAGAGTCCTGATTATTTTTTCTATTCTCAATGGAGATGGAAATATTTTTCTTCTCGGGCAAGTTGTTAAGTTTCTTCGCATCCTTGTCCTTATTCTCCTTCAAATCCTGCGATTCCGTTGACGATTTCTTCTGATCGGTCTTCTCATCCTCAGACTTCTTTTTTGGGATTTTGCCGAGCTTTGAACTCAATGCTTGAGCTTGAACTTTCTCAAGAGTAGCCTTATCTTTTTCCGCTTGGTCCTTTTTCTGTTTCTCCTTCTCTTTCTCCCTTTCCTTATCTCTCTCGGATTTATTTTTGCCGCTGCTACCATGTTTCGAGGACGAGGAGTGCTTTTCTTTATCCTTGGAAGACTTGTCCTTGGAACTGGAGCTTTTCGAGCTCGTGGATGAACTGGAACGATGACTGCTAGATCGGTGACCGGAGCTACTGCTGCTACTACGATGCGAAGACGAGCTCGTGCCATGCTTAGAAGAACTTTTCGACGAAGATGAACTGTGATGGTGACTACTGCTCTTTTTATCTGAACTACTAATAGACTTCTTTTCATCCTTTTTACTAAAGTCCCGATTCTCTTTGTCACTAGACTTATTACTATCACTACTAACAATAGGCTTTACATCTTTATTATCTTTAGCTTTAACATTTATAACTTCAATATCATTGACATCATTAGAATTAAATATGATTGACTTCACTTCACTGGGCTCTTGGTCCAAGCATTCTTTCGTCGCATCATTCGTTAAGCTAACTTTATTATCACTAATCACTCTTTCACTAACAGTTTCTCGTGTGCTATCTCCTATCGCTAATTTTTCATCATTAATTGAAAGAGCGTCTTCGACCATGATATCGCCATTAATATCTACGCTTGTATTATTTGTATTAAGAACACTATTGATATTGGCAGGATCAGTCTCGACTTTTGCCAAGACCTGTTTGCCATCACGAATGGTAATGGTATATACAGGGACAGACTGCGAAGATGAAGATACAACAACGTAAGATTGCTTCTTCATAAGCTGCACCGATGACTGCTGCTGTTGCTGTAATTGAATCTGTTGAGGCTTGCCAATAAACTGCAATTGCACTGGTTGAAGTTGTACTTTCTCTGGTAAATGCTGCTGATCTTCGGAAATTTGTTGCACTTGGGAGGCAGGGACGCTTGATACTGCACTTTGTGTAAATTGCAAGTCCTGAACTTGGATAGTAGCATTTTCCAATGAGTCTGTGGATTGAAGACCACAACTTAATGAAAACTGTTGTGGCTGTTGAAGCGTCGATTGCACCAATAGACTTTGACCCATGTTTGCATTGTTTTGCAAGGGGACTGTCATAATTTGGGCTGGAACCGAATTAGGCGCAGCTTCTCCTTTAACTATCTTTAACCACTGCTCAACCAGACGACTTGCTAATACACGAACACCCTGGTGACTGCCCTCTTTTGACAAACCTTTTATCAATTTTGGACAATTGTTGCTTTTCAGTCTTTCAATGTCCACTGGACAAAGTAATAAAAGTTCTAAAAGCTCTTGGATTAGAGCCCAATTTTTTGCTAAAATACCATCAGTAAGCCACATATGAATGAGGTTCCATCCTCCAGCACCCATAAATCTACAATAAAGAAAAAGAGATAAGATAAACCAATATTAGACTTTCACGCTATTTAGTAATATTTTTTCAAAATAACAATGTTCCCTTATGTAATAATATTTGTGAAACTTATATCAGTGAGTATGGTCTATTAATTATAACCACCCTATGGTTCTAAGCCTCTGTTTTCTTAATTTTGCATGTTATAATATTTTTGACACAAGTAAAATAAAATTTGAATTGTGTGTTTCTACATGCATCACTATTAAAAGAAAAATAATAACTCAACATTTCTAAAGCAGAAAATTGAATATAATAATAATAACTTACTGACTAAGAAGCTCAGTGTTTGTAGTCTTAAGTATTTGAATATAAATGCATTTGGAGACCAGTTTCTTGGAAAACTTAGTCATAAGATTTGCCAATCTATGAACTTCTTCTTTACTTTTAATGCCACCAGTGGGACCCAGAAGAACACTGAGGCACTTGAGCAATGATAATGGATCTATCCGTGGCTATATTTATGAAAGGAATAAAAAATAAATATTATTGACATATATTTTATAAAAAATGCCTTTTCCTAGTTTATAAATTGGATGGAGACTAAATAAAATAATATATATGAAACAATTATAGCTTTTACTTAAAATGTAAGATTCATAT